>NC_089842.1:86204610-86819253 GCF_035609145.1 Eleutherodactylus coqui
TAAGTGGCTCTTAATCTCTTGGCCTGGAGTCTAGACAAGTCACCATGTGGGTTTTTAGGGCCATTTTAGGACAAGCGTTCTGGTAGAACAGACTTTGGCTCACCACATACACAACAATAGTAATATTATTAGTATTAACCCCTTACACACAGCTTTTAACCTAAAGGAGGTAGCAGTGGGACCTGCTCTAGGCAGCTGCATCAGATATTGTATTTGCGGGTCGATTTGTATTATTGAAGGTGTACATAAAAACGGAATGTAAATACTATTTATGATATAACATAGGGAACATATAGAAGAAATAAAAAAGTTAAATAGTTAAAAACTGATTTTATAAAATACGTATTTAGCGAAATGTCCTACATTTTTTCACATTTATTGTACTGGTAATTCTAGTAATATGATTACCAAATCTGCATATACTAGTTTTGTTACAGCAAATGTAAAATGAAAATGTAAATAACATAAAGAGGTTCAAATGTATTAAACTAAACCTCTTTGTAGGACTTATATTTTTATTTTACGGACAACATTTGCTGCGATATCCCGGACAGGATGTTAAGGAATGGTAGAACATGAATATTAACTGTTAATATAAACTAGCTGATATACCTGGCCTTGCCCGAGTTAATTTGTTACAGGTGTTTACCTGTTGTTCACACATAAAATTTACATGAAGTCATGGTTACTTCAGAGAAACTGAGAAATAAAATAAGTATACACATAGAGTGTTACATTCTCTTCAGACTGCATGTACCAATGTCCCTCTGCAGAATTTGCCACCCCTCCCACTCTCCTCGCTATTTACCCTTAAAGGGGTTGTCTCGCGGCAGCAAGTGGGGTTATACACTTCTGTATGGCCATATTAATGCACTTTGTAATATACATCGTGCATTAAATATGAGCCATACAGAAGTTATTCACTTACCTGCTCCGTTGCTAGCGTCCTCGTCTCCATGGCTCCGTCTAATTTCGCTGTCTTCTGGTGTTTTTAGACGCGCTTGCGCTGTGCGGTCTTCTGCCTGGTGAATGGGGCCGCGCGCGCCGGAGAGCTGGTCTGCGCGTCGTCATCAAAGCTTCGCCTCCATCACGTGTTGCCGATCAGCCAATAAGGTGGCTGTATCGGCAGTGGAATGCAGAAGACAGAAGAAGAAACTCCACGGTGTACCATGGGAAGACCCGCGGTGCACCGTGGGAGAAGACCAGCGGCGCCATCTTTAAAAGAAGAAATGAAGAAGCTGCAGAATGCTGATGCAGGTAAGTGCAATGTGCTTGTTAAAAACTAACAAATGATTTCTTTTTCACAGGGCATAATGCAGGGGTCCATTTAAAAAAAAAAAAAATTTGCTTTCGCCGCGAGACAACCCCTTTAACCCTTTCCAATCCACTGTCTGACATCTAAAGACATTATGATTTAAGGCTGTACAGCTCCGATGTTGAAACACACCTGTTGGGTTTGTCTTACTGTATATTGCCAGCATCTCTGCTGTCGGAGCCTATCCAACGTGTCACCTCATGCAGTACTGGCTTTAACCAGCATATAGCGCTGTTGTATAACAGCAGAAAAAAAAGTACGCCCCCTAGGAAAACCAGGATACAAATTGGATTGGAAAGGGTTAAAGATAACACCTACATACATCAGAATCCTCAGAATTGGTATAGCACTCTCTTTCTGGTAACGGGGCTTTGAACACCTCGCTTCCAGTAAGCAAATGTGTTGTGATTGGATCACGAGCGCCGTGGCTCAGTCAATCAGCACTCACGTGCTGGAGGCAGGGTATTCAAAGCCCCGTTACCAGGAAGAGTGCACTATGTCAACACTGAAGATTGCACAGAGCCTAGGGCAAGGGAGCCAGACGCTGCCGTCTAGGTAAGTATTGCTGTTAGAGATGAGCAAGCATGCTCAGTAAAGGCAGGCAGTTACTCGAGCGAGCATCTCTCTTCTCGAGTAACTGCTTACTCATCCGAGCAAATGCGGGGGGGGGGGGGGGTTGAGCGCGGGGAGAGAGAGCTCTCTCACTTTCCCCCCAGCTACCCTCCGCTCCCCCCCCCCCACATTCGCTCGAACGAGTATGCAGTTACTCGAGAAGAGCAATGCTTGCTCGAGTATCTGCCTTAACCGAGCATGCTCGCTCATCTCTAATTGTTGACTTTTTTTCATGTAGTGCAGCTAGGGATTATTTTCAGGGGAGGGCTTATATTTCAATCCACCCCCCCTTACCAAAAATCTGTGTAGGGCTTATTATTGGGATAGGTCTTATTTTGGGGGAAACACTGTATATGCAACAATACCATCCATATTGGATATTTAAAGAGAACATGCCAACGAGTTTATGCTGCCCGTAGACCGTGTCAGCCTACCAATACCTGCAGCATGTTGTCTGACAGTTCTCTTGCCCCTTTTGTAAGGAGAAAGCTGTCAGCCAATATGTTGTGGGGGGGGGGGGGGGGGGGGGGAAGCCAGTTTAGGCCACGTCTTCAACTCAGAGCTCCATTCTGAGTCAAACTTTAGAGTGCGTTTATCCTGAGCCACCACAGCGTTACCCCAGCAGCACACGGCGGCACTGTGCACGCTTGCCCTAGGTTCATGCTGCCCATGCTTAGGATAGCATGACCCTGGTGGCAGGTTCCCTTTAAGTCAAGAGTTGATAATGAGTCATTACTTACACTGAACGTCCAGTACATATTGCGTTTGCTTCTTCTGGCCCTTTAGGGCTGGGTGCGAAGCCTCACAAGTGACTATTTCTCCATTATCTCTCCTTTCCACAGGAAACTGAATGCTGTTCGTTATGCTGAAAGTTTTTATGTTCTCCTGTTTGCTGGTAACTCCTAGAAAGTAAAAAAAAAAAACATCAAATGAAATGTTTCTGCAGACTCTTCTTCCTCTAGGCAAGTAATGAGTGCAGCAAAAATATATTTTGTGTCAAAACATCCCATGCCGTACTGTACGTTCTGCCGCAGGCACAATCCACGGGCTCCGCTCTTTCATCTGATTTTCCATATGTACACAATTAATATTTGGTTATATTCAATCGGGTTATAAATCGGTTAGCGAAAGATATAATAAGAGGCCAACAAATGCTGAAACCTAAATTACAAGTGTGATCTGTTGGTTTTTGTAAAACGAGTGAGAAGTAGTGCTTCCAAGGATGTTAATAAATAGAGATGAGCGAACCTAGTCGGCCACGCCCCTTTTTCGCCCGAGCGCCGCGATTTTCGAGTACCTCCGTACTCGGGCGAAAAGATTCGGGGGGCGCCGTGGGTGAGTGGGGGGTTGCAGCGGGGAGTGGGGGGGGGGGGGGGAGAGGGAGAGAGAGAGGGCTCCCCTGTTACCCCCCGCTCCGCCACGCCTCCCCCCGCCCCCCCGGCTCCCCCGAATCTTTTCACCCGAGTACAGAAGTACTCGAAAATCGCGGTGCTCAATCGAGTAATTACTCGAAACGAGTACATTCGCTCATCTCTATTAATAAAGTTTATTGAAATTAGCATTATTTCAGTAATGAGCCAACAGGGTTCCAAACTACCTGTAAATTTGGGATTTTTAGTTTAGGCAAAAGGGTTGCCCAGTAGCCTTCCCCATCCCATTCCCATCCACCATGTCCCATTCTCTCTAGCAGATTCTTATAAATATACCTACAGCCACTGCTTGGGTGTATTAATGAGGTACGATGGCAGTATTTCTATGTAAAAGGGGTTTTCCTAGCGATAGTTGATCGGTGTGTTCCACCGTTGAGGGTCCCCACCAATCAGCTGATCCTCTGGCCCATTGTCCGTGCAGTTAAGCCAGATGACATCGGTGGTCAGAGCAGGAAGTGTAATAGACGGCTTCACTCCCGTTGAAATCAGTTCCGTCTCTGACTAGACTGAAGAGCGGGATGTGTAATGGAAGGCATTACTCCCATTGATTTCAATGTGAGTGAAGTCGTCTACAACACTTCCGACTTTGACCAGTGATGCGTAGTCCGGAGGATAAGCTGATCGGCAGGGATCTTGAACAGCGGTCTTCTGCCAAACTACTATTGATGACCTATCCTGAGGACAAGTCACCAGTAGGAAATGCCCGGAATAAGTGCCTAAATAATATCATACAGTGCCATAATACTGCCATAGATTGGCTAAATAATAATACCATTAAAGTATCAATTAATAGCAGCCGGCAATGCACAAATCAAACAATGATATAATAGTACCATATAGAGCATGTCATAGCAACATACACCATAGCAGTAATTGCATCTAATCTCACCTGCCTAAACATTATCAAATCTTAACCCTCTCCAATCCACTGTCTGACGTCTGAAGACATTATGATTTAAGGCTGTACAGCTCCGATGTTGGAAGACATCCGTCGGGGTTCTCTTACTGTATATTGCCAGCCTCTCTGCTGTCGGAGCCTATCCAACGTTTCACCTCATGCAGTACTGGCTTTAGCCAGCAGATAGCACTGTTGTATAACAGCAGAAAAAGAGTAAGCCCCCTAGGAAAACCAGGATACAGATTGGATTGGAAAGGGTTAATCATCTAGGCGTGGACTCCACAAGACCTTCAAGGGTGTCCTGTGGTATCTGACACCAATAAGTCAAGGCACTAAGTCCTGTAAATTGTGAATTGAGGCCTCCATGGATTGGACTGGTTCAAAGGCCCCTTTACACTGAACAGTCATCATTCAGTTTATCGCTGGATCGTGCAAAACTAGATAGTAATCGTTTGGTGTAAAGACTGCCAATGACTAAACAAGGAATTAGAATTAGTTCGCTTACTGTTCGTCGTCCAGTTTTGGCAGGCATAAAAATCAAATGACCATCGGCCCGGGCAAACAGGCAATAGTTCATCTATGAATGACTGCCTTTGTATTGTGAATGAAGGTGGGCGACCGGAACATCTCCAACCCAGTCTGTGAGCGAAACACAGAAGTGATGATCATTGGGACAACTGTTGTGCTCTTAAAGGGGTTATCCAGGAAGCGGTCACTGGGATACATCGGGATCAGAGCGGAAGCACTGCTCCGACCCTTGTGTAGCGGCCGGTGGTCACAGTTGAAGATCTCATTGAAATCAATGTGACCCTAGTCTGCAATTACAAGTGCAGCTCCCATTGATATCAATGACAGCTTCCTTTGCAATTACGACCACTGGTCACTACACAGGGGTCGAAGCAGTGCGTCCACTCCAACCCCGATGCATCCCAGCGGCCGCTTCCTGGATAACTCCTTTAAGAGCCCGACAATCATCCTGTGTAAAAGGACCCTAAGTTGCATATACCACGTTTGGAGGTCACGTCAAATCCTTGAACTTTTTGTCATGTTCTTCAAACCATTCCTGGACAAGAATTGCAGGGCGCATTATCTGCTGCTGTTGGGAAATACCACTGTCATAAAGAAGTGTAATTGGTCTGCCGCGAGGTTTAGACGGGTGGTACGTGTCAAAGTCACATCCACGTGAAGCCCACCGCTAACCGGCAGAACCCAACGATCATGCTTGGATTGTGCCTAATGGTGGATCTTCAAAAAAATGTGCAGCCTGATCATTTTGTAGAGCTAAACCACTAACAACTGCTGTAAAAGCCATTGAAACTGGTTATGATGATATCACATAATTGAGCCGCGGACTTGCAGTCACCGAGATTACCTAACCTTGAAATTAGTTTATCTGCTGGCAGCTGGAGTGACTTTTCTTTGCAATCATCTTAATTTTACTTGACAGGAAATAATTAATCCTCCGAGACAGGTCAAATATCAGTTGATTATTGGGTTAAATATCAGATTTCCACCGAACAACAAATATGCATAAACATGAATGCCCAGTCGTCACTGCAGGGAGCGGCCATCTTGCCTGGCAAGACTGCTGATTACCGTTTCAGCTTGCACGCGCAACCTTTTCTTTAGTCAGCGGTTGTAAGCTGTACTATTTATTTAGTTCTATAGAAAAAAAAATATATTTTTTTACAAGACGCCGCGTGAAAGTGGCTTGTTCTGGCTTTGATTTCAATCTTCTTTTTGAGTGGTTTTGACTTATCACAGTTGTGATCCTCTCACGGAAAAAAGATCCGCCATTGATTTTAAACACTATGCTCTGTTACCGCGGGTCTATGAAAACAAGAAAACACACGTTCCATTTACACCGAGAATGAAATGGCCTCGGGGGTTTGTATGAAATGCTAAATTAGTCTTTCATGCACAAATTAATGTGTGTTATTTGCCTGTTCTGGGCGTAGGCAGCCATTTTGCGCTCTTAAAGTGAATCTGTCAAGCTAGAGAGACCCAAATCTGTACGGAAGTGCATCGGCTTGTAACGCGCACGGGTTACAGAAATGCTGTAGTAAGCAGACTATTTAAGGGGTCATAAGCCTACAACATAGAACGCTTGCATCGATGCTTGAACCCCATTTCGTATTTATTAAATCGCAATAGTTTTATCGCTTAAAGCGAACCCGTCATCCGGGTTTTAGAATACCTTCCACGTTAACCCTTTAACAGCACTACTAATGAGATTCCTTATCGCTATTTGGTTTTGTACTACGTGCCCCGATACCTTTACAGTTCACCTTGTGCCGTTTCCTAATGAGCTGAAAAGTGTCAGATTTTGCAGAAGAAAGGGGAAAGGGACTCGTTTTTAGTATAGCGTCCACTTATTCCGCAGCGCTTTCAGGTAAATTAATTATTACCCCCTCCCCAGCAAGCTGGGTACTCATTTTACCAACCTCGAAAGATGGAAGGCTGAGTCAACCTTGAGTTGGGTACCTGAACCATGCAGGGATTGAACTCGCAACTTTTAGATAGTGAGCGAGAGCTTGGGACTGCATTCTGCTGCCACACAAGGCCCTAGAAGAGAGTCCGAATTTTCATGCCAGGCACGCCTTGTTCTTGATTGGCTTGTATACCAATTTCTCGTCTATGATATAATTCCGCGCAAGCGCCATAGCATGCCCTGCTAGCGCACCTTGGCTCTCCTTTACTGGCTGTATCTTCAGCAGCGTACTGCGCATGCGCCTTAAGGATCAATACTCCCACTGCGGCCAAGGTCAGATGACTGTGGGAATAATGACCCTCAAGGTCCATGCGCAGTACGCCGCTGAAGCCTCAGCAAGCAAGGGAGAGCTGAGATACACAGGAGCGGGCCGGTATTGTTACAGCGCCTGCGCGGGATAACAGTGAAGAAGAGAAATCATTACGCATGCCAATCTAGAACAGGGGCGTGCCCGGCGTGGTATAGAGGAAAAACCTGATTCTCTTCAACTCATTTTAATACAGCGCAGGAAAACTTCAAAAGCGGATTGGTAAGGTAACGGGGCTTGTATTGCAAAACTAATTAGCGATAAGGAAATCTCATTAGAAGCGCTGTTAAAGGTTTGTTGTAGATTGCATTGTGAAAACTTGAAGACGGCTTCCCTTTAATATACTTTTTAGTAGTTGGGACTCCAGTTGTTTCAGATACAGGCTCCGAATCTGCTGCGTAGACACTTTATGCCACTAGTTTGGTGTAAAAAAAAAACAAAAAACAATTGTGTGTGTAGAGGTACACTTAGTTGTTGGGAAAATGGATAATTTGAAAGAACTCGATGAAAGGTGCTCTTTGTAGATTTCTGCTCTGGCTGTAGAGGGCACTGTACGAATATACGATGTAGCATATAGTACATACAGTCTCTTTAAAGTGACCCTCAGGTTTTTTTTTTCCCCAAAACTACTGTCCCATGACTGGAGAGGCTGGGGCTATATTACCTGCAGTTTTTCTTCTCTGCCATCCTTCCGATCCCATGTTTCGGGGGTCCGTTTTTGCCTGTCCAAGATGGCAAATGCAATCTTCACACTACCTAAACCCCACAGTACATTGGTAGTGATAGACTATCTTCACTATGCCTACTGACTGATTGAGAGCTGCTCATGTGATCAACACAGGCCAACCAGAGAGCAGTGCACAGTGTGCATTTGGTAGTTAGAAATTGAGGCAGCCATTTTGAACTGCCAAAAACAGGGGCCAAAACAGGCGAATGAGAGGGGCAGCAAAGAAAACTATCTGGAAATAATATACCCCCTTTCCTCTTCTGTGTTGGGATAGAATTTTGTCCTGAAACCGGATGGTCGCTTTAACTCCCCTTCTCCACATCAACTACTAAGCTTCTATATCTTACTTGTACCCCGAATGAGGCTATGAACCAATTTTGATATCCAAATATGTCTTCTGAGAATATACAACTATCCAGAGGCGTAACTATAGAGGATGCAGGGGATGTGGTTGCACCCGGGCCCAGGAGCCTTAGGGGGCCTATAAGGCCTCTCTTGTCCATATAGGGAGCCCAGTACTATGAGTAAAGCATTATAGTTGGGGGCCCTGTTACAGGTTTTGCATCGGGGCCCAGAAGCTTCAAGTTACACCTCTGCAAATATCACATTCTTCCTTCCATTCTCCTTTAAGACTATGGATCTCTGTGATGGCGTGTGATTTTCAACTGTGCGTTGGGGCGTTTTGCCAGGAGGATGAAAGCTCGAGGGGCAGTGCCAGCATTGCTCTGGCGCTGAACTTCCATGTGTTTGGTAATGTAGAGATTGTGAGGAGTCTAGCTTGGCTGTGTATCTAGCTACTGCATCAACTCCTTCATTATCTCACTCCCCTATCGCGGCGGTGCAGACACCCTATATATCTCCCTATTTATAGCCGCCGTTACCCGCTCTCTACACATCCCCGCCATCGTCTTATCTGCTCTCATTCTCTATATTCCTGCCTACGTTTTTCTGCAGCTTCAATCACCCTGCAGCCACAATCAGTCCCGGATACAATTCTTATCATAGGCCAAGTGCTTGTAGTTCTCTGCACACAACTTTCACGCATTGTTACGGCCCTGAGGGGTAAAAAAAATCGTACTCTTAAAAAAAAAAAAAAAAAAAGGCATGTCCCAGCCGAAATGAGAAAATGCTTCAATGCTGATCGTAGCAATTCTCCACGCAGCAAACACGAGCCTGCGTCTCCGAGGAGGAAAACGGAAGCACACACACATCACATGCAGCGCACAACACAAAAGACTCAAGGGGTTTATAGGCAAACGCCAAAGCACGTTTCCTGCGGCGAGTCGTCACATGATCAGGAGGCGCTATACAAACTAGAGCAAATATTGGATATTAATATAGAATAGTCAACACATCACATGGTTGTAATAAAAATACAACACACAAGCCTCATGCCCCCAGAGTCACGGGCAGACCAACCGGATTGCACAATGGCTTCGACTGCGTATTAGGGCTCCTTCACATGAGCGCTTTTGCGCACACTTTTGTGAGCAGAGATTCAGCTGTGGGAACCACAACCATTATATGTTCCACAACCATTATATGTTCCCATGGGTTCACTCACTTTGGCCAATTTTCTGAGCACATTTTCACCCAGTGGAGAAAATACGCGACATGGTCCATACTTGCCCGCATTTGAGCAACCAAGGCTCTATAGAAGTATGGGAGTGCGCAAATGTGTGTCCATGTGCACAAAATCGCACTCATAATGGCATGGTTTCGCAGTTTTAAATACTAACACCGGCGACTAATTAGGCTGTCCTGCTTAATAATTAGACTGCCCCAACTGTTCAAACATGGCGTGGGTGTGTCATGTGAAAAGGGCCGACAGTGCAGAAAAGGATACTTACCTGCACCGGAATGATTGCGAGATGACGGGATTGGGCTCTATTCAGATGACCGCTTCGTCACGCTCTCGCGAGTTTGATTACGTCCCGCTCGTGTGCAGGAGGCCTGAAGCGTGGACTTTTTAAACCCATAATACACAGTATACCGAGAATTAGCATGTAACCTCCGTCTTTATTGTGTATTTTATGCAGCATAGGCTATAATAGGACGTAGTACGCACCACAATAGGGCACGCTGTTTCTTTTCACAACGCGCATCTATTGATTTCAGTAGATTCGCTCACCGCTGTATTTTTTCACGCGATGCAATGGGCATTAAAGAGACTGGTCTGTTGTGGGTACACAATGAGTAGGCAGGAAACCTGGGTATACACTAAAGATATGCGCAGCAAATAAAGGGGCCCTTCTGCGTCACTAATGCATGCGCAAATACGTAGTGAAAACCTACAGGTGCGGCGAGATAAACGGATGGGAGAGACGTTTGGTTGTGTAGATACACAGCAGAGTTATGTGGACGAGTCTTACACCCGTGTGAACAAACACTTAGATACTGTAAGCAGACTGTCCACAGAGATTGGTTCTCTTAGGAAGTATAACACATGCATGGCTTAGATACACCACCCCAGCAGCTAATATCACACATGCATGGCTTAGATACACCACCCCAGCAGCTAATATCACACATGCATGGCTTAGATACACCAGCCCAGCAGCTAATATCACACATGCATGGCTTAGGTACACTATCACTAGCCCAGCAGCTGATATCACATATGCATGGCTTAGATACACCAGCCCAGCAGAGAATATCGCACATGCATGGCTTACATACACCAGCCCAGCAGCTAATATCACACATGCATGGCTTAGATACACCGTCACCAGCCCAGCAGCTAATATTACATATGCATGGCTTAGATACACCAGCCCAGCAGAGAATATCCCACATGCATGGCTTACATACACCAGCCCAGCAGCTAATATCACACATGCATGGCTTAGATACACCGTCACCAGCCCAGCAGCTAATATCACATATGCATGGCTTAGATACAGCAGCCCAGCTTAGACTATCACACATGCATGGCTTAGATACACCGTCACCAGCCCAGAAGCTAATATCACGCATGCATGGCTTAGATACACCAGCCCAGAAGCTAATATCACGCATGCATGGCTTAGATGCACCAGCCCAGAAGCTAATATCACACATGCATGGCTTAGATACACCAGCCCAGCAGAGCAGAGCAGAGAATATCACACATGCATGGCTTAGATACACCAGCCCAGCTGAGAATATCACACATGCATGGCTTAGTTACACCAGCCCAGCATATATTATCACACATGCATGGATTGGGTACATCATCTCTGGCGATTTTCGCGACAGTTCTGTCAGATTCCCAGATCGACAGAACTCGTACGGGAAGAACCTCTTCATTTGATTGGTTTCACTCCGATAGTTCGAGTTAGAAAAATCACTGCGTGGCCTTTTTTCTGTGTGTTTCTTCTTCTAGAATCGCCTGTTATTTTCTACGGAAGCATAAAAAAATGCGACACAATCCCATGTTACGCAATTTGCATGCGAATTTTATGCGAGCGCGATGCGTTTTTAATGCAGGTTACTAAGGGGAGCACATAAGAAAGAATCAGGGAGTGCAGAGAAAACCGCGTGTGTGAAAACCACATGGACATAGCAAGAAAGAGGCAGGAAAAACGGACAGTTTGTACTAAGCAAAACCGCACTCGTCCGTGTGAACATGACGGGCTTAGATACATCAGGCGGTACGACGGGCTTCGATACAGCAGGCGGTACGACGGGCTTCGATACAGCAGGCGGTGTCGCACACGACGGGCTTCGATACATCAGGCGGTACGACGGGCTTCGATACAGCAGGCGGTACGACGGGCTTCGATACAGCAGGCGGTGTCGCACACGACGGGCTTCGATACATCAGGCGGTACGACGGGCTTCGATACAGCAGGCGGTACGACGGGCTTCGATACAGCAGGCGGTGTCGCACACGACGGGCTTAGATACAGCAGGCGGTACGACGGGCTTCGATACAGCAGGCGGTGTCGCACACGACGGGCTTCGATACAGCAGGCGGTGTCGCACACGGCGGGCTTCGATATAGCAGGCGGTGTCGCACACGGCGGGCTTCGATACAGCAGGCGGTACGACGGGCTTCGATACAGCAGGCGGTACGACGGGCTTCGATACAGCAGGCGGTGTCGCACACGACGGGCTTCGATACAGCAGGCGGTGTCGCACACGACGGGCTTCGATACAGCAGGCGGTGTCGCACACGACGGGCTTAGATACAGCAGGCGGTACGACGGGCTTCGATACAGCAGGCGGTACGACGGGCTTCGATACAGCAGGCGGTGTCGCACACGACGGGCTTAGATACAGCAGGCGGTACGACGGGCTTCGATACAGCAGGCGGTGTCGCACACGACGGGCTTCGATACAGCAGGCGGTGTCGCACACGACGGGCTTCGATACAGCAGGCGGTGTCGCACACGACGGGCTTAGATACAGCAGGCGGTACGACGGGCTTCGATACAGCAGGCGGTACGACGGGCTTCGATACAGCAGGCGGTGTCGCACACGACGGGCTTAGATACAGCAGGCGGTACGACGGGCTTCGATACAGCAGGCGGTGTCGCACACGGCGGGCTTCGATACAGCAGGCGGTGTCGCACACGGCGGGCTTCGATACAGCAGGCGGTGTCGCACACGGCGGGCTTCGATACAGCAGGCGGTGTCGCACACGGCGGGCTTCGATACAGCAGGCGGTGTCGCACACGGCGGGCTTCGATACAGCAGGCGGTGTCGCACACGGCGGGCTTCGATACAGCAGGCGGTGTCGCACACGGCGGGCTTCGATACAGCAGGCGGTGTCGCACACGGCGGGCTTCGATACAGCAGGCGGTGTCGCACACGGCGGGCTTCGATACAGCAGGCGGTGTCGCACACGGCGGGCTTCGATACAGCAGGCGGTGTCGCACACGGCGGGCTTCGATACAGCAGGCGGTGTCGCACACGGCGGGCTTCGATACAGCAGGCGGTGTCGCACACGGCGGGCTTCGATACAGCAGGCGGTGTCGCACACGGCGGGCTTCGATACAGCAGGCGGTACGACGGGCTTCGATACAGCAGGCGGTGTCGCACACGGCGGGCTTCGATACAGCAGGCGGTACGACGGGCTTCGATACAGCAGGCGGTGTCGCACACGGCGGGCTTCGATACAGCAGGCGGTGTCGCACACGACGGGCTTCGATACAGCAGGCGGTGTCGCACACGACGGGCTTCGATACAGCAGGCGGTGTCGCACACGACGGGCTTCGATACAGCAGGCGGTGTCGCACACGGCGGGCTTCGATACAGCAGGCGGTGTCGCACACGACGGGCTTAGATACAGCAGGCGGTACGACGGGCTTCGATACAGCAGGCGGTACGACGGGCTTCGATACAGCAGGCGGTGTCGCACACGACGGGCTTAGATACAGCAGGCGGTACGACGGGCTTCGATACAGCAGGCGGTACGACGGGCTTCGATACAGCAGGCGGTGTCGCACACGGCGGGCTTCGATACAGCAGGCGGTGTCGCACACGGCGGGCTTCGATACAGCAGGCGGTGTCGCACACGGCGGGCTTCGATACAGCAGGCGGTGTCGCACACGGCGGGCTTCGATACAGCAGGCGGTGTCGCACACGGCGGGCTTCGATACAGCAGGCGGTGTCGCACACGGCGGGCTTCGATACAGCAGGCGGTGTCGCACACGGCGGGCTTCGATACAGCAGGCGGTGTCGCACACGGCGGGCTTCGATACAGCAGGCGGTGTCGCACACGGCGGGCTTCGATACAGCAGGCGGTGTCGCACACGGCGGGCTTCGATACAGCAGGCAGTGTCGCACACGGCGGGCTTCGATACAGCAGGCGGTGTCGCACACGGCGGGCTTCGATACAGCAGGCGGTGTCGCACACGGCGGGCTTCGATACAGCAGGCGGTGTCGCACACGGCGGGCTTCGATACAGCAGGCGGTGTCGCACACGGCGGGCTTCGATACAGCAGGCGGTGTCGCACACGGCGGGCTTCGATACAGCAGGCGGTGTCGCACACGGCGGGCTTCGATACAGCAGGCGGTGTCGCACACGGCGGGCTTCGATACAGCAGGCGGTGTCGCACACGACGGGCTTCGATACAGCAGGCGGTGTCGCACACGACGGGCTTCGATACAGCAGGCGGTGTCGCACACGACGGGCTTAGATACAGCAGGCGGCGTCACACACGACGGGCTTAGATACAGCAGGCGGCGTCACACACGACGGGCTTAGATACAGCAGGCGGCGTCACACACGGCGGGCTTAGATACAGCAGGCAGTATCACACATGACGGGCTTAGATACAGCAGGCGGCGTCGCACATGACGGGCTTAGATACAGCAGGCGGCGTCACACATGGCGGGCTTAGATACAGCAGGCGGCGTCACACATGGCGGGCTTAGATACAGCAGGCGGCGTCACACATGGCAGGCTTAGATACAGCAGGCGGCGTCACACACGGCGGGCTTAGATACAGCAGGCAGTATCACACATGACGGGCTTAGATACAGCAGGCGGCGTCGCACATGACGGGCTTAGATACAGCAGGCGGCGTCACACATGGCGGGCTTAGATACAGCAGGCGGCGTCACACATGGCGGGCTTAGATACAGCAGGCGGCGTCACACATGGCAGGCTTAGATACAGCAGGCGGCGTCACACATGGCGGGCTTAGATACAGCAAGCAGTATCACACATGACAAGCTTAGATACAGCAGACAGTATCACACATGATGGGCTTAGATACAGCAGACAGTATTACACATGATGGCTTAGATACAGCAGACGGGTTCATACATGACAGGCTTAGATACAGCAGGCAGTATTACACATGATGGCTTAGATACAGCAGACGGGTTCATACATGACAGGCTTAGATACAGCAGGCAGTATTACACATGACGGGTTTAGATACAGCAGCTCAGCAGACAATACCCCACACTTAGAGTCCTATCTTGTATTAGCGTAATACAGACAGCATACAACACTGATTGGCTTTGATGTGTTTGGATCCCCATGCCCTAACTTCAGTTCCAGGCATCTTCGCTGCGTTTCTCATGCAGGATGCCAGGAGACAGTAGGAAAGAAAAGTGAAATCAATTGGGCCTGGTATAATGAGGATGCATGACGGACGTTAGAAAAATGCGCACACGCATCAAAAACACATGCAACACGCACATGCGTGCACAGCGGAAATGGTGTGCGCTTCATGGACCGAAATTACATACACCCGTGTGGATGAGCCCTTAGATACATTACATAGTAACATAGTATGTTAGGCTGTAGGGAGACAATGTCCATCTAGTTCAGCCTGTTTCCCCCAACCAGTCCCCGCACCCCGTTGCATTGGGTTATCATAGTATCACACCAGCACAGCTTAGATACAGTTTTCACCAGACCATGTTACACATGGAAAGGCTAATATACACTAATCAGCAGACCATATTACATATGCAAAGGCGTAAATACAACACTCAGCAGACGGTATTACACATGATAAACTTAGATACACAAGACTAAGCTTAGATACTCTGGATCAGCTGCTCATTATCCCTAGAGATGACATTTCAGTGAAGTTCATTAGGCACTCATCATATATTGGCGCAGCTCTTGGGCGCTGGTGTAACACATTATTACATAACCGAAAATACTCCCGTAAATAATACATCCACCACTTAGCCTACGTCTCCTGGGGAGCTCCACGACACACTCACCACTGCTACCCTGGTTAAATGCAGTTATAGTGGGGAGTATACATAGCAGCAGAGCTGAGGGCAATATAGTGAAGAGTATACTTAGCAGAGCCGAGGGTGATCTAGTGGGGAGTAATATATATATAGCAGAGCCAAGGGTGATATAGTAGAGAGTATACATAGCAGAGCAAAGAGTGATATAGTGGGGAGTATATATATATATATATATATATATATATATATATATATATATATATATATATATATATATATATATAGCAGAGCGGAGGGTGATATAGTAGAGAGTATACATAGCAGAGCCGAGAGTGATATAGTGGGGAGTATACATAGCAGAGCCGAGGATGATATAGTGGAGAGGATACGTAGCAGAGATGAGGGTGATATAGTGGAGAGGATACGTAGCAGAGATGAGGGTGATGTAGTAAGGGGTATGTATAGGAGATCTGAGGGTGATATAGTGGAGAGTATACAATAGCAAAGCCGAGGGTGATATAGTGGGGGTATGTATAACAGAGATGAGGGCGATAGTAGTATGGTCATAAGGCTACCAAGATGCAATTACTTGGTTCTTCCGTTCTCACCTTTTAGTTCCCTGCGGTCGCGGTACCACCTCAGTGTAGCCTCTGGTTTTGTCCTGGGTGCAGAACAGATCAGCTCCACTTGTCCTCCTTCTACCGCCTGCTCCTTGACTTCCACTACTGGGTTTTCTGGAGGAACTGCAAGACGAGAAAAACCTCCATTGATGGATGAAATCACATAACAGGTGCCTAATTGAGTCCAGCCCATCAGACAGGACCGTTCTCCGTCTTAGGACCCACTCACACAGGTATATACGAGTTGCGCCCAATATTTTCATGCACCATTTGCGTTAGACAGCACACGGACACACGTTTGTGTGTTGCCCAATACCTGCGGGCAAAGGGCATCCGTGATGGCAGGGACGGCAGACAGACGAGCTATACACCCCCTGTGAATGGGCTCTTAGGCTGGATGAAACCGCACAGAAATGTGTTGGCCGACGTGCCAGACTCCATCCTAGTAAATGGGGTCCACCCTGCGGTGTCATTTACATCATGAGGTTCCGGTATTTTTGTTGCTCGGCTCCAAGGATGGAACTGAATACTGGAAATGGACCAGAGAACAGAACAGAACACAGGTCTGAATGTGCTCTTAATGTACAGAATAGGTGATTCTAAGCATTTTTGCAGTAGGTTGTATCAGACTGTTCTGTACATTTCTCTTCTGCTATGCAGCCAGGTGAAGACAGTATATCTAATAAAGAAGGCCCTTCAAGCACTGGTATACACAACAGTACAGTAGTGTCTGTAGAGCACACTGCAGGCACAGCTGGAGCGCCCTCTACTGTCAAACAGCTAGGTGAAGATGGATTTCTCAGCCCTGTCACACTTGGCTGCATAGCAGGAGAGGGTTTTTAAGAAAAATGTACAGAATAGACTGCTAAATCCCATTGCAAAAATGCCTTGAATCACCTATTCTGTACATTTAGATAAAAAAAAACCTTTAATCTTATTTGTACAGGCAAATAAAATGTATGCAAGTTGTGGGAATAAATTATAGAAAACTTTTCAGAAAGGTAGAGGGGGTGTGGCCTCCACAGAGCGGAAAATGGCAAGTGTAGTGTAGAAAACTTTTAAAAATTGCACGTTTTGCTGCAAAACAGGAGGGCACCAAAGTTTTCGGCTTTTTTCCACCCACACAAACAGTAATAAATCCCCCCCACCCCACTTAGGCCTCATGTCCACGGGGTTAAAATCTGCAGCGTTTTCCTGTACGCGGATCCACGCCCCATAGGGATGCATTGGACACCCGCAGATAGTTAAATACCTGCGGATGTCATTTTTCCCGTCAGGCGCGGATCCGCATGCAGCAAAAAAAAAGCAACATGCTCCATTTTAGTGCGGGTCTCCCGCGGGGACGGCTCCCGCAGGCTTCTATCGAAGCCTAAGGAAGCTGTCCGGATCTGCGGAACACCTGTACCATAATTAAAGCTCACCTCTCCAGACGCTGTAGGTCTCCCTTCCTTCCTGGCCGGACCCTCTTTCTTCGGCCTGGCGGATGTGCCCAGCGCTTGCGCGCGGCACGCCGGCGGCATGCCGAGCACATCCACCGGGCCGAAGAAAGAAGATCGGGAAGGAAGGAAGAACCGCAGCGTCCGGAGAGGTGAGGTTATTCTTATTTTTTGGCCTTATGTCCGCAGGGCAGGAGGGACCTGCTACGGATTCTCCATGAAGAATCCGCGGCGGGCCTGATTTTCTCCGTGGACATGAGGCCTTATTGTCTACATCAGTGTTCCCCAACTCCAGTCCTCAGGGACCCCAACAGGTCATATTTTCAGGATCTACTTGGTATTACACGGGTGATGTAATTATTGTCAGTGCCTCAGACATTGCCACAAGGGTTCGTACCATAGGATATCCTGAAAACATGACCTGTTGGTGGTCCCTGAGGACTGGAGTTAGGAAACACTGGTCTACATACACAAAGTTGCCAAATGTCTAAGAATGAGGATTTGCTGGCAGAATTAGCATAATCTCCCATGGCTGTGAGTCACTATCTTAGTTATCATTATACGGGACTATTACAAATGATCTATCTGATGTGAAACCCTCATACATCCTATTTACTGACACTTGGATACAGAAATCTGATATCAATGAAAAAGAAACTAAAAACATTTTAATTTAGCAAAACTGGCTACCAGTAAGATATTCTTGTTACCCGTATCAACCAATCACAGCGCAGCGCTCATTTCTCCCGCCATAGATGGAACAGAAAATCCCAGGTTTCATCTTCCAACAGGACGGGCACCTCCTCCCAATTGCCCTAATGAATACAGGCAACAGGCGACCACCAGACATATGGATTGGCCGTGCAGGTTGTGACAATAGCGAACTTCTACCCTGGCCTCCGCGTTCCCCAGACCTTACACCCTGTGATTTTTCTCTGGGGGGGTGTTAGAGTCTACATGTCCCCCTCACCACCCACCATGTATGATCTGCGGCAATCCAGTACAGCAGACAACGGGGCTGTTATTGGGGTGTGGAGTGCCTGGAAGCACAGTGCCGGCAAATTACAAGCGACTAAGAAGAGTTTCAAATGCAGCTCTAAATGTGATTGGAGTATAAGAGGCGATGCAAAGCAAGATCTGTAGGAGCACAGCAAAGTATATTCTATATCCTGTAGAATAAACCCGTAAAATGATGTTCAGAGGGGGAGTATAAGGGCCCATGTATACGGGTGTATGCGAGTTCTTGGGCACGACTGGCATCAGACAGCACACAGACATACAACTTCCTAGGACCAGAATAGGGCATGCTACTACTTTTTCTTCATATGCACCTTCAGTCCTTGTGAAAATACCATCTGCACATACAAGCTAATTCGCTATATTGCGTCCGTGTGCTGTCCCGTGTATGGACGGGAAATATGCCTGTGCGAACGGGCCGTTAATCGCACATTCTTACCTAGCACAGTGAGCGTGGCGATCTGGTGATGCGTGTCCTCTGTATACAGCTGACAGAAGTAACCGCCTTCATCATCCAACTTTGCATTAGACAAGTGAATCTTGACCAATTTCGGGGTGAACTCCACCAGCTGAAATCGCTCGTCTTTTAAAGCTGAAAACAGATCACAAATATAATTCTTAAGACATTCAAACAATGTAATACCACAGCCAGGAGGATACAAGGGGGCAGGCCATCAGCAATATTCTGTTTGGCCATTTCTGACTTACCATACTGTACTAGTGAGAACCACTAATGGCTCCATTATAGCGCTTATAGGAGAGGTCACACACTTTCAACAGGCCCTGAATGGCATATATGTTGACAATAGAATCGGGACCCCCATCAATCCTGTGCCATCAGGCGTGGGGGATATACAAATCGGATAAAAGAAATATCACACAGGCACATCCCAGTGCAGAAACCATCAGATGCCACGAGGTGTAGAGCTGACAATGGGGTCTGGCGGTGGGATGTCACCCAAGCAACTAATCAGTACGGGATATCACAGCTCTTTGGGACCTTCCAGAGTCCTCTGCTGGCAGTGTTATTCAGAAGTGGAGACCATCCGGGGAGACCCCAAAACTGACAGAACGGGGACAACGAAGCCTTGAACCAGCTGTGAAGGCATCATATACATTATCTGACAAACACTCACTCAGGAGGTCCCACAGGCCGTTGGAACATCCATTAACACCAGAACCATCTGTAGGGAACTGTATGTGAAGGGTTACCATGGACGAGTGGCTGCACACAACATCACAGCAGTAAATGCACAGCGGCTCCTGCGATGGAGCTTGGAACATTATTCTTGGACTGTAAATAAGTGGAAGCAAGTGTTGACCGATAAATCACAGTATACCATCTTCTGATAGAATGGCCATACTGGGGGTGTTTCTGCTGAGAAAGAGAAGTACTAGGGGATTTAATTATAGTGAAGTCCACCCTCAATGCCAATGGGTACAAAGACATACCAGACAACGTGCCATTACCTACCCTATGGCAATACTTTGGTACAGCTCCATATCTCTACCAACATGACCGAACACCATGTCATACAGCTGCAGTGTTGAGGCTTGGTTTGGGGAGTAGAACATTTGCAAACTTCATTGCCCATCTCTAAGTCAGGATCTCAATCCCATCAAGCATCTTTGGTCCGAACTAGAACACTGTATCCAAGCATATCCAAGCACACCCAACACTCCCATCAACCCCCTCATCACTATCTGAAACTCTCATCAAGGAATGGAGGCAAATCCCTCCGCTCATCTATTAGAATTTGGTGGAAAGCACGCCAGAGGATTTTCTGCAGTCATTGAGGTCAAAGTGGCCCAACACCGTACTGAAGAAATTGGAAAAAAAAAACTAACTTCATCACCTTCTATGTGTGTCCCAGTAATTTTGGTTTTTTTTCAGATATTTCTATTTATATATTAATGACTGATAGATATGGGTCTCACCACTGAGATCCACATCCATCCCCAGAATAGTGATCCCCAACCCCATCTCAGCGGGTGGGGCAGTTGCCGCATGCAGGCTATGATTGAATTGAGAGTCCTTCTGGAGATCAGGCATATCCTGTGGACCCACAGGTAGGTCTTTAAGATGGGAATAACCCCTTCTACACAGAGATGTAACTAGAATAGGTGATAAAATCTGATCAGTGATGATCTCGCCGCTGCAAAGATGCCCACTGATTCTGAGAACAGGGATCCCATGACCCCCTCTTCTGCCACTGTGGAGTTGCTTCTCCCACCCACAGTGATGCCACATTGGATGGAGTGATAGCTAGGCATGCATGGCTGTCACTCCATTAATTTCACAAGGCTAACGGAAATAGCCAAGCGCTTGTACTCAGGGGCGTAACTATAGAGGATACAAGGGATGCGGTTGCACCCGGGCCCAGGAGCCTTAGGGGGCCCATAAGGCCTCTCTTCTCCATATAGGGAGCCCAGTACTATGAATAAAGCATTATAGTTGGGGGCCCTGTTGCAGGTTTTGCATTGGGGCCCGGGAGCTTCAAGTTACGCCTCTGCTTGTACTCTACTATTTCCAATGGAAAATGAATGGGGCGGTACTGTGCATGCGCATTCATCGCTTCATTCTACCTCCTCCTCACTGCGGGGAGTGCAGTAAGCCAGCAATGAGGAGAATGGGGGAAAATGGGATCGGTAGAGGTGATAAAAGTTAATTTTGGTACAACCCCTTTAAGTTATTAGAAACACTTAAAATGGCAAATGGAGGGTTGGCCCCATTTTTGCTTCTTGCCCCAGTCCCATTTCTGGCCCCTTAAACAACCAGTATCTGTATAGTCATATATATTCACCCAGAATTATAACTTTATAATAGCTTTATAATTTTATCTCCACGCTCTTCCTATTACTGCCTTGCGCCTCCAATGGTCATCACAGTCATTCATGACCTAGGAAGCTCAGGATGAAATGTTCCGTAGGTTAGTGTCAGATAGGTAAGTGCATGTAAGCATGGAAGGACACAATACTGCATCTGTGACTGCAATCTTTAACCCTTTAAGAATGGGCTTGCGGTCATCCTACATATTCATGAGTCCAGAGGAAGTAGCATTGATTATCTCCAGAGGAAGCATTTTCCCAAATTTGAGACCTCCTCCCCCCCACCTCCTCCTCCGCCCTGCGGTTTTTCTGCTGAAGTTACAGCTATTGAATTCAAACTGCAGATGTTTGGATAAAATTAGAAGTGGAGTAGAATTAGCCTGAATCGCAGAAGGGGAGGGGGTATCATTATGGTAAACTGTAACGTTTAACCTCCCTGTCTCCCAGTCTACTACAGTCTCCTCCGTTACACAGACATCAGGAAACTTTAATTCCAGCCAACTGTAATGGAGCGGTGACACAGGAATTAATAGGTCCCTGAATCATCTACATCTGAATATAAAAGTAAATACCAAGTACCAGCGAAGAATCATGAAGCAGGAGCATTAGCATTCCCGGCTTCTAATGTTACCTTCAGCCAAGGTTGGGTAATGGGTAATGTTCTGGTCGAACCGTGCTGAGAGCTGTAGTTCCACTGTATTCTACTTATCATTTCTGGGACTCCCTTAAAGGGCAACTTCTATTATGACTGATGCTCACATCAAAGTTGCAGAAAACAGATGAATAGTAAAGATATCTAATGAAACAAATTTTACTAAAATACTCCCATCATGCCTCAGTATTCGCATTCTCCTCTTCTTACGTTTATCGTTGCACCTTGCTGGATAATGCGATATATATAGTATGAGTTGCCCAAATAGTGGAGGAGTTGACAACTGTATAATGAAACGTTCCTCAACTTTCTAGTACATTCTGTGATTTCAATCTTCACTGACGGCAAGCAGAAATCTTGAATATGAAGAAAAGTACAGAACAGACTTACAGGGATTGTGCCAAATAGAAAGTTGTCCCCTATTCACAGGATAGGGGATAAACCTTCAGATCGGAGGGGTTTGACCACTGGGACCCCCTGAGAACAGGGCTCCAGCGCATCCTGAAGTGAGGTCATCGGTGGTTGCATATGCCCATCACCACTCCATTCTTTTCAATACGACCACCAGAGAGCGCTTGAACTCGGCCATCCCCTGTTCTCCCATTGAAAGGAATGGAGTGGCGGCATGCATCTGCAACCACTGCTGACCTCAGTTCAGAACGTGCCGAAGAACCATTCTTAGGAACGGTGAGGGTCTCAGCAGTCGGACCCCCCCACTGACCTGACAGTTATAAACTATCCTGCGGATAGGGGATAACTTTATATCATGACATAGCCCTTCAATACTTCTCACAGCTGAGGGACTGCCATTTGTATCTGCTCTAAACAATCGTCCATAAACTAAACAGCAGCACATACCGCTCTCCAGTCCTGACTATTATTACTACAATGTATCTGCGCAGGTGAATGGAGTCCATGCGGTTATACTTACAGAGGATTGCCCAGACTAGATTCTAGCAAACTAAGTTGTAAAAAAACTTCTAGGGCTGTACTGGTTTTTAGCTGTGAAATGTAAACTGACAGCAAGCAGAGGTCTTTACATTTCAGCTCTTCATCATTGTGAAGAACACTTTAGGTATAACTAGTAGGGTGGAGTTCCTTGAGTGGTTTCCCTTAAAAAAAAAAAAAAAAAAAAAAAAATAGACCATGGCAGACTAAATTAAAGTTACTCCAAAAAGTTCAACTTTACTGAGCAAGACATGTAGTGACACAATAGCTTAACTGTTTGCAGTCACTTTACCAGGCACAGTATACTTGTTTCAATTACACACAAGGTGGCGCTACTGCTTAAATGTTGTAGGACTGAAAGCAATCCTTTGGTTTCAGGACAAAATTCTGTCCCAGGACGGAAAGGGTTGGTGGTGTAATACCTGCAGTTTTTCTTCTCTGCCTTCTATCCAATCCAGCAGTTCCATCCCAGTTTTCAACCAGCCAAGATGGACACTGCAGTTTTCTATCTCGCTAATGCTCTCTGATTTGTTAGCACTGATCACATGAGCAGCACTGGCTAATCAGAGAGCGGATATAGTGTCTCAGTAGTCTAACACTAGCAGTCCACTGTGGGGATTAGGTACTCTGAAGATTGTGTCGCATGGCTGAAAACAGGAACCAAAATCAGATCGGATGGATGGCAGAAAAGAACAAGTATAGGTAATATACTGCCCCCTCCAGTCCCGGGACAGAATTTGTCTTGAAACTGGAGAGTCACTTTAATTGAACAGAATATATACACAAAACAATTGTGTAATCCTGTATCTCAGGTTCCTGTTCATTCCACAGTCGTCGCACTCAAACACCCTGTTACTTCATAAAGACCTCCATTGTCCAGTCACCCTTCAACAAATATCAGGTGGGCACTTCTTACATCCCGGGCCCTATCCTTTGGAGCCCTGTTACTTTTGTCCCAGAACCTACTTTCTGGATGCCGATTCCTCTTACTAAGATGCTGCTCTCAATGGCCCAACTCATACTACCCTCATTTGAAGGAAAAACCTGTTCAGTCTGCGACTCCTCAGAACAGAGCCCTCCAGGTAACTAGCCCTCTCTAGTCCACTCAGAACTATCTTGCTTCACAACCCTACTCCACGGCCAGCCTCTCTACAATCTCAATTCTACAATTGGAACTCCCATTAGCTCACTGTCCGCGCCCGTGGACAACCAGGCTGTGCTTGGTGAAACAGCCAAACCGCACCCTATAGAAGTTCATGATGGTCCAGGTAATCTTCTGCGCACTTCTCCTCAAGGTCCACTTCACACCTCCTGTCCTCCAGACTACTGAGAATCCTCAGTGGGCAAACCATGTCCAGCCTCCGGCCCACCACCACTCTCAATGCCCAAAGCAGCTTCTAGTACACCACAATCCTCTGAGGTGGAACAGACCCCAAGCCTAACTACTTTAAAGATGGACAGCATCTCCAATAGGCATGGTATGCGGAACATCTGCACTCTCTCTCCTATTGGCACCAAACTCCTCCTTTTATCTTCTCCTAGTAGCTACCTGCCGCTGCGCAGTGACACAACGGTGTCACCACGTACACCTCTCCATCACCACCAAGCTCTTCCCGAGCCTACTCCATTTCTGATACCCCCTGTGGCTGACAGCCAAGAAGGGAGTCATTCCCACAGCTAGGCACAGTATCTTGTCATGGTAGTGCCACAGGGCATTGCAACCCACCATCGAGACATCCTGCACAAGTAAAGACAACATATGTACAGTATGTACAATTGCGTATGTACAAAGCAAGAACAAGTAAACTAATGGGATGTCCCTCAGGTAACTACTCAGTCCCTTTACAGAAACAGGCAACCAATAATAAAGGCTACTTCAGCAGTCCACGTCCTTTAATAGGAGAGTATAAAGTTTATGCTCCTTACAGTCTTATTGAGTGGGGTATGATATTTAAAAGGGTTGTCCACTTGCAATCTATTGATGGCATATCCCCAGGACAGGTCATCAATAGTAAATTGGCAGGGGTCCGTCACCTGTAATAGTCACTGATCAACTGTTCACCGGGTCGGCATGCTTGTACACTGAGATAATTTCTGCAGGAAGCAGGCAGCTCTGTTCTCACTGCATTAGCCAGGTCTGGTATTGCAGACAGAGGTACCTTCCATTTCAATAGGAACTTAACCTGCAATATCATGCCTGGGCACTGCCACAAAAACGGAGCTGTCTGCTTACTTCAAAAATCTAATCAGTACACAAGTGCACCAGCCTGGTGAACAGATGATCAGCGGCGGTCTCGAGTGATAGCCTCCCGCCAATCTACGACCTATCCTGAGGATAGGCAATCAATACAGCCCCTTTAACCCCTTGAGTGGCACGCCCGGAAATTTTCCGGGACGAGCTCCACTGCTCATAGTGACATAGCCCGGAAGATTTCCGGGCTATGTATCACTATGGGAGCTGCAGAGCACAATGCCACAAGCTGTGACAGTGTGCTCTGCCTGCACAGACCCACACAGAGCAGAGCAAGGGCTTCGAAAAACCAGCAGAAGATATTGCCGATATGCCGGCAATCTCCTGATTTGTTTACAGGTTGCCATAGAGACCATCGGCTTGTCAGAAGCAAGCCGATGGTCTCTGTGGCAGGGAGAGCTTAAAGGGGTGGTCTCGTGGCAGCAAGTGGGGTTATACACTTCTGTATGGCCATATTAATGCACTTTGTAATATACATCGTGCATTAAATATGAGCCATACAGAAGTTATTCACTTACCTGCTCCGTTGCTAGCGTCCCCGTCGCCATGGTTCCGTCTAATTTCGGTGTCTTCTTGCCTTTTTAGACGCGCTTGCGCAGATCCGTCTTCTCCCTTCTTCTCCCTTCGGCTCCGCTCGGCAGCATCGGCATTTTGGCTCCGCCCCCTTGTACGCATCATCGCGTAGCTCCGCCCCCGTCACGTGCCGATTCCAGCCAATCAGGAGGCTGGAACCGGCACACATCATGGGGCGGAGCTACGCGATGATGCGTACAAGGGGGCGGAGCCAAAATGCCGATGCTGCCGAGCGGAGCCGAAGGGAGAAGAAGGGAGAAGACGGATCTGCGCAAGCGCGTCTAAAAAGGCAAGAAGACACCGAAATTAGACGGAACCATGGCGACGGGGACGCTAGCAACGGAGCAGGTAAGTGAATAACTTCTGTATGGCTCATATTTAATGCACGATGTATATTACAAAGTGCATTAATATGGCCATACAGAAGTGTATGACCCCACTTGATTTCGCGAGACCACCCCTTTAATGCTTGGCTGTCAGAGGACAGCTAGGTACCAGCTCTTACAGCAGAGAAAACCTCCGATCTCTGCTGTGTTAACCCTTTACATGCTGCAGTCTATGTGACTGCAGCATGTAAAGGGCTGTCACTGCAGCATGTAAAGGGCTGTCACCATCGGACTCCCAGAATGTGATCAGGGGTCCTGATGGGTCCCTGTGGAAGTCCCCTAAAGGGACAAAAAAAAAAAAAAAATTATAAAAAAAAAAAATTATAAAATCACTGGTCTCCCTTTACTTTGTAAAAATCAAAAATACAATCACACATGTGGTATCCATGCATCGTAATGACCCAGAGAAGGAAGTTAATACATTATTTAACCCCTTAATAACATGGCCCCTTTTTTTCTTTTTTCCCCATTTCTTTTTTTCCTCCCTCCTGTTTAAAAGAATCACAACTTGTCCCGCAAAAAACAAGCCCTCATATGGCCATGTCAATGGAAAAATGAAAAAGTTATGGCTCTTGAGACGCAACTGCAAAATTAGTTGAAATGCAATGATTTGACCATTTTAAAAAACCTGCCCTGGTGGGCACGACAGGGTGGGAGGAAACCCGCCACTCAAGGGGTTAAAGGAAACCAAGGGCAACAAATTCTGAGATCAGTGATCCGGGACCATCAAAGTTGCACAGCTACATAGAGTTCATACTCACCACGTGTGCCATTAAAGAAGAGGGTCTGACGGGAAGGATTCTGGATGACCACAATAGATCCATCGTACTGGTGCAAACGGCAGCTGATCTCCGCTGTCCCACCTTCTACGACCGTAACGTTCTCAGCCTGGACCTCCTGAGAGAACGCTGCAAGACAAAAAGAACAGATTAAGTCCAATAGAAGGGTGAAGACTCAGAAGTTATTACAACAGTAGTCAAGACTCCCGGACTCATCCTCAAGCTAAACGGAGATGAAATAAAATTGCTTTGTAAACGCTGCACAAAGAAATGAAGTTGATGGGAGACAAGCCACAGGGGGTAAGGAAGGTGTCAGGCCGAGCGTGACATTCACAGACAGTCAGAGAAATTGTCCCATGAGACTGGAGATGACAGTGAAGAGAGGGACGCAGCTCTCCATATAACGAAGCATCAATGATTGGAGTTTCTTTGACATTTGTGAGGTTTTTCTGCAGGAGCCGTGTCAGACGGAAAGAGCTTGTTAACCAAGGTCTTTACACTGACACAGATCATTAGCCAGGAGATTTAGGCTGAAGTTTTACTCGACCCTAAACAAAAAAAAAATGGAGAAAAAAAAAAAATTGTCGTGACAGGCAGCCAGAAAGCCGAATACGTCTTAAATCAGACCAAGAAGTCCTCTCGAAGAGCAAGTGCCTCCTTGGTATCAATACCCAACGACCAGACGGCAATGGGGGGTTAATAATGCAGCAACCAGATCACCTTCCACATAATAATTAGAGAGAATTAGAAGCCTCCACGCTACCCTCCTGGTGGCCACAAAACATCTTAATCAGCCAATGCACACGGATACAAACAGACAAGGATTTGTGCAGTCTGCAGGGTAACATACACACCATTAGGTACATTTATCAAACATGACTTCCGCGTTGGGTTGTCGGGTAATAAAAAAAAATGCTCATTAAAAGTGTCTCATTCGAAACATATTTATAGCTGGCGCCATGTGAAGCCATATGCCTCGCAATGCTCTGAGTGATGCAGCTACCTGTACAATGCTCAGAAAAGGCAACAGGGAGAAATAAATATGAGGCCCAAGGCTGACTCAACATGCCCATGCCAATAATAGTCCACCCTCCTGTCCATGAGTTGTCTTGGCAGCCTGCCCATATTACTCCTAACCCAACCTCTCACCCCTGCCCATCCTTTCCAGACCTTCCTGATCCTGCCCTCCAAAACTTGCCTCTTAGATTCCAGAACCACACATTAGAACTTGGGGATGTGCAGGTTGGCATCTTCTTTTCCATTCAAGGTCCGATATAGGTGCCATTATGTCATACAATGTCACTACTGTCAACAGACGTGTATCTATATGAGCTATTGGGTCTGAGTGCAAAGTCTGTAACAGGGCATCTACCAACTCATGTGTCATTTACAATGCTGGTGTCTTCTTACGTAGCTGAAGGACATTCAGGCTCCCTTAGGCACCAATGCCCTATGGGCAACGGCTAGCACTACCCCCCCCCCCCCCTACAGCTTCGACCCCTGCTCCTAATAACAACTTTGAGAACCACAATTAACTTAGCGTGGTTGTCATGTATAAAGGTGGCGCTGCAGAGATATTGTTCCAGCTTCCTTATTTGCATATTACCCAGAGAAGCATGGATGGCCTTATAAGTCTCCTCACTCACCTTCTTGGTGCTCTCCCTAAGGAGTGATGATGATACCCCTTCCGACCTTCTCTCACCTGCACAGGTTATAAAGAGCTTGAATGCAATGCCTTCTGCAAGGTATCACAGTGTAGGCCAATGTAAATTGCAACTAGGGCTAATTATTTTCTAAGCATCCCTAATGCAGCATTAATATATATATATATATATATATATATATATATATATATATATATATATATATATATATATATATATATTCCTAGGTGTCATTGCTACAGATTAAAGTCTATGCATATGATTATATTCCTACAAAGCGATTCCAGTAACGGGTGAGGTTGTGATAAGTCTTTCATTATTATATATGAATGAGTGGTTGTCACAGCTGGAAACAGCATAGCTATTACTATAATATATGGGATATGAAGCGTCTGATTGGGATTGGAAATGGTGGTACAGGGAAAATAACATAATGGGAAGATTATGGATTAGAGCAGGATTAGATCTTAAAAAATAAGACAGTAGTGAGCCCCCCAGGCGCAGAAAACACCAGTAATTCACCCCCCCCCTTGCAGCCGGGCAGGTAGTAATGACAATACCTGGTGTATGATTCATACAGAAGAAGGAAGACTGTTCTAAAAAGAGCAGACGCAGCTGCTGACAGGAGGTGCTGCTTCTCACAAGTTACATGGGTGACACTTTTTTAATAACTGTATATAGTCAGCGCGGGCACAACACTGAGCGATGTGCCAAGATCCACTTCACATTAATTAAACTGCAAATGGAGGGGAGGGGTCTCTGCTCTCTTACAACTGGCCATCGGTGGGGTAATGCAACCAGTTATGGAGGCAGTTTACAAGGTTATGTGCCAATCTGTAACCGGGTAGTCCTCTACGGTCAAACACTTACTGTATCGATGGTGGGTACCCTGAGTGAGGCTTCAAGGGTTAAAGCGAGGTGCGCGTTGGCGCTCCTGTTCATTTCCCTGTGACTGCATCAGTTCTGGTCCAATAACTTTCTCTATTACTGTGGCTAAAGGGTATGGAGACTTTTGCAAGCAATTCTTTTTATTGCTCCAATGTATCTAAAATGACAAATGAAGCAACTTTGTAAATTGTTTGCATAGAAGCCGTCTGCACGGAACAACTGGGGTGCGTTCACACCTCGCGGATTGGATTTGGATTGGGTCGCGGATTTTGATGCAGATCTGCAGTACATTTTACACCATGAATCCAATTGAAAGGTGAAATATGCTGCAGATATCCACCAAATCAGCAGCGTGCATGTGGATGAGATTTTGAATATTTTATTCACATCCTTGCTACTCTAAATGCTGCCAATTTTCCATCTGGAGAACATGCTTGGAAAATTTGTGGCAAATCTGCCCCTGTGAAGATGGCCTAAGAGATGTACAATCCAAATATAGGATGTAACCGCATGGCTACAGACAAGGTGTTACTCCCATCTAACTGCCCCTTCTCTTAGTCCTCTACAAATAGCTGCAGGGTGACCACAGACATTAGATATAGAGTGGCCGAACTCTCAATTTCTGGCCAATCATCTAATGTGTATGGGGGCCTCCCAACTGTCTCCCAATGGAAGAGGTCAGGGGCAGATAAGGATCCGGTAGTTGGATTTCAACTGCCCCATCATCTTTTTAGTTTTGGGAGATGGACAGCTACTAGTGATGACTGGCGGCGGCTTTCTTCTATCACCATATACAAGACAAAGGCACATTCGGCTATATCAAGCATGCATGTGTCTGGAGAGGGTCAGGAGTGATAGTCAGAAGAATGAGCTTTTGACCAACAGCTGTCTAATGTGTTTGGCCAGGGGTGGATTGGGAACTTAAAATGACCCTGAAAAAAAAAAAAAAACTAAAAGTGGCCTCCTGTTGTAGTTGGGTCCAAATTACTAGCAGGCGAGGCCGATACAAGTAGGCGGAGTCATCTAAATGTTATGTATAGCCACATTGTGGTCGGTTGAGCTTACGGAAGTAGTATAGAAAGTATGTAAGGTCGTGGTACTGGCCCTTTACATCATGCAGTCTTCTCCCCTCCTGTATCAACGCCAATTCAGCCGTGGTGAGCCCACTGGAGTGTAGTGGGTCCCAGCATCTGCCAAAATGTTGTTGCCAGCCCTGCTTGACAAGACCGGCTCTGACCCAACTGGCCCACCAGGATTTCTCCCTGTAGAATATATTGGAAATGTCCCCCGAGTATGGCCAGCCTTAGGGTACACCGATCACCACCCTGCATCTCACTATAGGCCCCATTACAGCCAGCTCTAAACCTGCCAGCTCTTCCACTAGCTCAATTAAAAATCTGCTTGCATTCAAACCGCTATGAGAATGTAACTAACTAGGTAGATCGGCCCTACAGGATTCCAGAAAAGCTGTGTGATCGCCTATGTAGCAACTGCAATGCCTGCCATATAAGAGGGCACCCAGCTTTCCCTCGTACAGATAGAACGAAAACCAACCGGACAGAAGAGGACAATTCAATGACCCCTATTTTAGGTTGGGATAGCGGCTCTAGGGAAAGTATAGTACATCCAATTTATGCATCCGGACATAGTAAGCCCTGCCTGATCTGCCTAGAAACGTCTCCCAGAAATGCCCACTTAGGAATATATTTATGCCAACCCCCTTAATACCCCTTTAAGAGGTTCATCCCACCAAAAATGGGGTGTTGGGATTAGAGACGCGATTGTCAAGACACTTAATAAACCATAGTCCTATTATGTGTCTTGGCATCGCCGTAAGATACAGAGAAGGATCATCCAAATGTCTTATATGGGCTACAGCGCCTCTCCTCCGTTTTGATAAATGTGCCCCCTAGTGTTGACCTTTGACTAGTAAGATACTTCTGAAGGAATGTTCTAGATTCTCCACTACAGGTAGGGTGAATGGGGCACGGTTAGATTTCATCTCTTGCAGACATAACCAGGCTTGACGTGCCCAGCAGAGCAGCCGATGGATAGAGGTTTCAACCACCATATCCGCACATCCGCTGGGGAAACTGCTGCATTGTGGGTAATCCCCCCAGGACCCGGCCTATTAAACAATTCCTGTGTATCGCATTCCTGTTGATGGAGTTTTATTCCTTTCCTTCCTATGCCTGCATTTATTTCACTTCTTGTGACGCTAAACCTGAACAATAAGAAGTTACAAAAGTTTTAACACCCTGCTATGGGTTTAAAGCTGAACTTTCTAGATCAATGGTAGATAAAACAGAATCATCTCAGGGTCACAGAGGAGTGAACCCCCTCGGGATGGTAGTGTACGGCATTCATTATACTACAGGGCCATGGAGGGCGCATGTGAGCTCTGAAGGGGCTATAGACTCATTAAGTACTGGTCGGAGCACTCCACAGCTCGGATGTAGTAGGGTTGGATTGGTCATAGAACTATTTAGTTTGCAGGGTGTATGAACCATGGAAGCAGCCAGTGCGCCAACTGTAGGGCGGCTGGAGAGAGGGAGCGCCCATGCCAGTTTGGTCTCATTCACATTGCTATGGATAGTGAGAACATTCTGAGCAGCTTCACACTTGCGCCTCAGAGCAATGCATTTACGCTGTGAACAAAGCGCTTTTGCACATTTTACTGTACTTTTTTGCGCAGGCAAGGCATGTTTGCATGGGTGCAACACACACCCACACCCTGATTTTAGACTAATGAAGTCCAGATGTGTTCTTTTCTTCAGATCCCTTGCATATTGCGTGTGCTTTTGCGAAACCCCCCCCCCCCATAGACTTCTATGGGGCTCTTTGGTGCACAAATAGACCAGGTTCTATTTTTTTTTTGCAAGAAACGGGAAATGAGAATGCAGTCATTGACATCAATGGGGTCTATTTTCTGTGTATTGCACGCGCGAATATGTACGCGAGAAGCTGCCCATAGAGCGGTGCTTCAATGTTAGCAAAGAAGGAAATCAGGATCTCCCTCGGCATGATGGTGTTACAAGCATTTTTATCTTTCTATGCAACCCCTAGTCATCTACGGTCACCGACTAATAGTAGAGAATAGATAGTTGTGCTAAATGACAATCTCAGCTCTGCTATTTCCGAACGCTTTTGAAAGTTGAAGTCTACGAGGTATTTGGGCTCTATGGGCAGTGGTCTTCAACAGCCGCCGGCTTGCTGGGAGTTGTAGGTTTTGCACCGGCTGTAGACCACCGGTCGGTGGGCTGTAGTGCACCGCCATTGCCATTGTGTAGCTCTAGCAAGCCGGCTCTAGTACTTCAGGACTAACGAGGCACGGAGTAGCAGGGGATCCTCATTGAGTCAGTGGTCAGGTACGGGCTCTACTTTGAAGACACGGCTTCCTGCTGATTATAATTAATATAATTAGTGGTAAATGAGAACCTGAAATAAAAGCTTTTTAGCGACATCACGTAGATTGCAGATCCTGTTAAATACTCGGAGCCCCACGCGGCGCGGCTGCTGCATATAGAATGACATATGTTTTGCTTCTTGCAATGATGCGTGGGATTTTACTCGTTTCATACACATAACTAAGTCTTGGCACCGTTCGCAACACTGTACATTTTTTCCTCTAATATCTAGGTCAATTCATCGTCTTTCCCGTTAATAAAGAAATTTACATTTTGCTGAATTACAAAGCAGCATTAACTCTTCGAACCCAATAAGATAATTGACCAAAATAAAGTCTAAGTAAAGTAACCGCAGTACTTATGTAGATGTTCCAAAGGTTCCTTCAGGTTATTGTAGCATTTATCCCATGTAGCAGGGGTGAACTCAACATTACATTATTTAGAACAGCATCGTTTGTGCAAGGTGATACTTAATGGGATGGGTTTATCTGCAGTCCTATGTAAATCCGGGCAAAAGACGCAACCCTCTGAAGCATTGGATTCCATTACACTGCCGTAAAAAAAGAAAGAGGTCTTGCCCTATCTTTGGCCGAGATACGTTGGAAGCTCTCATAGACTTCTGTGGGAGATTTTAAAAAAAGGGAGGGGGAGAGATTAGCTGCATCTAACACTGGGAAAAGAAGACAGGGGCAGCTGTTTAATCATTAGAAGTCATTCCGAGGATTTCTGTCGACCGAGGGATTACATTGGGACTTGATCGCGGCTTTTTAATTTATCATGTGATTTTCGGGTGTTATGCGGACAGCGTGAAAACGTATACGCTCGCATGAAGGAGGACTAAGTTGCATGAAGTCAGTCAGCACTGCTATATCTGCACAAGTGATACACTAGCGCACACGTGTCAAACACAAGGCGCACTGCCTCATTTTATGTGGCCTTCGGCTGTGCAGTCTTCCATTCACTCAGCCTGCAAGTCCGGCGGTGGTGCAAACTGGGTGAGTGGAATGCCTGCAGGGATGCTGCCCGGCCCAAGGCCAATATTGAGGTTTCTATTACTACTGGGAATACTATGGATGTCACTTATTACTGCTGGGGCCACTATGGGGGGGTACTATTACTACTGGGGCTACCTATTTAAGGGACACTTACTACTGGGGCCACTATAAGGACACTATTACTACTGCGCTCATCTTGCATAAATTTGAACCCCATTCTTTTGAATGGGGTCATACACATGAGCGACTTTTTCGTGTATAGAATCGCACCACGATGCGGGGAAAAAAAATGGTGACATACCCTATCTTTGGGAATGCCCTTGCATTGCCCATTGTTTTCAAAGGGGAAGGCAAAGCATCAGACCGTGTGCTAGGTGTACACAAGTATGACGCGAGGTTTCCCATTGAAAACAATAGGAAACACTTCACAATTCTCTATCGTGACGGAGGATCCCTACTTCCCCAAGTGATGCAGGGCATTTTTGATACAAAACCCCATCGCACCCGCGTGGAGATAGCACATTGGCGAGTGCGATGTTGGGCCCATGGGAATGCACCCTTTAGCCTTACTACTGCTCACCAACTCTGCACTGTTTGACTTCATCTGACAGCTCAGTCCTGCCCCACCTGACAGCACAATCGTTTCCCCCTGTGAGAACATACTTGATTTGCAGATGTTGCAGAAGCCGCCTGTTAATGCCGCCTTCACACAGGCCGTAAATGCTGCAGAACGTTTGCCGCTGATTTTGCGGTGGATTCTGAATCCGCAGTATGCCCGTTTATGCTTTGGATTTTAAATACAAGGATTATAATCCACAGCAGATCCCCAACACTATGGCCAAATCATTTATGTACATATTTGGCCGCTGTGGATTTGCTGCGGGTTTTCTGCTGTAGGAAGCCTGCAACACATGTTGGGTTACCCCAATGGTTTGCATCATCATAATCACCAGGTTGAAGGGTTCTAGAAAGAGTGTCTGAGGGTGCGCTCACACGTCGCAGGAAAAATCCACACCAAAATCCGCATTGATTTTCACGTCAAAAACACACCACACCATTGGTGCAGATTTGGAGATGGAATTTGGTGTGGATGCACAGCAGACTGCAGCCCTTCAACTGAAAGGGTGAAATCTGCAGTGTATGCGCACCAAAATCCGCAATGTGTGAACATACCGCGAGGGTACGCTCATATGGCGGAATTCACTGTGGAAAAATTCCATGTGGATTCCTCCTCTAAAATCCACATCTTTTTGTCGCAGATTTTCACGTGGCTCTGCATGTGAATTTGCCCTGTCAATGGGCAGGATCTGTGGCAAGAATTTTGGCATCGAAAATCTTTTTTCCGCCTGTTTTCTTATCAAGTAACTCGCCGCTCCTTTTTAGTTTCCACTTCGATAGTGGATTTTGCCCATCGATAGGTCAAATTCTGCAATCTGATCTAGGTGAAAATCTACAGGAAAAAAAACACCGGTTGAATTCACAGTGAATTTCATTGTGTGAGCGAACCCTGAGGATGCTTCCATAGGTAATAGAATATTCCACGGAATATTCGGCTACGTGTGAAAGTGACCTTATGGAGTAGAATAGAGGTCAGGTGTGCCTACTATACACCTTTGCCTTCGTTGCACCCCGTTTCTGAGTTGAGCCTATTACCATATCCAGAACCCCTCTATGGTCACTCATTCGCCATCACCGCAGTCCCATGTAAAACAGCAGATGACATTGTTCCATGTCAGAACACACTTGGCTCTGCTCCATCCATACTGCTTTCCCATTTCTTCCCCCTTTTGCCCTCATCCCCAGATCTGTACTTCCCTCCTCATTTACTTCTCTTCAGCAATTTGTTTCTTTCTCTTTACTTCCCCGTCTGCCACCCGCTAGATTTGCATTAATTTGCAGACCTTGGGAATCTCAGGGTTGTTCTGTGTTTCGACATAATCTGATGACAGTATCAGCTGCTAAATGCTTTTAAAGTGCTGCATGCGGCGGGCTGGAAATTAAGGTTCTGTAGGAGTTTAAATATCACCGAGCAATTGCTCTTTCCCTGACAGAAAGTGAACCTATTGCTCCAAAGTAACCTCTCAGTAGAATGCCAAGTGCACCATAAAACCTGTTTATACAACTGGCATCCATTAGCCAACATATAGAACATATGGTAACCAGTGCCCAAACCTGCCGCACAGGAACAATGCCCCAATAACCTGCCACCTGCGGCGCCTCCGTCCAAATCACACCAGCTTATGTTCAGTTTTCAGAGGAACTTGGGAGATGGAGCTACATATTTGTCAGATTTTCAAAAGAGACAAGAATTATATAAAGTTGCCCCCAAATAAGGAGTTTTGTGGGCATTTTGTATGGATAAGAGATTGTCCATATTACATAACTTCCAATATATACCGAATTACGTAACATTTTAACTAGTGCCAGCAAAGTGCCCTTGATAAGCAATACTACTAGCAGTTAGCGCCTCCTCATAAGGTGCTAGAATGGTCAACAAAGTGCCCCATACAGACCAACCATAAACTGTACCAGGTGCACCAAGCAGTCCTAGCAGAATCGCCCCTATAGTGCCCTGCATACAATAAACAGTGCCATCACATTGCCCTCTATAAGCAGCAACACCAGCAGACTTCCACCATGAATAATGGTCAGAGTCAAAAAATTCCGGCTACCTGCAGCTACCACTAGAGGGAGCTCAATACAGATGTATACAGTAACCATTGATGCCAATGAGAGCAATAAAAATACATGTGCCCCTAGTGGTGGAAGGCTGCTATTTCAGAAGTATCAAGTGTGATGTAAAAGCTGCACATTGTAGGAAATATCTAATGCAACCCATAATGCACTATATACATAGGATCACAGCTAAGCGGTTAGGATTGTGTGTTTTGGCACAGTGCTGCCCGATTCCCAAGTGGGTATCATCTATCTAGTGCCAAATTTTAAATGCAGCTCTAGATGTGAGTGGTGCATAAGTCATACCACTTACAGTCCATATGGACTATAAAAAGACCTTCAAAATGTAGAGCTCGGCTGTAAATTTCTCCTTTTTCCCCTTAAACTTTGTGCACACAGCACATCAAATTCTTCCCAGCAGTGAATCCATATAATTAATTCCCTTCCGCATCCCCTTACGCCTTTGTTGCAGTTATCTAGCAGAGAATGAGGATGATGTCATACCATTCAGCACGTATCGCCTGTGATTATACCTCTGCTGCTCACAGCCCATCCGCTCCGCCTTATCTATCGGGACACAAATCTACTGCTCAAACTGCCAAAAACGGCTCCCTGCTACCAAGTCTGCAAGGGGCGAAAGTAACATCGAAGGGCACTCTGCTGCTCAGGCATGACCGGACAGGCTGACACCAAAAAGCCAGCAGGGTATTGGGGTCTTCACGTAGGAAAGCCATTTCTGCTGTGTGTAAAGTGCTTAAGTTGGCCGGCTAAAAATTTACTAACTTACATTGGAGCCATTAGACCTTGAGAACCAGATTACGTTACGGCACTCTAAACCCGGCACCGGGTTTTGGACCTTAAGTTATACAAGCCAGACCATCTGACTTATCTTAAAACCAGGGCCATCGACTTACCACATAGTTAAAGGAGCATATTAACCTCTCCACTAGATCCATTGAGGACCGCCAACGAGCAACAGAATGTGGGACCCAAGTCCCCCATTCCCTCCAGGCACAAGACTGAAGCTAAGAGGAATGGAGTGGCGGGGTACACGCCCGAGGCCCAGGCCACTCTCATCAAAATCTACGGCACTGATGGTAACAGCTTAGAATTCTCGCTTATAATCTAATCTATCCAGGTCTCTAATATCCATCTACCGATCTGTGTTTTTTCCATAGCCCTGAGGATACTGTATTCTTACTGCATTAAAGGGGTAAGCTCACCTTCAACATTTATAGCATATCCACAGAACATCTCCTTCTTGTTGAGTATCCAGTTGGAGAGGTGGCAATGCATGTTTGTGGCTCTCTCCCTCCACTTCTATTAGAGTTATAGATACAGGCGAACCAGCATCCATTGGACATGCCATGAATGTCTAAGGTGGGAATACCTCTTTAATTTTATTTAAAGGGGTTTTTCAGTCAATCCTGAGGATAGGTCATCAATAGCTGATTGGTTTGCGTCTGCTGCTTGAGAGCCCGACTGATCTGAGGACCTCGGCCCTGTTTGGGCGCCCACTGTCACAAGCAAAACACACAGGGTATGGGAGTAGAAACAGATCGCTTCTGTGTAGTGGTCGGCACTGGTAATTGCAAGCACTGCTCCCATTAAAATCCATGAGCGCTGCATGGAATATTACCAGGACCACCCATTACACAGGGGTCAGAGCCATCTGCTTTTGCTCCGTTCACTGTTTTGCGAGTGATAGCGGGTGCCCAAACAGCTGATCAGCAGACCCAAACTAATCTAAAAATTGCCCGGAAAAACCCTTTAAAAAGGATGGCAAATGTGCAAGAAAACAATTAAACCAGGGAGTGAAGAATCTGGGGGCAACTCAGGAGCTGTAGTTCCAGGCAAAGCTGTCAATCACACGGAGCTGCCTAAACTTTCTACAAGCAAGAAAACAATAGAGACAACATGGCCTTGACCAGTACATCATGCCATTAGAATATATCAATGTATAACATTACATAAACCGTAGAGCCATCACAATACACCGACGGCTCTGCTACATCAATATACAACATCCTAAGCCAATACGTCTGCTTATTAGTTTGGTCTTATTAGTATTGTCCCTAAACAATTCACATGGTTTTGTTCTCTGAATGTCGATTTAATCCAGACGCTGAAATGTTACACATTGATGCCGTTCGATAATTGCTTGAGATTGTCTCAAAGTTGAAATTTACAAATCTCCTATAATTGGGCCTTAATTTGTAGTAAAGCAGAGTTGGCATATGCCTAAGGCGTTCTACTTCCAGGCATGTGTGTGGCAAAAGCAGGGGGCCTAGCGAAGCATGTGCCCCGATGCAAAAGGTGTTGACGGTATGTATCTCACAGTGTACAAAGAAGCAACTACAAGGGCTTATTATAACATGAGTACAGGGTAGAATATGTGACAGCGTTATGTCCCAAGCTGCCAGTAGGAGGAGAAGTTAGCTACTTCCTCCCTCACTTACTACAGAACAATATAGTAACATAGTATGTTAGGCAGAATGAAGACAATGTCCATGTGGTTCAGCCTGTTTTAACCTCCTTGTTGATCCAGAGGAAGGCAAAAACCCCAAGAGGCAGAAGCCAATTAGCCCCATTGGGGGAAAATTTCCTTCCCCACTCCATACTTCTGAACATTCTTGGTCTCTGAATGGTCCATGTGAAAAAAAATCTCCGGATGTGCTATTCCGGTCCGATTTACAGGCATGGCTGTGTGAATACGCCCTGAGACTATGGTCACGTATTACAGCATTTCCACAGTGGAAAATTCACAGTAAGTGATGATGCGGATCGACGTCAAAATCTGCATCTGTTACAGGCGGAATTTGGAGAGGATCGGCAGCGCATATACCCCTTCATTTGAAGAGGCGAAATCTCTCTTGAAAATCTGCAGTACAAATTTGACATGCTGTGGATTTAAAATCCTCACTGCCGTCAATTCATATTGGATGTTTTTTCGCAATATGTGGATGAGATTTCTTGTAATTTCATGCACATCGCCTGCCCTGTAAAACGGCAATTTTGCTATGGAAAATCTTTAGGATATATCCACACATGTAGTGTAAACGCTTAGGTGCAGTAATTACATTTATGGGTACGTGTGGACGTAGCCCACTGCAGAAATTATGTCCCGTGTGGGTGTACTCTTAACCCTTTGCAATTCAATTTGGGATTCAGGATTTCCTAGGGGGGTTTTCTCTTTCTGCAATTATACAATGGCGCCATCTGCTGGCTAGAGCCAGTACTGCAGTATGGGACATGCTGGAGAGGCCCCCGACAACAGAGCAGCCAGTAATATACAGTAAGAATACCCTGCCGGATATGTTCCGAAATCAGAGCTGTACAGCTTTCAATCAGAATGTCTGAAGACAGTGGATTGGAAAGGGTTAAAGTTTTGTCTACCTCCAACCACCACTAGAGGGAGCTCAGAAACTTCCTGCATAATTTATTATTATTGAGTTGAAGGTGTAAATTCTGAACAGTACGTTTTTAATAGGTCCAAAATTCAGTGTTATTTTTTTATTGCACTAACTAGTACAAGTTGGTACTCCATCTTCTGCTGTATATTTCTCCACAATCTTCTAGGTTCTTTGCATTGTAGGACCATGACAATTGAGAAGCAAATTAAAGACATAGGCAGCCAATAATCTCTGAAAAAAACCTACAATGGGCTTTATCAATGACAAAATGTTTTGTGATTTTTTTTTTAGGAGAATAGATGCCCACACCCCTGGAGACCCGGATCCCACAGCCAAGAAAACAATCACTATAGAGGAAATAATTGCATTCTTTTTTAAAAATGCGGCTTATTTCAAGATTTAGCATTAATACAGAGTAAAGCAACAGCTATACAACAATATAAAACAAGAAAGAACAAGATCTAACTATGCTCCATCAATATATCGCGTCGTCCATAAAGGTTTAGAACAATCGGTGACCTAAATAGGTAGAATTATGCAACAAAAAGATTACTCCTGACGACAGAAGAAAAACAGTAGATGTTCAATAGAATCCCAACAGGGGCTCCACAGTACCAGAATTGCCAGAATAAAAGGGGGGTGGGGGGTGGATAAAAGTAGAGAGGAGAAAAAAAGCTAAGGGGGGAGACTGGAGGGAAAAGGAGAAGAACGAGACAAAAAGAGGAGGAAGACAACCAGGGAAGGAGAGTGGAGATGAAGTGAAGAAGAGATAAGAGCAAGGAACAGGAGAGAAGGGTGAAAGGAGATATGGGGAGAGTAAAAAGGAGGGAGAAAGAGAAAAGAAAGGGAAAACAGAGAAAGTGAGGACTACCCACACAACCCAGATTTTATAAAACGTTTGAGGCCATTTACGATGTTGATACATCACTTCGAGAAAGGGAGGGAATAGTGTTAACAAGGTTAATCCACCTGGACTCATTCAGGAGAATCATTTGATAGTGGGTTAAAGGACCGTCGTGTTCCAAAAGCACAAAAAGACCAAATGGAGGCGTTGTGGGTAAAGGAAGTTCAAGCAATGGCAATAGAGTCATAATAAGCAGTTCCGAAGAATGTGCTAAAGGGGGACAGCACCAAATAGGATGACAAAAAGAAATCAGTCTCCTCGACACTGCATCTACGACAAGCAGGGGAGGGAAATATCCCCTCTTTAAAGAGTTCATGGTAAGCGAGAGATACCTGGTGGATAAGATATAGTTGAGTCAGCTTATTGATAACAGTAGGGAAGACCGATAGGTCGGAGGTCAACAAAGACTCCCAATCCCCCTTAGTCATATCTGGGATACATGAAGGCAATTTAGCCTGGGCTGAAGATTGTTGGTAGTGAAACAGAGCAGAGTAGTTTGTAGATACCAGAAACAGAAGAAATTGGAGAATTAGAAAAAGGATTGTGGAGACGAAACAGCCATGAAAGGTACCATTTTTAAGGGAAAGAGGGGAGAGTTGATCATTGATCAGAAGCTTGGCCTCGGAGGTAGCATACAAAAAGACCAATCCATTTGAGAAAATTAGGTGCAGAACTAAATGCCTGCCTAACTGCCCAAAACAATGGCCACTCAAGGGAATCAAAAGCCTTGGTGCGTCAAGCCTCCTCATGGGTGATAAAATTATGAATAAAGACCAGAATCACAGATAGAATAACCTAATTGAGTCACATAGTCAGAACTTTAGCTAAAATATTGCAATGATAGTTTAGTATGTATATGGGCCTATAGGATCTACAGAGCATTGGATTTTTCACGGGTTTAGGAATAAGGCCAATGAAGGCCTCATACAAGGAAGGAGGGAAACTACTCTCTGTAAAACTGGCATTATAAATAACTGGGGGTGGAAGCCAGAGACTCAAAATATCTTTTAGTTATGTCAGTGGGCCGGCCATTGGGGTCTAGGGCTTTACCAGGGGGCAGAGTGGCAATAGCTTGCTCTATTTCCTCCAAATCTATGGGGGTTTAAAGAAAGTTCTGCTGATTTTCAGAAAATTGGGGAATAGATAAACTAGTAAGATATTCCTCCATGCCCACCCCAGACATATGTAGTCTAGAGGCGTACAGCAAGTATAAAAGGTATGAAAACACGTCATGATCTCATTGGATGACTTTTATATCTGACCAACCTCATCTTTTATAGCCAAAATGGTAGGGGAGCCCGACAGATTCTTGGTGAGGTAAGCCAGCAGTTGTCTGGATTGGTTGCTGAACTCAAAGCTCCATTGCTTTTGGAAAAAAACATATTGTTCAGCCTTTAAATGAAGGACTTGTGAGTATGAATGTTGCTGAAGTCTCCAATTAGTTAAATTGGAGTCTGATGGATCCTAAATGTAAGTTAGCTCAGTGATTGCCTCTGCCAATTCCTCTGACTCCCTAGTCATCCTCTTAACATTGGACACAGATGATTTGAGACAACCCTTTAAATATGCTATCACTACATCCCAAGTGAACAGCAAATCACACGGTGGTGGATTTGACGCAAACAAACCTTGCAGCTGATCTGGGCCTATGTCCGGCTTTGGAAATTGGGACAGCCAGAATGGCTGTATACACCAAGGAAGGGGAGAGAGAGCGGGGGCAACAGCAAGGGTAATGAGTGGAAGGAATGCTCAGAGATTCCACAAGGGGGATATCTGAAATCAGAAATATGACATGTGGTATGAGGGAGGGATTATAGAGTTATCATGACGGGAGAAAGATTAATGTGTGGGGGAATGACAGGAGAAAACTATAGCGGAAAGTCTGATGGGGAAGACAATGGGTCTCAGGCAGAGAGAAGACATCTGGGTCATATTTTGGGGCAAAGGAGAAAAACAGGTTACATTTAGAAGGGCTATTCAATAACCCCCACACCCCACCAACTGAGTAGGTTTGGTTCCCAAACAAAAGACAAAAATAGGGGACTCATTGGCATGGCATTGTTCAGTGGATCTTCCAGCCACAACGGTAAACCATGACCATCCAGAATGAGACACAGGGAAGTGTAACAAAGGATTATCTCTCCCACCTTGGTTTACAGAGAAACTAGTCATGGAATAAGAAGTGGCAACAGCTCGGTCAGCCAGGGAGAAAATCAAGCCAGGAAGCTACAAAAAATTGAGCCCAATTGTTCCAGATGATACATAAGTGAGCCTGGAAGGTATTTCTCACTCCCACAGACGTTTCTTCACAGCAACAAAGGTGGTTTCTGCAGGGCCACAGAGGAATCTGGAAAAAACGCTCTACTGAAGCATCATCAACCTTAATGAGGCCATTTTGATGAACCATGATGAGGATTTCGTCCGTATCCTTATAGTTGAGTATGCACATGAGAAAAGGCATTGAAGGGGCTCTTGGAGGAAGGGACAGAGTAGAAACATGGTGGGCCCGCTTCACGATGAAAACAGAGAAAGAATCTACGTCATACATTTCTATCTGCCATTTTTCAGCAAATTTCTTAGGCTGTTGACCCTCTATATCTTCCAGCAGGCTGATGATCCTAACATTATTGCGTCTGCTGAAATGATTCTCGAGATAGTCAGCCTTAATCTGCCAATCTGTGGCAGTGTTGCTCAGGGAGGTTACCTTATCCTCTAATGGTGCCATATGATATTCAATTTCCAAGATGTGCTCCTCTGTAGAAGTGACTCACTCCCGCAAGGCCTGGAAGTTATGGCACAGAAAGCAGAGATCCACCTTCACTTCCTCCAACTTAATGGTGAGTGTCATCTGGAAGGTGGTAATTAACAGCTGCTCTGAAACTTGCTGAAGAGTCAGGGTCTGGTCCCCTGCCATGTTCCCTGGCTTGTGCTACGGTGCTGATGTAGGGATGGCGCAACTAGATGATGCACCATATTGGTCTTGCTTATTTGTGAACCACTTCAGAGTCTGAGTGGCCTTAATTTTCCCCATCTCAGGATCTTAGGGCGATACATGTTCCCTTAACTTGCGTTGTAGGAGAAATAGTCAGCCCAGAAGGACGTCAGGACACTGTTTAGTATGTACAGTGGCAGGAGCTCCTCTAACCTGCGTCTATGCTAAGCCAGCTAGGACACCCCGGAAATAATTGCATTCTTAATTGTGGAAGGAATTGATTTACTTTTAGTTTAAGATTGAATTAATGGGATACGAAAAAAATATTAATTTTAGAAGGAAAAAAATCCCATAAAAGTAGCACAGTGGTGGAAACTTATATTATGTTCTAGCAATTGTTATGTGACTAAACAAACAACAGGAAGCCAGAAATGTAGCAGAGCTAAATTTGACATTTAATTGTTTGGGGCTTCTTGTGCATTATGTGGGTTATTTTCTACATGAGGATACCACAGAGTATCGCAGTTTTTTTGCCTGTGCATGACAGGTTATCTCACGCACGCTGTCATACTCAGGCTTCCTGGTTTCATTTTTTTTTTCCTGCTCTGTCACTTCGCGACGTGGCGTATAAATGCTGTACATACCCAATGTAATTGCACATGTACAGAAAACAACCAGGCTCTATCGCACATAATACGCAGTAAAATGGAACATGCTGGTTTTTTTTCTTACATGCATCTTGTAATGAATAAACGGTAGTGTGTGTAATAGCGAAAATTAGTGTATTTGGATATCAGTGATGTACCGCGTATTATATGCGTGTAAAATGATTGCGTAAGACACAATTTAAACACGCTCGTGTGAGATCGGCCTTATAGGTAGAAGAATTTATGCATTTTGACCACAATCGCTTTGTTAAAAAAATAGTTGATTTTCCCTTTGCAGTAATATATTTGTAAATGTTAGTGTAGAGACTCGCAAGATAACAAGGACCCTTGACGCGGGTTGCAAGCGTATGTATTTTGGCAAAAATATTAACTAATATCTCATATTTATTGGTATTTATCATTATTTTTGCATTAAGCAGCCTGGATTTAGATGCTTTGGGAGCCTGGGGTGTTGGTCCAGTATGGTTCACAGTGAAGTATAGGGCAACCCGCCACGCTAAATAGCATGTGGCATCATTAATAGGTTGTAAGCCTGCATGGTGCACTACACATATCATTTGGCATTGCACCTTTTGTATACCTTATCTATGTGCAAGTAGAATACTAAGCAGCCAATATATGGTAGGGGGGTGTGTAGTTGCTCGTCAGTAGCTTGCACTTGTACAGTGCTCCTCTATATGGCAATCTGCCTGCTGTATTCTGCTGGGAAGTGGTGTTTGTATCTGTTCTTGCGTATCTTTATATTAGTATATTGGCAAATATGTCAGTTTTTAGGCCTCATGTCCATGGCTAAAATAACATTTAAAATTCGCAGCGTGATCCGCGCCCCATAGGGATGTATTGGACACCCGCAGGTAAATACCTGCGGATGTCATTTTCCTTTGAGGTGCGGATTGCGTGTGCGGGAAAACATCCGCAGCATGCTCCATTTTAGTGCGAGGCTCCCGCAGGCTTCTATTGGAGCCTATGGAAGCCGTCCAGATCCGCGGCACACCCGCAGCTGAATTCCTGCTCTCCAGCGCGGGAGAGCAGGTGTTAAAAAGAAAAAAAAAAAAAGTGCACGGTGTCGGCGTGCCGAGCATATCCGCCGGGACGAAGAAAGAAGATCCAGCCACGACTGAGGGAAAATCCGCAGCGTCCGGACAGATCTGTAATTCTACTCTTTAGGCCTCATGTCCGCGGGAAAGGAGGGACCCGCTGCGGATTCTGCATGAAGAATCCGCGGCAGGCCTGATGTTCCCCATGGACATGAGGCCTTACTGATATTTGTTATTGATGTTCCCTTCGCAGTGTTCTATTTCTCAATCATTGTGTAATCAAAAATCACCTTAGAGGCAACAACATTAAGTTACATCTCACTGTATGGACTATATGAAGTATAGCGAGAGCTCTGTATAGTAGGGGTACTTTTACATGGCCTGAGAGTCATTTCAGTAATCCTTCAAAAGAATGATTACAAGTAATTGTCTGCCCATGTAAACAGAGGGCCCTACAGTGTAAGTGAGCGACAATGGCTCACTCGTTGGAGATTTTTGGTTTTTAGCTCAGCTAATAACCAAGTGACTGTCGACCTGTGTGAACTGTTGGCACGCAAGTTTGGCACCTAAGCACATGACTATTGTCCCATGTAGGACCCCAAGTTGACCCCAAGATTCAACGGCCTGTTTGTTCTCTCAGGCAGCATTGGGGCAAACTCCAGAAATGGGGATCAGTTGCAGCTGCTACCTGTCTAGTGCTCCATGGCTACATCACGCATCCTTCCTACAGTGACGTCACTGCTATCAGTGATGTACAGTGCACACGGATAGACAGATGGATGGCTGTGTAAATCTCAAGGTCAAATACAACATGGTAAATGCAGATCTTTTTCTCAAGGAATCTATAAGTTCAGTGCAATTAGCATTCTTCACTTGTAATACAGAGCCATGCATGGAGCATACTGCTTTAAGGTTGCTGCAATGCTTTTGGGGTAAAAGTAAGGTGCTGACCTTTTGGGGAGGCAGGTAATATTCCAAATGCAGATGACAGTAGAGGAGCACTGGGGAACCGGCAATGGAGGAGGCACTGGGGTGACCTGCTCTGTAAAGGGGGGAGAAAGGAATTGACAAGCAAGGGGCGCAGAGCTGCCATATAAAAAGGTCAGCGAAAAATGTCATAAGATTTATCACTTCTCTGCAGGCGGCGAGGAAGGGACAGATGGGGAGGGGTGGCAAGGGTGCAGAATCTGAGTTGGAGTGCGAAAAAGAAGAAGAAGAGCTCGGAGGTGGAGGAGGGGAGAGGGAGATAATAAAATGGAACATTGAGTGGTGTCAGAAATAAAGGACAGCGCGGGCGCAGCACATGGACACTGCTGCAATAACCGTCTAGGTGAGAGGAGAAGGAGATTGGTTCATTTACTACACCCAAAATGGCAATGTCTTATTCATGTCACTTATACACAAGCTGCTGATACTGCAGGATCCAGAATAACTGGCCTCTGGACATGTGGAAAGCAACAAAAACCTATACCAACTGTACACTCAATGAATGCAGATCTACTGCTGCAGTCCTGTAGCTTATGGTACATTGGGTATAATCCACTTAGCAAAGTGTGCCAAATAACGGACTACATGGTAGGTTGGCCATATTTATTATGCATTTTTTGCATACCTACAAGAGTCCTAATGTGCCAAAATATTAATATTGCACAATATTCCTTGGAAGACATTGATATATATAATTATTTCTTTAATTATAATCAGACGCATTCCTCTCCTACATGGTTAATGGGCCTAACAAGTTTCATCAAAACCTATTACACCCAGTTTCCTTATCAATCAATTTTGTATAATTTGTTTCACTATCACCAACTTCTATGACACTATTGATGGATTGCACCTATTGTGTGCAACTGAGTGAAAGTATAATACATTGATTGTAATAACCTTACTGTAACCAGAAAACGTTTCAATGCCGCTTCCGGCTTTTTTTTGCCTTTGCTTGCAATCGTGTTGGTTACCATGGCAACCTATATTTCCCAATTACGTCAATGCCTGGTAGGCCATTTGTTTCCCAGCTGTACTATGGATCTATGCTTTATACGTACTGAAGAATGTGTGTTTTTGTCTTGGTTTTGATTTTGTGCTCCAAGTTTCCTTTGCATGCCAGGATATTTGACTCTAGAATGGTTGTGCCAAGTTTTAAAGTTATCCCTCATCCACAAGATAGGGGAAAACTTTATAATCAGTGTGGTTCTAATCACTGGAACTGACACTGATCCCGAGTACAGGGGTCTAGTCAGTCCCTGAGTGAATGGAGAAGATGACACGCAGGTACGCCGCTGCTTCATTCACTTCAAATGACAGCAGTGAAGATTACAGAGTTCAAGCGCTTTGGAAATCTCCAGCACGGTCATTGAAGTGAACGAAGCATTGGCATGCCTGTACGACCTCAGCTCCATTTACTCAGGGATCGACGGGATCACTGTTTTGAGGATCGGAGGTTCCTAGCAGGTGGACCCTCACTGATGATAAAGTTATCCTCTATCTTGTGGATAGGGAATAACATTATAACTAGAGATGAGCGAACGTACTTGGTAAGGGCGATTTCGCAATCGAGCACCGCAATTTTCGAGTACTTCACTATTTGGGTGAAAAGTACTCGGGTGCGCCGGGGGTGAGTGGGGGGTTGCAGAGGGGAGTGGGGGGGGAGAGAGAGAGGGCTCCCCCCTGTTCCCCGCTGCTACCCCCCGCTCCGCCGCACCCCCCCTGCCCCCCGGCGCACCCGAGTACTTTTTACCCGAGTAGTGAAGTACTCGAAAATCGCGGTGCTCGATTGCGAAATCACCCTTACCGAGTACGTTCACTCATCTCTAATTATAACTTATCCCAACTCAAATCGACCCCCCAATGAGAAGCGCCTCCTATATTACAAATAATTGCTCATAAGGCAACACTGTTTGTTAATGACCCCCACTAAAATATAACTGAAGACACCGGTCACATGATAAAACATGTCAAAAGGACTTATAATGTTGCTATTTTAGTTAGCAGCCACGGTGCGCTTGATACATAATGCGAGACCAGTAATATAGGCTCCCGGTTATATAATTTTGGACATAGGTGTCTTTGCCTAGTGGTACTACAGCACTGGACTGTGGTTGTAACATAGGAGATGGTTTCTATTAGTAATAATAAAAGTTATATATTAGTGGGGGTCATTGACAGGCAGTGCTGTCCTATAGGAAAATATTATTTCTAACTTGGCACAACTTCTTTAAAGCGGAGTTCTGGCTTGGTCACAGTTTTGGGTATTACTTCTAATCCAATTCCTAATTCAGACTGGCATTGCCTCATGTTTTCTATTATGTCTGTAACTCTACTCAAGTCTTTGTGCCACCTAGGTGCCACCAATTGGAAACCCCTGCAGGAGGGTTCCAAGATGTGGTCTTTAAAAGGGTTGTCCAATTGGATCAGTCTCCTTTTTGTTAGAAGTGTTCCCAGATTGCAGGGCATCTCACTGCTAGGACCCAGATATGCTGGGCCCTCCAAAGTAAAAGGTATACGGTAAAGTTACATGGTCTCATGATTGTGTGCACAATAATTGTACCAAGGGTTTTTCGTGATTAGGTATAAATGTGTGCAGCAAGTGAGCGATTAGCGATAAGTCATTAGACCATCGCTGATTGGATCTTTCTTGCGGACTTGAAAATAGTCGTTGGTCTTCTGCTGCAGAATAAACAGACGTCGTACGATTTGTCGATCAGAAAGCAGTGGCAGAAGGTTGTCTAGAGGGGTTATGATCCAATGAATGATCGAAACTACCCAATTATTGTTCAATGTAAGTGCATGCCTATCGCATGATATTGGATCCCTACATCACCACTGGCTCAAGCTTGTTCCAATTTATCTTCTGGTATAAAAGGACTTTTAGTGACACTCTTTGAAGCCATTTTCCACTTTTGCTAAAAAGAGGCCAGTCCTGGACAAGGGACCCCTACTTCTATCTCCAAACTCCCTACTATTTCCTATGATGACATCCCCATATCAGCTAGAGGTACATGTATTCTTATTCTGCTGACCAAGCAGCGAAGGACACATTTATAACTCCCGTAGCTTCTCTGCCAATACAATTGTGATTACGATATGGTAAATACCCGCATAAACATATGTAAATGACAAAAAGCACAAATCTCGTAAGACAAACTCATAAGCACAAAGAAATCTCCTCGGAAAGTACACAGGATGTGCTCCATCGGGATGCCGTGCACCTGGCTTCCATCCAAACACTTTCAAGAAATAAGGAAATCAGCCCAAATCTGACTGAAGTGCGGAGTGATTGTAACTTTACCCACAGTAAATTACATGCCAGAGAGCACTCAGCATGGCAGACACAGCTGGCAAGATAGAGCGAGTGAGACTGGAGGGGGGGGGGGGGGGGGAAGAAGATGGGTAAACACAAGATGGAAAGATCTAGGACAGGATGAGGGGAAGATGAAAGGACAATAGATGAAGAGAGTTGGAGGAGAATGGAGATTAGGTTAGAGAAGGTGCCGAGAGTCAACTTCACTAGCAGATAAATATAAATGTAGCCAGTCCAGAGGTAAGGAAATGTATAAACTGTGTTTTCATCACTGCCTCTCGCTATAATCCAGAGGTTACAATACCTTATTGAACAAGGTAATTGATAGTCACCTGCTGCAATGCAGCCTCAGCAGTTACACAGAACAAAGCATTTAGACAAATAACAGCTGTGATAACAGGAGGGTTGTGATTTTCCTCAGAAGGAACGTCTAAACCTTTAAGTAAATGTTATTATTAAGCAGTGATCTGGATTCGAACAACTTCAGCACCGAGAACATGGACAGTTCCTTCCAGTCTATAGACGATGTGTATGTGCCTTTCTTCAGAAGGACTATAATCTTACCGCGTAAATGTTTTCATTATGCACTCATGTACTGTATACTTAAAGGGGTTGTCCGAGAGCTTTTTTTTTCTATAAAATACAGCTTTCCCTGCTATGAAACAACAAATAGTTATACACTCACCTCTCCCGGCCTCCCCCCCCCCCCCCCACTGTGTTCTGTTGGGTTCTTGCTCTATTCTTTGCTTACAGGTTGTAGTCCAGCTAGTTCACGGGATGCCAGAGACTGCTGCAGCCAATGACAGAGCTCGGTGCTTGATCACAGAGTTCTGTCATTGGCTACCTCAACATGTGACTTAACGTAAATAGGCTGGGGCAGCCTGTAAATGGGATGTAGGGGGTGGAGACCAAAGCACAACAGGGATCGGGAGGGGAGAGTATATGGCTATTTGATGTTTTATGGCAAACAAGCTGGGTTTTATAGAAGAAAAATAAGATCAGATAGCAACCCCTATTATATAGAAATTTTGCAACTTTTCCATGCTGGAAATTAGGAATACACAATTTCGAGATAGCTATGATTTTTCTAGAGGTTATTCTAAGATAGACTCTATCACCTATCCACAGTATAGATGACAGAAGTCTGATCAGTGGGGAGACCCCTTCCAATCCTGAGAGACGGGGTCCTGCGTCATCCTCTTAGTTCCTGAAGGCTCGCTGCATCCCTTAGAGTGACATCAGACTGAACGGAAAGCATAGCGCTGCTCAATTCCTCTCTCTGTGCGCATGTGCGACTGCAACCCAATTCAATCTCCTCCTTACATTGGAGAGTCCAGTGAGACCCCTATTCTTGGGATTGGGGGTGGGGGTTATAGTAGTGAGACCCCAAATCAATTAGACTTTTGAATATTTCACTATATGTCTCTCTCTTTGCAACGTACAGTAGGAGAAGACAATAGATATCTCATATCTGTCAATGCTATAATTAAGTTATGATGGCTCTTACAAGACAATCTGACAACTTCCTCCTACTGTTGAAAATAATATCTATCTATAACTTTTCATATTGCTCCATATAACTGATCATTACACATCCTACTAATGCGAATAGTAATTGCTTCCTATATTTCTTTGACAGCAAATAAACATCGCCATGATAGCCAACTTTGTCTCCATAATGCTTTAGAACATCTTCCTCTATTAAGATAATAGAGACTTAAAATAAAAAGAGTCAAATTAATCACTATTGTAGTAATATGAAGATTACTTGAACACAACACTAACTCCATAGACTCTTCATATGCCTGTGTATTACTGAATGAGGCTACCTGAGGAAAAATAAACCTGCACTAACCTCCTCCCTTCACCCTAAAGCCCTTCACTATTCTAAGGGAATGATGACCCTTCAGACCAATCGTCTCCTATCTTTGGCTGTCTCAATTTTGCAAAACTACAACTCCCAGTGCAAACCACCTCACCGGTGGTGTCCATCATTGGCATGGAAATCCTGGCAGGACCTCACAATGGCTGAATTCATAGACACTGCCCAATATTAATCTGATCAGTAGATTAGATATTGATCCCTGTGGACATGGGAGGCCATTACAAGAGGCATGCTACACTATCCTACCAAAAGTAATTGGACACCTAAGCAAGAATCAAAAGTAGTATTTATTTCCGTATGTTAATACTTAGTGGGGCTCCTTTGGCCCTAATGACATTGAATACTTTCCATGGCATACATTCTACTAAGATTTGATACATTTCAGTTGGCATTTCCCTCCATTCATCCTGCAAACATCTGTTGACTTCTCTCAAATGAGATGCATGGGCCTGGTGCAAGGAGCATCGTCATTGGACAGTTGAGCAGCGGAAGAACGTTCTATGGAGTAACGAATCACGCTACTACATCTTCAAATCAAATGGACGTACCTGGGTGTGGAGGAGGCCTGGGGAATGCATTTTACCTGAGTGTGTTGTGCATATGGTTAAGAACAGCGGATGTTACAATATGGTCAGGGGATGTTTTAGGTGGCATGGTCTTGGTCCGTTGGTTGTAGTGGCAAGAATCATGAACACGGAGGTGTACCTTGACATGCTAGACAATAATGTGCTGCCAGCAATGTGACAATACTCTGGGAATGGTCAGCCATACTTCCAACAAGACAACACGCCTTGTTACAAGTCCAACACTGTTTTACGATGGTTTGAGGATATAGATGTTCTTCACAAAGTCCAGACCTGAACCCTACTAAACATCTGTAGTATGAACTGTAACGTTGGGTATGGAAATATGAACAGCGCTCATCTTCTCTGAGAGATCTCGCCAGATGTTTGCAGGATGAATGGGTTGACATACGGATATAAATACTACTATTGATTCTTGCTCAGGTGTCCAATTACTTTTGGTAGGATAGTGTATCTGGATCAATTATTTATGGTGGTCATCTAGGAGTTGACCACCATTCCATCTTCTGCTAGAATTCCCATAGTTAGCTGTTACCTCCCCTAGTAGATCCCTTTTATTCTAATTTTATGGATTAATATTGTATCTGCGGAGTCTAATAAATGGCATCTTCTTGGCGTCTTACCATATAACTTATTCCATTGCATCAAGCAACATTTACATCTCATTAACATCAATGTCAAAAGGAATACGTACCCCAATTTGAGGCACCCCATACCCCAGTCTCCTCCGCATGTGAAAGAGTTAACTCATATCTATTCCATCTGGCAACTCAGAATATGTTTCGCTCATGAAAATAATTATCTCCACCAAGAACAAATATAACATGGTGGAGCAGTTTAATCACAATCCGTACCTGTCTTGGGTATTAAGTCAGCATTCTATGAGAGATAATATTCAATATGCAGGAGTGTGGAGAATCTCCAGAGCTTATCCTGGAAAGAGTCAATGAAATAATAGCTGGCGTATGACAGCTCAAAGATGGATCGTGCTGTGGGAGAGGGAATCCCCAGACCTCCCATACATAATGAAAAGACAATGTAATTAGCAATGTGCGTCCAGGGAGAACCAGCAAGGAGGGGTCCAGCATAGAGACAGCCCACTACATCTACTATCACCAAAGTGGTCTATGATGCTTGGCTACTAATGGATCGGATAGTCTCAGTGGACAGACCACAAATCAGCCTGGAAGTGAATGCCATTAAGATAGTTAACCCTTCTATTGCCTTAAAAAAGGAAATACAACTTATGACATTGCTAGAATAATCACAAGTCACAGCTAGGCTTCTCTTCACCTGGGGCAAAACTTTACATTGCCATAGCCATGTATCTAAATACACTTCAAAACAAAGTGACTTCTTGATGCTACCCCTAAAAACTGGCACTCAGGGGTCAATGTCCTACCAAGCATCTGCAACTGTACCATCTGATAGTCAATGTATAAATAGTGGAGGTGGGAACAATATAACCCCCACGACCAACACCTCTCGCCTATCAGTCGGACTAAAGTAGCAGCAGTGCTAGGAAAAGTATAGGAAAACTATATGGCCTCAGTTTGCTGGTTTTCAGAGACTGCATAACTGAATATTGGCAACAGTGGGCAGACGGGAGCTGAAGAAGCTTCCTACTGCGGCTCCAGCTCTGCTTTCGCTATCAGCAGGAGTTGCAACAGTCTCATGCAATGATCAAGCATTAATGGCATAGCCTAGCAATATGTCATCAATGGCTTACCTGGGAAAAAGCCTTTACATAGGTCTACAGGTGCAGCAGAGCAAAGTTAGTAACTTGGCACAACTTGTATCGCTGTGGTTTTACATAGGACCGTGTTATCAAAACAACAGATTATAATTAGTATCCAACAATTGACAACACTCATTATGACAATAGCTATTTTGTAAGGTTTGCAGCCCAAGGTGATCCATTCCAGCAGCTGAACATGTTTGAAGAGCATTGCAAAAAAAATCAAACAGGCCTATCACTGAAATTATACAGGGTGTAGGGAAAAAGACTGATCAGCATATATCTCAATACTGGGCTCTTATATTGAAATAACAATAGTGCACTTGAGTAGGAAGGCATGGATGTGCTACATGTTGGTATGGGGCAAGACAATTCTATGTTGTGGCCCCTGTAATAGAGAGAGATAGAGTAAAACACAATTACAAAGTTGAACAGTAGCATGTGAGAAGCAGAAATCCGTTTTCTGAGTTCCTTGAATTCATGAATGGCTGAGCGCTGCCTGTGATTGGCTGAGTGCTGTGACTAATCACAGGCAGCGCTCAGCTGTCATTCAATAGCTGAGCCAATGAGACCAGCGCTTTCTGGGGTGGGAATTTTCCAATTCCCGTCCTCCAGAACACAGAAAACGACTGCTGTGCCAAAGAGAAGAGCTGGATGGCTCTTTTAGGGGAGTATAATCTTCTTTTACAGCTAGAGATGATTTTCAGGAAAGGGCTTATATTTCAAGCCCTTCCCTGAAAATCATTGCTGCGGAAGTTGCCTGCAACCCAGTGCTTTTAATGGGGACCGAGGCAGCAGGGCCAGCCCCATTGAAAACATAGGGAATACATCGTGGACTTCCTTCATTCCACCGGGATGAAGGGATCCTCTGCCATAGCTGTCACAGCTGTGGCAGAAGTCCGCGATGTACTCCCTATGTTTTCAATGGGGCTGGCGATGTTGCCGGCCCCATTGAAAACACTGAGCAATACCGCAGAGTTTTCTCTGTGCTGCGAGGCTTTCGCTTTGCAAGAAAAAATATCGCTAGTGGGTGGGCGCACCTAGAGGGTCACAGAAAGTGGATTTCTACTGCTCACATGCTACTAGTCAACTTTACAGTTAAGTTTTACTCTCTCTTACAGGGGCCACAACACAAAACTGAAATCCGTGTTCCGGGGCCCCCAGGGGCTCGTGGTCATACCATCATGTAGTGCATCCATGGCTTCCTACTCAAGTAGACTATTGTTATTTCAATATAAGACACCAGAATCAAGAGATATCTTTCTGACTACACCCTGTCTATCCATGGTATATCCTGGAGTCTCATGCAATTGTATAATAAGTCTGATAAAAGGATCTATTTTCCCCATCACATCCTTGCAACTATGGTGGCGCTTTCCTTCCCTCATGACATAAAATGGGCTGGAGAGGAAAGCTGGTGATGACAAATTCAGTTCTGCTACACCTGTTCAGCATACCTTCTATAGAATGAACAGATTGATCATTTGGAGCTGTTCGCTGACTTGTACTCCTGCTTGTGTGAATGGGGCATAACGCATATTCTGGATGAAGTAAGTAACATACTGTAGATTAAATTGGCCATACTCAACAGTGGCCTCCAATCCACGCAGCGGCTCTAGCGCTGCAGTGCATGATGGGAGTTGTAGTTTTGGCAGTGCTGCAGGTTGGAGATCAGCGCTTGTGAATAATGATGTGGAGCCCGGGTTATATTTTAGCTTTATGGCGCTTCTGCCAGGGTGCAGTTTGTTTGTCGCTCTAAGATGGCACAAAGCACGAGACCATTTCATGAGCTATTGTAAGTGCATTTGGGAGATGCTGGAATTTTCGGTGTCATGATAGAAAATGTGACGACTTGTGAATTATGGGGAATGTAGAAAGGAAGTCAAGCCCTTTAGTCAGTTTGATAAATAACCCCATTTGTGTGTCACGCTGCAGAGAGTTCTTGCGGGGAGAGAAGACGTATAAAAGGGTAGTAAAAGGTAAAATAAAAGAAAATTGGAGAAAAGTCATAAGATCGCATTCATATACACAACTGTGACTACAGCAGACTGTCTATGGAGATTCTCCATATGGTTAAGTTACATCCAGTCTTGCAGGGGGTGTAAAGGATGCAATCGCCCCCAGGACCCTATGACTGTGAGACCCCATGTCAGATGCCAAGAAACCTTGCAAACACATTGATTTGCTCATCTTGTACGATCCTGAGTTATATTCTGCATTATAGCCAATTCTCCCCTCTACAGCTTCATTCTAAATACTTCAGGCTACTGAGCTTACATCTCAAAGCACCCCCTGCTGGTTTAGTGTCTGTACAGAGCTTGCTTCTGTGATTTGCATTTTAGGAAATGCAGTCTAGCAAAAAAAAATGAACATTCCCAGAATGCAATTGGGCAGAGATAACCAGCAGAATATTAAGATTTCAGACAATGTAGTAGCTTAATTTTCATCTGTTAAGTCTCCTATTTGAGGACGGCATGAAGCCGGGCCCACATGAGCAAATTTGTATTGCAGATTCCGTGATTGCCATTCGTGCGGAAGTTTCGTGGTAAAACACAGCATTGAAGGGCATGCATTTTTGTTCACACTCGCAGATACGAATTGCGTATTTCGCGAGCGGAGGAAAAATCTCAGCATGCTCTCTTTTGCTGCGGAATCCACGCAGATGGCCTCCATTGATGGCAATAGAGGCGTCTGACCTGTAGTCCATATGCAATTAACATTGTATATGGGCTGCGGGTACCCGTGTCATCGGTAAGCGGCGGCGGGGGAAATGCAAATAAACAGATAGCTGTACTGCGTATGACCGCCTGCGAACCTGTACAGTCATGTGCAGTACAATTAAATACCGAACACAGGGTCATCAGATGGAACCCGCTGCGGGCCTCACACATGTGGATTCAGGCTCGCCCGTGTGAGCCGGGCCTAGGACACAAGAGGAGGCGCTCAGGGTATATGGTTTTCTATGACTGGGTTTAGTATTTTTAAGGGATAAGCTGCTTTAGGTTTTGTTCACACATAGCACAAATGCTGCATAATTTCCACAGCATTAACCCTTTCCAATCCCCTGTCTGACGTCTGAAGACATTCTGATTTGAAGGCTGTACAGCTCCGATGTCGGAAGACGTCCCGCACGGTATTCTTACGGTATATTACTGTCCGCTGTTGTTGGGGGCCTCTCCAGCATATCCCATACCGCAGTACTGGCTCTAGCCAGCAGATGGCGCCATTGTATAATGGCAGAAAGAGAAAGCCCCCTAGAAAACCCTTAATCCAAAATTGGATTCCAAAGTGTTAAATTCCACAGCATTTCTGCTTAAAAAAAAAACGTGTCAAAATATGAACCATCAGCGCAGATTTTGTTACCTCCAGTTAAAGAGATTTTCTGGGCAAAAAGTATTGATGACCTACTCTGATTAGGCCATCAATAGTTAAATCCCCGGGGACCAGTTGCTCAGGATCCCTGTCGATGAGCTGATCGCCCGTCCCGCTGTCAGTGCAGCAGGACAGATGTGTGTCATAGGAGACAGCAGCAGAAGTGTCCTAGATGGCTTCACTCCCATTGAAATCAATGGAAGATGAAGCAGCTACTACACTTCTGGCACTGGGAACGGACATGAAGGGTAATAGCCACTGCAGCTCCTGTTGTCTCCAATGGGAGTGAAGCCAGCTATGGCACATCCACTTCAGTCTGCTACAACATACATCCGTTCCTCTGCACTGGCATCGGGCGATCAGCTCATCGACAGGGATCCCGAGCGACAGGTCTCCTGCGATTAACTATTGATGCCCAATCCTGGAAATAGGTCATCCATAGGTTTTGCCCACAAAACCCCTTTAAACTTTGCTACATCTGTGCAGAATGTCGGCTTCCCTCTCCCACACAAGCACACCTTTCCGGTGGATGACTTGGCATAGAGAGTTAACTGCTAATTAGTAATGTGTGGGCAGGGTAAGGAGGACCCTCAGGCTTTCCAAATGTGTGGGCAGGTTTAGCAAGACTCACGGACTCTGTCAGCATTAAACAACTTTTTACACGAAAATACAAATATAAAATCATAGAAAACTATGTATCACCGGGCTCAGCATCTCCTCACTATCCTTGCATATCGGAGACCCAAGGTCCGCTTTAATCTGCAGTCCTATGTAAAAAGGCAAATCCCACATTATGCCTTCAAAATGAGTAAGGCCAATAACTCAGCTCTGCTACATCATAACTCAATGAGAAAATGACACAGTATCACTAGGAAAAAGGAGTATATTTGTGTAGAGCAGATCATCTCACAGGGTGTAATATCAAGAATTTGCTGGTGTTTGGCATAAACTAGTACAATAGCTGATGTCCGAGTTGTGTTTTCCGAAATGTACAGAAATAATTTCTATTTCATATTAAGTTGTTGTTGGACTTTTTGATGTGCCAGCGCCAGAAGATGGGCTTCTACCCGGGCGCTGGAACCTTTGGGGACCCATAAGATCTGTATTTTCCATATATGACCAGTATTGCACTGTCCTGCCAAAAGTATTTGGACCCCCTTCCTCCCAATCAGTAGAATGGACTATGCCTTATTAGCATGTCATGGGTCCTAAACTATGCCACATAAGATGCAGACCCTTGGAGGGGTCAGCCGTAATTTGTCACGGGAACTGCAAGTTATTGGATATACGGGTTATGCCGCTGCACATAAGCCGTTCATCATGAAGTGCAATACATCGGCCCATCAACAATAGTGCAAGGAGCGTCGTCATTGGATAGATGAATGATGGAAGAACAAATCTATGGAGTGACAAATCACACTACAAATCAGATGGCCATATCCGGGTGTGGAGGAGCCTTGGTAACTCCTTTTGTCTGAGTGGGTTGTGCCAACAGTTAAGTACGATGGAGGTTTCAACTGGGGATGTTTTTCGTGGTATGGTCTCGGTCTGTTGGTTGTAGTGACAAGAACCATGAACATGAAGGTGGACCTTGACATTCTAGACAATAATGTGCAATGTGGCAATACTCTGGGAATGGTCAGCCATACTTCCAACAAGATAACGCGCCTTGTTACAAATCAATCAACGTTTCAGGATGGTTTGAGTCCCATTCTGAGCCCTACTGAATATCTGTGGTTTGAACTGTAACATCTGGTCAAAAATTATGAACAGTGTCCATCTTCTTTGAGAGAACTCTACAGAGGTTTGCAGGATGAATGGAGGGAAATCCCAGTTGAAGCATATAAGGCCGGCTGCACACGACCGGGTCGGATTCCACATGTGGGAGCCTGCAGCGGAATCAGACCCTGTACCCAGCCAGCATCCGCGCGTACCTGCTTTTCCTTTGGCTGGCTGTACTGCGGATGGTCCATACGGCGAGCTGTTGGACATGCGCAGTACAGGGGTTTTTTTTCAAATCCCTGCTTTTTCTGCATCGTCATTGCAGAAGCGCCGTGGTTTAGGACCCACTCAGTATTAACATATGTAAATACTGCTTTTTTTTCTTGCTTAAGTGTCCAATTAGTTTTGGTAGGATAGTTGTACAAATTAATCCTTCTAGTTTGGGGCCCTGTTATAGATTTTGCATTGGGGCTCAGTAGCTTTAGGTTACCCCTCTGGATTGTAGTACCACTCCCATCACCATTTCTATTTGCTGGTCCTTTTCTGCTTCGGCGGTACCTGTGCACACAGCCAATTCCCAGGTGATTCTCTTGATCTTTCCATTTATTAAATTGACCCCAGTTGGTTGAAAACCCCAATGAGAATATAGACAAATAAAATCGGTAAAGGTATCTTTGTGAGATGAATATAAGGAAAGTGGAGCTATGACGAGTAATTACATTGGAGCAGGGGAAATGGAATTAGTGAATTATTATGGAAAATGCATTTTTTATTTCAGAGCAGAAAGCTCATGTTCATGCTACGATCCAATTAGGCTCAACCCAAGATGACACTGATTGGAAATGACACGGAGCTGTCACACCATATAATGGACCACATTTCACACAAGCAATATCTCAGGTACATCACTAGGCCAGGCTGAGACGGAAGATCATAGAGCCTTCAAAACACTCAAAAATGGAGATTGAGTTTTAAAGACGCAGTACTACATGTAGGGAACCCCATAAATAGCAATTCCATCAATTAACAATATTAGGATTAGGGCTTTAGGATTGTCAAAAGAGTCTCAATGTTTCCCTATAGGTGAAAAGATTGCACTGGACTTGTGAAGACTACAAGCAACCATTTCCCTACAGGGAAACACTGGGGTCACCAGGGGGCTCTAGCTTAAATATTTAGTACCCGTTAAAACCTGGAGAAGCAAATGGTAAAAAAATAAACCCAGAAAAGTTCAAGATAATAAAATGTTGGCTGCCTTAAGCCACCACTAGAGGGAGCTTATTGCATGCAGGTATTACATTGTACTCAATAATAATGTACTGCCCTATCAAAAGTATTTGGACAGCCCTATTGGTAGAATAGAGCGTCTCTTATTAGCATGTCACATGTCCTTAACTATGTTACATAAGATGCAGAACCTTGGAGGTATCAGATATAGTTTGTGACGGGAACCGCACGCTATTGGATATACGGGTATGCCGCTGCACACAAGCCGTCCATCATGAAGCACAATGCATCGGCCCATCTATAATGGTGCAAGCAGCATCTCATTGGACAGTAGAGCAATGGAAGAGCATTCTATGGATTGCTGAGTCACACTACTCCATCTACAAATCAGATGGACGTATCTGGGTTTCGAAGATCCTGGGGAACCCCTTTTTGAGTTTGAGGATATGTATGTTCTATGATTGCACTGGCCTGTATAGAGTCCCAACCTGAACCCTGCTGAACATGTTTTGAATGAACAGCATCCATCTTCTTTGAGAGAACTCTCCCAAGGTTTAAGGAATGAATGGATGGAAATACCAGATGAAGTGTACCAGGTCATTAGAGTGAAAGGAGGCCTCATTAAAGTAAATACGACTACTGATTCTTGCTCTAGTGTCCAATTATATTTGGTAGAATAGTGGAGAGTTTTCCAAGTTCTTCTAGAGGCAGCTGGAGCTATTAAGATATATTAAATCAATTATTAAATCAAATCAGCACAAAATGTTGGACTTAAAAAAGCATGTTGTTAAAATGTGGAGATTTCTGCCTTGAGTCTCAAGTGGAGATGTATTTAGAAACCAAGTGCGCATTTACAGGGGTTGTCCCATTAAAATATGTTAACCCTATCCATTAGATAGGGGATAACTATCTGATTGGTGGGGGTTCAACCCATCCCATCCAAAATGGCTTTTATCCAGGATTCCACTTCAACAACAAGTTTTTTGCCACCTCCTACATAGTGATACTTCTTGTATCAGTGACCACCCTGTTTATAAAATGCAGTATGTTAGGCAGCCACCAGAACATAGGTAGGAAACAATGACCCATCCATGATACTGATAAGAAAAAGAGCCAGGCCATTTGCATAAACTGTTAGATAACTCAATATAAAAAAAAAGATCAGAGGATGCCCTTAATCTAATGAGAATGGAGGCAGGGCAAAAAAGGGGCTACAAAACTCACCCTATATTGGCCCCGTTAGTGGTGCCCTACCTCTCAAACCCCAATACCAACGTCTTATGCTTGGAAATAACTTCAGACATGGTGTATTGTTTGACTCATATTTTCACTAAGATTATATGATCAGACTTGTTCTCTAAATATGTATCCATGGGAGATCTAGTCAATATATATTGCTGCATCTTGGTGGTGAACATATGTAAATTTATTTATGAACACTATTGAATAATATGGATATCATTCTGAGGATCTGAACATGGCAGGCAGACTTGTCAGGCTCTAATAGAGGGGTTTGGACTTTATCTGGGTGCGCCTGTGTATGTATGTCCAGGTTTGCCAGTATGTGTATGCCAGAACAGAGATTTGCCTATATTATATATATCTCACATTATAAATTAAAAATTTAATAGGGCATTGCCAAGGAGGTTCCTGAGCAATATTACCCTTGTCAAGGCGGATATCCTATTTTGAGAAGAGGAGCACCTTTAACGGGGCCATTGTAGGGATCTGATGTGGGTATAATGCTATCTTGCTTCTTTCTGCACAAGCAAAATATAGGCAGATGGCCTATCAGAGTAAATATATATCATTTTTTCTTATGATGGGGAGAGGAGGGAGTGCCAAGAAAACATTCTGCATGGGGTACCATCTAACCTAAGGCTAGTACTAGTGTGGAGGGTTGTGTAACTCCCTGTTTGCATTGCCTCCATTCTCATTAGATTGAGAGTACCGTCAGCTCTTTTTGATTACATTGGGTCATTATCAATGTTTGTGGTAGTTTTTAATGAAACTTCAATAAAAGTTATATTATAAATGGTAGTTTATCATAGACACTTGTCCTTTTAATTTATGCAAGCAATGTCACAGATTGAGTTGAGTAGTGGTTAAGTGACAACAGTGGAGTCGTATGACTATTTTGCTTAGTATGCTGGATCACAGGATATTTGGATCCTCAGATGTTGGACCAAAAGTTTATTTCAATGTACAACCCCAATTCCAAAAAAGTTGGGACGCTGTGTAAAATGTAAATTAACATAAAAGAAAAAAAAGAATGCAATGTTTTGGAAATCTCATGTAATATTCACAGTAGAACATAGAACACATCAGAGGGTGAAAGTGTGTTATTTTAGATTAAAAAAAAAATAAAAAAATATCAACTTATTTAGGTTCACCAATCTGTGAAAAACAAAGCCTAAAAATTGTGAAACGCTGTCAGAAAAAATATTCCTCAATGTAAAAAATTGTGAAGACTTTAAATATTCCACCATCTACAGTACGTAATATCAAAAGATGCAGATAATCTGGAGAAATTCATGTGTACCATGGACAAGGCCAACGGTGAAGATTTGATGCTCAAGATCTACAGGCCCTCAGGCGTCACTGCATTCGAAACAGGCATGATTCTGTAATGAAAATCACTGTATGGGCTCAGGAATACTTCCAGAAATCATTTTCTGTGAACACAGTCTGCCGTGTAATCCACAAATACAAGTTAAAGCTGTATCATGCAAAGAAGAAGCCACGAATCAACATAATCCAGAAATGTTGCGTCTTCTCTGGGCCAAAGCTCATATAAAATGGACTGAGGCAAAATGGAAAAATGTTCTGTGGCCAGATGAATTAAAATTTGAAATTCTGTTTGGAAACCACGGATGCCGTGTCATGTGGACCATCCAGCTTATCAGCGCACAGTTCAAAACCATGTATTTTTGTTGGTGTGGGGTTGCATTAGTGCCTATGGCATGGGCAGCTTACACATCTTGAAGGGCACTATCAATGCTGAGCCGTATATAGAGGTTTTAGAACAACATATGCTCCCAGCCATACAACTTCTCTTTCAAGGAAGGCCTTGCATATTTCAGCAGGACAATGCTAAATCACATACTGCAGCCATCACAACAGCATGACTTCACAGAAGAAGAGTCCAGCTGCTGAACCAGCCGCCTGCAGTCCAGACCGTCCACCAATAGAAAACATTTGACCCATTATGAAATGAAAAATTCAGCAAACAAGACCCAGTACTATTGGGCATCTAGAATCCAACATCAGACAAGAATGGGATAACATTCCTCTCCCAAAACTCCAGCAATTGGTCTCCTGACTTCTCAGACTTTTATAAAAAGGAGAGGATGCTACACAATGGTATAATGAAAAATGGTGTAATGACACAATGGTAGACCTGGCCCTGGCCCGACTTTTGTGAGATGTGTTGCTGCCATCAATTTCTAAACGAGTTACATTTTTCTTCCGATACATCCTACATTGTATTGTGAATAAAATATGGCTACATGAGATTCCCTAATCATTGCGTTCTTTTTTTTCTGTACATTTCTATTTTACACAGGTCCTAACTTTTTTGGAATTCGGGTTGTAATTTAATGACAGTATGACCCCGACACCCCACAATAGCAGATCTGCCCAATTTGCTCATCTCGCCCTCAGCCCATGTGACCTCTGGTTCCAGACTTTTCTCCATATGATGTATACATTTCTTGATTCGTTTGTTAAATCCCTTAATGTATGTAAATGTTCTTCTCACTCCAGCTTTACTATTCCTGCTGCGTCAAGCCCGACATACTACACAGAGGGCTGATGGTTCCTCTGGGTGCTTTATAAAGGGGATGTTCCGCTCTCATACTTTTTGATATGAGGGACTATTAGTGGTGCAGAGTTGATGCGAGAGTTGGTTCCAGGCCGGCGCTGCTCGCTCGCGCTCTCACTTTAACTTCAGCACAAACTTTTCAGATATTAAGAGGAATTGATGCCTCGCAGATTTTCTTTGTACTCATAGATCAATTACACGAAAACTGCTGCAATTTACAGGGTTTGGCAGGAGACGATACCCGTGCCAAGGTGACAAATTCCGCAGGTTACGTGTAGCCAAGTGAAGGGGTAAGGAAGAGGAGGGGAGCGTGTGTATCCAGAGATGATATAAAGCTAGTACAGGCTGTGCTGACAGGAGCTGATTCACTGCATGCTGCCCCGTGACCACGACTCTCTGTTGGAGGTCTGCAGACTATCGCACCCTCTGCCATCAGATGGGGAGAGAAAAGCAGACAAAGCAGTGAAAGGATATGGATGAATGGAAGAACACTGAAGATAGTCACTTAAAGGGCTCTTCCAAGAGGGCCAATAGATTACAGCCTCAGATGCCAGCACTGCTTGCCAATGCTAGTCATACATCTCATGTATTTAAAATTCGCTGTTTACATGTCCTCATACAAGTCAGTGTACAGCCTAACAAAAACGCTTTATTCTGATCTTCCTAGTTTATTAATAGAATTCCAGAAGAACAGTGTAGACTGACACAAAGCAGTAGGGAGCAAAAAAAAAAAAAAAAAGAAGAGTACATATTACAATTATTAAAATCTAGATCTACATGCCACTATAGCAGACCTTAGATCTAGTTAACAGATACTACACACTTAAAAAGCTGCTCCAGGTTGCCCAATAAATTGTAATCACATACTAACATTAGCTAATTATTTATATGAACAGCACTCCTCTATATGGAAGGGAACTATAAAACTGTCCATTCTCATTCTTCATTTATGAATAGAATGAGACAACAGTAAATACTGGCACCTACAGACAACATTGTAAAAGGAGGAAGAATTTAAAGCTGGCCATAGTCACAGGATATTTGTTGCCGGATGCAGACAATTTTGGAGCAATTGGATTATGGTGGGGTTTAGGACCCCCCAGAAAGAAAAATAAATAGTCCAAAAGGCACATCCCCTTTAAAAGGGGTTATCTAGGACTTTTTGTATTTTTTCAATTGATCACCTGTTCTCAGCATAGGTCAATACATGATCGACGAGGGTCCACCACTCGGGATCCATCCCCGCCGATCAGCTGATTCCTAGGCGGAAGGTCACTACAGAAGCAGATTGTGCTGTCTGTCGTGCAGCAGCCAGGCTTGGTATTACAGGCACAGCCCCCATTGAATCCACTGGGAGGTGTGCCTGCAGTACCAACCCAGGCCACTACAAGTTGTCCGTCCTGAGGACTGGTCATCAATAGAAAAAAAAAACCCAAAAGTCCAGGACAAGTCCTTTAAGACAGGATTGTTCTTCATGGAGAAATGTTCTTTTGCAGTGAAAACCCACTTATAAAGGAGACATTATCAGCATCATGACTCATTTTCAGCCAGCAGCTCGTAGTATGGGAGTTCTGAGGTTTCTCCATGGATCTAATGTTGGAGGACAGGTCTATTTTTTTCTCTTTGCAGGAAGCTCTGTGTCTCCTTGATGTTTAAAAGCTTGTCACTTTCATGATGCTGTAAACAAGTCATTTGCCATTATCACTAATTATCTTGTAGAGTTGTCTGTAGCCCAGTGTGAGTAAATGAGCAAAAGATATCATAAAGCGAAACCTCGCTGCTCTACGCAGCTTCGGCTGCAAATCAATACAGTGGAAAAGAAACATTAACCTGGAATGGTATTTTGATAACACAGATAACAAGACCGTGAACAAAAACATAAAATACTAATAATTCTCATTACATCCTCCCTTTACTTTCCAAGATACCTGAAGATTGGGAACCTTTAAGTGTTTTAAAGGGAATGTGTGCCTTTAACCCATTGGCATTTTAGGTTAAAACGGCTGTGCTTATTAATTCCTAAGCAGGAGTGGGGCTTCATATTGATTTGCTACAGAGCCCTGGTTAACCAAAAGTGTCCTTTCGGCCTCAATCTGGTTGGATGCTATTCCATTCAGTCATATAATGGTATCCAGCAAAATAAAGACAAAAAACTAAAAAAAAACAAAAAACTCCCTACTTTTTTTTTTTAAACATTGTATGGCCACTATTAATGTTTAGGTATTGGCATATATGTTAACCTTTTACCTATTAGCCAATCTTTTAGGGTTTCGTGATGATCATCTGCACCTTTAATAACCAGAACTTTCATTTTTGTGTCGAAATTACCATATTGGGGCTTTTTTAATGGAAAAGTTGTATTATATAACATATATAGGTTTTACTGCTTTTATAAAAAAAAGTTAAAAAAAAAAATTTTTTTTAAACTTTTTGCCACCTTTGAGCCACAGAATATTTCCACTTTTCTACCGAGCTGTGTGAGGGCTTGTTTTTTTTGCCGGGCAAGTTCTGTTTTTTCATACTGCCATTTCTAGGTGCATACAATTTTTTGATAACCATTTGTTCCAAATTTTTTGGAAGATGGCATTGTGTTTTTTTTAAAGAGATGAATTGGACAATATCTGTAGAGAGTCCTGCTGTACGTGCGCCAACTTTACAGGGACACAGAGCTGGACTGGGGCAACCGGTGAGTATGAATCACAGCTCCCGGACTGCCCATTCCCTCTACTTTGAGCCGTATTACATAGTTTATGGGGCTCAGAGGTGATGACAAGTTATCTTCAAATAAGGAACAATTGATTGAGATCCATTTCTTAGTTGGGCGACAGCCAAGCTGATCATTGCCATTGAATGTCACTTAGTTTTTCAGACTCCTGAACCACAAATATGCCTTGTGATGCAGCTATAGGAAGCAGGAGAGTCATCACATTACTTAAAAAAGGCTCGCCTTTCAGTTTTTCTTGGGAAAGCTGGGTACCCTACCTGTACGGAAGTTGTATTGGAAGCCATATTGGTTGTCAAACCAGCTTTCCTAGGAACAGCTATAACTATATGACTTTAAATTTACTGGGATGTTTTTTTTTTTTTGTTTTTTTTTCGATGTTCTTTAAATTGAGGTTTATTTGTAGAAAAAATGACTGTAGTTCAGGCCAGTTCAATGCTCCCCTTTAATATTTACCCTCCTTTGAAATCTGAAGCATTTGGATCAAAGCAAATTGAAGAACATAATTATTTGGCTGCCAGGCTATTGTACATAGCAGACGGCGAAGGCGTGGAGCTGAAAGATAAGATGTATTTCTCTTATATCTTCACCTTAAACCAGGCTGGTCACCCAGGGGGGAGGGCACATGTCTTATAATCTTTTGCAGCCCCTATAAAATCCCTAAGTAGTAATGACAACATCTAGCTAGTGTGAATATTAGTAAAGCACACAATGTGGCCTCATGTTGATCATGGATTGTGGCTAGAGATGAGCGAACCTACTCGGCCACGCCCCTTTTTCACCCGAGCGCCGCGATTTTCGAGTACTTCTGTACTCGGGTGAAAAGATTCGGGGGGCGCCGGGGGTGAGTGGGGGGGTTGCAGCGGGGAGTGGGGGGGGGGGGGGAGAGGGAGAGAGAGAGGGCTCCCCCCTGTTCCCCGCTGCTACCCCCCGCTCCGCCACGCCGCCCCCCGCCCCCCCGGGCATATTTAGGATTTCAGCCGCAGTTCTGCAGCGCTGCTGATTACAGCCACCTGATTGACTCTTCGGCACCATGTGACTACACAGCGTGCACGCGGATTGCCTTCAGCAGCCGTGCACTACACACTACAGTTAAGCAGCACGGGGTTAGGTTTAGGGTTAGGTTTAACCCGAAACCCTAACCCCGTGCTGCTTAAAAGGGGTTGTCTCGCGCCAAAACGTTTTTTTTTTTTTTCAATAGGCCCCCAGTTCGGCGCGAGACAAACCCAAGGGATGGGTAAAAAAAAAAATATATATATATAATCACTTACCCGAATCCCCGCTCTGCGACGACTTCTTTCTTCCTTCTCCAAGATGGCCGCCGGGATCTTCACCCACGATGCACCGCGGGTCTTCTCCCATGGTGCACCGTGGGCTCTGTGCAGTCCATTGCCGATTCCAGCCTCCTGATTGGCTGGAATCGGCGCACGTGACGGGGCGGGGCTACGATGACGACGCGGGACCAGCTCTCCGGCACGAGCGGCCCCATTCACCAGGAAGAAGACCGGACTGCGCAAGCGCGTCTAAAAACGCCAGAAGACAGCGAATTTAGACGGATCCATGGCGACGGGGACGCTAGCAACAGAGCAGGTAAGTGAATAACTTCTGTATGGCTCATAATTAATGCACGATGTATATTACAAAGTGCATTAATATGGCCATACAGAAGTGTATAACCCCACTTGCTGCCGCGAGACAACCCCTTTAAGTGTAGTGTGTAGTGCACGTCTGCTTAACTGTAGTGTGTAGTGCACGTCTGCTTAACTGTAGTGTGTAGTGCACGGCTGCTGAAGGCAATCCGCGTGCACGCTGTGTAGTCACATGGTGCCGAAGAGCCAATCAGGTGGCTCTAATCAGGTGCGCTGCAGAACTGCGGCTGAAATCCTAAATATGCGCCCCCCGAATCTTTTCACCCGAGTACGGAAGTACTCGAAAATCGCGGTGCTCGATCGAGTAATTACTCGAAATGAGTATATTCGCTCATCTCTAATCGTGGCCCCTTAAATGGGGTATTTTTGGACCCTAGGGAATACAGTGTCAAATAACAATGTAATATATATGCCAAATATATACTTTTGTATTATGTCCATAAAGTATTAGAGGGCCAAGCACCGTTTTATTCCTTAATGTCATATGTAGTAGCAAATGGAAAGTGAGTTAAAGCCAAGATGGGGCCTTCCTTCTCAGTGGATCCCAAAAACAGCACCATGGTCTACATCTATTGTATAAGTAGTAAGAATGCATCTCTATTGAACTCTACTATGAGAAAAGTGCCTAAAACAACTGGTTATACCAGTAACTTAACAGTCTTGGTGAATTCCATTGCAATAACACATCTCTATGTAATATCCTAATGGAAATTCCATTTCTTGGTGTCCAGACCTTGAGTACCAATGCTGGATCAAGAAGTTCCAATCAATAGTACTAGTAATGAGCCCTCAATTACCATCTTCTTCTAAATATTTCAACCAATCATGTTGAGACAGCAGTTTTTTGTACAACCAACAACGTAGGACCTGGGTGGTCCTTGGGCCCCACTGCCATATAACCAGCAATACTGTTCTAAAATGGGCACTTCCCTACATAGATCATACAGTGAGAAGTCATTGTCATAAAAGTACATAGTGGTTAAAGGGTCGGTATTAGTACAGATTTTACGCAGTCAGATGCTCCCCCCACAAGCAATGTCTGTACTGAGAGGAGTCTTCATTACTTCCAGTAGGACATTATCTCTTTTCGTGAAGCTATTCCTCCCTTCTTGGCTGTTTGTAGTCTATTGTGTAACCAGGCTCCTCTGTGAGTGCTCATATACTGCATCCCAACATATGTATCACTATATTGAATTTCTCTTTCAATCCGCCAGCTGCACACATTTCCCCCCTCGCCTGCTCCATTCTAATCACAGCTCCACATCTCCTTCCTCTTTCATTCTTTTAACGCTCTTTCATCTGCTCTTCTATTTTCTACCTCTTGCTTACCCCTTCTATCTTTTTCTTCCTTTTCCACAAACCAATTACTCCTCCACACGTAACCATTTTCTGAGCTGTCAAGTCTTCCCATTACTGCAGAATTTAGTGAGTCCTTGGATATATCCAAGAGCTTGGCATTGTAAAAATATGGGGGTCGAGCTCCCAACTTCCATTAACTACACCCAGAAGGCTTAGCTGCATATACGGTCCACACAGCAGATGTTATGCACAGTAGAAATAGCTTCCATACAAACATATATAGTATGGCATTTAGTCATCTTGGAATTAAAAGATGTCTATAAAGAGTAGAGAAAGGCCCATAGCCAAAATTAGGATGAAACCCCTTTTCTGGTGCTTGTAGGAGCCACTACTACCTCCATTTTGGAACATGAGGCTTCTTCCTTGTTCAACTATGATTCCAAGTAGGAGGAACGGTGACTCTTCTTTTGGGTTGATTCCTCCTTCCCTTGTTTGGTAACTCTGCAGTGCATGTACACAAACACAGTCACATTGCTGGTAGAGAAGAGCGATGGAGCCAATATGAGCTATGGCCAACATCATGGGTTCCTGTAGAAGTTCTATGGCTCAATACGTCATAATAAGCATGCTGTTCATATTAAAATAAGTAGAAGGCTACGTTTGTAAAATGTCAAAAGTTCTCAGTGTATTGTAGAAGCATTGTAAAATAACCCAGAAGTCAACTAACATGGTAGGATTTTGGATGTTCATCACATTGTGCATGTAATTTCACCCGAAACATAAGCCTACATAGGTTGTGCTCAGTGCCAGGTAAAAACCATAATGACAAGCAATAGGTGGGTTGTCTTTTAAGTCTATCAAAACCCCTTCCCAGTCATAAGGATGGTGGAGGTGAAACCAAACATGGTGGCACAATTTGGAACCCACATTAGTTCTGACTAGTATGAGGGACAAACAAACTGATCTATTCTACACCAATCATGAGTAGCTTATTTTTTATCTATTATATTTTCTTTATGAAGGTCTGTTTATGCAGAAGGAGGAGGAGAAAGAGGAGGAAGAATAAAGAGATGGAAGGATAGAGAAAGAGGAGGAATAAAAATGAGATACAAGAAGAAAGGAGAAAATGGATGAAAAATGAGGAAAAGGAAGAAGAGAAAGAGGGAGAGACAACAGATGACCAAGGGGCAGCATGGTGGCTCAATGGTTAGTTGGGTGACCTTGCAGTGCTGAAGTCCTGGGATCAAATTCGACCACAGTCAACATCTTTGTAGGGTTTGTATATTTTTCTTGTGCTTGCATGGGTTTTCTTTGGGTACACTCATAGTTAAATTTAGATTGTAAGCCCCCATGGTGAAAACCAATGTGTGTACAGTGCTAAGGAATCTGTATGTATAATATAAATGATTAGGAGTAATATTCAAGAAGGATTGCAAGAATAAAGTAGAAAGAAGGAAAAAAAAAGTTATTTCTCAGCGTCCTTCCCGACATATATTATACACACTTTATATTAGATTAGAGCAGATTATATGGATTTTAGATAAATGCCACTGTTCCAGTCTTTATTGTCATTTGCTGACCTGAAGAATCTGTCTAGAGTAAAAGGAATTAAGATATTAATCTCTTTTCAGATCCGGAGTCCTCACCTCCAGACAGTCCTGTGAGGTTCCCTCATGTCTTGAGCATCTGTTCCTGAAGACATGGATCAGACTGTTGACCCCCAAAGCCTATGATTATGAAGATGATATCAGAGAACAGTTGACGTCTCTTGATGTCCCCTTAGTGTTCTAACCTCTTGATGAGACACCGGCCTGTAGTGACTATTCACTGTGAACCAAGATGGGCTCACTTGGACCTCAGGAGGTGTATTTTTATATACTTCTTGTTTTATTGAGTTAAACACAATATGTCCAGACAGGAGCAAAGCTGCAAATGCTACAAAATTACAGTCTTTATAAATCATGTCCGAAAATATATTACGCTGAAGAGAAATTGTGGGTATTAAAACGTTCCTCTATCAGTACCATTCAGGAACGAGAGGCTTAAGAGGAGCAGCGAGTGTGCAGCAGAAGGCGTGTGAGGTCTAGGAAGCTTGTGTGAAAGAGGATCTATAAAAATCCCACGTGCTCGACCTATAAAGAATATCTGCGGCTGCCAAAAATCTATTATCCTCATAAATATTCTCAACATTTCTGCACATTTATGGAGTGAATATTTTCCACTGCTTGATTATAATCTGCTGGAGTCTTGGTCTGAACCTGCTACTCGCAACATCAAGAGAATCATTTCAAGGTCTGGGTGGTAGACAGGCATAAATGGACAAGAATTGGCTCTAATTAAGAGGAACGATGGGTTATAAAACCTGACTGGTCACAATGTATCTTCACTTTTAATAATATTTGACAGTTTAAATATATGGCCACAGTCAAAACATTGTATAGAAACACGGAGATGGATGAGCCTAAATACAGACTCTTAAAATGGACTACTGACTGTGTTGGGGATGCATTGATATTTAATGGTGTTTGCCCTTGAAAGATTTTCGTGGCATATTTGCTAGGTATGATTTTTAGAGGTACTGTTGTAGCTTGTCAACACCGGAAGCTAGGGGTGTGCAGCACTTAGCAAGAGGAACCGACCCTAGCTTCTGATTGGGTAGTACTGCGGCAGGGAGGACACTGATCCCTTGCAGCCTGCAGATGCTGCTGAAACTGGGACTGCTGTCACGGAGCCACCCACTGCTCTCCCCAGCAGACTCCCATCTCTACTCCCGACGGCCGCTGCCAGCGGGGACCGCTGTAAATGTGCTCCAGGCTCCTCTCCACGGCGCACTGCCAATGTTCCCTCTACACCTGCTGCAGCTGAGTGTGCTGTCACTGGGGTCCCCGCAGCTCTCCCCATCGTACTTTCATCTACGCTACTGGTCCCCCTGCACCGGGGACCGCTGTGAGTATGCTCCACGATCCTCTCCCTGCCACACAGGCATGGATAACAGCTGTCGCCCGACATGATGGTAGGTTGCCTGGGACAGATCGCCTTGTATGGAGGGTTAGGGTTAGTTCCAGTGTTAGGTTTACATTATTAGGTGTAAACAGCTAAAAATGTAAACCTTACAATTAAACTAACCCTAACCATACATCCAAGGCAAACCTCAGACCCCATGCTGCTAGGACCTTGCTCCAGGCAGCCAATCACTAACTTCTGGGCGTATACTGGGCGGGTATAGCCCATCAGTAGGTCTACATACATACTTGTGGTGGAGACAAGATACACCAGTACCATTTTTAGAGTCTGATTGGTGTTGGTCTGATGACTAGGATCTCCATTAAAGGGGGTGCTGGTCACCATGTCTGGTGCACAAGTGATCACACAAACCTGATTATTCACCGTTGACAATGGCACCTCTACAGTCAAAATCAAATTATTAAAAAGAGACACTAATGCCCACATTTATTATAACTGGTGCTTGGTTTTTAAAAAGATAAAAGAGGATTGCTGGAGGGAGATGTGACAAATTTATTGAAGGAGTTTTTCAGTTGTAAACTATTCATGGCCTATCCTTAAGATAGGCCATCAATAGAAGATCAGCTGGCGTTTATTGCATAGGACCCCATCGAGCAGCTGTTTGTCAGGCTGTTTTGTTTGTTCATTGAGCTGATTTATGCAGGAAGCAGACAGCTCCATCCCGACTGTAGTGGCCAGGCCCAGGATTACAAGCAAAAGTTTCCATTCACTACTGTTTCCCGCCAAAATCAGCTTAGTACACAAGTGCAGTGGCCCGATGAACTTCCCATCAGCGGTGGTTCTCTGCCTATTTAATATTTAAGGCCTACCCTAAGGATAGACAATCAATAGTTTACTACTGGACAACCTCTTTAAAAGATGCGTGCCTCTTAATAAATTTTGTGCATTTTGGACTGTCTTCAAGTCAGAAAATGAAATCTATGCCTGCTATGAACAAAAATATAGACTTGCAACAGTTACACCATGGCTGTAATACTAATATTTCTGTCTAAACATTGGTAAGCCACGCCCACTTGTCAACTCTTATTGAGTGTACAGCAAAAAAAAAAAAAAAAGGAATTATTGCCCACATTTATCGAATGTGATTATATTTGCGACAACTTTCGGCATAGATTACCCAATATATAAATGTAGGGATGAATTTATCAATGTAATTGCTCCAGTTTTTAGCATAAATACTGACAATTGAGCTTCTAAGATTGAGAGAATTCTGCGTAATCTGAAGAAGGTCTATATAAAACATTGGCCCCTTTGCTACAGGGGGTTCACAGTCAGCGGTGGCATCCAAGCCCTGGTGCCAGAGGCAGAAGGCATCAGTATTATCAATGGTTCCTGGAGTTTCTAATTACTTCTCTACTTAGCTTTACTATTTCTACACTAACATTATGAAGATTATTCTCCGGTCATATCCAAAGCTGCCTTCAACAGTTTGCTGGTTGCCTTAAGAAATAGCAGTTCACTTCCACACCACAGTCAGCCGACGTAGCTCTTACCGTGAAAGCATAATTGGAGTTCCCACAATGCTTTGCTCCCCGGTGAAAACTGTAAACCCGCAGAATGCCAGATTTAGCTTTAGGCATGAATAGAAAAGACAAAATAATGCGACTGAAAAATCAGTTAAAAAAAAATAAAAAAAAAAAAAATGGGTACCTTTACACTGAGCAATTATTGTTCAGGTAGGAGCTGAGAAAAGGCGCTGAAGAGTACGAACAACAGTCGTTTGAAATCTTCTACATAGAGCGCTTATTGTTCATTCGTAGAGGGGATCTCCAATGCAAATTTGTTTGCAAGTTAGACGACTTTTGATCAACCAGCCGCTATTTTTTAGGTAAGGCGAAATGAAACAATTAGCGACTAGTGAGCGAACTATCGCCCTGTTTGTGGCCATGTTTACACTGACTATCATTTGTATTTGCCATTCGCTTGTTTACGGAGAATGGAGGTGAACGACCACAGCCGCTTGGCCTCCATTCACTGAGCGATGATGCTGTATAAAAGCACAGGAGCCATTATCGCCGGTGACGTTTGTTGGGCGCTTTTACGCCCAACAGTCCTCCTGTGTGGAGACACCCTTAAACAACTTTTTTGTGCAACTGTCAACTGAAGAGTTGCACAAAATGCTGCGGCGTTTCCCTTTAAGCCACAAGTTCCTGGTAGTATCTTCAACCATGGTGCCGTCTTGATTCAGGTCTGCACAAAGAAAGGAATTTAAGAAGCAAGGATAGACTTAATGAAAAAGGCTCAGTGGTAAAGCAATAGAGTGGGCTCATAATTGCTGCTGAACACAGCTGCCCATGTGGGTTGTAATGGCTGCTAAGAGGCTTCTTAAGGAAAAAAACATCTTACAAGATGGTAAAAGGAGGACAATGGAGGAGGTGCCATCATTGTGGTATCACTTACAATGACATTACAGGAAGGTGATTTCTATAGAGTGTAAAAACCTTGTGCTACAGTAGTATAGGCAACCCAATGATAAATTAGCCCCACAGAGGACCACCACCATATATCAAATGCAGATTCTAAAAGATCTTACGGGAGGCCACAAAGGTAATAGTCGTACCCAGGCTATCATTATAAATGGCAATGGTAGGAGGTACAGATTCTGCTTTGGACCTAGGACCTTGAAGTTACACTTTTAGGGTCTTTGAACAGCTGGTTGGCAAGTCTTGGCAGGCACTATAACTGCTCTCATTAACAGAAGGAACCAAGATAAATCAGAAATCCTGAAAGCTCAAGGTCTTATATTCTGTTATTGCTTACAAGACATTAGTTTGACCTAGTGAAGTGAATCTCCCATGAATCAAAGCCACAGTGTAGCCATGCAAAGGAGGAATAGAGGGTTAATCTCTACAGGTCACATGTTGTTGCTCATTTGCATGTGTAACGAGAGGTACGACTGGAAGGGATCCGGGCCCTGATTACATACATATTTAAAGGGTTCCCAAAATTAACCTCCAGCCTGAAGATCCGCTTGCATCTCTGAAAGAGATTAACATAATGGTGCTATTAAGAAGCTTGGCTCTGCCCTGCAGCCCCTCTGGTATTCCAGTGTAGCGTACCGCTTGCCCTCTACATCTTCATTCAGCCGTGAAGAGAGGAGGGGGCGGAGATGCCACTTTACTGATCCTTGATTAAGACCTCACCTGAAGCAGTGCCATGGAGCTTTCGCCCACCTACTACAAGCGAATGGGGCGTAGTTGGTACTGGTACTTTCGTGCGCAAAGTGGTAAACAGAAGTATGAGATTATATTCCTGACGGCTGAAACAGGGCACCTCTATTGGCATAAACAGAAGCAATATATGCCCAGGTGAGCGGAGATGCACCGTTATATATAAAGACAAGTCACTATGACCAATGACGATTCACCGGTCATTAGAATGCACGGGCAAACTAGTGTTAACCTTATTTTCTGTTCTGATTAATCAATTATCATATTGTATGTTTTGCATCAGGGAAGTGGCTACTACCATATGTAAGACAAAGCACATATCGATCATTACACACTAGAGGTTAATGGAGCTGCCATAGTATTGCTAAAAGGGTGTCAGGTTTTTATCTATAACTGCAAGTTTAAAAATAACAAATCCAGTTGTACATTCCCATCATCAGCCCCAGCGATCCAGCGCTGCAGTCGCACGGTCCTGCTGGTTTTTGTTTTGGAACGACTACCATGTGACCACTGCAGCCAATCAGAGGCCACAGAGCTCAGGTACCGTTTTACTGGCACATGTGCTCAGATGCCGTGATCACTGTGGCCTGTGATTGGTTGCAGCATGGTTGCCATTCCAGACCGGGAGGACCGCAGGCTGCGGCTGATGATGGGCAAGTACTGCTGGCGTTGTTTTTAAACATGCAGGTATACGTAAAAAAAAATCATTTGTTAACCAGACAACCCCTTTAATTTGCCTGAAATGTCCATTTCAGTAAAATATTTGTCTTGTGCTCTTCATGAAATTATTTCTGGAACATGTTTTCTTACAACTCTGCGTTGTGCTGTTCCTCTGTTATTCCTCCTAGAAATGTATATATAGATTGACAGTTGGGTGTTACCAATTGGGGAGGCATCCATACACAGTTTCAGCTGTCCATGGAGGCTCTAGTACCCTGTTGTACCACCTCTAGCTTGGATACAAGATGTGATACAGGCAGGCATGGAGGCTCTTGTACCCTGTTGGGCCACCTCTAGCTTGGATACAAGATGTGATACGGACCTGGCATGGAAGCTCTAGTACTCTGTTGTACCGCCTCTAGCTTGGATACAAGATGTGATACAGGTGGGCATGGAGGCTCTAGTACCCTGTTGTACCGCCTCTAGCTTGGATACAAGATGTGATACAGGTGGGCATGGAGGCTCTAGTACCCTGTTGTACTTCCTCTAGCTAGGATACAAGATATGATATGGGCAGGCATGGAGGCATACAGGTTCCATGTGGTATCCTGCAGCATATCGATCCACATTTGCTGTAACTGAACCTCCAGATCGTGTAAACTCATAGGCTGTCAAAGTTGGTGTCCCAGATGGTCCCATAAGTGTTCTATTAGTGATAAATCTGGTGACTGGGCAGCCACGGATGTGTGGAAATGTTGTGAAGACGTTCCTGTCATGCCCTTTTGTCTGCGGCCAGGCATTATCCTGGTGGAAAATACCTATCAGAAGCCACAATGAGAGGAACACATGTGGCTGCAGGATGTCCTGAACATATCGCTGAACTGTCATTGTCCCTCGTACCACTACCGTACTAGGGGTGACCGACTGTTGTATGTGGTTACCTCTCAGATCATCACACTAGCAGTAGGGCAGTGTGTCGCTTCACAGCAAAGGCAGGATTGAGGCGCTCACCTCTAGGTCTCCAGACACGAACACAGCCATTGTTATTGCCCAAACTAAACCTGGATTCATCGCTGAAGACAACCCAGTTCCACTCCGTGGCGGTACAGTTTCGTCATTCAAGACAACACTGCAAACAGACGGTAGGTATCAAAGACAGTACAAGTAATGGGTGCAAAGAGACCAAATGTCCTTCCCCTAAGCAACTGGAAATGGTTCAGACAGACACAGGGGCCTGTCACAATGGTGCAACCTGCCTCTAGATGACGGACAACAAAATAATTGTTACTTGTCGGACGATCAGGTGGCGACAATTCGTCAATACAACCATCCAGCTTCTCGCATTCCAATAATGCCCCCCACTCTCACACTCTTAACTGGGCAAAATCTCTTGGTCTGCGTCATAGAGACGTCTAGTGGTCAACAAGCTCTATACAAGCAGAAAAAAAGGTTCACCACACACAAGGAGCCTCGGAGAGCCTTTTTAGGCTGGGTTCACATGGGACGTAAATCCCATGGAAATCTCGCAGAATTCCGCAGCGAGACCGCGCGGCATTCCGTGAGATTCCCGAGTCTAGGAGGTTTTGAAAACTGTTCGTTTGCACTGTGACCATCTCTCCCCACAGGGAGGAGAGCCCTCGCAGCGGAAATAGTGATAAAATTGACACAACGCGGCTTTGAATTCCTCGTGGCATGTCAGTTTCAGCATGGCTTGGCCGCAACGGATTGTCCGCAGCGTGTGGGTGAGACGTTTGCAAATCTCATCCACTTTGCTGCTTAATCTTGGGTTTAAGATTGCCGGCGGAATTTCTGTGCATAAAGTGTGAACCCATCCTTATAGGCCAAGGGGTGAACCAATTTTAGGGCCTCATCTAAGACCATCATCTAATCACGCCACAACTCTCATCATTTACATATCTGCCTGAGATGGAACTGCATGCCAAGCAGCAAAATCCTCCTAGGTGCTTGATTTGGTTTTCTTCTAAGGGGTGTATACAGATAGCTCGATACAGAATATGTAGGTTTGTTTTCTGTGTGTATAAGAATAGCTGTGGGTTGCATACACATCGGTGAAGCAGCGCTGTGCAAGCCAATACAGACCTAGGCGCACACATCAACAGTTAACATCTTCATGGTTATAAATATTGACTTAACCCCCGGGGTATAAAACAACAGCTTTCTGCTGTAGAATCACAAAAAAAGAAACACATGATAAACAGCGGAGCCCCTCAGGCCATGTAACACCGCAGTCAAGTCCAAAGAGCAATGACGTGAGGCCTACAAGAAAATACAAAAACGAAGGTCCTACCAGACTCGACAGCGCTGGCGAAGAAGTCAATCATTAGAATGTAATAAGTTCTGCAGACACTTGCTGCTCAACATCCATCCACAATCACACATTCACTCCTTCCGACAAGTGCGAGAGAGAGACATATAAATAGGAGCTAGTGTTATCACACCCAGCGGGAGAAGACAGGGCGTAAGATAAAGGGATGGGGGCGCAGTGTAATGGAAGGGCAGGGAGCAGAAAATTATAGAATAGGAGGGAGATGGGTATATGCAAACGGAAACAAGATAGAAAAAGGTATTAATTATAGAGAAGATGTGAAAAGCAGAAGCAAAAAGAGGTGCAGGGGATGACAACCTGAGCACACATTAACAGGTCAGGCTCTGATTGAGGTGGAAGTGATTAGAGGTCATTCCTGCCACCCCTAACTGGCACTTTGTGCATGGTACTGGGGTCACAAATGCAAACCCCTGTCACGATGTTCCAAGGCTAGTCATCCCGGCTGTCTAACATGTTTCCACGGTGATGTAGACACGGATTTGCATATAAGCAGCAAAAATTTTTTTTATTAGAGACGAGAGGTTATTATGTCCAACCCCTGTGGGGGTCAACATCAAGCAATGAATCTACAGTTGTAGTGACCAGCACATAAAGCATTCATTTGACCACAGGAGGCCCATCATATTTTGCAATAACTCTTAGCTACTTGATGTAGTAGTAGCATTAAGCTAACGGAAAGCAAATCCCTATGATGGTTAGACCATGTATGAGGATAATTGCTACACTGGGACTTTTAGCTCTTGGAGGTCAGGTCAGAGGTCATAGGATTACATTCAGCACTTAATACATAATGCACTGACAGACGTATTGAGAATCCAGCTTGGATCTCGGAGCTCTCGTTAGAATCCCTGGAAAAGAGCAGCAGACGTGTGTGTGTGTGTGTCTGGTAGTAGAATATCATCTATACACGGAGAGCAGAGCCATCTGTCTGCAAGTGGCATACAGAAGGCTATGAAAAGAGACGAGAGCGAAGGGGAAAGACGAGAGAGCAAGGACGAAAAAGACGACTCAAGGCAGCCATGGACATGCAGAAGACCTACCACTACCGATGGATATTCAAGCATTGCCTTTTCTTTAGGCGGGCCATGTGCTGGTGGCCTCAGCGTGGCTTCAAATGGCCATAGATGCAAAGTTTGCCCTTGTCTTTAAAGTTTGACTCAAATGGCAAATGTTGACCAAACTTCTGTTATAAGTTATAAAAGGAAAAATTGGCCAACCAATGGAATAGTTCAAGGGCAGCCAACCGTATGGTCACATTATAGATGCACCACTCATCAGCAGATCTTACTTAGATTTCTTCATCATCAGATTTATATCCTAAGCCTGTTGAAGAAACCCAAGGTCTTTTCGAAAGCTTGTTGTATCATAATTTTTTTTTTGTTAGCCATTAAAAGCTATCATATCTACAAGGTTACTTGGTTTCTCTTACAGAGAACAATCACAGGTTGCTCTACTGGCTAACACGATACCAAACTTTTTTTTTTTACTTTTTACTAAGTATGAGGCTAATGCATTATTACATAGAAGGTTTTCACCTCTCTAGTTACCACAGCTCAGGATTGTTATAAGAAGTGGTATCCAAATATTAAGTGTACGGTCAATATAAGGTCCAATTTAGCAAGACAAATATGGAGATTTTCTTAAAATTCTCACATCTGCTGCTGTCCAACTAGAAAATGCATTATTATAAACCTGATGTAATGCCTTGGTGATGTGAAAAGGAGTACCACCACCCAAGGGAATAAGTACCATCGAGTCTGCCCAAATGCCCATGGATCGAGGGGTCCTATCCCTCAGCTGGTCCCATACCCTATGCTACAAGCTGATGTGAAATTATCGATAATAGTCTAAGCACTGTTGTCTTGCCGGGGTGATGTGAACTAATTTACCATTTCTTATTAGCTAAGGAACCTGCATGGATTTTGTCACAATTGGCCATCAGGGGTGTAAAGGATGGCCTATGCATAGGAATATAAGTGTATGATCGTTGAGGATGTCACAGTTGTGGCGCCCCCTTCATTGTTCATCCAGGTACAGCAGCATGCTTATAAGTATGTCTATGCCTGGAAATGCAGTGCAGGCTATTCAGGGAGATCCTTTAAGGGGATGGAGGGTGATGCAGTCATACAGGGCACATTAACTGTTCATGCTGTAGATGGCACCACAGGAGCCCTGGTACCCGAGGCTTATCACTACCATGAAAGTTACCATTGATTGTATGTTGGTATTAGTTAGATAATGTATACAGTAACTCCATTATTCAACTATTTTATATATATAGACCGCTAAATTATTCATTGTACATTGTATTGTAGAACTATATGGCTCTCAAAAAAGCATGACAGTGACTATGGGAGAAAAGTAATGGATCCAACAAATTCTTATCTGCTGTTGCTGACAACTTTATCTTCCAAAGGGTAGAAGAGAAAACAAGGGGATCTGCTATTTTGGACCCAATTCTTACCAACAGGGAGGAAATGGTTGAGGAAGTAAGGGTGGCTGGGTCCTTAGGAGGCAGTGATCATGCTATCCTTGAATTTTGGATAAAAAGGGGAGGAAGACCTGAGAAAACTTAGACCTCAAGGCTGGATTTCAGAAAGGCAAATTTTGATGAACTCAGAAAGAGGGTAGGAAGAATCCAATGGCTGGATGTTCTTAAGGACAGAAATGTCCAAGATGGTTGGGAAATATTGCGAAATTAGATTCTCAAATCACAAACGTTAACAATCCCTAAAAGAAGGAAGAATGGGAAGCATTTAAAGAGACCAGGATGGATGAACACAGAACTTGCACACATGTTAAAAAATGAAGAAAAATATGTTTATCAAATGGAAATAGCGGGAAGCATATAATGCAGTCTGCAGAAACTGTAGGGCAAGTGTCATAAAAGCTAAAGCTAATAATGAATTGAGGCTTGAAACAAAGGCCAAAAGCAATAAAAAATGATTTGGAGGGTATGTCAAAAGCAAAAGAAAAATCAAAGATGCTATTGGATGCTTACAAGATGAAAATGGTGAATTGGTAAAGAATGATGTTGAGAAGGCCGAACTTCTAAATTCCTATTTTGTATCGGTTTTCTCTCAGAAAGTAGATGGAACATCAACTGATCTTCCCTGTGCTATTGGGGGAATAAAACAATGCAGGCTATCTGTAAGCAGAGAGATGGTGAGGGAACACTTAGCTAACTTAAATGAATTCAAGTCTTAAGGTCCAGATGAATTACATCCTGGGTTACTAAAGGAAGCAGCGAACGTAATTGCTAAACCACTCACCATAATCTTTGAAAATTCCTGGAGAACAGGAGAAGTCCCGGAAGATTGGAAAAGGGCAAATGTTGTCCCTATCTTCAAAAAAAGGGAAGAAGGTGGATTCAGGAAATTACAGGCCTACAAGCCTGACTTCTATACCGGGAAAGAGCTTTGAACAAATTATTAAACAGTATGTATACAAGTACTTGGATAAAAATGGAGCAATTAACCAGAGCCAGCATCGGTTTGTAACAAACAAGTCATGCCAGACGAATCTAATTTCCTTCTATGACAGAATTACCGACTGGGTTGATCAGGGAAATGCGATGGATATAGTATATCTTGACTTTAGTAAAGCATTTGACAAAGTATCTATACCATAGTTATTGAAAAAATGACCAAATATGGGAATGACAAGGCAACTGTTAGGTGGATTCACAACTGGCTGAGTGATCATACTCAAAGAGTGGTCATAAATGGCTGTAACACCAAGTGGAAGAATGTATCAAGTGGGGTACCACAAGGCTCTGTCCTAGGCCTAGTGTTGTTCAACATTTTTAAAAATGATCTGGTGGAGGGAATTGATGGAAAACTGATCAAATTTGCCGGCAACACAAACCTACGAGGCATAGTATTGGAAAAGATCTAGAAAAGCTTGAACACTGGTCAGCGCCTAACAGAATGATATTTAACAAGGAGAAATGCAAAGCCCTACATCGAGGCAAGAAAAATGAAAAAGCACATGCAGAATGGGAGGAATTGGGCTAAGCAGCACATGTGAAAAAGACTTGGGGATACTTATAGATCATAGACTAAACATGAGTCAACAATGTGATGCAGCAGCCAAAAAGACAAACACAATTATGGGAGGTAATTATCCCCCTCTACTCTTCCTTAGTCAGACCTCATCTGGAATACTGTGTCCAGTTCCGGGCACCCCACTTTAAAAATGACAGACAAACTGGAGCAAGTTCAGAGAAGAGTTACCAAGATGGTGAGCGGTCAGCAAATTATGTCCTATGAGGAACGGTTAAAGGATCTGGGAATGTTTAGCTTGCAAAAAAGAAGGCCAAGAGGAGACTTAATAGCTGTCTACAAATATCTGAGGGGCTGTCACAGTGCAGAGGGATCAGCCCTATTCTCATTTGCGCAAGAAAAGACCAGAAGCAATGGGATGAAACTGAAATGGAGGACACACAAATTAGATATTTGAACACTTCCATTGAAGGAGAATTCACCACCTCCCATGGTAATCTGTTCCACTCATTGATCACCCTCACTGTCTGAAAGTTTTTTCTAACAAAGGCTGGACAAATTTCTGTCTGGGATGATTTAGTGAATCCTGCATTGAGCAGGGAGGTCCCCTCCAACTCTACCATTCTATGATTCTATGGCAGTATTTGCGTGGCACATAGTGTTAAGGCAGCAGAAATGCAGTCCTAAGCTCTCGCCCATGACCTGAAGGTTGTGGGTAAAATCCTGCCTTGGTTCAGGTAGCCGGCTCAAGGTTGACTAAACCTTCCATCCTTCCAAGGTCAGTAAAATGAGTACTCCGCTTGCTCGGAAGTAAAAGATGACTGGGGAAGGCAATGTCAAACCACCCCGCAAATACAGTCTGCCAAGAAAACATCATGATGTGATGTCACCTTAGGAATCAGTCATGACTCAGTGCTTGCACCGGGGGACTTTACCTTTACCTTACTGCTACTGTGTTTATACACTGTAAGGTATACTGTTTTACAGTGCATGGTGGCGGCGATACACCACATGGAAGGATGGGCACATACAGAAGCTACCATAAAGGCCATCATCCAACATAAGGATGGCACTGATAGAAACCAGATCAGTAGTCAGTACCAAACCATTCATAAATGAATGAGAGAAATTAGAACGTGTGAATATTAGCAGACTTGGCTGAATACAGCTCAGGTAAAAGTTTCTTCTTCATCTCCAGTGTGAAAACTTATAAACGAAGACAGACAAAAATAAGTAATTTATTAACGAGTCATAATAAAGAAAAGCTAAAGGGTAAACACACATTGAAGGCGCTCGATGAAAGCCGCAGCTTTGCAAATCATGCACAGAATGAATAGAGATGTATTTGCATGTTAGGAAACAAAGGCTTTGGTCCTGTATTAGATGACATTTTATAAAAGCTTTTAATGAGCATCCGATGAGGCAACGTGAATACTAAATGACATTTGCTCCATCAAAAAGAGTTTCCAGAATGAAAAGAAATTGCAACAAAAGGTACAAACTCGTCTTTTGTAGGAAGGGACATTTTTTAGCATTTCAGAATGATAAAATTACATGTTTCTACATGGTGGAAATATTTGGTGCATTACATAATTGTGTACCTTCATAGCTTCTGTTCATCAGTCACATCTCCATAGCTTCTGTTCATGAGCCACATTCATGGACAGGGTTGACTGATAAAGACCAATATCTGTCCAGTTTGTTGCAGTGGTAAATGTATTCCAGGACCGGACGGATGCCAGAAGTCAGGCAGGCAGCGAGCCTGGAAACTTCTTACTGGTACGAAGCATTTTGAGGCATATGCATTATATGTTGTACACCAGTTTTTTGGCATGCAAGAGTCACAATTTTGGTACACAGGACTCCCCCTTTCATCTTAATTAGGCAGAGCTAAGAAGATCTATTAGATGACGGTTCTAACTTTGTCTGACCCGATTTCTTCATGCAGTATATTGCATTGTCAGTCATTCATTCAAATGCCTGGATATAATACTACATTTTCCCTGCTGTGGCCATTACAGAGGAAATGTACGGCCAATTTCAATAGCCATAACAGCTGATTGGGCCAGTATTCATTTAAAGGAATTGTCCAGTTGTAAACTACTGATGGCCTACCCTTAGAACAGGCCATATATAGTAGATTAGCAGGGGTTTTCCACCAGAGATTACCACCGATCAGCTGTGCCAATGTGCGTGTGCACTGAGCTGATTTCTGCAGTAAGTGGACAGCTCCGGTCCCACTGCAGTGGCCAGGCTTAGTATTACAGGCAAACTCCCCATTGATTCCAATGGGAATTTTGCCTGTTATACCAAGCCTGGCCACTACAGTGAGAACACAGCTGTCTGCTTCCTGCAGAAATCAGCTCAGTGCATGGACACACCATCTCAGCAAATAGCTGATCAGTGGGGGCCCTAGGCAGTAAGACCCTGTCGATCACCCTTGGATGGCCAGGCCATCAATACTTTACAACTGAACAAACCCTTTAAATAAAAGTTTGTCTTAATGAGAAGCTCAGCTCTGTACACACTGAAATTGACATAAACATTTATCAGAAATACATATCAGTAATGTGCCAAGGTGGAGTCCCTGTGTCCTAATAAAGTTGACCTACAGCCGGGTTTCCATGCATCAGTTGTGTCCAGCCAGTGGTTTTATGCCAGAGTTGGACACAACCCATGTCAAGTTGGTGCAACTTATGCACCAGTCCAGTATCTGGACAGAAATACATTGCATGCAACATTTTCCTGTCCACCATAGGCATCCGATATCAAAACTGGTGCACCAGATGCTATGAATGATCCCACAGAAAATATGGCATCGGTTTTGGCATTCGCTTCTCTCCAGACCTGCACTACAACACTGGAGGGAAAAAAATGGCCGGGTATATGGAAATCTGGCCTAAAAAGTGGCATTGTAGGCAAGCATAACCCAGAAGTATAGCGTTTAGGACTACAAGCAGACATCTGCTCTAGATCTACAATTAGCGATCAAAACACACAAATTAAAGCCACACAATCTTATACAACGATTTCACTACAGATTTCTGCCTTTAATAGTCCTATAAGGTGAATGGCTTCTAGTGCGACGCTCTCTGCGAACACTGGATACAAGGCTGAGACCATTGCTTCTGTTCTGATGCTACCTCAAAGCGATTGTATCCAATCTACTAAAGAAGAGAATTAATTGCATGCATATGAAGAATAAGGGAAAGTTATATTAAAAGTCAGAGAAGATGAAAACCAAGTGGGCTAAATAAGCATCAGATGGCGGCAAACAGGAGGTCCGATTGTGATATAACAAGGTAGAGAATACAGGTTGGTGACTTGTCACTGTCATGCGGAGCCGAGACGTGCGGCTGAGCATCTATAAACTTTATGTCAGTTTTACAGCCTCAAGCTGCTGTGTGTAGGGCTGGAAATAAAGTGAGCCCCATGGATACAGACAGAAGAATGACAAGAAATAAAGGAGAGATGGTGAGACCATCATGAAGGAGACTAGTGAGGAGCACAGTCACAATCTCAATATAAGAATACACCCAGGTGGAGGGTGTGATGGGATAACAGAAGTCTTGTTTAATGGGATAAAGGGGGGTCAGTGTAGCTTCGGCAGAGGTTTATTACGGCTACAGATGGAGGAATCGTTAACATGTCTGAGAAACACAATGTACTACAAGACCGCACATTGAGTTATAATGGCTTAAATGTCAAGATAACATTTGCTACATCTGTATGTATAGGCTGGAGACATTTATAGGAGCAGAATGATCTGCCGTCCCACCATTCTGGGTGCCTATGGCTATATTTAATCACCTCCCCAGAAAGAGCGCCATACTTGTCCACAGCGGTTGGTGCTGATTTATCGTAGTTCCGTTAAGGTGAATAGGGCTGAGCTGCAATACAAGACAGGACTCATGGCCAAGGTAGGCCTCATTCACACAGGTGATGCGATTTTATGCTGCCCAAAAATTGCATCAGTGGAGAATAGCCGTGAACAAGTGGTGAGATTAATTAGCCTTTTCTAGTCCATTAACATAGGCGTATTGCGTGAAAAATACGCTGCAGCGCTGATTTCCATCGGTCAGCAGAAATCCCCGAAATGTCTTTTGGTGCTTAAATAGAGCCAGCTGTCTAACTGTTGGGACGCAGGTAAACTCTCTCACCCTACCTTTTTTTTCCTGCTCCCATGGGAGTCTATAAGAGCCTTCAGTGTTTTTCCGTCAATAGTGAGGTCAAGACCTATCTTTTGAAACAGCGCGAGAAATTGGCAACAGTTTTTGGTGGCCAATTTGCCATTTTAACGGTGCATTTTTCTCCAGTGCCCAAAAATCACCCATGTGAATGAATGCATAGGAATCCAATGCTTCATGTGGTCGCAATTTTCAGCCAACGTTTTAGCACGGCTAAACAGCCACGTAAAATCACTTGTGAATAAAGACTTAATGGAAGAAAAAGCAGACCTTCACGCTACAATTTTATGCAGCCCCTTTAACCGTGTTTACTAAGGGGGTTGCCTATAGAACACCATCACACTGTGGCAGGACCAGGGCAAGGTAATCTGGTGCCCTAGGTAGATTAGGCAAATTGTGACCCTACCGGCAAGCTCTAGAATCAAGTAAAACCACCAAATCTGACAGCATAATTTATACAGACCCCCCTATCCGACATCAATACAGACCCCTGTAATGAAAAGACACTTCACTTTAGACCCCATAATGAATATAGCTCCAGTACCCTAAATTCCAACCTCAGACCCGACCATTTAAAAACAAACTAAAAAAATTATCTCCCCTCACTCATTCCATCTGGGCACTGCTCTTACCACTCTGTGAATGCTTTGGGTGTTGGTGCTGCTGCCCATGCCCTCACAGCTCCAGTCCTCTGATGCGGGCTCAGCACCATATCCTGTCCTTATATGTACAGCATCAGAATTAGTGCAGCATGGAGCAGGGGAGGACCAGCCAGGAGCAATACTAGCATGCTCACCGCTCCCCGGTACTCCTGCCACAATGGGCGCCTCCATCACTGATGCACATGTAGCAACTTAAATCTTGCAATACACAATTCTGCCCCCTCTGGCCAAGTAGAACCCTAGTGTCCACCTACCCTCACCTACCCCTTATTCCACCCATGCACTGTTGTGAAGATACCAGTCAAGGCTGCATCCACTGGAAGACTGCGGATCGGTATGATCGGCATGGTTGTCAAACCAATAACAGGATGTTTAACGAGCCTCCTGCTGTTGTGGAAGTATCAGAGCTGTCCAATCGGTTATGCAAACCTCCAGATTGACAGTACTGACTAAATGACTGTGGTTTCCCTTTTTTTCCCCCAAAGTTTGGCAATTCTTCACTTCTATAATGTAATACCCACAGGCTGTCAGGTCAGTCTGCAGAGAAAGATCATGTGCTGTAATGAATAATTTTATCATATATATTATCTTCATCATGTCAGATTACTAAACCTGTTTAATGGGGAACTTGCAAAGGGTGATGCTATCAACTGTTATGGCGCTGGCACATGATGGCTGATACTTTTCTGTCCTGTGACACCAATACATAATGAGTCAGGACCATTTTATTGCATCCAGCCAACATTAAATGGGTGACAATGATCGTCTATGAGAACCGCTGAGGAGCAAGAAGAGATATTGTGTTGGTTTAGTGATGGTAAAGTGTAACGAGTGACAATATTATTTCTGCAGCGGATACTGGGAGGTAATGAGTGATGATGTTATTGATGGACACAAATCCATAGTGTGACATGACTACAGCGAGTCATTGACACATGAAGCAACAGGTTCTTGACTATTGTCAGCAACGGCAGGTTGGAGGGGAGATACATTGTGACTGTACAATCGTACCTTTAAAGGAGATGTCCCGAGGCAGCAAGTGGGTCTATACACTTCTGTATGGCCATAATAATGCACTTTGTAATATACATTGTGCATTAATTATGAGCCATACAGAAGTTATAAAAAGTTTTTTACTTACCTGCTCCGTTGCTAGCGTCCTCGTCTCCATGGTGCCGACTAATTTTTGGCCTCCGATGGCCAAATTAGCCGCGCTTGCGCAGTCCGGGTCTTCAGCAGTCTTCTATGGAGCCGCTCGTGCCAGAGAGCGGCTCCGTGTAGCTCCGCCCCGTCACGTGCCGATTCCAGCCAATCAGGAGGCTGGAATCGGCAGTGGACCGCACAGAAGAGCTGCGGTCCACGAAGACGGAGGATCCCGGCGGCCATCTTCAGCAGGTGAGTATGAAGACGCCGGACCGCCGGGATTCAGGTAAGCGCTGTGCGGGTGGTTTTTTTAACCCCTGCATCGGGGTTGTCTCGCGCCGAACGGGGGGGGGGTTAAAAAAAAAAAACCCGTTTCGGCGCGGGACATCTCCTTTAACATAATATAATATTAAATGGGTGGGTGATAGTGCTGCTTATTATGTGTCAATGGTTTGTAATGACTTATGTTCAGGTAACACAGACATGTAATGAATGATGTCGTACTGTAGACTGACACTGATATTTGAGGAGTACGGCATTCTTCTTCTGGGTGACAATGACATTTGAGGAGTTACAAAGGTTCCTGTTGACATTGACATGTGACAAGTGACGCCAGTACCTACGGAGAGGCACATATGTGGAGAACAACTTGTGTTGATTGATATTGACATGATGAATGATGTTGTCATCTTTGGAGTGGCATTGACATTTGATGGATGAAGAGGTTTTCTATTAAGTGACATGGTTTGGCCCCGACGTGGGAAGTAAGGCTGTCATCTGCTGAGTGACATTTGACATATGTGGTTACGTGTTGACTGACACGCTGGATGAGTGATGTGGCTACTTGTTGAGTGATCATATTTGATGAATGAGGCCTCCTTCACATGAGCGTAACACTGTCACACAAAACGCATTGCGTGAAAAAAGTGCGGCAATGCAGCATTGCTGCGATCTAATTGCTTTAGGAATGCACGTTTTCTCGACCAATCACGAGCGCATCGTGTGAATGGACTCTGCAGCGGCAGTCGGTAGAATAGCTCTATTTAGCTTTAATAGTTAATAGAAGCCAGCTGTCTTTTGCAATGAGCGCCGCAGCAGGTAACCCCCCCCCCCCCTCCTTTTTCCCCCCCAGGTTCCATAGCAATCAATGGGGGCTCCCTGTGATTTTCAGTTGTGCGAGAAGAAAAAAAAAATCGCCCATTTGAATGAATGCATTGGAATCCAATGCTTTAGGCCTTATTCACATGGGCACTTTTATGTGGCTATTTGGCTATTTAGCCACAAAAAATCATCACGACCATCTGAATCACTGGGTTCCAATAGATTTATACAGATAGTTCATTTTGCGCAGCTAAACATTGCCTGTCAAAAGAAAATATCACATCTGCAGCCGAATTCGGCAGTTCATTTTACACAACGCCGAAGAAGATAGGACTTGCCCTATCTTTTGACTGGAAAACGCTGGAAGCTCCATAGACTCCTATGGGAGCCATCAGAAAAAGGGAGGGAGAGGGAGTTTAGCAGCGGCTAGCACTGCTCAACACTGACAGCTGCCTTAATTAAAGCACTTAAGGCCGCCTGCACACGGGCAGATTTGCATTGCTGAATCCGGATTACGCAGCAGATGCCGCTCATATCATGCTATGGAAAAGCGTTTTTTCCTGCCCACGAATGGAAACCAATTGCGATTTTCACAGCATGCTCTACTTTGAGCCGGATTCCGTGCGGACAGCTTCCATTGAAGTCAATGGAATACGTCCAACTTTCGGCCCTTCCGCAAATCATATTTGCAGAAAGTTTGCGGGACCCGAGTCATCACCTAGTGACGGCGCAGCATAACCTGTATGTGTGCCGGCCGGCGGACAGGTACGTGGAGGTCACCAGCCGGGCACAGGATTGGATTCCGCTGCAGGATCCTACAAGCGGAGTCCGACCCGGCCGTGTGCAGGTGGTCTAAAAGTGATTACTAATCGTTCTGTTGACCGAGGGATTTCGGGCAGCAACGTATTTTTCCTGCAATACACAGCTGGCGTGTGAATGGACGCAAAATCGCGAATAGCCGCCCCAACTTGGTTGCAGCTATTCTTCGCTCTTGGCAGAGATGTGGGTAGCATTAAAATGCACCATGTAACATTCTGAACCCCATTGCCATATGATGGGTGACTGGTTTGCTGATGCCGTTACTGGCATGTAGTGTGTGATACAATTAAGTGACACCGCCATGTAATGGAGGAAGCATTTATCTACTGTGTTCTCACAAGTGAAACCTGTAACCATCACCTCCCCTTTGACATTCAATGACTGATGCTGTAATCTACTGGGAAACATTCTTCATATTCTCCCGGCTTGGAATAACATGTAATGAGCACCGCTGTTCAGCAGCTAATGACACTTGCAAACGACGAGTCACTGTAGAATTTGGAGCAACACCGACATATGACAAGTGACAATGTTCCCATCTGTTGTTGACAACTAGTGTGCGATCCGTTGAGTGTGTAATGACTTACATTGTTGCTCTTGAAGTGTTGGTAAGGGAGGTAGTTCTCTTCCGAGTGACAACTCCACATAAGTGACATTGTTATTAATGAAGACCGACACATGAGGTGTGATGTCAGTGTCACTGCCAGCGACAGACGTGAGTAACGATGTTGTCTTTGGCATGAGTGTATTGAACGATGTTTATATCTGTGGATGACAGTGACATAATAAGTGGACCCTGGCTTGTAATAAGTGACAGTATCATGAACTGAAGGACACCGATAGGTAGCGATGTTATTTTCCAAGTGAAGCTCATGTGACAAATCGCACCTACCAGGTGCCATATTCTCCATCATCACACACCGACGCCAACTGAATGTTGATATTGCTAGCAAGGAATAAGCATTCGAGTACTGAATAATCATTAGCTGCAGAGATCAAATCTGATCATCAGTAGCTTCAGAGCAGGTCAAATAGCAGACCGTTTAATGTAATTCTAGCTACAGTATCTGTGTGATGTCATCAAGAAGCTACAAGCAGTGATGTCATCGCCTTGGTAAATGCATTATCTAGTGAGGGGCAGTACCTTATGTTTTAGCATTGATGGGCATAGACAATGAAAGGTGATGACTGCATCAGCCTTCGAGGGCAAGTGATGTCATCATCTATTAAGTAGACTATGAATGGTAACATTATTTATGAAATGGCTCATTAGTTTGCTCAGCCGTGGGTTACATCGAACGAGGCAACATATTCATAGAGTTTGTGTATTATTACCTTCTGTGGCGCAGAGTGTTAAGACAGCAGTATGCAGTCCTAAGCTCCGGCTCACGACCTGAAGGTTGCGAGTTCAATCCCTGCATGGTTCAGGTAGCCGGGCTCAAGGTTGTATCCAGGTCAGTAAAACAACTACCCAGCTGGCTGATGGGGTAATAAATATCTAAATTACCTGAAAGCGCTGCAGAATAAGTTGGTGCTATACATATAACAAGTCCATTTCCCCCTATTCTGTGTCTTCATATTCAACGCTGGAAACAATGTTCCTAGAAATTGTGATGTTTTGCAGCAGCTGGGATGTGTACTATTAAATTCTGCAACAGCTAGGGTATGAAGTTTTACAAAATCCCGAGCGTGTATTATGTTCTGCAGTGGCTGAGGTGTGTATTATGAGGTTCTGCAGCAGCCAAGATGCCCATTATAATGTACTGCAGCAACTGAGTTGTGCAATAGGATGACCAGCGAAGATGTGTAAAATGAGGTTCTGCAGCAGTAGAGCTGTATATTATGATGCTCTGCAGCAGCTGAGGCACAGAAACGTACAGTATAACACCCACTGAAGCAGCTGAAGAACCTCTTTCCACGGAGAGGAAGCACCACATTAAAAGAAAAATCATCGGCTGACCCAGGAGAAAGAATTCCCTGCAAAAACCATCAGCAACAGACCGATTTTGCAGAAAGAGATAAGCAGCACCTTAGCACACCGCTCATCCCTGTGTAATCGGAAACGGATCTTTATACAAACAGCATTTACAGACACGTCAGTGGAGAAATAGAATGGATAATAATAAACTGAAAACAAACCATTCTCTTATATGAAACCATTATCTTTGAAAATGACTATTAACCAAGACCAATGCCCCTATCAATTAACATTGTTGTCTGTCTGCCTAGCAACAGATTACTCTTGGCTCGGTGTGACAAGTGAGTGACAGTGACATTTAATGAGCAGGAGTGTCTTCCTGTAAGTGACTGCTATGGCAATTTTACAAACAGAAAGACAGAAGGAAGGAGAGGTGAAGAGATCAGAAAAGAAAACCATGTATGGGGGGTGCAGGTAAGGTGGGGGCAGTGCTGCAGAGAGTAAAGGAACGGTCTCTAATTGAGTCACTGCTGGATGCCTCAGGACTGTCTGTCTGCCTCTAAACACTCAGGAACTATTGATTAAAAACTCAAAGGACCCTTACTGCTGCCTTATTGTGCTTTATACCTCTCCATCCCTCCCTGTCCTATTCGGTCTCATCTGTCTCTCCCATTCCCCGGCTATTCCTGGTCTTTTGCGCTCTCCATTGTTTTCGATGGTAACCTGCAAGCCACCTATTCTGTATCATACAAACACACAATGCAGTATTCTATTGAACAATCAAGATTGTCACCACCGCTGCTGCCACCTTGCAGTACTGATTTTTCATAAGTGTCATATGTTAACACTTTCATTCCCAGTGTGCAGATGCAAGCAGAGCCCAGTCCGTCCCCCGATGGGAACTACAAGACTAGCACATTGAGATAAGACAATACAAATCTGTACATAACTCCTAAGCTCAGCCCCGATAGTTTTATATCTACTTCTAGCATTTTCTCTCCCGCTTGTTTAACAGCCTCTCTCCATTTACTGTCTCTTCCAACTCTCTACCATCCAATTGCTTTTTCCTTTCTTTTTTTTTTTTTACTCACTGCCCGCTATGTCCCTGGATGATAAAAGTTGATGACTTCACATTTTGTCAATCACTTCATCCTATTGTAGTGACAGTGGCAGTTCTGGGTACACAACGGCCCCCCCCCCCCCTCTCTTTTCCGAAGACACTCATTATTCCACACAGCTAGCGCTCAGCAACTTTTGGCTGACACAGAAAGGGTTAATGAGCTGGCATTGAATCTTGCCAGTAAATGGAAAGCTCTCCATCCCGAGGGACGCTCTGCTCCATCTCATCTTGCAAAACACATTTCACCATTACATTAACATGATAGTGTGTACATAATATTGTGTCTGTATCTATGCACTTGTCCCCAGAGATGTCCATTCCTCAAAGGTACTAGTCTCTGCCAGTCTGTCTGCACCCTACACATTGCACCTTACAGGGGGGGGGGGGGGCACCGAATGAAATAGAAGACTGTGCTCGGCAATTAGCCTTTAATCAGATTTTCATGAAGCAACTGAATGAAACATTGCACAGGGAATTTTTTTTGTGTTGTTGCTGCAGAAAAAAAGCCAAAATGGCCGTCATCCAACCAAACATGTGCGGTCATACAGTGCCAGCCTACTGCATGCTGTGTCATCATGTATCACTCTTGCCAGGATGTGTATGTAGGCATTTGAATAATACTAAGCAGTACTACGATGGATCACATCTGCCAAGCTGTATGCAACCAGTGCAATTGGATACTAGATATGCCATGCTGTATCTAAATACCCTGGCTAAGGCAGTGTGGGTTCTTGGCATCTTTCCCTCGCCTCCCAGTAAATGGCCTGTTACCACATGTGCTGGGCACCATTGTGCAAAACGCCCATCTGCCATTGTGGGGTTTCATTGGTCGGTAGGGAGATTGTATCTCAATCAACCTTTCCTGTAGTATATAAACTCTGGCCCTTCCTCTCAGAGGACACCCGCTATTCCGCTGTGTGGAGTTCTGGTCTGGTCCACGCCCTGTCAGATAAGTCCCTGGGGTTGTTACATATTATTTGGTGTAACATTTGCTTCTTAGTACCTATTGTTACTAACATCTGTCAATTGTCATTCTATTTTCCATCTAGGGATAGCCTAGGTAGTCTCCGGGTTTTGGATGTGGGATTGCCCTTGTCAGGGCGATCACCCTGCTTTAGTCACGGTTTCCCCATGGTAGTATTTTAGGGTGAGTTTTCCCTGTTTCCCCTTGTTTAGTTCTTAGTCATTTTGTTCTGAGTTATTACTGGCATGTATATTCGTCCTTTTGGACAACTATTACATCTGATCCATGCGAGGTGTTTTTAGTGTCCGGCTCAGACATAACATATACATTTGCTGACAGACATTATTTGTTGATCATATGGCTGATAAGTTGAACCACTGCTAAAATACGCCCATCCAGTTACATTTAGATCCTGATACATTGACTGCATAGGGGGAATGATGATGGCCGCTTATCATACTTATGAGGACACATTAGGTATCTGGGCTGCCAGTTTTTGGCCTATAGTCAAGTCATGTCTCGAAGTAATTTTCAACAGATTTGCTGCTGGGGCCAATTTCATCATTACGGGTGGCACAATGGGCACATAAAAATTTCTTAACTGCAAAACAAGCATAAAGTAAAGAAAAACTACCTGTAATACAAGTCCCTCATGTGTGAAGACTCAAATCAGCTGCTTGAGGCTACAGTCTCACATGGCGGTCTTCAGGCAGCCAAAAGCCACGCGCACATGCAATTCTGTGCAGTTTTCAAATTAACTGTTTAAAAATTAATTGTTAATTGATTGTTGATGGATAATGGCTGGGCAGTTTAGCGGGTTTACCAGCAGAATCATGTGGTCATTACCAATCAGCAATTACCAAGAAACAATGAATTTTTAAACAGTCAATTTGAAAGCTTTGCAGATTTGCACATTTGCGTGGGTTTCAGTCATATCCCAGCCAGTCCTATCCCATGGGACCATACCGTCTCAGATACATAGTAATAGTGTTTAGGGCTGAAAAAAAAAGACTTATGTCCATCTAGTTCAGCCTATAATAGCAATGTTGATCCAGAGGAAGGTAAAGAACCCCAATCAGGTGGAAGCCCATTTTCCTCATTTAAGGTCAAAAATTCCTTCCTGACTCCAATCTGGTAAGGAGAGCTCCTATGCATTTCAAATGCTCACACATACTTAGTCACGGCACGACCGTGCGCCTGAAACGCATAAGAACTGTCATTTTTAAGGAGGTTTACTGTTTATTTTTTCTACTTGCATTTTTCTGCATAGCAGCAGTCTTTTTAATATATAATATATTATATATATATATATATATATATATATATATATATTCGTAGCCGAGTATTTTTTCATGCTATTGCACATCGCGAACCTATTGAAATCAATGGGTTCTATTCATCACGTATTACATGCGCACAAATTAGACGCGTACTACGCTGCATAAATACGCTCACGTGAATGAGCCCTTATGCTGAGTGCTGGATCATGTTTTGCTTTCATATGTCGCATCCTTGAACTGAGAGATAAAAGGTTATATGAAGCGTTGGCTAGTTCATTTTTGTTGCATTGAAGTTAGCAGCAGGATGGGGAGAGAGCGCAGAAATGGGTTCTAACAGGAAGAAGTCTTCATGGTGGTCTGGGTCCAGACGGAGAAGAAAAGGAAAAGAGAATGACTCCAATCAAAGATGTAATCTGTGATCACTGGGAGTAACTACACTGTAATCCTGTGTAGAACTGGTATCCGACTGCCGACATGAACCTGAACTGCAGTTTTTAATTCACCGTATTATAAAAGTTGTCTTTTATACCAGGTTATAAAAGAAGAAACAGGGAAAAAATTGAAACGGGTGCTAAAAAACTGCTGAAAATGTATTCTGAAATTATTCCTCTTCGTATAAATGGAATGCAATTTTTTTATGAAGCATCAATAAGCAAAGCTGCATCTAGGCCGGCCTCTACACATAGGTCTTCAAGTCTGGACTTTGCAGGTCAGTGTATAAAACTTTACCTTGCAACTTGAAGCCTCTACCCAAATGAGTAACTTGAAGTTGCAAAATCTGTAACAATGCCCCACTCCAGCCATGTGCCTTTTAGAACACTGGTGTCTTTTTATGACCCCGAATGTCCTTTGGGTCCCCTCAGACTTCAGGGCCCAGTTGCAACTCCTACCCCTACACACCTGCTATCTCATATCACGTTATAGCTCCATTCCCTATATATAGTTCAGTTCTGAAAACATACTCAACATGTTAGCCATAAAGGAGATAGTACAAGTCTTAGCGGAAGTACAATACAACAACAGCAGCAGATGGCTCATCCAGGGGGGCGCATACAATACATCACTTTTGGCCTGAACCAAGTTGAATGCCAGAACAGTGAGCGAAATCTCTGATGATTGCTGATGAATAAAGCGGAGGAAACTCAGCAAGAACACAAAGGCAGCATGCATATCAATACAGCCGTACTCACTCCCAAAATATTTTATTTACATTACAAAGTAGTCTTTTATGGCGGTGGTCTCCTAAGAAAAAAAGGACATCATATATGGAGGAACTGTAAGTCTGTCACCAGAAACCGGGGCTTGATGAGCGGGTGGTCTCCTTAATGAAATGGTCTCTTGGATAGGTTTCACTGTAATATATTCATATATACAAGCACACACACATACGTGTATATACACATATACGAGAGGGGGCGCATTATTGGAATGTGAGAAGCTGGATGGTCATGTCAACGAGTTACCTGCTACCTGGGCCATTCTGACAAGATTGTTAGGAGGTGTTGGGACTAGTAGATGCATGAGGACACACACACACACACACACACACACACACACACACAGTGACTGGGCTCAGGAGACCATCGACAGACCTCCAGTAGAGTGTGATCGTCCACTGCAACCTGAGGCGATGGTGGGTGGGTGTCAAAGGCAGTACACATAATGGGCGCAGATGCACCAAATGTCCTTCAGCCAAGTGTCTGGAAATGGTTCTGATGTATACAAGGAGCCGGTAATGATGGTGCCACCTGTCTCTGGATGGCAGACAATAAAACAGTTGGAGCTGCTTGTGCTTGTTGGATGATCAAATGATCCTCCCTACTGGTGGTCTGTCGAAGGCATCCAGAGCCCGGCCACCTTGTGTGCAAGCCCTCATGCATCAACTGGTCCAAACCCCTCCCAACAGTCTGTTCAGAAAGTCCCAGCTGGGGATATTACCATCCAGCTTCTTGCATTCTAATAATTTGCCGCCTCTCTTAGATTGCATAATAGCGGCATGTCTAGTGGTCAACAAGCTCTACACAAGCGGAAAAAGAAGTCCACCACATACAAGTAGCCCCTAAGAGCCTTTTTATAGGCCAATGGGGGAATCACTTTCAGAGCCTCAGTTGGCAAGAAGTTCATCTAAATTACGCCACAACTCTAATTATCTGCTTGACATGTAACTGCATGCCAGGTTTTGCAGCAACTCCTGGGTGTTGATTTTTTTTTTTTTACAAAGCCTATATATGCATATACTATATAGGAAGTCTATACAGCTACTATTGTGCCCCTGGAGAGAAGGTGCCCATTGTAAGGCTTGTCTTGTTCAAATACTATTGGGTGGTAAAACCTACATAAGGATGTGGCCTTCCTAGATGCTACATGGAGTGTCTAATATGATCTGGAGGAATAGGCATAGCTAGGGTGCAGGTTAATATCAGGGTGGCAACAAGAGAGTGCCTTGGACCTTAGCTACAGGGTTAGGCCAGCAAACAAAGTTGTTGCCCTAGGTGACGGAGAATCTAGCTACCAATCATGATGTGGCACCATAGTCTACTGTCCTGAATGGTGAGGAGTATGATGGTATCGCGTCTCCTTTCAGGTGCTGCTTATTTTTTATCTTTGCTTTTATGTATGCTACTGGTTAGTGCTTCCAAAAGACTATTCATGGCACTTTGATATAGAAATAATCTTATTTGTGTATGAAGTCTTTGAATGAAGCCTTTCTGTAGCAACCATCATTTAGTGCCAAGACTCAACCCCCCCCCCCCCCTTGCCTTGCCAATCCCTCTCTCTCCAATGCTTTGTACACAGTTTCAATCCCAGAATATTGGAGGGTATGCTTCAGTACAGTTTCAATTTTTGGCTGTGTACAAAGGCCAGATCGCGTAAGACGGAACCAGTTGTAAAGACAGAATAGTCTGTGTAGTTCAATCTCTAAAACAAGACTTTGTTTAGAGTGATTGGAGATGGAAGCAAACTTGCATTTTTTCCCAATTCAGCCCAAGTTTTGAAAAGAGCAAAAAAAAAAAAAAATTCTTTATTTTTGCTGCCAATTACTCTTCCAGTGGGACCCGGGTTGCTCTGTGTAGGTGCAGAAATGAAAGCAAGCACATTGCAATTCTCAGCAAAAGCATTTTAGCCGAAAACATTCAATCAATACACAAGACTTTTGAAGCAAAGGCAGCCCTGATCTCTGTTTACTACAAGGCATTTAATACCGCAACGAGGGACGAACAGGCGTTATATAAAAAAAACAGTCTACACAAGTTCAAATTAATCAAGAGGGAAGAGAGGCGAAAACGTACAATGTGGCAATTAGATTTTATAGCTAACATGTAGCAGTCCCAGCCTGATTGTAGTCTAAGCAAAAAATCTGATTAAGGCTGGGTTCACGCAAACGAATGGTAAGCCGGCACAAATAAAACGGCATTTTACTGACGTATCGCCACATTTTTTTGCCTGCGCTGTCATCCATCGGCTTCCTGATTTTTTTTTTGCACTTTCCTTCTATTATGTCTTAGTAACGTTGTGCAAAAACGTCGCACATGCGTAATGTAATTGTGTATGTACAGCATTTTCGTACGCAAGTACAATAGGGCTCTTTTTCGCGTAATACGCAGCAAGATAGAATATTCTGCATATTATAGGTAATGAATATACACAAGAGCGGAACAGAGAAAGTCAATGTGTTTGAACTGCCACGATGAACCGCATAGCATATGTGCATAATACGCAATTCAAATACGTGCGCCCAGCCTTATGTTGCAGGATGACATGCTCTAGTACTTTTAGCTTTTTCTGCAGCCAGCATAGTGCAAACCTGAATTTAGGGCCTATTGAGATGGAATTATCAGGGATCGCTGTCGTAAGGATAGGATCCGTAATACCACACCATATACAAAGGCCGGGCTCGCACAGGCGGATTCCAATTGCGGAATCTGCGTTTGGCGACCCCACGGAAGATCCACAGCAAAACGTGGCCATTGAAAAAACATGTGAAATTGCTTTTTCACTTACACTCGCAGATGTAAATTGCGTATTCTGCGACCGTAGGAAAAATTGAAGCGTGCTCCATTTTGCTGCAGATTCCATGCGGACGGCCTCCACTGAACATTGCATATGGGCCGCGGGTACCCGAGTGATCTCTAAGCGGTGGGAAGTACAAAGATTCAAAAAAAGAAACTATACAGTACTACGCATGACCGACGGCGAACCACTGCCGTCATCCACAATACGAGCAAGTAAAGTATGCAGGGTCACCGGCCGGGCTCACAGCTAGAATCAGCTGCGGGCCTCCTGCACGTGGAATCCGGTCCGGCCGTGTGAGACCGGCCTAAAACTGCATTCCCACAGCATTTTTGCTATTCTGTGGAATTCCATTTAGGGGCACCGTCACAAGTGCCGAATAATACAACTATGCAACGCTACACTATTTGACTACAAGTTTGCTATTCTGTACTCCAAATATAATGGAAGCGAACTGAGTATTCTTTAAAGGACACCCAAGTGATTAAGCAATGACAGTAAATGGTTCCGTTCAGGGGTTCTGTCAGACCACAACAAGGATCTGGTACTGTAATGAAACACATCGCTCCCATCGCTGGCTTGGCTGTAGTGACAGTGGGCCGGAGTATCAGCTGATCCTTTGGCCCGCCGTCACTGGTGTAACTATAGGGGTTGCAGGGGATGCAGTGGCACCCGGGCCCAGGGGCCTTAGGGGCCCATAAGGTCTCTCTTCTCCATATAGGGAGCCCAGTACTGTGTCTAAAGCGTTATAGTTGGGGGTCCTCTTACAGGTTTTGCATTGGGGCCCAGGAGCTTCAAGTTACGCCTCTGCCCGCCATCATTGCAGCTGAGCTGACATCTGCATCAGTGGCAGGGATCCTAAGCGGTAGACCCCCACCGATCAACTACCGATGACCCATCTTGAGAATAGGTCATCAATAGTAAATGCCTGGAAAACCCCTTTAATATCTGCCATGTATGCATGGTACATCATTATAGTCATGGGAGAACTAGCAAGAAATCATTAAAACAACAAACGTGTGAAAATACGTATAATTCTATACATTAGATTAATAATAACGGCCTTAGTCATGAATCAAATATACTATAGGACAGCTTAATTAAGTGGTTAATGAGTTTTTACCCGCATTAGGAAAAACAGTTTACACCTAAAATATCGCACTAATAGGTATTTCACCTATCGGAATAGACATAATACATTATGCAGGAGCATCGTCGAAGCAAATCAGGCCTTGCCAGCCTCAAGCAGGTGATAAAACAGGCGATAACAGCTTCAATTATTTGCGTTATTACACACATTTCGTCTGCGGGAATCAAACGATCACATATAGGATTTTACAGCGGAATGATCTCCCAGAGCAATGTTATATGTGGAGCTCGGAGCATGCAGCGAACAGCATGGGTTCGGGGAGACCTGGCTCCATATACTAGAGTCCAAAAAAGAGTTTATAGCAGAATAGGATTCCAGATGGAATTCACATTCTTCATAGAGCAAGGCTGATGAAACTGGGAGACCTACTGTAGAAATAGCCATTTCTGAGCACTAGTCATCACCGGGACGGCAAACGTTTTATTGGTCTTCTATACAGACACCCAAAAGATTGCAGAAGTAGAGGAAAGAACAGGAAAAGTCGATAGCAGGAATGTTGTAGGGCTGAATTATAGGGTGGGCAAAAGGGATACGTGCCTTGGGGCCTTTACCATCCATTCTCACTCCTTGGTGGTCCTCTCCAGCCAAGAAGTGGTGGAGATGTGGCCATGATTGGGCTCTGCTGTCTCTTTCGGTGAAGAGGGACAAACACAAGTACCGCCACCTCTGTTATACGTGGTTGTGATAAGGGATCATGTATGTGGTAGGTCCCAGAGGCAGGATAAATGCCCCCACAATTTTTTTTCTTACCCATCAATCTCTATGAACTTTCAACCCTCCATAGCTGCACCATCCGACGAACTCATGCCTACTTGAGCATAGGTCTACACTATGACATATTATGCCAGAATTCTGAAATGGTCTACATACTGTGCATCCGATTTGCTACATGTTTTGTTGCCAACATTTGTTTTTCAGATTTACTACGTTTTAGACACTTTTACAAACGCTCTAGAACAGAGGGCATAGCTAATTGGACAGGGTTGCCAACTAGCCAGAAATTCCCAGACAGTCCAAAAAAATAGGGCACTTTTTTCCAGTGTCTGAAAACAAATAGATGCGTTCCTGATTTTTTGATGCTGGTGGTGCTTGAGCGAGTTATTACAACTAATTATCATCATTTTACAGCTCATAGTAAATGCCGGTAATGAGTTCATTTCAGTTTTTGAAGTATAAACGTGTATCACGAACAATCTTTATCATTCATTCGGGTTTTCCAACGTGTCCATAAAAAATGCTTTCTGCCCGTGAGTTTTGGATAAGTTGTAAAGAAAAAGGAAAAAATCAGGTTGGCAAACCTTGTAAGTGGAGTCCTAAAATGCGCCAAATGTAATGGAGTGCCACAATATAAAAAAACTGGTCTAAAAAGGTAAGCCAGCTAAAAGGTGGCATAAGGAAGAGCGTCTAACAGGTCTATTAGGATGTGCCAAGTTTATCACACAGCGGGCATTATTGTAATAAATTTGGTGCAACTTCTTCACTTCTCTTCGAGGTTTATGTGGTCTATTAGGCAATATGATAGATCTGTCCCATTGTTGCCTGCAAGGGTAAATATTAAAGTAAGTTATGGGGTTTATAGTTTAGGTGATGTGGATTCCGGGGAGCCTCTCTTCATACTCACCCGGTCCCCCATTCCTGCAATGTCCCCCAGCAAAGTCAACTTAGTTTATGGTGCTTATGGTTTGTATCAGGTTTCCTTTAAGCTGGGTTCACACGGGGCGGAATTTCCATGTAGCCCCTCTGCACGGAAATTCTGCTGGATTCATAGTAGCAGCAAAGCAGATGAGATTTTGAAAAATAACCTGCACAAAACCCATGCGGAAACTTCCTTGCCGCGCAGAATTCAATTCCGCGACATGCCAATTGTACCGCAGTTTCCGCTACGAAACCTACCCCCTCTCCATGGGGGGGGGGGGGATTTTGCACAGCAATTCACAATGAAACCCGCTTCAAGACCCACACAAAAGGGTACGAATCTGCAGGCAGGCATTCTACGGCTGATCTGCAGCAGTATGTCCGCTGGCAATTCCGCCCCGTGTGAACCCAGCTTAAAATGGAGTCGCTGGAATTGCGTGACTCATGCGAAGCTTTGCGCTAATCGTATAGCTACACAAGCAAGGTCATATTTGAAATTCCGAAGAGAGGTGTAACATGAAGCTGCCGTTGCCTGATGCATCATCTCCTGTTGACACTGGAGGGCAGCAGTGCCAAGTTCCAACCTTTGTCAGCAGCAGACAGGTTATTAAATGGTAGTCTATATTCTGTATGTGTCTTGGGTTAAGGGGCTGCTGCACACCGGAGCCCCTCTGCTGCAGTCACAGGTATAGGAACCAATATGTGATTACTGCTCCAGCTGTCTTCCCTGTGCACGGAGCAGGATATAGGTGCCATGTCCTGAGCCTAGAAGGGCACTACTGTATTCGGATGGCTCAGGTTGGGCATTGTTTGCAGAGTACTGGTATTGGTTATGGAGCTTGTGTTGCATTAAACATCATCATCATCACACATTGCAATAGGATACCATAAGCAGCGCGTGTATCCTGTGGATGATGCTGGGAAATTCCTGCTGCTGTCACTTAAATTGCTCCTATGGTAAATGCTGAGATTCCAGTAGCAGACTGTTAATATACAATTGCCGATAACACCATTGGAGCCTATGCAGTGTCTCCGGTGGCGGAGCGTCACTTTAAGAGAGGGATCAGAAATATGCAATCTGACAGTCACAGTACTCTGCCTCTTCCTGGAATGGGGTGAATGAGAGCTAATGAGAAGAAATGAATACTTTTTTTCCTGTACTCGACTGCCAGTTTGGCATCAAACAAGAGGAAGGCACCTTGCCATCTAAAACTTCCCTCCACTGTTTTAATGTCTGTTATAATTTAGGAGTGCAGCGAAAGGAATCTCCAGTCATTTGCTGCTCTTTCCCCGTGGACTTGATGAAATAGTTTCAAAAGCCTCGTTAAATGTACTGTACATCACCGAAAAGATGCAAAATAATGTAGCGGGTGCAAAGCAGGGAATACATGGAACATGTTTTATAACATCCAGGAGAAGCTCAGCCCCAACCAGGATATGTGGTAGTGTCTGGCTCCCATCCCACTTACACCGCATGAGTATAAAGCAGCCTTAGAAGCACGTTGGCGGTGGTCCTGTCACTACATATCGGAAGACTACAGGCTATATTGCCTTTAGCAATTTCCAGGCAGAAAAAGATGTTCTAGTAGACAACATTATAGTATTGCTGAGTGACCTCTCAGGTGGATCAAAGCCAAGATACAAAACGCTGAGTCTGAAAGTTTGTGTTCACTGTTGGTGTGGCAGCCCTGATACTTGACCTCTGTCGTCTGCCAAAACAGGGTAGAATAGAGAAGAATCGAAAGGAGCACAAAAGACAGTGGGGTAGATTTATCAAAACTGTCTAAAACTGTCTAAAAGAAAAATGGCCTTTGTTGCTATTAGTGTAAAGGGTTAAATACCCATGCATATATATATGCATGGGTATGTTCCTTCTAGAACCTTCAGAGAAGTCACATAACTTGCTTTTACTCTTACTTTGCTACTGTGGAATAACAGGACCTGAGGTGCCTGCTGAAGGGCTAGGTATAAAAGGCAGGTGCTGTTCCCAGACTAGGCGGTGATTTGCAGTTTTTGTCCTACCTATTTATATCTACTACTGGAACTATTGGGCTGGAATCCTGCCTGAATGGGGCGTGCAAAATCCATCATTTCCTGAAAGATCTGATGGTCATTGAAGTAGGAGTGCTGCTGATACCAAATTACTTTGCAGAGAGCCTTGTGAGGAGTGAGCTGTCCGAATGCTACTGGAAAGCTGAGTTTTCCTGTACCAGAGAGAAAGCGAGAGAGCAAAACTTTGATTCCTGGAGTGGAACTACCTACCTGTTGCAAGGAGGAGGGATTATTTAAGGAAATGTCAACACCAATTACTAACCACAAGTGTCAAGTAGTCACCGGGAGAGACCACCAGTGAGCGCAGATAGACCAACAGTCAGTATTCGGATATTCAAGTTGCGTTAGTGTGCAGTCAAGAGTACCATCACCCGGGCTTAAACACAAGTAAAATGGATTATTTTGACTTCATCCCTGTATGGCCTCCCCAAAGATACTGTGTTAATAATTTGTTCAGGGACGAGTGACACAAGATTTCTGTTAGCGGATTTAGTCATTTGGTTAACCAAAGTTCCTGCAAGACTAAGTTACTTCAGAAGGGATCATCTTTTGAGTAATTTACCTCTGGCCAGGGTAAACCATTTATTGTCTGTGATAATTCTAAATTACATGCAGAATATTAAGGACACCCTATTTGTAGGGTACAGACCAAGTTATAGCATTAATCCAACGTTAGTAAACAGTTTGCATTGTATCCATATAATACTGTTGTGCGCTATTACCATATTATTTCTTATTGTACATTCAGTAAAGCATTGTTTGCTCAGCTGAAGTGGAGTAAAGCCTCTACTTCACTAGCGTCATTCTGCCCTTATCACCTGTTGCAATAGTAACCAATCACAGCTCAGCTTTCATTTTACCACAGCCGTTTCAGAAATGAAAGTTACGCTGTGATTGTTTGCTATGGACAACAAAAAGACAGAATTTCTTTTAGATACATTTGATAAATTAGTCCCAGTATATGTTGGTGGTACACTAGATGCTGTTTCTGGTGTACGGCATCATGCTAGTCATCTGGTGTTATAATCTTTGTGCCCAATATGACTAGTGGAGAATAATTCACAATGGAAAGCCCACCTTGGACCGGTTCCATGTTGTCAGTCTATTTTGGGATAACATGACCCAAATGTTGTTTGCCCTTTCCTATAAGTTCACCTTTTTAGGAGTCTACTGATGGGAATACTCAATGGCATGGCTGGAAAGTCTAAAGATTTCCAAGCATGGGCATAGCTTCACGGGGCCATATGACAGGTTTTGCATTAAGATCCAGGAGTTTTAAGTCATACCAGCAATAGCAGAGAAGTACCTTGGAGGCATCTTGGCCCTAGTGCTAAACTTGTAACAGGACCACCCAACTACCATTGGAACTAGGGAGGAGGCACTGACTTCCAACAATGACACCTGACATGGGCAGAGTGTAAAGCAATATGGTCAGCATGATAGACTATGGATGCATACTTACTGAGTTTTGCTGATTTTCTGGAAATTGCCTAGTAGAAAGATCTTTATAGCTCCTGAATATTTGCTGCAGCATGGGAAGAGTTAAGTGCACAAACGTAGGGCAGGGAAATTGAGGCTGCTGTGTGCCGTGACATTACTCAATGTCTGCCACGGCCATGTGACAGAGGAGGGCAGGAGCGCACAGTAATTACACAGCAAAGGGACTTTTAGACACAAATTGCAAAGAGTAAACTCCAGCAAATGCTGGCTTGATAATATAGAATCTTAAGACAGTCTTGAAAACACTTGGGAGAAGGTTACAGCGAGGAAAAGGTGAATGTAAATGGAAAAATGCCGGCTATTATCCAGAACGTGGTGTCAGCGCATCACCTGAGTGTATCATACCAAACGGGGGAAATAAAACGGCGCTCAGAGGAGGTGATAATTGCAGACAGTAATTAAAATGTTGTCTACGGAAAATGGGCCTCAGTGTTCTGCCAACGTATAGAGATGCAGGCTTGGGTTTGGTTGGGTTCACTGGCACAAAGAAAGAAATATCTGGATGTCTAATCATGTCTGACGCTGGGTAGGTTTGCTGCGATTAGCCTGAGGCCGCTGGCTTTAGTGGAACCTGCTGCCTATCAGCACATTGTGTCAATGCTCCAGGGAGAGGTACCTGTTAGATGAACATCTCCTGCCTGCCGGTTCCAATAAGGCCGACTCCACAGAGCCTGCCCTGCGGGAGGATCCCCTTGCCTAGTGTACCAGACAGAGGTGCTTCAGAGGGAGCCCAATGCACAGAAGGAAATCGTTATATAGTGACAGAGAAGACTCATTTTCATAGAACTAGAAGAAGAATAGCAAGTCTGTTACAAGAAAGAGTCAGTGATGTAGCTGTAGGAGGTGTTGAGCTAGAAGTACCCAGGACCTGGTGCCTAAGGGGCCCAAAGACTCCTCTGCCACTTTAAGACATTATAATTGGCACAATGTGGGTGGAAGTGCAGCGTCCGAGGAGCGGGTATCTGCCTAGGAGACAGCGGAGATTAGAGTAGGGCCTTGTCACAGTGGCACTACTGTCTCCCACCCAGTGGGTAACGGGAGAGCACGCTCCAGGGGCCGAGGGAAGGCTATTAGATAGGGGGGGGTTGGTTGATCACATGTGACGCCACTGTTCTTTCCCCCATGGTGCAGATAAAAAGGGAATAAAGCTCACACACACAGAGTAGTTGAACCAACTGTTGCCAAGAACGGTTGACAGCTGTAACTGTACTTGAATAAATACAGGTCACAGTAGACTGAAGTAAGCTCAGCAAAACACACCGATGCAGACAGAATTAGTGGTGAGGACAGGATGACACCGGGCCCACAGTCCAAGTTATCTGTGCCGCACCGCTCTTGGAAAATACTCCTTAGTAAGGCACGAACTCTCTACCGGTCTCACTCTCTATATGCCTCTGCACGGCGGACTCAATACTCCAGTCATACGCACACAACGCTTGTAAGAAGTGGTCCTAGGAAAGACTTCTTAGGCTGCCTGTCCACGGTCGCAACGGAATATCGCTAGCAATATTCCGCCGTGGGGACAGCGCGGAGGGAGGGGGGGGCACTGTAAGGTCTCTGCGATGAGCCTAGCTAATTGATAGGCTCACCATGCTGCGATTTTAACCACGTGAGCAAAGAATTGCTATGCTTCTCCACTTGTGGACATTGGGCTGTACTTTCCATAGTTATCTTATAGAAAGAGTGTCATGCGAGCTCTGTGGGCGACTTATCACCGTGGATCTCGCTATCACAATTCCCCCCATGGACAGCCAGCCTAAGCCACCACTTCAATCTTTCATCTGCACCACATGCAGGTTCATGAACCTTGCAGAAACTTGCATACATGAACTTCTGTCCACTACAGAAGATCCTTAGGCTGCTTTCACACCTGCATTAGGGTCAGTTCAGGGCTTCGGCGTCTCTGCTCCGTTTTTGGAGGAGAGAAACTAAACTCAAAAACTGAAAAAAGTTTTTTTTTTTTTTTAAACATTGATTTCAATGGGGTTTAAAAAAAACAAAAAACGGAAAGGCTTCCATTCTGTCAGGTTGAAGCCTTTCCATTTGCTTTATGAAACCCCATTGAAACCAGTAGGGAAAAAAGACGGATCCATTTAAATTTGGTTACATTCCTCCAATAACTCAGCAGAGAGACGGAAACCCTAAACTGAGCCCTAACGTAAGTATGAAAGCAGTCCAAGTCATGAGCAAACTCACTCAAAGGAGATCACCCTCCCCAAACCAAAACCTCCTCAGCCATTTCTTAGTTCTATCTCTTTCTGGGAAAGCTGGGTGAGAAGTGATATAGGCGCTATCAAAGCTCCCATAGCAGTTGCTATCCAGCTTTCTCAGACGTATGAGTTATGTATATATGGGGACGGGATGTATATCTAGGCTGATAGGACAGCCCGGACGGCCAGATGCTGGGGTATGCCTATGGGTTGTACAGAGGCTGCAGTTGCACCCGGGCCCTTGTAGCTCATAAAAATACTACAGTATGTTATTCACCGTGGACAGTGATAGATCTTGCCTTAGGGCCCAGGACATAAAAGTAATCTATATCTCTGGATTTTATGGAACCCTGCATTGTATTACATCTTGCCTTGCTCCAGCTCGCCTATTGCTTTGCTTGTTTACCAGTCCTCGTGGGATTTTAGAACATACTCCTTACTATATATCCTCAATCCCTACCCCAATAATAAAATAGATCATCATAAAATATGCATCATAAAATATACATATATAAAATGCACCTAATAAAAAATGCACAGACACCGAGCTGGTAGAATAACTAAATGTCCCCGGCCTTCTTTATTAGGCTTAAAACACCAATTTGAATATTAACTACTTCAACCATAAACTTTGTTAACCATAATAAAGAGTCCAACCATATGCTCAGACTATTTCAGAACAGTCCATCCCATCAAAGGAACGATACCCCAGCTTCTAACAAAAAGGCTGTAACAATTAAAACAGCAAACATAACGAGAAAGGGCGGTGGGAAAAGTTTTCTTCTACAGCTCAGGGTCAAGGCTGGTAACAATGACCGAAACCAGCCTTGACCGAAGCTTGTCGAACCCAAAATGTCACATGGGCGTGCTGTCAACCCCAATACCCTACGGTTTCCGCAGGACAGCAAACAGTTGACCCCAACTACAGCAGCCGATAGTTCAGCGGACAGGTCATAATCCTTGACCGATCTCGAGGGGGATATATCTGCCCAGAAATGGTCAGAAAAAGTGGCAAAATCTCCCACCCAAGCTCTGAGGAGGTCCAATGGGGATGCAATATGGGCAGCATGGTGGCTTAGTAGTTAGCACTGTTGCCCTGCAGTGTTGGAGTCCTGGATTCAAATACCGCCAAGGACCTCTGCATGGAGTTTGTAAATTCTCCCCATGTTTGATTCTATGAAATAAGCCTGACAGCATTCATATGCCAACCTTGTGTTGCCTATATTTCATATATCCATTGCTAAGTAATGCAACACAAAATAGAATTGGGACGGTTTCAGTTTTTTTTGTGGATGCGAAAAACGAATGACATATAAAAAAGTGAAATAAAAAAATTAACACAACATACAGATGGATAACAGAACTCCATTCAGATGAAAGAGACGGTCTTTTTTATGGATGGAACAGGGATGAGTTTTTACACACTTGTTTGCCTTCGGCCCAAGGCTTAAGACATTTTAGTGTATTCGCAGTCCATGCGCTGTCCGAGTCTACGGCTGACTAGAGTCGGACAGCATATGGACCCATAGTAGTTAATGTGCCAATTCACTGCAATTTATGGAACGGCTACAGTATATAAAAGACATGGTTTCTGACATAAAGCCTAGAAATACGATATAGATAGCAGTTTGCAGATGCTGTACATCTAGTATTACTTAAGGAGCAGGGATTATCCCTTAAGATAATAGGGAGGAACTGGCGTAGAACATTTTGTAGGGGGATCTCCAGTTATAGAAAAACAACCATACAGACTCTATAAATGAATGCAAAATATACATCTCTTAAGAATTTATCATCTCTACATAGCTTCTGTGACTGGATGGCCAAAGACCATCCTCCATAACGGCTTCACCTGCAAGCTCCCGTCTTAAGGAGGAGCAGCTATGAAACACAATTTACTGCCCTAAAGAGCACCTGTGCAAAATGTGGATCTCCATCACAAAACGCCAGCGGAGATTCACTGATTGCTAGGCGGCACCACTGACAAGTCCAGGTACCGGCCAGCAAGCAGTAGAGATCCCGTCCGCAGTAACAACGGCGAGCCCCACTGTGTACGGGTACCTAGGAATTAAAATACAAAGTAAACTAGGTGAAACTTCATGGGCGCTGGCGTAAATAACTCAATATTTAACACATGATAAAGATCATTATGAATGCTCAATAATAAACAAACACATAGAATAGGATATTGCTTGTATGGTCGTTGACCAATACTATATCCATCATAGGCTTACACAGCCCGGTTATAACGGTGCCACGTACCAAAAACTACTGTAGCTACTTATTGTGTATAAATAATAATGTGGACATTCAGTGCCCATAATATAGAACCAACCAAACTAATACTCAGTGCCAAATAATGTCATATATAGTATATACGTCACTTCTACAACTAGTACATCTGGTGTAATAAATACCAGTCATTATGTCCAAGTATAGCAGAGAACATGCAACAGTATCAACTAAGATTATGGGCAGACTGTGAGCATCTAAGGCCTCATGTCCACGGGCGGGTTGGATTCCGCATGCGCAGTGGAATCCGACCCTGCCCGCGGCCGAGGACAGTGCTTACCTGTCCGGGTCTTCACTGTGGATGTGTGCAGAAGCGCTGCTGTACATGCACAGTGGAGTTTTTTTTTCAAATGTCCTGCTTTCCCACGGAATCCGCGACCCATACACAATTCAATTGCGGACGGGACGGGAATCGGATGGCTTCCATTGACTTTAATGGAAGCCGAGACTGCAGGAACCAAAGCAAAATGGAGCATGCTGTGATTCGTTTTCCAGATCAAAAGGTCCGGCAAATAAATAAATCTGCATACTTTAATTAAGCTGCGGACAACCATGTCTTCCTATGGGCAGCTTGAACTGCGGATCGTCCACGCGGGTGTCCCACACGGATTCCGCAATTCAATTTTGCCCATGGACATTGGACCTAAGCCAAGTAAATGAGGACTCCAGTGCAAAATATGACAATACATAGAGATACGCGGTTTCCTGCTGTAATTTTTACGCAGCGTATTACCGCACGGTCGTGTGAGCCCGGCCTAAGGCCTTTAGTCTAATCATTCTTGCCCAGTTTCATACTACAGCTGATGCTAATCCTCATTTCTATATTATATACACACCTGAATTATTTTAGGCCATATAAAGCCATCAGCACATCTATAAAGTACAATGTACTAAACAATTTCGCTTTGTAGCAACATACAAATAAGTTATTACAAAGGGGAATTAATCTGGTTAGCGAGACGACTGCTCTGTATACAGAACATGATTTGCAGGGAGCGCAAGCTGCAGAATATTGTCTAGTACCTGACAATGCTCATCAGATCTCAAGGGGATGTGCACTTATCATGTAGAAGGGCTGGATCTACAACACGGTGTATTACCGCCTAACAGCTCTCTATCATGTCAATTAGAAGACCTTCTAGCTTGTACTATGTACACAGATGAAAGTGCCACAACGTTCTGGACGAGATTAAAGGCAAGTACCTATAGCAGGAATTAACCTCTCTCTGTCATCAGAGCATGGGAAAATAAGTAGAAGATGTGCTCCTCAACCCAAGCAGGGCTACACTATCCTACCAAAAGTAATTGGACACCTGAGCAAGAAAAGGAGTATTTATTTCAATATGTTAATACTTAGTGGGGCTCCTTTGGCCCTAATGATATCAGATATTTTCTGTGATATAGTTTCTACTAATTCTGATGCAGTTCAGCTGATATTTCCCTACATTCCTCCTGCAAACATCTGGAGAGTTCTCTCCTAGATGGACACTGTTCATATTTTCTAACCCAACGTTTCAGTTCATCCCAAAAATGTTTAATAAGGCTCAGGTCGGAACTCTGTGCAGGCTGGTCCAATCGAAGGACATCCATAGCCTCAAACCAACGAAAGTGTTGGATTTGTGACAAGGCGCGCTGTCTTGCTGGAAGTAATTCTAACCATTTCCAGAGTATTGCCACATTGTCTGTAGCATATTACTGCCTAGAACATGTGTCAAACTCACAGCCCACCAGGTCACTTTATGTGGCCCAGGACAAGGTGCAGACGCTGAAGGACTGCCTCTCCACCTTCCCTTGAGGATGCAGCCAGCGCTTGGTAGAGAGGGCAGCACTAGCACAAGGAGCAGGTGCCATCTTGGATTCTGAGCTCCAGCGCATAAGTCCACACAGCTCTGTTCAGCTATTCACAGATGGTGGCACAGCTCTGACAGCCCTATCCAGGCACCATAGCCACCATCCAAGGTAGGAAGCTCTGTGCTATAGAGGCGAAAGGGGTGAAACACCATCATAGTGCATAGAGTTCCAGAGCCATGTTAAGGAGTACAGGAAAAAGAGTTTTTACCCTACGCTGGACCTACTCCTTTCTCGACTGAAAAATCCAGACAGACAGAGGAACAAGAAGCATGGCCGGATTATGGGCAACATGCTTGCCATCTTACATGCTTCAGGCAAGCATGCTGCCCTTAATCATAGACCATGCTTCTTGTTTCTCTAGGTCTATCTCAATTTTTCAATAAAGAGAGAGTTTTTACCCTACGCTAGACCTACTACCTTTTCCTTACATCCGTTGTGGTTTAAAGACAGCCCTTGCATGGGAGTGACTGCAGATGAGCTGGGTTTCTGGTTTGCCTTTCTCATGTTAAGGGGTAGTAGTTACATTTAGGGCGCATTCACACGGGCGTATGCAGTTGCTATCAGTGAAATACACAGCAATTTCACAGACTGAAATAGTGCATATTCACAGTGTATTTAGATCCTCTTGTGTTCTTTTGCACACATATTCACAGTTTATCATGTGCACACAAAAAAATAAGGCCCCATAGATTTCAGCTGCCTTCATGTGTAAAGATGCAGTGAATACACATGTATCATGCATATTCACTGCATATGAACGCGATCCATTGACTTTAATGGGCAATTTTGGGCCATAATACAGACCAAAATAGGCATGCTGAGTTTTTCTTCATGAGTGTAAAAGACATGCATGAAGAACTCCTGTTTGCATATCCCAATGTAAATAAATGGTATTTACGCTATCCGTATCACACACATAAAAAATATGCATGCAATACGAAGCACAAATATGCCTGTGTGACTAACCCCCTTTTGAAGGCATCCATAATACTGATGCGGCCCTCTGGAAAAATAAGTTTGACACCCCTGATCCAGAATGTCAGGGTTCACCTCTGTGTTCATGGTTCTTGCCACTCAAACCAACAGACTGAGACCATGCCATGTAAAACATGCCCAGACCAGTGCATCCATCTAATTTGAAAATTGAGTAGTGCAATTTGTCACTCCATAAAATGCTCTCCCATCGTTCATCTATCCAATAACAACTCTTCTGGCACCATTGTAGACAGGCCGATGAATTTTTTCAAAGAAAATGCATTTGCAGGATGAATGGAGGGAAATACTGGCTGAAGTGTATCAGATATTAGTAGAAAGTAATCCACAGACTATTTGATGTCGTTAGGGCCAAATGAGGCCTCACTAAGTTTTAACATATGCAACTAATTGCTACTTTTGATTCTTGCTTACTTTTTATAGGATAGTGTATCTGGACTCTTTTAAAGAGACCCTGTCACTTTGGATTAATAGGAGTCACCAGAAGACAGAAGCACTAATAAAAATAAGCTAGTGGGTGCATACAAGTCCAGTACACAACGTGCAATCAGGGGAGTGAAATGCAGCGTGTGGCATAAGTAAATTACACGTCCTGTCACTCAAAGGGCAACGCAACTGGAATTTCCTGCAGGGCTCATTTGTTACCAGTTTGGTTCACTGGAAAGACTTGAAACCTCAAAAATGTTTAATGGGTGGGAATGTTCTCATTGCTGAGTCTTTCTGCTCATTCCTATTGCTCGAGAGGGCTTAATGAGAGGTGGCGCTCGGTTATTCACCCATAATATGGACGAGTCGCGGGTCAACTTGACCTGAACATGGAGCATCCCTGTAATGATCTAAAGTCAGCAGACCTGCAGTCTGGGCAGGAGACTCATCCGTATTATGGGTGCATGAACGGGCCCGTAATTTACTCTTAATACACTGGCCTTAGGCACAGCGGAGAGCGACTATAAAGAGCATCTCCCTCTCTGAAGGACTCAGACTATTTAATTACATAGCCCCTCATTCATTTGTGAGCAATATAAACTGATCAATGCGGGTTTCACCAGGCAGACCAGAGGCAATCAACTGTTTACCAGGTTGGCTGCACAATAAAAAAAAAAAATGATGTCAAGTTGGGACAACCCCATTATAATTCCTTAGAAATATCTATTTAAAGGGGATCCATCTTCATAACATTCATCGTCAAGAGTCATTTACTGCACAACATAATGCTCAATAGCATGCACAGTACAATCCTACACTTTCCCCCCCTCGTTTTATACCCCGAAGCAGCAAAATTGACTGTATTGTACCATCTTCTAAAGACTGAACCAAGACTGTGCAGCATGGATAGGCAGTCTATTGTAGAGCAGCTAGAATTTCCTGTGACCACTTTAGTACATATGCTACTACATATACCAATATGGTGTCAAGTGATTGCATTTTACAGATTTCGGGTTGTCTAGCAATCGAAGCAGTTGTAATAAACATAGATCCTGTAACATAATGGAACCTAATTTCAGGCACTTGCTGCAGTCCGCCCATTATGTTTTCCCTTTACCATTATTGTGAGCAATTGTGATGTTCGCACACATTTTTCCACTCTTCAGCACTCTCCAAGTTGGTCACCATGCCAAGAGATTGTGTAATTTCCTTCATATCCCAAAAGAATACTGGCAACACTGACTCCGTTTCCCATAATCCTTTGAGGCTCTAACAACATGACTCATTTCAACATTATTCACAATATTTTCAATTTGTGAGGTTTTAGACCTCACATTACCTAATTAATTACATTGGAATGTTTCCTAGGTTTGTATTAGGAAGCCATTTCCAAGGTTAATTTAAAAGCTGAACAGTCCCTATCTCTTAGACACGAGGAAATAAGCCATCAGACCTTCTCCACAATGTGCAAAATGGGCAGGATGACCAAGTCAAGAATTGTCTGTATAGAAATCTAATAATGGCTATCACTCTGGCTTAAAGGGTTCGTCCACTGTTCACAATGTCTTTTGTTAACAGGGTCTGTTGAGCATAAGCTAATTGCCAGGAGTCCAACTACTGGGACCTCCACTGATCAGCTGCAATCAGCAGGGAAACCTGGCAATAAGTCTTTGCTTTTCCTACAGCACAGCCACAGGGGAGGTCAAGTATTACACATGATCCATTGAAATGAATAGTTTGTCCTTGGAATGCATAGATGTGTTCGGTCCTCCAGAGAGAGATGCTCTTTGTAGTCACTTTGGTTGATAAATGAGGGTCCTGAAGGGGAGACCTTCAACTACTGACTGATTTAGAAAATCCATTTTGGAATGCCAATGTGGGCAATATTCAGACAACTGCTTAAAGAAACAGTTATGGATTCTAGATATAATTATAGTCAAATCTAGTGAATTGCCTGTCCCTAGGGGGTAGTATTGTAGTGCTAAAGATATTTGGTTTAGTTTTCCTAGTTAAATAGTATTGATAACCACTTTTATGAAGAAGAAATGTGTTCAGGGTAGTTTCCTCCTCCCAACTGCATTACTCAGCAGGGGGTTACAGTGAATACAGACGAAAGCACCTCTCATGATAGAGAGAATATAAAATTGCCTCCTTGCTGAGATATGGTTGGCAGGCGGGGATATTAAAAAAAAAAAAAAAAAAAAAAAAGAAAAGGATTTAAGAAAAAAAAAAAAATGGACTCCTTCAATTTAGGATTATTTCTCACAATAGTTTCAGTTATGCCCTTAAAGTAACCCTTTGGTTTTGGTACAAAATTCGGTCCTGGGACCAGCGGGGAAAGGAGTATATGACATGCAGTTGTTCTTCTCTGCTGTCCCTCTGAATCTCAAGTTTCGAGGTCTGAGGTCTGTTTTTGGCTGTCCAAGATGGCTGACACAATCCTCAGACTACCTAATCCCCACAGTGCATTGGTAGCGTTTGACTCTGATTGGCCAGAGCTGCTAATGTGATCAGCATTGGCCAATCAGAGTGCACTGTGTACATTAGGTAGTTACAAAATTGCTGCAACCATCTTGGACGGATGAAAATAGGACCCAAAACTGGCAGATCAGAGGGTCTACAGAGAAGAACTGTAGGTAATATGCCCCATTACCCCTCCTGTTTCAGGACAGAATTTAAAGGGTCACTTCATACATGCATGAATGTAGCGCGCAATTTCTTAAAACTGTCGGTTTCCAATTTTATGTTTTTTTCCCCACATGGAAATTTCTACACTGTTCTTTTAAACGATCCTATGTAATTCCGTTCTATGTTCTAAGAGTATTTCCCTGCTCATACCTCCCCCTCATTTCGAGATATCACACTGATTCCCACCATTACACTCACACAGAGATTGCTTGTGTCATTTCATGCAACATTCTGCACCCCATGTTCTTACACCTCCCGTATGGTACTCTCACTCTCAGAGCTGAAAGAGACCTCCTGGGATGTCTCCAGTAAATCACTGTCGTGTAGAACTGCGCTATGCACCCACACAGAGCTCCTGCCATGCAGTAATGCTACAACCATACTGTGCTACATCTGCAGGTAAGACCATACACAAGGCATATATCCCCCTAGGTAGTAGAATTAGCATTTCCTTGGCCTTACATGTTCTTGCTTTTGTCTTTCCTTGTTAGCAGATGAGGTAGAAGTCCTGTTTACAACATATGTAACAAGAAAGCTGAACAATAGATTTGTAAGCATTAGGCCGGTATCACATCTATGTTGGAACCCCCAGTCAAAGGTTCTGTCGCAAATCTGGCTCAAAATACCAGAAGAAAAAGCAGAATATGTAGCTTTTAGATCTTCCATCTAAAAGCCAGGCAGCTGAGCGGAAACTGAACAGACCCCATTATAGTCAATGGGGTTTCTTTGACACTGTTCAGTATCGTCCTAAGACGGAAACATTTGGCCGCAGGGATTCCCCTTTCCTGCTTCTCAGACCCAGGCGCAGGTGTAAAACCACCGTTACAGAGAATCTGCATATTCGGGCTATGCTACATGGTATGTAGACTTTTGCAACCACTGGCATTACTATAGAGGATGCAGTTGCACCCGGCCCTAGGAACCTTAGGGGTTCCATAAGGCCTCCCTTCTCCATATAGGGAGCCTAGTACTATGAATAAAGCATTATAGTTGGGGGCCCTGTTACAGGTTTTGCATTTGGGCCCAGGAGCTTCAAGTTACGCCTCTGCGTTAAGGGGTTAAGAGAAGTTGGAGGGCCCCAAGATAAATTTTTGTACCCAGGCCCATGAGCCTCTAGCTATGCCCCTGTTTGCAACCATTCGTTTTTTTGCATCAAAGCTACTAGATAAGAAATAGTGTTGTTTTTTAAACAATCTCTCACTATCTTGTATATACAGTTCCTCTGCAAACTTGCGTGCCTCCATGGTTACAGACTACAAACACTGCGTAGTCAGATCCTGCAGTCATGCGTTACTCCTCTCCGTCTGCCCACTGACCTTACTGCAGGAGCCGACTACATGCAGGGTTTGTATGTAACCATCTAAGCACATAGGTCCTGTATACACAAAACTGTAGCATCTTCTTTTGAATCAAAACTACTTTCAAAAACTGAAGAGAACATGCTATATGGTTGTCAACTTGGAAATTATAAGAGCCTCTGACATTAAGTACACCGTATGCTATTTACTAAACATTCTGCATCACAAAACCTTTAATTACCCAGATGTCATACAATAGTGATCCCGTCTTGTTGTTTAATACACCTTATTATGACAAGTGATGTAATAAAGCCTGCACCATCTGTACCATCGTGTCTGCTCCCATGGCTCCCTGCACAGAACCCATTCTACTATGCTATACATTTCTTTTTAGCATGTTTCTCCCTACCAACTCGCAATCCTCAAAAGTATTATACTGAATCCCAGTTTGGATGGGTTTCGCTACAGTCGGAGGCAGAGGATTAATCTTTGGCTAATTCCTTCCTCCGTATTGAATTCTCCTCGCTGAGCACCCTTGTTCTGATCATCCCTCCTACTATCCCTCATCTACTGGTCAGCTCTTCTATACTAAAGGGTACATACTGTATGTACAGACTGTGTCTTCCTATGTAATGACAGCACCCCATCACTGGTCTTCTCATATAGTGACAGCACCACCTGCACCAGCTGTTTTTTCCTATATGTTGACAATGTACCCTGTTCCAGCAATCTCTTCTCCATTAGTGACAGCACCCTCTAAACTGGCAGTCTCTCGTCCTATATTAACAGCACCCCATGTACTGGCTGTCCCTTCCCATATAGTGAAAGCACCCTCTGTAATGGCAGTGCCCCATCTACTAGGGGTCTTTGCCCACTTAGTGCCAGTGCATGTTCTACTGGCAGTCTTTTCTTATATGGGGACACCCAGGGCCGGGACAAGTGGTAAGCATCTGCCTAGGGTATCACTTCGCCACAGATCAGAAGGGGTGCAATTTGATCTGCAAATAATTTTTAGAGCACTCAACTTTCTATACAATGAGTGTTTTCATCAAGGATGGAAGTGTTTATTGTTACAGGAGTTCCTGGGAGCGGTGAGCATCTTTTGTATTGCTCATCACTCCTTGCACCTGGTTCCTCCTCTTCTGCTTCCAGTGTTGGTTTTGCACTGAGTGCTGTCAAGTCAGCACATAATGTGCATTGGCATCAGGCCACAGAGTCTGTGTGTAACTGCTACTTCTGCATCCTTTACAATTATACGTATGGCAAAAGATCTCATAGCAGAAAACACTTGAGTTGGGAGGAATTGTCAGGATGGTCTGGGCCAAATGGAAAAAAAAAAAAAAAAGGGAAGCGAGTCACCAAATTAAATATTTATTCTGCATGTATCCGTTTTGTTTAAAATATGTTTATATCTCTTTTATTAGTGAGTAAGCTGGTTTGTAACTGTTTGTACGGGTTGGAGGAAAGGCAAAAGGTTCCCAATCTGGCTAGGACACCAAAATTGCCTTATTCCATCTATGGTGACAGCACCCCCTGCACTGGCTGTTTCTTCTGGACTAGCAACAGCATAATTGTGCTACTGGTCTCTTCCTGTCAGACCTGTGACTGAAAGCTCCATGGCACCGATGCAATATCTGTAACAGCCCCCACCTTCCATGTGCCATTTATATTACTGGTGATGACTAGTTCTGCACAGAGGGAATTTTGAGCCCCCTTAGGCACCAGAACTAATCTGTGATTGCTACCACTGCAATATCTATAGCTATGTTCTACTTCCTTTATCAACACTTTCTATACTGCCTGTCTCTTCCCATATATTGACAGCACACATTGTACTGGCTGTCTCTTCTGTATAATGACTGCACTCCCTGACAGTCGCTTCCCACAACCTGCCAAGACCCTGCATTGCCGTCTGTTTCTAGATGTTAGCAGCTCTGCACTGTCTCTTGATGTCTCTCCTCGTTTAGAGTATACAGGAACACAACAGCAGCAGTTCTAGTCTTGCCTTCCCAGCCATGTTCTTTTGTTTTCGGATTCCTCCTATGTCCTCTATCCTTTATCTCATTTCCCTCTCCTCTGTCTCTGGCTCCGCCATCGTTTTTCTCTCAGTTCCTTCTGTCACCCTCCTCCTGTATTATCCTTCCATTTCATTCTCTTATAATCTCATTTTCCTTGGAGGGTCCTTTCATCTTCTTGTCTGTATCTCGCTCATTGCTCTTCCTCCTCATGTACAGTATAGCAGCTTTCATCTGTCCTTGTTACCCTGTGCCTCACTGCACCTCATTCTCTTCTGTCACCCTACAAGGAGCACTCCTTGGCGCTATACCTGTTGCTCAGAACCAGTTGTTTGTATACATTAGAGATGTAAAATGCCAATTCTATCCTTAATGTAGATATACATTGATGAAATCATCAGTTACACAAGATACACTAAGGCTAAGAAATCTCCGTTCTACTTCCACGCTGTGCAGGGAAGGAACATCACCCAAAGCACCATTTTGTGCTCAAGAAGTGGCTGTCACTTGTATGGTAGAACATTACCCACTAAGGGCGCTATAGCAAATTCAAGATGAGGCAATACTAATAACTCCATTCCTTTGCATACTCTTGGTGTGTTAACAAGTATGGCCAACCCACAATATAACTAATAAGTGAACTTTTTAAAAAAGTTGGTTCGCTGAATTTCAGCAAAAAGTTTGGTTCGGTCTGATTTAGGTGGAGGCGGAAGAAGAAGAGGCGGAAGAAGAAGAGGCGGAAGAAGAAGAGGCGGAAGAAGAAGAGGCGGAAGAAGAAGAGGCGGAAGAAGAAGAGGCGGAAGAAGAAGAGGCGGAAGAAGAAGAGGCGGAAGAAGAAGAGGCGGAAGAAGAAGAGGCGGAAGAAGAAGAGGCGGAAGAAGAAGAGGCGGAAGAAGAAGAGGCGGAAGAAGAAGAGGCGGAAGAAGAAGAGGCGGAAGAAGAAGAGGCGGAAGAAGAAGAGGCGGAAGAAGAAGAGGCGGAAGAGAAAGAGCAAGAGGAATTTTAGTGGTTGTAGCAGAGACTAACCGACGGAGGTTCAGATTGGCGCTAAACCAAACTTTCAACAAAGTTTGACTCGATATAGGGTTTTTCTTGGTTCGCTCAACACTAAACATAACTCCACATGTATCTGGTGTCATTTTAAGAGCCAACCAATGCCTATCTAGTCCTCTATGGCAAGAAAGTTAAGTGTTTCAACCATAACCTTGGTCCTACTAGAGACCATACAGTTTACTGCATCATCTTCCCCCTATGATGCCAGACTGATGAACCTTAGCATTCAGCCAGATATTGCCAATGTGTTCACATTTCTCTGGAAATAGGCTCACATTGGCATCAATGGGCAACCATGTAATACAAGGTTGTACGGAGTTCTCCATATAGCTAGTTTGGTTCATAGAGCGAGATACCAAGTACAGAAGCTCACTCCCTTACGACATTAATATATACCCTTATGTATAGGGGTTGCCAAATTGACACAACTTCTTTAAGAAACGGAAATGTAGGGAATAATCCTGCTGAATCCCATCTGAACCACCTAAAAGCAATTACTCTTTAAGGCCCAATGTACCCAATAGATCACTCAAATCATGCAAATGACAAGGAAGTCGTTAAGACAACATTGTAAAATAATTAGAACTGAAATAATTAGGCTGAGAGGCAAGCTTAATGAGAAGGACAAAATATAGAAAAAGTAAGGAGGAACTATAAAATAGAGCTGTATTAAAAAGCTAATTGGTATCCAGATGTAACAGCAATGGGTTTGCCATTTGATGCAATTTAGGGTAATGTTACAATGTGTCATTTTACACAGGTTTGCAGATAGATAAAGCTACCACATCGATTCTGTGTGCAAAAGAATGATAAAATAATAACTTTAGTTCTGCTACATCTCAATATGGTTCAAGTATTAGGAAAGCTTTGCGGGCTATGAGAAGAGATATACGTACTCTGGGAGGAGCCATAGCGCAGAGGTAAGCCAAAAGGCATGATTTAAAAAAAAAAAAAAAAAAGGCATGTGTTCCCACCGCTTCCCCTTGATAAATGCAAGTAAAGACTAAAGAGAAGAGGCTATGGTAGCCGAGGGGCCCTGGTACAGATTTTGTATTGGAGTCCATGAGTTCCAAGTTGTGTGTTAGGTGCAACAGCGCCATCTAGTTCTGTGTTATCAAGATTCCTATAAGACATAAGAAATGCACTTTCTTAGCAATAGGGTGTCTTTAAGAAGCTTTATGGTTATATAGGGTAACTTGGAAGAAGGAATTACTCTGAGCCATTTCAATAATTCATGGCCATGTATCAGCACACGGTAAGTCGCTGTGTGTACATATACTGAAAGGATGTTGTCATTTCTTTGTCTCCCTGTGATCTTTTGCAAGCCTCAGCAGCATCATGCTCCGTCTGTCTGAGCCTTTTCAGCGCCGTATCATACACTCCATGTGTTTGATGTACTTGGGGAAGGACAGGATGGGATATTCCCTCACAGGCTATATATAATGCAGTCTGTTTGATACGTATTGTGCTCAGTGTGTCACCTTTACCTGCACGCTGGCAATAATCTCTCATCAAACTCGGATGCATTGTTCCCAGCAGAGCGAGAGATACGAGAGTGAGAAGAGCAGACATTTTTATCATTTGACCAAAACAAAAGCAACTACGTGGGTTAATGGTAAAGTATAATAGTACTTTAAATATTTTTCCCTTTCAATATTCCTATGATTATCGCAGCTGGAGGATGGCATGTGTGCATTGGTAACAATGGATGTACATCCCCATTTGCTAACCGTATAAGGCACACCCAGCATGATTATATGTGGCACAGCAGGGGAGTGTAAAAAAGAGAAGCTGCAGGTGGAGCGGTTCTCATCTTGGATGAAAAACAATAGCACTATATGTTCTCTGCAAAGACATTAGTTCATTCCAGGGAGCTTGTAGAACAAGACAGGCTCCAAAGTAGGACCCCCTCCTGGTGCCGCTTTATGCCAATTTACCCCACTCTCCTAAACTGGAAGATCAGAGGTTGTTGACCTCTCAGCTTCTTGTAGGGGAGTACGGCGGTAATATAGATAGAATTGGTCTGTCGGAATTGGGCCCCTCATCTCCAAGGATTTATAACAGCCAAGTATTCAGGCTGTGTGATATACACTGATTACGGCGTTAGGAACACCTACTCAGTAACGAGTTGGTTTCACCTTTTTGGGTGATCATGGCTTTCAGACATCGGGGAACAGATTCCACAAGGTGGCAAACATCCTCCATACTCTACTCGATCCATATCTGCTACAGCTGCTCTATCAGTTGGTGCACTTTTTGCAGATAAGTGGGCGCAGATCTAATAGCCCTTTTCAGCATACCCCAAACATGTTCATTGGGGTTACTGTCCAGTGGGGGCCTAGGCCAGTGTGAAGAATTCTTTGTTGTGTTCCTCCAACCACTCCGTAGTGATCCAAGCTTGGTGACATGGAGCACTGTCCTGTTGAAAGATGGCACTATGGTTGGTGAAGACTTCCTGAAGATATGGGTGCAGAGGGTCAGCTTGTCCAATCAAGGATTGTGGTATGATGACCGAAAGGTCCTAGGCTATGCCAGGAAAATGCTCCTCACACCATGGCACTACCACCACTGCGCTGTTGAACCCTAATAATACACCCATGTGATACGGCTTTATGCGGTTTATACCAAATGTATGGTGTAGCAGGAAATGGGACTTGTCACTCCAAACGACCTTCCGCCATGTTTCCAAGGTCCATTAACATCTTTCCAGGGCCCACATGAGACAATGTTGGTGATGATGCAGGGTCTTCAGGGGCACCTACTTCGGTCTTCGGCTATTGAACCTCAGTTGACACAAGGTACGCCACTTGGTCACTGGGAAATCTGTCTAACTTCTCAGCTATTGTGCTGCTGAGTCTGTTGGTCCACTGTAGCATGTTGTTGCAGAGATACTAGATGTGCCACCCAACATTCACCTCTAAGATCAACCACACATAGACTGCCGCTGTGTGATCTCCTGTTCATGGTTCAACCAGTCTTGGTACACTCTTGATATCGTAGTTTGGGAACAACCAACAAGTGTGACGGTTTCAGAAATACTGGCAGCACACCTCTGGGCACCAACAATCTGCCTACAGTCAAAGTCACTCAAGTCATCATGTTTACCCATGACTGCCAAATGCTGCCTTCTGCTGCGCAGAGGAGAGGTCAGCACATTATCTGAGAGCAGATTGTGATGCTGCCATCACGTGGCACTGTGTTACTGATCACAAGATGTCACGCACCAGCTGTTCCTAATACATTAATCGTTGAATAGATGGAACTACAACCTTCATTGTGCATTCAGAGTGATGACTCCATGCATTTTGACTTAGGACTACATGCCGACTCTTGTCTGAAGTCACCTGATGCGACTTATCATACTTTAAAGTCCGATAACTAGTTTTGCACTCGAATGCGACATGGTAGGTTATCAGGATGTGATTGGTGGACCAAATGATGTAGAAATCAGAAAATGGGCAGATTTATCAATGTGCCTTATGGACAAACCAAACCCAAATTCGGGTAGAACTTTATTCAGGACGTTTATTAAAATTCATTAAAACCCCTAAAGCTAGTATTGGACACTGTCTAAGAGCGTAGTGGTGATGCTTCAATGGATGTAGCTCAGTGGTTAGCGCTGTTAACTTGCAGTGCTGGAGTCCTAGGTTTAAATCTGTCCAAAGACATCTACATAGTGTTCTCTTCACGTTTCTTCTTCTTCTTGCTCAATAGTTCGCACTGCTGGGGTTCGAGATTCAAATCTAATCCAGGACAACATCTAAATGGAATTTTGCAATCCCATGCAGATGTTGTCTATGGTCAGATTTGAATTTAGGACCCCAGCAGCGCAAGGAAACAGTGCTTACCACTGAGTTACATCAATTGAAGCATCAGCGCGATCACTACTATTGTTTCAGGGCTCTAAGACAGTGTTCAATACTAGTTTTAGGAGGATGGGGTGGTTTTATGAACTTTTGGCTCAGTTTGAACTAATTTGCACTGAACCGAGCTTTTTGACAAAATTTGGCGAACTGGCCAAACTGAACTTTTGAAAAGTTTGCTTAACTGTACCATCCATCATTACCTGAACATGTGGCCCAATATGCCCTACTAAAATTGGACTATTATTGGGTTAGTAGAGTCCCAGTATAACCCCACTGATCATTGTTTTAGGACCCATCCCATTGATAGGACCTTCCCTTTAAGTAGAAAATGCTCAAAAGAGGTTATCAACTGGATACCATCTTCAAGGACACCTGTATTATATAATTACTATTTCCCTGTGACATCAGATTTAAAAGTCTCCAAAAAGGGGGCACAAACTTCAGCCCTGAGTCATTTAAAACAAACATAAAAGTCAAACATCTCAAATAAAGATCATAATGCTATCAGTGCCACAGTTTTGGACGTCCTCTACACCATTTCACCAGAACTTGCGCTCGGAGCCTCGTCTTAATTCTACAAAAGGTCAATTTATACAAAAATAACTTTATTATTTGAAAGTTAGTAATTCAAAAATATTCAGAATCCGTTACTAGTAAGCTGTAGCCCCATACATTTGCACTTGGCATTGTTGGTGACAGCGCCTACTTATTTATCAGAAGGTACAAACCAGACTTTCAGATATTCGCATTGAACTGCAACTTTCCCTAACTTCACATTCTGATGGAACATGCTGGGGATCCTGAATTTTGACAGGCAGTGCATGCTGGGATTGGAGTCTAGCAGCAGCAGGAGAGACACAAACTATCTAAGGCGTCTACTCTCTCACTATAGCGGGCCGCTAGCATTGGTGGATTCAATTAACATCTTCCCTACTGAACAGAACTTCAAGTCTATAGAGAGCGCTCATTACACTCCTACGCTGCTCCGCGGTCACTGCCCAAGGTCATATTAAGATGCAGGAGGAATTCGGGAAGATAGTTATTCTTACAAGTTCTGCAAATTAAAATCCTCTCTTCTGGTCGCAGGCAGCTCATTTTTTTGTTACTGTGCCCAGTGCTGGAGATGAAGGCGTTAATCGGGGACATCTGGGCCTGACACTGACCCCCCCACACCACCACCCTTCCACATTGCCACTCGCTGCTGTCACCAAAAACTGCAGCTGCATCCTATTTCCATGACAACCAGCAACCCCCCCCCCCCCCTCCGGCGTTGCTAAGAAACAGCAGCATCCTCCATCCCTCAAAAGCTGCAGGAGGGTGGGGGTGTGAATTAACCCATGAATCGCTGACAAATGCAAAGTGACAGACCGACACACAGAAGCCCAATATAAGGAGAGCTCTGTATTCCATCACGTTATCCTATGGTAATGCAGAAAAATAATATATGTATAGGATAACCAAAACCAAGAAGATAGTACTGCTGCCTGCAATATATTCTTTAAAATAGTGAAAGATGTTACCATAATCCAAACTATTATATGCACTTATCATACCTCCATACCAGCGCCCGGTGGAAAAGGAATTGTAACTATTCAAGGAGTTCTATCGGAGACGTGAAAATGAGGATTTTGCAAAATAATCTCCAGTCTGTGGAGAAAATTACCACAGACCCAGGACGGCTAATGACTGGGCATAATGCAACCCCATAGCTTCCCCCATTGCCAAATGACGGCATCTGTGAACAATTTGGCCCCACGCATGTATCCCGCCGCCTATTTGCTCATCCAAATGATCAATTCATACAGTGGATCCGCTTTGTGGTCCCATTCATCTTCTGGCACGCATCACTACCCAGCTTCATATTCCGTCGTGAAGGATAAATTTTAATCCAAATGAATTTGCTCTTGCTGCATATGGAGGGAGTCAAAACTGGCAAAGGGGTCTAGTCATTTGTTAAGCGTATTACCAAAATGGCCAGTCAATGATGCAGAACTGTGGCAAGGCTATAGGAGCTACTCTGGGTGTAAGGCTTAGGGGGGGGGGGGGGGGGGGGTTAGGGTCATCGCTCAGGGAGCAAAAGGTCTATAAAAATTGGCCATGTGGGGGTGCAAGGTCAGAGAGGACAATCTCATTGCACATATAAAAACATCCCCATAGTACTACCGGTATATACTGATGCTACAATGAAGACATTCTACACAGCAGCAACTAGAGATTAAAGAGGGGGAGAGAAAGTCCTATATCATGGCCCATGACCCTCTCGCTAAAGATACTGGCTAACTTTGATTTTGACCCATGATGATGATAAATTAAAAAGGCTCTCTGGGCTTACTAAAATAGAAGTTTACTTAAAGGAAAACCCCAATTTTGGAACCCACTTTAAAGATTTACATAAAGTATCAAGTAACTTTTAAAAAGTTAAGGGACGTTGAATATTTAGTTAGATGATGTTTTATTCTCGGTTCACATAACTAAATTCCTAATTTGGCTGTTACCAGAGAACAGTGTGGGAGATCACATGACAGTTACATAGTTAGAGCGCAGCTGGTAAGTCACATGACAGAAGGGGTGGGAATCACGGCCTGTTTGTAATGTCTATTCCGGATGGGCCGCGGGTCAGACGGCTTCTATTGACTTTAATATGGACACCGCAGGACAATGGAGCATGCTGCGATTTTTCCTCTGCAGGTGGAAACCAGAATTGGTTTCTACTCGTATACAGGGGGGAAAAAAAAAAAAAATCAATCACTTTTCCATAGAATGCTATAGGTGGTATTTGTTGCGGGACGCAGAGGTGGACGCCCAACCCCCTTCCGCAACTAAAATCTGCCCATATGTGTGCGGCCTAAGGCTAGGTGCACACTGGCCATATTGCAAGTTGCACCTCAGGCACAACTTGCATCGGACAGCACACGGACATGTGCTGTCCGATATATATGGACACATTGATATAGATTGGCATCTCTGATTTTTAATTAGTGAAAGGAATGGGAACAAGACAGGCCATGGTTTTTTCCCATATGAACCGTTCTTGTGCATAGGCTCAAGGACTACAATGGGCCTGTGTGCTTTCCATGGATTAATATAAAGCAACAAACAGCCCCAAATAAACAAGTGTGTCAGAGGCCTGGGGATAACAATATAATATAGTAGATATCATACATTTTAATGGCTAATGAAAAGAAATGATGTTAAACAGCAAGCTTTCGAGACTGCTTATATCTACGACTGATGAAAAGACCTAAATATTCTTGAAAGCATGCTCTTTAATAGAATTTCGCTTTATTAGCCATTAAAAGTTATCATATCTACTAGATAATTTTGTTTCTATTACTGAAAGCAACAACAAAAGAGAAGAAAACACAACCCAATAACTGTTAAGTGAACTATTTAGAAAAGGACTCCAACTTACAATTTGGAACCTCTGACACAAAAAGCTGTGGTGTTTTGCCCAGTAATATGCTGGGGGCATGACAGAAACCCAATGGATCGTATTATAGTTAATGGGTTTGCCAGGTGCCGTTCAAGCACATCATGTTGGGAATCTGGCACTTCTGTATTTTTTGGTGTTCTGTTCCTATGACAGAGCTGAACACAAGAAAATAATAGTGCAAGTGTGAACCTAGCTATAACTAGAGCAATTGTATTAATTATCCATACTGATCAAGTATAACCATATATACATGTAGAAGAGCTAAATTTGTCAAATAACTATTGTTGACACGCTTGCATGGTAACTTGCAGCATTAAGATTTCTCAGTAGGTTTACCTGTAGTTTTGCCATATTACATCAGTATATAAAGATCCTGGTGGCCCAGTGATCCTGCTAGTCCAAAGTCAATAGAACATGTGATTAAAGGGGTTGTCTCGCGAAATCAAGTGGGGTTATACACTTCTGTATGGCCATATTAATGCACTTTGTAATGTACATCGTGCATTAATTATGAGCCATACAGAAGTTATTCACTTACCTGCTCCGTTGCTAGCGTCCCCATCTCCATGGTTCCATCTAAATTCGCTGGCGGCTTGCTTTTTTAGACGCGCTTGCGCAGTCCGGTCTTCTGCTCTGAGCACGAGCCGCTTCAGTGTGCTCGCCGCTACAGCTCTTCTGTGCATGCGCAGACGAGCTGTATCTTCTCGGGAGCGCGCTGGAGCGGCCATTCTGCTACCATCCTCTGTTAGAGGAAGGTGCAGAAACTGGAGCCGCCCAGCCGAGAAGCCCAGCCCAGCAGCCCAGCCCAGCCCAGCCGCCCAGGTAAGTGATGGGTGACGGACTGACGGGGGTGACACGTGACTGACTGCCGCTGTGGCCCCGGAGCCTACCGCTGTGGCCCCGGGGGCTAGCGCGGGGAAGCCGGGGGCTAGCGCCGGTTACCTGCTGCCTGGCGGTGGGTGACTGGTCGGCTGCGTTCAATCCCGGGGTCCGGTCGGCGGCTGCGGGGCGTCTGGTTGTCAGGGAGACACAGCTGGTAGCGTCTCGGGAGCGCGTCGGGCTACAGCAAGCGAAGGGAAAAGAGCCGGCGGCCATCTTGGGAAAACTTTTTATAAGTTGCTGAAACGCTGGAACTGTAAGTACTAACCAGCTAGAAAAGTCATTTACAGGGGGGCTTAGTAATGTTTGCTTAATTAGGGGGACTGGGCAAAAAAAAATTTTACTGCTTCCTCGAGACAACCCCTTTAAAGGTTGAGGTACAGATGGCAGATGTTTTTTCTTTGCAATTCTACAGCAAAACCCACATGTGGATTTAATGTGGACGTCACCCTTTTATATTAAAAGGGGGAAAACCCGCTGTGAGAATTAGCTGCAAACATGTAGGGACTTGAAGATCCACACTGCAGGTCAATTTCCATAGCATGCGGATGGGATTTGTTAAAATGCCCAATACTATATGTGCAAATCCACAAGGAAAATCTGCCCACATTTCCAGTATGTGTGAATGTACCCTAGAAGCAGCAGTCCAGTAGGGAATGTCTGATCTTCTAGATTATTGGATGTTGGATATTTAGATACCCAAGAGGTTGGAAAGACCGATGGCAATTTTACAGTACCACTATATAATCTGAAGTCAAATATAAAATCCATCCAGTTAATTTTTTAATTACATTCAGTTCTTCCGATGGATGTTAAGGTGATGAAGATCCTATAATTATGTGTGGCACACAGTTGTAAAGTTGGCACATACATAGTGTAGAATGCAAACATCAAGTCAAGTGCGCTTTGTTGGAAAGAGGATTTCCAGCTCTTGAAAAGATATCTTACTGTAAACTCTTCTAGGGAAAATTACATTCACTGCAAATCCCAAAGCCAAGCAGATAGGATCTATGCAGATATTTACCACTAAATATAAAACAACTAAATAAAAACAGGATTTACTCAACCTTTCTTTCAATATTCATCGAGATACACGGTCTTCAATAAAACAGTGGAGGAAGACATTTTGTTAACTTCATCTTGATTTTGAAAATACCATAATTTTTTGGCATATTTGTGATTTCACTTATTGGTTGTAGACAAGATTGATGAAAAATAGGACATATTGGGTTCTCCAAGACTATAGTCTACAGATATTAAGAGATGATCAGGCCATCTGGAATGGAGAGGATAATGAAGAATTTTATGGTTTCCGACTATGAACCATGTTTCGGAGTAAATTGCCTTTGTCCTAATCGCCTTCATCAGACATGGACAAAGATATAGTGAAAGGACAAAGTTTAATTTCTTTTTACACTGCATCTCCATGTGTAGAACCTGAAATAGGTTTCATAGTCAAGATCCTAAAATTCTTCAATTATCATCCCCATTCTGAATGTCCAGCTCCTCTTCAATGAAGTATCTGAAAGCTTTACTCCTGACCTGCTGTGTCCTCTCCATCCTAGTTTTGATTGTATTGTCACCAGGTAACCAATGAAAAAGATCGATTACATAAAGCACCTTCTCCTTCGCCTTCATAGATCACTTTCTGGTTGGACAATTTCAAGGAAGACACTTTGAAGTCGTTTTTGAAAGGTTTATCATAGAAAGTAATTAGGCTTTGAGCAATTGAAGAGAAGAGACCAAGAGAGTGACCAGCATCGGGATACAATTACAGAAAGGATGATGGTGCCTGAAGACCCAAAAAGAAGAGGAATCGTTCTTGTGGAACACTATTCATATAGCTGGAATAAACTTGATGGTAAAAATCAAGTCAGCATGCTCTGAGATCACTCCAGATACATGTGAGAGGATCACATTGGTGAAGTCTGTGATCTTGGACTTCAACCTATTTCCAGAATGAATGGGCTCTATAGTCAGTACACCTTTAGCACTGCTCAGAATCTTCTCCTCCTTAAAACTTTATACAATAATAAGATTTTATTACTATGTACAATAATGTCCCTTTTAGAAAGTCATGCACAATATATTTGGACAGAGTATAGACAAAATAGTCTCCAGATCCACAACCTGAGGGCTTATCCACACGTCCATATATCGGCCGGGTTTTCACGCCCGGCTGATATACAGTGTCCCTTTCTGCAGGGGAAGGAGGCGGGCTGGGCCAGGAGTGCACTGAGCTCCTGCACCCTGCCACTGTTTGCAATGGGAGGGCCGGGACAGGGCGGGATTAAGTTCCATCCTGTCCCGTCCCCTCCCACTGCAAATAGTGGCGAGGGGCGGAGAGGAGTCAGGAGCTCTGTGCACTGCTCCCGGCCCGCCTCCTCTCCCTGCAGAAAGGGACACCGTATATCAGCCAGGCGTGAAAACCTGGGCGATATACGGACGTGTGAATAAGCCGTTAGGCTGGAGAAACTCGAGTGCAACTCATATCAGACAGCACACGCCTGTCCGTATGCTAGCCGATCTGCAGGGACACTGCACATTACATGTCCTATTTACGTTCACTTCAACAGGGCCAGGTGTTGTCCATGCAAAGCACAGACAGCGCACAGCTCAAAATTACAGTCGTGTAAACTGGCCCGTAGGACTCTTTCACATGGGTGCATATACGCTGCATTTTCACGCCCGGATGTATGTAAGCTACCGATGTGAAGCATTGGTTTCCAATGCATCCATTCACACGGACAGATATACAACGCGTAAAAACTTGGAAATGTGAAAAATAGAACATACGCAACCAAAATATGTGCCAACCCATATAAGTTGGGTAAAAAGTAGCTTTTGGCCAATATACTCCAGTAGGTCACAGACTCCTGTGGGAGGCATTTTTGCAGCGGCCAATGCTGTGAAAAGCTTACAGTGCCTCTATGTAGGCATAATAAGTCAATTCAGAGGACTTAAGCCGAGCAAGGGCTTTCCAGGGTGCAACGTATCTTTTTGCTAAAAACCACGCTCACGGTCGTGTGCATGGGTGAGAAAACGCTAATTACCCTGTCAGAAAAGAGTCCTTTCACACGATTTTACAGCGCTGGTGAGAAAACTTAAAAAACGCCTATGCCACTGTGAAAGACCCCTTAAACATACTCCACCACTGCCACTTTAGGTACTCGTATATAACATCTCACATAACATTAGGAAGAGCTCTTAAACAATCTAACCCTATTGAACACGATTATCTCAAATAGACCTACAAACAGAGTTCACCCTTAGCAACAAATGCTCTTGCTTTTCCAATGTGCAGGAAGTTGTGAAAGTCACCCAATAAAGAATATGGGGGGGGGGGGGGGGTAGTTATATGCTGCCAAGTTAGCGCACCCGCCTGAATATTTTGATCAGTCACTATTGAAAACATCTACATCTGTCTGCATGGTAACCAATGGTTTACAGAGGAAGCTGAAAATCTCATTATATCACCACACTAAAATCGTTCAGTTTAAGAGGAAAACATTCAATGATGAGATGCTTTCGCACACGATAGTTCAATTAAAATTCATAAAACTGTTGCGGGCAACTTAAGAATCCATTACCGCTTCAACAAACCGACAAAACCTTATTATCCTCACTTCAATATTTATTCCATATTTCAATGCTTTGCTATGTGTTTCCATACCCATACTTTATACCTTCACCTGGTGCCAACCTTGCGGAATTTGTTCTATATTGTAAAAATTGATTTTCTATCACTTTCTTTCTCATCACCGGACTTTGCACAGTGGCGTTCTAATTATTTTAAAATATATGGTTGATCCTGTCAAGGCTCCTTTCTTATAGTTATTTTTTTAATGTTCCAGGACAGTGCAATCATAAGTGCTGGCAAGGTCATTGCAACAAAGCTTTTTAGGGGTAGGAATAGTCTAATGAGAGGTCTCACTGAATGGGTTTGTCCATTATCGCTGTTGAGTCCTACACTTGAGCCGTTGAGGTGGGAAACTCTAAGTGGTCTCCACTGGGTGCAAACTATAATACACAGGTGCCTCTATACTTTCTAAAATATGGCAATTAGAGATGAGCTCTCTCTGCCTGCCCAAAAATTTGCCATTGACGTGCACTGTGTCGCGGAGGGGTCAAAACAGGCACGTCACAGCAGGGAGGAGCCAAAAACTGGGGCGGGGTCGGACACGGCTTGATGCTCGTTCGAGTAACGAGCACCATCGAGTATGCTAATACTCGAACAAGCATCAAGCTCGGCAGAGTACGTTCGCTCAACTCTTATGCAATGCATTACGATTGCTGCTACTGTATATTCTGTAACTATAGACTACCAGTGTCCAAGTAGGACCAGGGCAGAAGCCACCAAAGTGTGGAACACAAAGCACTGATAACTCAACCTGATTCTTTTGCGGTTAGCATTCATATAAAACTGGTCCCTTTTGTGTTAAAATGCTCAGTTTCATGTCTATTTTATGATGAGTGATTCTGGGAGTCGTATAGTACCTGTTTGAGCAACCCAACCATATGGTGTATGGTCATACAGTGCCACCACACACACCATAAATAATACTGTAGAGTGCCTAAAGTAGCAGTGCTATCTGCAGCATCTCCATTAGTAGGGGAAGCTTATGCACCCTGTGGAACCACATAGGTTACATGTTCCTAAGGTTGACCTTGGTTGGAGGAGATATGTGCAAAGTGGCATGTATTTAGAAATATATCTTGAGCTCAATTATCAGTATAATTTTTCTATTTTCCTTATGAGAGTTCAAAGGATCCCCAAACCAGAGATTAATTTCCATCACCTAGTTAACAGCAAGATCACTAATTTTAGGTATCAGAACATATGACCATATAATCCATACTTGCCAACTTTCAGAACTGTTCTACCACAAAAAGTTTTATTTTGCATATTTACACCCCTTTTCAAAGGGCATGTATCCCTTTCACAAGCCACACACCCTGTGAATGTGTTCTTGGCCTCTGGGAACAAGTCTGATGATACAGTATCACAAGGTCTCACACAGGAAACCCTCATGAAGCACTGCTTTGCGAAGGTTTGCCCAAATCTTCCAGGAGGTCTCCCCTTTTTTGGAAGGCTTCTGGATGTTCCAGGAGAGTTAGCAAGTCTCTACATAACATCTGCTGCGCAAGGGAGAACTCACATAGTAGTTCTAGATAGCTGAAGAACTGCATTGCCTTTTCACAAAAAAAGAACACTGTTCTTGACTCCTTCAAACTCAAGAATTGAATTGCTACAGTTATCTACTGCGACTTCCTCAGAACTGTAAGGCTAGAATAAAGGGCCATTGGTGTCAGTCATATCAAGGGTTGAACAACAGATAATTGTTGTATGTGGCCTTCAGTTGGGTGCCCAATGGGACAAAAGTACCATCTTAGCGATAAGGTGTGCATAGGTAGCAGTTGCACTTGGGCACCTGTCACATAAGACGACACCAGCATTATGTAATCACACATGGTAGGTAGGGACCTTGTTACTCCACTGAAACGAGCCATTTTATGATTTATGCTATTTAAAGAGATTGTTCAGTTACAATATGACATTTTAAAGACAGGTATACATGGATTAAAATAAACAAATGCAGAAGTATTTACCTGGCGATCCAGGGCTGCAACCCCACGGTCCTCCCAATGGTTGTTGTGGAAGTTATCACCAGACATCATCTGATCACTGCAGCCAATCAGCAGCTGCAGCATCCCCGCCCATTCTCTTGTCATCAGCGCTAACATCCTAGACGCCATGATGCCAGGAGTACAGGACAGTGACGTTGCAGCCTCTAATATCCAGTGACATCATCTTCCATAACAAGCTCTAAGAGGACCAGGGAGCTGTAGTGTTGGCTCTCTGGGGCTTAGGTTGGGTAAATACTGCTGGATAGGTTATATTAGGTTATATTAAAGGGCCACTCTGGCAAAAAACACATTCTCCATCCCTTCCCCACCTCACCTGATCGCCTGTCACACTCTGGAGGTCTCCTCTGTGTATTTCAGCTACTTTCATGTAGTGTAGCTCCCTGTCTGATGCTCATCAGCCACCACCTTGAGGCTGAGATTTTTCTTACTTACAGTTTCATATCTATCCCATGATGAATCAGCACAGCATTAGCTGAGACTATACCATTTTTGTCTGCTGGGGGACAGTTTAATTTTAATTATCTCTGTAGCTTAATTTAGAAGACTATAGGAACTAAGTATACAGTCCAGAGGATGAGCTGTAAACCCCTCTATTATGACTGTGTGACAGGAGCTGTGTCAGGAGATTCTGTGCCCCCCCACTAAGCAGTTTCTGTAATAGGCGCATCATACAAACTGGGAATATAACTAGAAAATGAATCTATAACCCCAAGTAAATCTGAACTGGTCAGAATTGAGATAACATGATCATCTGAGAAAAACAAAGGCTGGGAGATTCAGACAGAGAGAAATAGCAAAGTTAACGGTATTATTGTATCTTGGCACCACCAAGAAGCTAGGGGTTTGACAGGGCTTGCATGGAGGAACGCCCCTGTCACACCCCTAGCTTCCGATTGGGTGAATTCCGCAAGGTCCTGAAAGGTCTTGCAGGTAGGCACTGGAAAAGAAACCAGAACTGTCCATTGCAGCTGAAATAAAACACATTCATTGGCCGTGAAGAAAAGCACCCAGCTGCTGCTGCAAGACTTGACAGTTCTCCACCATCCTGTGGTGGGCTGCATCGGCACTCCGTTCACTTCTCCACCACTGCATAAGCCACAGCCACCGGCGCTCGGCAGTGCTCACATGGACCGCGGCTCTGTATGCGTGAATTTCCCCCAACTGCATCAGGCGGCCGATAGGCGGTCAGCAGCGCACACATGTGCGGACCGACGGGTCAGTCCGCTGACTCCACCAGTGCTTGAGGCGGCCCACAACCGCTCAGCAGCGCTCACATGAACCGCCGAGTCTTTCTGCGCTCTTCTCCCCACTCACTGCATTAGCGGCCCAGTGGCGCTGTGCACCGCTCCCATTTGCCGACCTCCACGTCGCTGGCCTGCCTTTTCTACCAAAGAGATGGACGGCCGACAGCAGGCCAGGAGATGTCAGACTACAGCCGCAGGGGACCCTCACAGCGCGGCCGGTAAAGGGGAGCGCAGGTGCCACACTTGTGACCTCGGGGACACTGACAGCAGGGCTGCTAAGGGGACATTGTAAGGAGAGATGGCCACCCACAGTGACAGCTGCAGTGCTAGCAGGGCGCCGCCAACAGTAAGAGCGGCAGTGCAGATGGCATTGGAACATCACAACAGGAGATTACAGTAGTGAGTGCCAGGACCTGTGAGGCCGAGGAATAGGGCAGCCAATCATGAACAGGGGTGTCACCAGTCTGTCAAGCATCCACAATCTTGTCTCCACCACTACTCCCTGGTGGTGACAAGATACAATAATACCAAAGTTAACATAGCCCACTTATATATACTGGGGGGAGAGCTACATAATGAATGAATTTTAAAAAATCCCCCAAGTGGCCTTTTATCCCATGTGCACTTGCCATAAAATTTCAAATTAGTAACCAGACAACCCCTTTAAGTTGATCATACAATATATACAACCCAGTAGGCCACATATATAGTTTAGTAGGCCATCACACTTTGGAAAAATCTTTACGAAGAAAGGCCATCCTTTGTTGCGCCCTCAGGATGACCTACAAGTACAATGAAACCTACATTGATCTTACAGAATTATTGTTACAATAATATAGTAACATATAGTAGTTACATCAAAAAGCAGATATGCAAAAAAAGTTGATGTCCATTATATTAAAGGCAAGCCTTGCAAATCAAATTGTGACTATATTTCTGCTACAAGGTGGTCCGGCAGGTCGAGAACACAAGGCTCTTGCTTTCTCTTGCCCATCATTTATTGGCATGGCTAATGAAATAGTAGATGGGTGGTATCTGTACCTGTCACAAAGACCTATAAAGTGCTGCCACTTTCCCCATCAGGCTGTAATTGCCTCTACAATAAACCTTCAGTACGACTTAAGCAGGCAACAAATAAATTGCAGGTCTGCAGATGTTTTTCACTCTCCATTGGAGACGTAGCACTTACCATATATTAGTCTATAACCAGGTAAAGGAAACCTAAAGCCTTACAATGTCCCTTGACTAAGCTCTAGTAGAAAAAAAAATACATCAATATGGTTGTTAACCCACTCGGCTGAGAAACCTGCAGGGCAAGATGACAGATTGCAGTCTACCCCGCTCTTAGTGTACTGCCAGGGTGAGGGGAAAGAGAGTTAATAGCTTTCTGTCTGTCTGCAAGGGTCAAAGCAAGATGCTCCCAGAAGCAATACAGATTCCTAGGGTGAGGCTGCGGCAGTGACGATTGGGCGAGTCGAAAGAGAGGAGCTTAAAAAAATGGTTTGCTTAAGGGAAATCAAATCCATGCTGTGATAATGGTAGAGATTAGAGAAAGGCTGGAAGGAGTGGACGAACAAAATGCATTGACAGGGAGATATATCCACCGAGAGATGGGGGGAGACAGGGACACTTCTATAGGGAGAAACAATGGAGGAATTAACATGACAGGGATGGGGAAGCGGGGGAGATGGAGAGAGAATATGACAGGTCATTTTATGAAATCTAAAGAAATTACACATGAAGGAAGCGTTCATGGGGAGGGAACACCATTTAGCTTTTATATAGAAAATATTTACAGTGTAAGAACAGTCGAGTAGAAGAGATATAATAGATTTACTCCCACTGATATGCCCTTGAAAGATGTTAGAAGATAGCATCAGTGGGGCTCCCAGCTAGGATGAGAAGGCCTGCAAACATGCATATTAGAATATCAGTGATCTACATGAAAATAGCTTGGAGATATGGAAATCTCCTGAAGGACATGCTGCTCTATACTGCAGGTGCTTTCATTCTAGAAATTAGTGCGCTTATCCTCCAACAGGAAGGAAACAGTAACAAAAATAGCTACAAATCTATACGGGAATCAGGCTGCCATTATAGGGGATGAAGAGGGGGCAGTAGCCGCCGGGCCCTTTTGCCAAAGACACCCAAAGACCCCCCGCGTGTAAGATATTATAAACCAGCACATGGTAGTTGGAGGTTGCGGCTACACATTTGCTTTCGTGCCCAGAAGCTTCCAGTTATTGAACTCTATTAGATGAATTGAAGGATACAGTAAAGTGGGGCTGGCTGATTTAAATGGTCGCTAAGTTTTCAAGCTTGTACTTCTATGATAGCCAATGTGATAACTAGCAAAAGGCCTTTTTTTGCTGAAAAATTCCTCTAAAGTGATTGACACTTAGGGCTAATGCCCACGGCCGTATTGAAGCTAATAGCTCAATGTTCACGCAGCAGAATTCCACCACGGAATTCCGCAGTATGAAATAAACCACGGTATGTTCTAAATGCCGCGGGAATACGCGCGTCCGGCTTCCATTGTAGTCAGTGGAAGACGGCCATCACGGTATACTTCCGCTGTAGTACAGCGGAAGCATCGCGTGAATACGCGGCCCTGCCCAACGCTGGCTGCGCCATCTGACACTGCCGGTGCGTCATGCGTTGTACTGTGCATGCGGGACGCATGCGGCGGATCTGGAGTGGTAAGTATGGGGGTTTTGGAGGGCGCCGCGGCAGACTTCGCTGCGATATTCCGCTGCCAGAGTCCGTCACGGCCGTGGGCATGAGCCCTAAAAGATTCCAATTCCTTTTAATTTACTATATGCTACCACTTAGGGCTCTTTCACAAAAGCGTGTTTTATGCACACCTAATATGCAGTACCAATCTTAACATTAACTTTTAATTGTGCGCCTCACACACAGCACGCGAAATGCGTGCAGAAAAAAAGATCACAGCATGCACTATCTGGGCACATATTACACGTATATACATGCCAAGATAGTGTATGGGGATTGTTGGCACACAAGTACGCAATGAATTGCATACTGCTGCATGCTCCTGTGTGAGATACACAAGCAGTGCAATGCCAAAAAGCACTTGTGCGAGAGCCCTAAAGTGCATTTCCATCTCTAGTATGGCCCCCTGCACACAGGCGGAAATTCCGCGGCAGGATTTCCCGCAGAATTTCCGCCCGTGCCCGCCTGCATAGGATTGCATTACAAAACGCAATCCTATGCAGATGGCCACGATTTGTCCGCCTGAAAACACACGCGGAAAACAAGTCACAGCATGTTCTATTTCTGTGCAGGTCTTGCAGAGGCCCGCACAGGAAGGTCACTCCCAGCGCGCCGGCTCCGCTCTGCGCATGCACCGGCTGGGCGTGAGCTGGCACATCACAGAGCCGGAGCCGCGGGAGAAGGTGAGACCCACACTGGTCCCTGCAGGGGCGTGGGTCGGGTCCCGCTGCGAGAATTCTCCGACCCGGCCGCCTGCAGGCGGCCTAAATGGGATGGAGAATGGGATGATTAATACTGCCCATAAAAGTCTATTTAGAGTAGAAGAAGACAGATGCAGGTGCCGTTATTGGTGAGTTACTTACTGTGTTTGGAGAAGTACTGAGCAGTGTAGATGTGATTCCAGTAACTATAGTGCCCTTAATTGTGATGCAAGTTCTCTTTGTGTGTTACAAAGAGTTAGTGAGAAGAATATGCAGTTTTCCTGCAGAGGGGTAAACTGGTAATAAATGCAGGATGTAAATCATATGATGGTCAAAATAATGTTATAGCTCATGTATATGGTGTCGGATATTAGGCAGTTTGGAGAGAGAGACAGAAGACAAGTTGCAATCACATCAAAACAGTCTTTGCTGGCAGACTGATACTGGGAAAAAGCCAATAATGTTCAGGAAATCCGAGTCTATGTCACTTCGGGGATCAGGAGTAACAGTCATCGCAATAACAAAATCAGGCCTGGCCTGGCCCTGGGGTACTGCAGCATCTGCATCTTCTAGCTGTTTTTCACAACCAAAGTCCAGAGTGCTTCCTTTGGCCCTTCGGCAAGGCCCAATCAGTTGGAGCACCTGTTGTCACCCCCGAGAAGCTCAAGGACTCTGCAGTCACTGCAGTCATTTTCTTTTAGGCCTAATCAAACACATTCTGAACTTTCGCCCTTCCACTCACAGCACTTATGACAACAATGAAAACCACGTTTCACACTCAACACACTCCTTTATATCACTTTTACTTCTCCTACAAAGGGGCGGGCACCCAGTCATCTTTACAGCCATTAGTCTCTCCCCACTGTGGTGACTGGTTATCTCCGCCTTCTTACTAATCACCACGTTGGAGCCAATACCCATTGCATTTTACCCACAAACCACACCAGGACCTGTTACAGAAAGGAATAAAGTTTAACCATTTTACAACAGTTGATATAAACATTATCCTACCATACACTAAAAGGCACCAACTCTGCAACCACAGGGAAAAAGTTCTGGTCTTAACCCCCTACACACGGCAGCTTATTTGGACAGCATACCAAGTAGCCCCTACCTATTTGCTATTCTAAGGCATTTTCTTAAGTCAGGAAGAATACGATTTCTCCTTAGGGAGAGCACCTAAAAGGTGTGAGGAGACTTATAAGGCCATGCATGCTCCTCTGAGAAAAAAGGAAAAATGGAGGTGAAACAATGCCTCTACAGCGCCACCTATTGGAAGGCAGCATTTCTACAACCCTTGTCAAACCTTTTAGTAGGCCTTGTAATAACTGAGGGACAGTCAATGTCAAAATACTGCGTCCCCCCTCCATGGTTTTCAGATGCGATAGGCAGGTTGGCCAGCCAGCCGCACCAGTACACAAAAAGTTTTCTAAGTAGTGAATAAGGGAAGTGACACCTACCACGTCATGCACTACCCACTCCAAAAACAGGCAACAGGTCACTGCACCAGCAAATTTAGGGCTGGAAACCACAATTCCACATTGTCAACCACTGCACTATCACACCTGGTGGGCTCCCTGACTGAAGCTTGGCCAGGGGAATCCACTGCTGATGTAATTTCCACTGAAGAACTGGCAGAAGTAGGCCCCGCCTCTGGCCTACCGTTCACCGTTGTCTGCTTTTCCAAATTAAATTTCACACAGGCCACGCTCCCCTGCCTGATTTGAAGGGCAGAAGAAGCCTGCATGGAGGGTTCCCATAAGGGCTCCTTGACCGGCCATGCGATGTGGGTTCAGGCATGTGGGTGGTTGAGTCCGGCGTGAGCACTGCTTGGGAGAAGGAGAGGTGGAACATTGACTAATACCCCTACCACCTGCTGTACCAGTCAGTCATTCCCATGGATGATGGCAGCAGCACGGAGCTGCTCCAGAATGCAGTTAACCTCCATACTGGTAAGTAGGGAGATTCTAGATGGCAGCTCTCCACCTCACAGGCTGTCCTCTTCTACATGGATTCTTCCTGCTCAGAGCACTGCTACTTACTCCTAACACTCTTCCACCCTACATACTAATAAATCCCTTCACTACCTATCCCTTCCCTCCAATCATCATCATGAGGGCCTCCTTGCAAGTCCTCCGCTCCCGATCCGGCCCTTCTACTGTACCTCCATACATTGTCCATGCAACAGTCATTCAGTGCACAAATATTATGGTATCTAAGTAGACCTACCATATAGTGCCCACACAACACTGCCATATTATTTCTAGTCCACAGGAAGGAGGAGGCTCTGAGTAACTGCCCAGTATACCACTTCTAAAACCTGCCCTATTTTAACTGTTCTAGGGGCAGGATTCACTTTTTCTACCCCTAATTGATGCTTCTAGGGACATTCAGTGGGTACCATTGTGTCCCCCAGTTCAGCTATGATAAATTTAAAGTGAACCTCTCCTGGAGAAGTGGTCCCTTTAAGATCCAAGTGCAGCCTAGAATAGAATAAGTTCTCATATACAATGTGTAACCATCACCTTGTTTAAGGATACCGTATATACATAGGAAATCAGGAACCTACGGTAGATCACCTAACAGTTCTTTACCAAGACACCCTGGGGTGACTACAAGACATGCATAAAATATAATATGACGGCTTAGCACACGCATAGGCTGCGCTTCCCACACTGCCCTGAGCATCTCACTTGTCTAAAACCTCCTCAATGAGAATGCACAGAATGTAATAGGATGTTTATATACAGAGAGATAGCGGTGCTGCAGAGTGTACAGTATCTGCTTATGAAGAGCCCGTGCCAGGAAAATGAAGCAGGAAGCCAACTGATTGGTAAAGACCCGCTGCATAAGCTGCCTCATCCTATACACCCAAGAACTAAGAGCAGTTTATCAGCCATCACCATAAGGGATAAAATTATTACCCATACACTGCTGTCGTGTCTACCTCCTACCCAGGAACCAAACAGCTGTTTTACTAAAATATTTAACAGCTGATAAACAAGGAACCTCCAAGGAGAGGTCTGCAAACGCTGCAACACCTATGCAGGCATCTTTTAACTCTTCCGTGGCTGCAGGATGTCATTTCCCCTAGTGACGCTGTCCTGGCCTTGGTGCAGAGTATCATTTGCATCCACTTCCAAACCTTTCTAGACTATTTACAACCTTTATGTAATGTCTTCCGGTGACTATTTGTCAGGTCTCCAAGTTCTGGTGTACGTTGGCAAAGCAATTATGATGCCATCATTAGTCAAACAGATAAACATAATTAGCTGATGTTTGGACGAGCTGCTCCTGGAAAAATGACATATATTCATTGCCCCCACCGCCAACACCCTCCTGAGATAGTGACACGGAAAGTGGAATGAATTTTCTCAAGAAGTCTGAGCTACTCTGACAAGAAGAGCTTTTGCAGATGGGCTCAAGGGTTCATCTGCCAGTAAGAATTAAGACAGAATCTTCACTAATTAAATTTAACCTATACAATTTTAGGAGTGACTTATTTCTCAACATGATGTATTTAAATCCATGCTTGCCAACCTTTGAGGAGGCACATCAGACAGAGTCTGAAGAGAGACATATGAACATGCAATATTTTTCAAATTAGGTCCCTCTTTGTATAGGACAAGCCCTCAACTTAAGACAAAGTGTAAGAGATCTGGTCTAATCTTGATACTAAATTCTGACCTCACACCAGATTCAAAAAAAGCGAAGCAGACTCCAGACGAGACCCCTTAAACTAATCCAGGTTTAGGACCCCCTAACCAAATACCACAGACTAGGCCCCTAAAATGATACAAACCTCAGATTCAGAAGATACTCCCCTCTCCTCATTCCGGTAGCTTGGAATCCTCTTTATTACTGGGCAATCTCTGCCATAGCACCCAGATGTAAAGAGAACTACGGAATCATAGAATAGTAGAGTTGGAAGGGACCTCCAGGGTCATCGGGTCCGACCCCCTGCTCAGTGCAGGATTCACTAAATCATCCCAGACAGGTATCTATCCAGCCTTTGTTCGAGCACTTTCATTGAAGGAGAACTCACCACCTCCCATGGTAACCTGTTCCACTCATTGATCACCCTATCAGAAAGTTTTTTCTAATATCTAATCTGTGTCTCCTCCCTTTCAGTTTCATTCCATTGCTTCTGGTCTTTCCTTGTGCAAATAAGAATAGGGCTGATCCCTCTGCACTGTGACAGCCCTTCAGATATTTGTAGACAGCTATTAAGTCTCATCTCAGCCTTCTTTTTTGCAAGCTCAACACTCCCAGATCCTTTAACCGATCCTCATAGGACATGATTTGCAGACCGCTCACCATCTTGGTAACTCTTCTCTCAACTTGCTCTAATTTGTCTATGTCTTTTTAAAAGTGGAGTGCCCAGAACTGGATACAGTATTCCAGATGAGGTCTGATTAAGGAAGAGTAGAGGGGGATAATTACCTCACGTGATCTAGGCTCTGTGCTTCTCTTAATACATCCCAGAATTGTGTTTGCCTTTTTAGCTGCTGCATCACATTGTTGACTCATGTTCAGTCTATGATCTATTAGTATACCCAAGTCTTTTTCACATGTGCTGCTGCTTAGCGCAATTCCTCCCATTCTGTATGGGCTTTTTTTATTCCTCTCGCCCAGATGTAGGACTTTGGATTTCTCCTTGTTAAATACCATTCTGTTAGTCACCGCCCACTGTTCAAGCTTTTCTAGATCTTTTTGTATACTCTTCCTCTCTTCTCTAGCGTTAGCTATCCCTCCTAGCTTTGTGTCATCAGCAAATTTGGTCAGTTTCCCATCAATTCCTTTCTCCAGATCATTTATGAAAACAAAGACAGAGAAGTATATTTCAAGAGGATATTTTATACAGGAACAAAGACAAAGTATATTTTAAAGAGAACTCTGGGGATCTGTCGGCTCTCCCGGGAGGTCTCCCCTCTTTCTGATAGTCACCCACGCATTCTGGGAGATGTGACTAGAGTATTTATATTTACGTAGCTGGGATAACTTTGTCATGGACTCTTGTTAGAGCCAAGTGAGAGCATACCATAGAGGCAGGCCATGCAGCCACTATGGGGACCTTGGTTCAGGTTGATTGCACCTTTGTTCCCACTGGATTTTAGGAATATAGGAAAGGCTCTTAGTCTCCATAGGAAATACAGTGTTAGCAAAAAAACAAAAAAATGTTTTGAATCAACCGGAAGGTCAGGGGGGTATATTAGCTGCAGTTGTTCTTCTCTGCTGACCCTCAGATCCTCCAGTTCCTGTTCTTGGCTGACAATTTTCAGATTACCTAATCCCGACAGTGCATTGGTAGTGTTACACTACCAATGCAATGAACTATACTTGGTCTCCGATCGGCCAGAGCTACTCCTGTGATCAGCACTGTCCAATCAGAGCAGTGCACGGGGTACATTAAAGAGGCTAGAAAATTGCTGCAGCCATTCTCAACAGCCAAAAATAGACCCCGAAACTAGTGGATCAGAGGGGCAGCAGAGAAAAACAACTGCAAGTAACATACTACCACACTCCTCCTGTCTCGGAACAGAATCTCTAACACAAAAACTGCGCAAAGGTCAGACACTCCCCAATACCCTTCGTTCAATAAAAGTTAAATTTTAATAAGGTGGGTGCGCCTCTAGTAACCCCAGACCCTCGAGGACCCTACTATTATTTAGGCAGAATCATTAGTCTGCAGCAGTGACCTGCTCGATGTCTTATATAGGTACTACGTATTTAGGAGAGCTCTATAAAGCGCAGTATACAGCATATTGCAGCAGCATTGAATGATATATATTATAGGGGCTCAGCACTCCCAGGTTTGCTAGTCAGGTGTTTGTATTTTTAAAGGGGTTGTCCCGCGGCAGCAAGTGGGTCTATACACTTCTGTATGGCCATATTAATGCACTTTGTAATGTACATTGTGCATTAATTATGAGCCATACAGAAGTTATCAAAAGTTTTATACTTACCTGCTCCGTTGCTAGCGTCCTCGTCTCCATGGTGCCGACTAATTTTCGGCCTCTAATGGCCAAATTAGCCGCACTTGCGCAGTCCGGGTCTTCTGCTGTCTTCAATGGGGCCGCTCGTGCAGAATGCCGGCTCCATGTAGCTCCGCCCCGTGCCGATTCCAGCCAATCAGGAGGCTGGAATCGGCAGTGGACCGCACAGAAGCCCTGCGGTCCACAGAGAGAGAGGATCCCGGCGGCCATCTTCAGCAGGTGAGTATGAAGACGCCGGACCGCCGGGATTCGGGGGTAAGTACTACCCGGTTTGTTTTTTTAACCCCTGCATTGGGGTTGTCTCGAGCCGAACGGGGGGGGGGGGGGGGGGGGTGTAAAAAAAAAACAAAAACGTTTCGGCGCGGGATTAATCCCTATGCCTCTTAGCATTTTAATTTAGTTCAAGAAAAGTTTGATTTTGATGAGGGTACTCAACTGGGGTCATTCTTGCCCTTTTGATGAGGGTATTCAACCGGAGTCATTCTTGCCCTTTTGGGGTAGTTATTGTTAATAAGCTCGGTGTACACCCTGAAACACTTTTTGTATACTTTAGGGACAGAATCTTGTCCTGAAACTAGAGGGTCGCTTTAAGTTTTTTGGGGTTTTTTTTTAACAGAAGCATGTGTTAGGCTATGATTGATGCCAAGCGGACTTGTCCCTCCTCTGCTACAGTTCATTTTTGAGTCCTGGGTGATATACATATATCTCTAGCAACAAAGCTAACAACTACTAACATTCAGTTTTTTCAATGGGGTTGTCCAGCAAAACACCGCTAGCAAATTGCTAAGGCAGATTAGGCACACGAACTCAGGTGACAAGACCAGATTAATAAGGCCTCATGCACACGGCACGCACGAATACCGGCGACCCTGCTTATCTGTCATTTTTTTTTCTTCTGTATTGTGAATGTGCCGCCAGTGCACACGCGCAGTATAGATTTCCCCGCGCCGTCGCAATGATGCGGATTCCACGTCACTTCTGCAATGCTCATTGCGGAAGTGCCACGGGACGGACGGTTTCTATTGACTTCAATGGAAGCCATTCCCACGTAGCCTGCTGTAAAATATAGCATACTGTGATTTTATTTTCAGCACATTTGTTTGCGTGAAGAGAGCAATCTCCATGCACATCTATCGGCAAATTAACCAGCGGATTGCCTATGCCAAGCACGGGATCCACAAAGACACACCTATTAGTAACACAACTGTGGGGGACAATACTCAAGTTATACTTCTCTATTCACATCCAAAGAGAATTTCAAAATCTCACTAATTTCCTCTTACTGAAGCGAATGACGGGAACTAAGGTAAGATGAAGTGTTTATAACCAGACCTGCAAGAACGATATCAAGTATCAAATGTCACAATTTTTGTTTAATTTTGGGTGTGATTAAGTAAGAAAACAAGAAATAGCCAATTAGCACAAAATAAGCAAATCAAAAGTATTTTCAGCAACATTCACCTTCCCCTGTACAGAAGCAGTCTGTTTTAAACTCCTCCATACCTTATTTGCCTATGGAACAGATAGGGGCTACCTTCAGCCCTCCAGCTACTACTGAAAGTCTCCCATGATGCTCCATGATACATTTGCTTAGCATCCTGGAAGACGTAATTTATGAACAGTTGGAGTGCCGTCGGCTGCCCTTCCCGCTGCAGAAAAATAATTGTTTATTGAAATGATGCAGGATATGAATGTTCTCCATTTATCCAAGTAAGGAAAACAGACCTGTTAGATTACACGCCGACATGTACACAATTAAAAGTAATTATTTTCTTCCCATAACATGGCATAGATCACATAAACTTTAAGTAACCTGTAGCATCCAATCAGCTTCATTTTTATAGCAGTGTAATGAAATATAATTAAGAAAACAATCCCTTAATGGAATTTCAAGATTTGCTTTTCAGTAGATTACTTATGTAGTCTACAGTTAGTTACTGGATTTCTTAAAGAGGTTTTCTGGTCAAATACTATTGACGATCTATGCTCAGGATAGGTCACATATAGTTGATCAACGGAGTTCCACCGCTCGGGACCGCAACGGATCAGTTGATCCTCTAGTCCATTGTCAGTGCAGCAAAGCTAGATATAGTTAAATCGGGGTCAGAGCAGGAAGTAGTTAATCTATTAACGAAGGCAGGCATCAATAAGCGATCTCCAGCCCACTCCACCTCCTTTCATTAAATGAGTATCACTCCTGTGTGAAACACAGAAGCGATACCCATTGAGACAGCTGTCAGGCACCTAAGTGCCTGACAATGGTCCCATCTAAAAGAACCCCAATGATGAAGTAGAGCCCAACTTTGTTTCTGCAGTGAATTTGAAGCTTTGTATTAGAAAAATAAAGTAAAGGAAATATATCTGTCTACTTGCAGCCACCACTAGGTGGAGTTAAGGAGCATACTGAATACATAATTATTTATTTTAATGTATAAATTGCATACAATATGCTCCCCCTTGTGGTAGCTGAAGGAAGATTTATTATCCAACTCTATGGCGATGCAGGGGATTTGGAGCTCTTTATCAGAACAATGGAGCTCTAACCAAAATAAAAAATATTAATTAATCAATCAATTAGCACTGAATTTTGGACCCATTTAGATTCAAGTAAAATAGTGATCAATTGCATGTATTCACTTTAAGGCCAGTTCTACACAAGAGTATTATGGGTGTATTTATACTGTAATATGGACGAGTGACATGGTCCAACCACAGGTTTACTGATCTTATCGCAGAGCATCATAGATGCCCATGTTGCTCCAAGTTGTGGTCAGTAGACCTATAGTTGTGTCAGGACACGTGCCTGTAATACACTCGTGTGAAACTAGCCTTAGAGTAGAAGGTAAGCTCTCATTTATTTCTCCTCTACCAATTCTCAGTCTACAGATTATGGAATATTAAAAGGTGGTGCCCACGCTGGATGACTCCTGTCCAGAGGATCATTCATAGATGGTGAAATGATGCCCTAGAAAACACCAGCAGCAACAGATGTATGTAAAAAACCGTCCATCTGATCTTTGAGGTTCTTAGAAGGTATGTGCACATACACAAGCACGCAAGAATGTTATTGAAGTTGCACGGCTGGTTTATGAGAAAATCTGTTGCTACCCAATATTATCAGTTAATGACAACAGTATTATGTGATCTGTATTATTATCCTATTTTCATAGGTCAGAATGTGTTAAGTAATTCTATTGTGTTAATATCTCCCTCACAACATACCATATTTTTCAATCTATAAGATGCACCCCAGGATTTAGGCAACAGAAAAAAAAAACGGGTAAAAAAAGATTCGTACTAATTTAAACATCTATGAGGGTCCAACAAAGTGGAGAGGCTACAGTCATTAACTTTGGTGTTCTAGTACAGAAAAGGGTGTGGTCAGCTCCTATTACACCTAGAGCGTCCAAGTACACAGGTTCACATTATACACATACACAGAACTACTGCACATACATTGTGCATGCGCACACCACGCACAGCTCTGTAGTATTCCCATACAGCTCTGCTAGATGCACACACATGACTCATACAGCTCTGTTACATGCATGCACATCTCATACAGCTCTGCTACATGAAAGCACGCTCACAATCTGCAGCTGACATGTTAAACACTGATTTTATTAACACTAATTCCCCACATACAAGTGTAGACATACATGACCCACTCTAGCATCATCTACCATCCTGCTGCTACTGTAAGCCCTTTGATCTTTGCTGTTATCTCCCCTGGGGTGCAGGTCCTCTTCTGTACACACAGGGATAGACATGTGAGTGATCTCCAGCTTTATCTGTTGGGAGAGCAGGGCAGGGAGAAAGAGGACTGTGCAGCCTCGGTATGTATGGCTGCAGAGTTCTCCTGATGATCGATCAGTGCACTGCCAGATTATTAAGGGAGCGGTCAGGGGTCTCTGGATCTATCAGACCTCCCTGCTTCTGAACGATGTGGTGTAGACGCTTTTCAGCATGTTTTTATCTTGATGAAAACTGCATCTTATAGTCAAAATAAGAAAAAATAGAGTTTAAAGCATTCCTTTCACTAATAGCATATGAAGGGAGAAATAGAAAACTCCACCTGGTGCAAATGTAAGTACAGTAAAAGGAAATATGTTGGGTAGTGGAATTGTTATAAGCCATTAAGAAATGAGAAAGGTAACAAATTATCTTCTGTTAGGAAGTATGGTATATGGACAAGGTGTGGTCTGCAGACGAGGTATGATACAAAGCTGATATACCTAGCAGTTCAGCCTAAATGTAGAGAACAAGTTTAATGAGACTCTAAATTGAGAAGATACATTCCTTTAACCTTGTAATTACCAGCAATTTTCCAAATTTTCCTTTTTTCAGCCTCACTTTCCAAGTGTACAACTTTTTTATTTTTCTATCGACATGGTCGTATGAGAACTTGTATACTGTGGGATGAGATATATCGGATTTTTCACTTTATAAGACGCACTTTTCTTCCCCCCAAAGTGGGAGGGAAAAGTTGCTGCGACTTATAAAGTAAATGTGCCGAAATTTGTCACATCGCTATTTGTTCGTGCGATCGCGAGTTTACACGGTGCTATCACGCTAACTAAAAATCGCGGTAGTGCAAAAAAAAAAAAAAAAAAAATTATCACAAATGTGCGATCAGTTACCAGTTCTCTCTCCTCTCCACTGCCGCCCAGATGTGCCGCTGATTGGTGGTGGGCGACGACAAAAACTGCTGCCGTTTCCCCGCCTCCACCAATCAGCTTCCTCCCTTCCTCCTGCCATACACAAGCGCCATTGTGACACGGAGCTCTAGGATTTCAGACCTCTGCTGTTACTTCTGCTCTGTCGCCCGGCAATATCCCCTGCACTGTTCCTGCGTGACACCAAAATATTTTTTTTCCCTATTTTCCCCTCTAAAATGGGGGTGTGACCCATCATTCGGTGCATCTTATAAAGCGAAAAATATGGTACATTTTTTACGCTTTTAACGTACCATATAATATACAGACATTTTTTTTTAAATGTTTACATTGCCTCCTATTGCCACATCCCGAGACCCATAACCTGTTTTTATTTGTACCATTTTGGGGTGTGACTCTGCAGTTTTGGCATTTTTGTTTTCTTACGATATTCACTGGGTGGGATAAATAATTCTATATTTTAATAGTTTGGACTTTTACAAACATGGCAATCCCAATTATGATTTTTTTTTATGAAAAATGTGAAATTGTGTGTTTTAACTAGGCAATGTAGGCATTTAAAAAATATTTTTTAAAAGTTATTAAAAAGTTACATTTTTACGTTTTTTCTCTTTTATTTCCCATATGGGACTTGTACAATACACTGCAATCTTAGTCTATTAAACTGTGCCACAGGTACACAGGTTCACTAGGCTCTGGGCTGCCATGTGAACCCATCGGGGGGTGCCCCTCTTTAGCTAGCTACTTGGTTAGCTGGTCAGCGTTGGCAGCTATATCCAAGGAGTTAAACAGCCGTAATTGGAGTTAGCTCACCGGACATAGGGTGGGCTCAGTTCCGGACTCCACTCTATATAGCGCCTACAACTGCCTGCCATACATTATGTAGGAAACGAGGCCCAAGCTGTTTTCCTGATTCCTATAATCACTACACAATAGGATGTGGATGACAATATGAGAGTAGTACATCTAATGTGAGGGTCTGTGAGAGAAGCAGATTATTCCAGAGCATTATGGAGGGCAGTACGGCTTAAAAAGATGAAATATAGCCACCACTAGCCAACTAGCCTGTATTAATACATGTTCTAGGACTGTGCCACTCCATCTTCATGTTGTACTGTTACATTCCTGACAAGTGAATTAACTTGCCTCCGTTGGCCTCTGTTAATTGGGGGCCAGCACTGCATAACATCCACACCAGAGAACATTAACCACCCACTGTGTTATTGGCAGGTTTGGGGTGAGACCTATTGCTTACTGACCACTGTGGATGGGAACATCAGCCAGCACCGTGACATTGTCTAGCTGCAACAGCCCCTTGTCATTGGCCGCAAGCACAGCCACAATATTTGCCAATATTAACATGACCGTGGAGGTTACCAAAACCAATAAGAAAACTAGATACGGCTTGCCCTGAGCCCCACATATGAAGGCCCTATAGTAGCTATATGGCCAGCCTCTATGCTATGTATGCCGTTTTGAGGCATAGAGTAGAAGATTTACATGCACAAAGTTTTAAGGTCTAAAATGTATGATAACATTATGAAATGTGAGAGATTATCATTATGGACACGGATGAGAGCTGCTCTATCGCTCATAGACAATATGGCCATCAGGAGCAGCTGTCACACAAACAATGATCTTTGGGAGAGCCAAATTCTGCACACGGATCAGAAGCAGTTTACCAATGATGAGAGCACCAGGGGCAAACGGTCCATCTGTGAGGAGAAGCCCTTGGTTAGTCCTGAAAAGTCGGGACAGGTCCAGGAATACAAATTTCCAAGGACAAATCCTACTAAGGCTGGCACAGACCCTGAAAATAAGGGACAGGTGGCCATTATGTAATCAAATTCTGCAAACATGACACGATGCGGACTTTAGTGATCCAAGGTCTTCCGAGAGAGTCTTGTTCATGAAACACTAATGCTGATTCAGTTTGCAGTAATGTGTCATGGAAATTAATTTAAATGTTGGCAGTCCTGCATTTAACGCATTAGACATCATCACCATGACTGTAGGAACAATACAAAAAATAGGTTCTGTACTAATGGCTTTCACTGTTAGGTAGTCTTCATCGTAAAGGGAAACCATTTTGATTGCCACCTTTTGAATCTTATATTAGAAGACCCTGAAAAAGTGTATTTTGGGTGCAACCAGCTTCAGCGGTACTGTGATAGAATCCGGTTTTGAGACAATGATACCAGAGTCGGGGCTTTGACAACAAAAGTAATTGTCACCATTATAAAAAGACATTACAATTGGTGTGAGATCTGGATAGAGCTCAAGAATAACCATTCCAAATTGAAATAAATATATATAAATTATTTATATTTTACCTATTTAGTACCAAACAGAAGTGCTACTGTAGTGTCAAGATTCGGTGTACCCATTTCGTACACAGGATGGCACAGAAGTCTTGGTCAAGATGACTAGAGCAAGTGGCAACCAGAGCAGGAACAGCAAGGGGAAGTCTTGCTATAAGAAAGCAGTTTGTGTAGCAGTATGGAGTTGAAAAAGTTAAAGTCTGTGTAGAGTTGAGAAAACCGTCTACTAGTCTTCAATAGCACTGCTCGGAGACAGGCACTTGGTCCGTGTCACAGGGAAAAGAGATGAGAACTAGGTCGGTGTGGCAGTAGCAAAGTAGCAATGACTGCAGGATACAGGTACAGATTTAGCCTGCTATTGGAGTATGATATTTAGTCAATCAAGGGCACCTGGTGCATGAAGCAATTAGCTAGAGAAAGGCTGAGACTGAAGTTTAGCTACCAAGCGGGATACTGCTAGAGATTTTGCCAAGCTGACAAGATTCAGAGACTGTTAATTTCCGCTATATTCGTGCATCTGTATTCCGCATTGCTGTGCCAGTTGCACCCCTGTGTTTGTTACCAAATTCTCCTCCATAAAGGCATAGTTATCACATCCTTGCCTTAGTGTATTGCCAATTGTAAGTAGTACAGATTGACAAGTATGTACAGTATCAATGTCATGCCTCTCAACCAGCCATACTAGCAAAAAAAGAAGCATTCCAGTGAAATGGGAGTAACCTTATTTGGATTAAAATTTTGGGGCAACACAGACTGATCCGTGTATAAGGGCCAGCCTTCCATAGTATTCTCAATTGTTTGATCAGGCTTAATCATGCTTGCTTTCTTCAAAAAATAATACCACACCTATTCATGAGGTTGGCTGGTAAAGCAGCTCTGCTCCATTGAAGTAAAAGACGCTAGTGCACGGCCTGAAGGAATGGTACATAACAGAAGAATTTAGTGATCTGCAATGGGTTCAGTGTAGAGATGAGCGAGCATACTCGTGAGCGAGTAGTGCCTTATTCAAGTACCTGCCCCCTCGTCTTTAAAGATTCGGGTGCCGGCGGGGGGCGCAGAGCAACGGGGAAGAGCGGGAAGGAACGGGGGGGGGGGGGGGGGGAGATCCCTCTCTCACTCTCTCCTCCCTGCTCACTCCCGAAACTCACCGCTCACCCGCGCCGGCAGCTGAATCTTTAGAGACGAGCGGGCAGGTACTCGAATAAAGCACTACTCGCTCAAGTAGTTTGCCTTAGCGAGTATGCTCGCTCATCTCTAGTTAAGTGCCCATGCATATACATTTAGGTTTATTATTACTAAACTTTATATATGCTTTTTCCGGAACATTCAGAAAAGTTACAGGACTGTTTTTTTTTACTTTAACTTTACTGCTGTGGATCAACATGACCCTGAGCTGCCGTTCATTGGCTGATGGTCTGGGTATAAAAAGGCAGGTGCTGTTCTCTGGCTGGGTGGTGACTCCATAGTATTTGCAAAGAGCCTTATGAGGAGTGAGCTATCCCAGTGGTATAGGAAAATCTAGTTCTCCAGTAGCAGAGAGAAAGAGAGAGTGCAACCCAGATTCCTGGAATGACGCTACCCAACTGTTGCAATGCAAGGGCCAAAAGGGAGGTCTGTCAATCAACCAAGGAAACATCAGCTGTAATTATCCACTGCAAGTGCTGAACTGTCACCAGGAGAGAGGCCACCGGCGACAGCAGATAGACTGGCACACTGTATCCGCATATTCAAGTTTGGGTGGTGTGTAATTAGGAGTACTCCAGGAAACCTATCGAGAAGGTGGCATACCACTTTAAAGTAAAAGTAAAAGTAAAAGTAAATGGATTTAGGAGGAGACAATCTTCTAGACACTTGTGAGGGGAAAGAAAACTATTTAAGGGAAGATTGAAAAAGAAATTAATCACATAAGCCGTTTTCTGTTTTTCTTTCCTATTAGGCAAATATAATTACTGTGAATGTTTTAAAAATACGGCTGCGGTTTATCTTGGGACAAGTTCAAGCACCCTCAGTACTGTGTATTTTACACCCTAAATACATAGCATTTAACATTCAATTAATATATAAGAAAGATACATTGTAGGTGACTTGTGACCTAATGTTCTTCAAAACATTAATTATGACAAAATGGAACTAATGTATCAAAAGGCAAACTAAAGAAGTAATATTGGGGGGAAAAACCTTCGTCCTGGGTGAAGTAAAGCCTAGCTAGTAGGAAGACCAATCTTGGGCCCCCCTTCCTAAATCCCCTCACCTGCCCCCCAAAACACAATTTATTTTGCAAATAGCAAATACCACTATTGATAAAATAATGTCAGAGGATACAGGAGGAAAAGAAGGAAAGTAACAATGGCTGTCCAATACCTAGGATACCTACAATATCCCTAGGATATAATGCCCCAATAGTCTTCAAAAGCCCACCCCTATGCAGCAGCCTCCTAAAGAATTCTGGTCTAGAATTTGGCATGCAGTGTCCTTTGCCCGCAGGGATTGGACAGCACATGGACACATGTCTGTGTGCTGTCCAATTTATGCAGGTGCGACTTGCATATCCCCCTGTCAATGGGCCTTTAAAGGCACTACAAGCAATAAATAAGTTACTCCAACACATCCACTTGTTTCGATAAAAACTAAAGAAAATCTGATAAGAGGTCATCACCTCCGCTGCAAGATAAAGAGCGGAGTTCATCAATACCACCAATACTTACCAGATTCATGTACTACGGGCTTACCTCATACATACGTTGGGTCCCAATGTACCCATTTTAGCATTCATTATAATTCCAAACCACAGGATAAAGTGCTAAGGGCATTGATGTAAGGGATTAATACAAAAAGGGTTTTCATATGGATAAACAAATGCTGTTTAGTTGATTGTAGTCCCGACACGTTTCCCTAGCCACCACTAGTCAATAAGGGGACAAAGCATGTAAAAGCAGGCTTTGCCACACTGTTTCTGCAAATCTCCCATGGAAATCAATGGGAGTTACAAGCACAACAACAATGTAGTATAGTCAACAATGCAGTTTGTGCAGCTGTCGAGTCATGGAAATTAGGTAGCTTGCCGTTTTATGCGGTTTGTGTAACTTCAATTGACTTCTATGGGAGTTACGGACACATCATAGTGATGCCTGCCCCACTGTTTTGGCAAGTCCCAACCTGCCTCAGCCGCTGCATTCAGCCAGGCCTGGGGCAGTTGGGACCAGAGCTAGAGACAGATGCAAGTCCCAGAGTTGGGATCTGCACCCAAGAAACTTTCAGAGTATATCCTAAGGATATGCCATAAAAGTCTCAGATGTGAAAAGCTCATTAAGCTTCTGAGGTCAAGCCCATCTCACCAACGTCCTGATAGCAGTGGTATGTTCTACAACTATGGAACATTTGTTACAGGGTATAGTGCCATAGCTAATAGCAGGGAGTCCCAAGCTGTGCCCTAGGGAAAGTATAGGAGGAGTACTTCTTTTTGGATCCAGTTGTTCGCGCCACCCCTGAATACTGCAACAGTGGAAATTCCCCCCATATATAGGTTTATTCTTGATTTTTTTGTGCTCACCTTGTCATACCTAACTCTCCGACTGTAAAGTTGTCTCAGCACACCTGATGTTATACAACATGGTGAGACTCAACTTTGCAAGGCCACTATTAGTATCCAGTTTCACTCTACCTGAGATACAAATACCTGATAAGTCAAGTAAATCTGGAAACACAAAAGGTTGTGAGCAGGGGTGTACAAGAAAGAGGGAAGGGCGACTCATAGTAAAAAAAATGGATCCTACTTCTGATGCTGGTTTAATTCCATCACAATTAGGGATAGTGGGTCTCAGTGCTTATTTCCTTCTTCTCCACATTAGCAAGGAAGGGCTTGGGGCTTTAACCCAAGGAGATTGAAGCAATCTGTGAAGAAGATCTTACCATCTATTGAAACAAGTGATGTAGCTAACCTGGACATTGCCTTTCCAAGGACTCCATAGCAGCAGGGACTTACTCTATGGAATGCAAGTATTTCAGGACCAGAGATTATATGCAATCCTGCTCATTGTCATTACCTAGAGCAGGGGTTCCCAACTCCAGTCCTCATGGACCCCCAACAGGTCATGTTTTCAGGATATCCTATAGTAAGAACACCTGTGGCAATGTCTGAGGCACCGGCAATAATTACATCACCTGTGCAATGCTGAGGAAAACCTGAAAACATGACCTGTTGGTGGTCCCTGAGGACTGGAGTTGGGGAACACTGATCTAGAGGACTAAGTACTATATGCTGACACTGCATTTTAGAGGGCACCATTACTTCTTGTTTAGTCAGTAGGAAGCATTTAAAGAGCCTCCCGGAAAGAAAAAAAAAAAACTCACTCGTTCCTAATTTCACCGTTTTGCAGGCGGCTGGTGAGTCATTCATGTGACCCTGAAATTTGCTTCACCCAAAAACAAACAAATGCATTTTTTGTAATAATGCTCTTTACCCGCAGAAACGTGTATGGAGACATATAAATGAGGCGTAACCTTCTTTAAACCCTTTTTGAATGAACATAAAAACAAACCATTTATCTGCCAGCTACGAATTCTGCTCTACCACATTAATACATTTTGCAGCACTTTCTGGACTGTTACGCAATTAAAGTTAACCCCTTTTTTTCCAAAGGTGAATTCCATAAAAGCAAAGGGAGGGTTAACGAACAAAAACGGGTGCACTAAAACCATTTAAAGAATCCAAGAGAGGTGCCTGATAGCGACATGCTGAAGGCACAAGATGGCATCTGTTTAGCGCCGAGGCTCCTCCGAACAGCATCTGGTTAGTGAAAGATAAGAAAAACCTGTCTAAATGCCATATGGGGGCTGTCAGGAACCCCTCCCATTCATTCGAGAGCATTAATACATAATAGCTTATGGCAGTGTAATATATAATCCAACACACCAAAACAGATTAATAAAAGTCTGCCCTGTTGGACAAACTATCATATTACATGAATTATTGCAGGTATGATAAGAATTCAGCTTTTGCAAAACCATAAAATTAGTGAATCTTTCTACCACTTCTTAGCCTTTGAAGAATGCTTGAAGGATGGAATTGACACACATTACCAAGTATTGGCAACAACAAATAAGCACCATTTATGGAAGTATCAAAACAGACATTACGAGAATCCACCGATAAAAGCTACCTGATCTTACGTAGCTTTAATCCCATTGATTTTAGATACTATTTTTGTTTAAAAAGTGCCATTCGGAATGGTCATGGGACCACCGAGACATGGTAGAAATGGGCAGTATGGTGCATGTTGAAAATATATTTAGGTGGAATTCCCCTTTAAATAGAACTTCATTTACTAAAAGCTGCAGAAGGATATTCACAATTGAATGCTTAAATTTATCTGATAGTAAAAAAATTAATTTAAAATTTCCCTTTGAAATAGCCTGCATTTTTATATCATAGGGAGAGATATGTGAATTTTCAATGCCTATAGAGCTTGAATCATACTCAATGTCAGCGCTGTGACAAGGTGAAATGAATGTCGTGAATTAAGCTTGTATCACTACACAGAAATATGGTCTTATTCAAACAAATTGCAAACTCTTGGTAAAACACCACCTTGAACATGTGTGTTTCTCAACAATAGGCTTCCAAAAGTAAGATGGCCTAAAATACCAAAGAATTTAATGGATGCAGCGGATGTTAACAAAAAGGGTCAAATAATGATAATGAGGAAGGTCATTGAAGTCTATCCAAATTTTGACTGTTTACTTTCGAAAGAAAGAAGAAGATGCATCGAGCGGCCCAATCCAGACAAATCCAAGGTCAATAAACATATTTTGAAGGTATACGTATAACTGACACTTAGCAGTAAAAGAAAGCATAGTAAGCCATCAACACATGATGGCCTCCTTGTTGAAGGACGTTTCAGCTGTGAAATTCACTCTGGTCACGGATAAATGAAATGGATTTTACAAAGAACTCTGTTCTTCTATTTCTTTCCAGCGAGGCTGGAAAAAAATTGGTAAAATTTGTAAAATTGACAGAGTAATTCCACCTGAAAGACACCACTGTATGGATGTAATCAAGCCTTAAGTCAATGTCCTTAAAAAAAAGGAAATCAGCTGTAAAGATGAAAGCTTTTCTTCAAGGGTCAAAATTTTAAATCATCCATCGTTCTGTCTTTGAGCTGGTGAAGCCCAACATGCCCATCGCTTACATAGAAAGGCCTCAGGTGAAGGAAAGCCTTGTACAAAAGTAGCCAATGTTAAAATTGACGTCTCACACATTATGGTAACCAAACTACAATGTACTACAATGCTGTAAATTGAGTTGTCACATGATGAGCGGTTATGTTACCAATTGTTACATTTCTAACTGTGCCACTTCTACAGCCCGCACTCCGATTCCTCAGCCTCAAAAATTTCAAACCTACCTATGTAGGAAGCAAAAGACAAGTTAAAGAGTTGAGCACTGGATAAGAAGGCAAATCTGCTACTAAGGATTCAGAAGGATGGTGTGACGACCCATCGGGGAGCTGTAATAGTGGCCATTAGTGGTTGTCACCAAGGTTCTCCAAAACAGACACAATCAAGACTCAGATTACTTTTCATGGACCGTAAGTTTAGGAACATTATTCTTTTGCAGTAGGGCACCATATTTCATCATTTTTAGTTTAGAAGGATGTTTCACCCAAGGTTGAACTTCATTCTGCATTATTCCTCAGAGCACCGGATGTCACTTTAACACATCAAGCGTGACATAGTGATGTCACCAGAGTAATGAGTAAGTGGTTGCCACTTTCACACGTCAAGTACAATGCATTATCGCTGTCACCAAGTAAACAAAGACCAAAGGGAACAAGAATCCACTGGCCCAGGTGTGTTGGAGGAGGATAAGACTATCAGAAAGGCGGTGTCTATTTTATATTAGCCAATTATGTCATTTATTTAATTTTGTAACAAACCATGGAAAACCGTAAGCTGGAATTGGATTGGTTAGTGTGGTCAACACTTTTTTTTTTTTAAACATTTTTATACTTCAAAACACATTTATAATGCGCCATTAGACCGAAGTAGTAACATTCCAAAAAATTCCAACATATATATATTTTTTATCTAAAAACACGAAGTGGCACTTATATCAGATTTCTATACACAGTAGGTTTCGAGAAATATTGCTCTTCCCTGTACTTATGGAAGCAAAAGAAAAGCTTTCAAGGTAAAAGTATTCTACAAGATCAAAAGAGTACTGGTAGCTCCTTGGTACCGGTCCTCATAAATAATCATTTCTGTGTTCCTTGCATTACTCTATTAAATAACTGACAAGGAAAAAAGTGAATGAAATTATTTTACAAGAATGTCACATTGTAAGAAAACGGATACTGTGACAATAAGATACAATCGGACTAGTTTTGATTAACACCTAAAGCCAAGCAATTTCCTATAAAGCCAATGCATGGCTCGTTGGGAAATGAAAAGAAAGGAAACAGAAAAGACAAAAAAAGTTACAAGAAAACTCTACAATTAAGGGAATGTTCACAATCATTGATTTTCTGGGTTGTGGAAAACAGCAGAAAGGAGTAGAAAAGAACAAAAAACATACAATGAACAATTGTACTTTCTTATATTTTGCAGGTAATTCTTTTTGAAGAGATTTTTATTCATGGGGTAAGCAATTTAAAAAAGTATCAAAAATAAACATTTTTGTTTCAGAATTTTTTTTTTTTAACAGTTGATGGCTGGTAAATACTGGATGTCGGTATCTGTGTGACATGGGGTTATTATTGCATTGTAATACTTTGTTCCACAGACAGGGGTTTACACAGAAGTCACGGGGCCCATTGCAAGTTCTAGAATTCCCCCATACTCCCTCCCCCCCAAAAAAATATTATATATTAAAAGCAGCAAATCACACATCTAAACAATGAAGTCATTACGTAATAGTCAGATACTGGTTCTACACAGAGATAGTATCCCTGCTCTGAGCCCCACAAGGTACTAGTGTCCCCTTTGGGGCCCGCATGATGTACTAATGTCCTCTCTCTGTGTCTTACCTTCCCCTGAACGTCCCACCAACAGCACAAGTGTCTCAGTAACTTACAGTACTGGTACTTGGGACGCTTCTCTCTCAGTCAGGGCAGACTGCTCCTTCCTGCTCTCAGTATGGGGGAAGGAGCAACCTGCACTGACAGAGAGGCATCCTGAGCACTAGTGTTATAAGTTACTGAGACTCTTGTGCAGCTAACTGAGTAATGGGGAGGCAAGTCAGCAACAAGACACGGGCCACATAGTAGTCGCATGGTCTGCTTATATTGCCAGCATGCCACTGTCCAGAGCCATTTATGCATATTCTCTGATGAACCACAACATTGATTAAAGGGGAAAAAGTGTTGCGATGCTATTTCTTCAGGTGCAATGCCAACTAGTTATAATCAGTGTAGAGTCATCGGTGAGCAGGAAAGCTCTTGTTCAGGTGAACATGTTGCTTATAGGCAGAGGTAGGGCAGAGGTAGGGCAGAGGTAGGGCAGAGGTAGGGCAGAGGTAGGGCAGAGGTAGGGCAGAGGTAGGGCAGAGGTAGGGCAGAGGTAGGGCAGAGGTAGGGCAGAGGTAGGGCAGAGGTAGGGCAGAGGTAGGGCAGAGGTAGGGCAGAGGTAGGGCAGAGGTAGGGCAGAGGTAGGGCAGAGGTAGGGCAGAGGTAGGGCAGAGGTAGGGCAGAGGTAGGGCAGAGGTAGGGCAGAGGTAGGGTAGAGGTAGGGTAGAGGAAGGGTAGAGGTAGGGTAGAGGAAGGGTAGAGGAAGGGTAGAGGAAGGGTAGAGGAAGGGTAGAGGAAGGGTAGAGGAAGGGTAGAGGAAGGGTAGAGGAAGGGTAGAGGAAGGGTAGAGTATGGGTAGAGTACATTTCTATGTACATTTGACAAAAACGTTAAGTATTGAACTCAACTAAATCTATTTTGTTTGCCTTGATCCTCTCAATTACCTTATATCACTAATGCTTTGGACCAGAAACCAAAGGATGTACCACATTGGATGAGAATGGTCTCTACTTAATATGAGTAACCTAGGACATTAATGGGGTCTGCAAAGATTTTTGTTTCCAAAACAGCAAGTAATTGAGAAAAATATTAAAAAAGAACCTATACTCATCGGCTCAGGACTCTTCGCCACTCCTGCACTGATGATTACCGTAGTTGGACTATTCTTGTTTCAATGAAGTATTTTTTGCGCTATAATGTGTAACAATGGAAGGGGACCCCTGTTCTTATAACTGGTGGGTTTACCTGTTGGACCTCCACTGGTCAGACATTTATGGCATATCCCTGGGAGGTGCCATGGATGTCTTTCATCTTAAGTGTTCATGTATTTAGATGGACCTTGTTACATAGGTATAAGCATATGGAACAGTACACATATATAGTTATCATAAGACTTATTCAAAGATAAGGGTTTCACAAATGATCCCCTTAGGCTTGATCAATTTGTATGGTTTGTGGTGTCTATGAAATTGTCAACATTTCCATGCAATGTGTAAGGCCGGGCTCACACAAGTGTATATAGCAGCATACAGGCTGCGAGATATACATGCGCGGCACATAATCTGTACGTAATGACATTACATACTGGCTGCGTGCCGCTCATCACCATGTACTATCTTGCCTTGTATGCTCGCGTAATACACACCAAGATAGGACAAGCTGCAATTTTTCGTTTTCATGCATTTTGTAAGAGCGCCAACATGACCACCTATGGCAGATTGGTACAGCATGTTACGCGCGCAAGTTCGTCACGTGGAATACGCCATACCAACACTATACATTAAAAATTGTAACCCTGATTAGTAAATCGTACTATTGGCATTCCAACACACAAACATTTTCAAGTGTAGTCATTGTGTACAAGTATGTGTTCGGCTGACAAGAACGTTAAGTATTGAAGTCAACTAAATCTATTTCTTTATTCAACTCTCATAGTGAGGAGAAGATGACATCTCCACATGTTGCTCTTTGTCAAATCTCCCTGCCACTGCAAAGCTTAACTCAACATGACCTCAAAACCAGGAAACATAAGAGCATGTCAAATGCAAACACAAAACATGTTATCTTGGTTTTTTTCTCGGAACTGATATGAAATAAATCTTTGTAGTCAGAAATTCCCCCGATGTTTCCCAAACCAGAGGAATTCTTTTATCAGCGGAATGTAATTCTAGTTTATGAAGCCTAAATTTTGCCCAAATGGCTTGAGGCACATGACCATGATCTGCAAACACCCCTGTCCTTAAAAGGATAGGCCACCAATGTTATATTTTGGAAAACCAGCTTAGACCATCAACCTTTGATAGTTTTTTTTTTTTTTTACCACGCTGGACCCAACCGATCAGCAGAAGTATCATGTCCCTTTTCAACATAGATGATGGACTATCTGGGGAAACCTCTTTTACTTCTTATTACCACCGTTGGAAGAGACAGAGGAACCTATTCACAACAGAAAATTGCTATTTCCCCCCAACTTTTAGTCACCGCAGAAATCCATTAATAATACATGGCAGGAAATACAGGTGCAGTATGGGAAAAGTGGTCAATGCCAAGAGAAATTATTGAAATTAAAATGAACTAAAAACTGAGTTAATCTACCTATAAAAACTCTACAGTGTGATACCACAACCGCTACTCCATAAGAGTACGGCCTAGTTTGATATTTAATGACGCAATGATTTTTTTTGAGATTTTCAGCTCCGCTTTTCAAAAGGTCACAACTTTATTTTTCTGTCGATATAGCCATATGAAAACTTGTTCGTTGCCTGGTGAGCTGTAGTTTTTATTGGTACATATAATGTATTATATAAAACCTATGTTGGGGGGACAGTGTGAAAAAGCACAGCAATTCTGACATTGCTGTTTTTTTTTAGGGTATTGACTATTGAGGGATAAAATCACATGATAGCCTTCTTCTACGGCTTGGAATGATCAGGACCACACCAAAATTATATATATTTTTTAGGTTTTTCCAATAAAAACTTTTTTAATATTATATATATAAAAATTTTTTACCTTATTTTATATTCTTTTAGGGGAATTGAACCTGCGATCTCTTGTATTGCAGTGTATTATGCAATTTCCTTGCCAGTATTTGCTATGGAAGACCCAAAACCAGTATTAAGCCTCTAGTTGCCATGACAACCCATCATCCCTCTGCCAATGACATCATAGAGAGAGTTCCCTCCCTCAGTTAACTCCATTCATGCCGTGATCAACGTTGATTGTGATATGGAAGGGGTTAATGGCAGGGATCGCTGCAGTGGGAAGCCAGCTGTCAGTCACCGCAACTTATGCTGCGGATGCTGTTGGCTCAGATCCTGAGCCATCTATATGACATAAATGTACATTATTCCACAGGATCCCTTCACTCCCATGACATATATATATATATATATATATATATATATATATATATACATATATATATATACATATACATATACACACACACACACACACACACACCTTAGGTCGGGAAGGGGCTATTCTCCTTTCGGCTTTTCAGAAACAGCTTCCAATATCTGACCTTTCACCTTCAAACCCTAGGACCCTATGGCCTACTGGACAATTACAGATTAGAACTGAGGTTCAGAGACCTGGAAACCATATCTTCAATTCTAGAGCATTGGGTTTCTTGGAGCATTATCCTAGGCTTGGGTTTTCGAATACTTTTTTTTGCTAAGTTTTTTTTTTTTATGACAGAGAATATTTTGGAGTGCAAAACAGTCTGGTTCTTCATTTCACAAGAGAAAAACATTTTAGAGATTACTCCTGGCACTGAAATCATATCCACCAACAAGATACAGATTTATAGAGACACTTATATGGATAATGTTAAATCTTGGCTGACCCTGTGGTGTGTACGTGGAACAGGATGAGAAAGTGATCTCTTTTTTTCAGTATACGAAGAACTGGTGACACAACCCAATATTTCAATACTTTGTATATAACCAAGGGCGGAGAGTGATAAACGGATTCCTAGGCAGCCTATATACACAACACAGATGGAAGACTGCCGATAAACCTGTCTCACACTTCAGCTCGGAGATGGCAGGAGCCTATTTCTCACCGCAGTGTATTACCACTCATATAATCACACAGACATATATGTTGTGTTTGTCAGGCTGGGTATTTATAAAGATAGCTTGTCCGCAGTTGTCAGTGACAAATTGCAGAGTATCCTTGTAGCTGAAGCTTTGCGATATGATGTACAGCAGGGGGATGATATACATGGGCAGACCGGCGAACACTACTCTAGTTAAATCTACAGGATCTTATAATGAAAATCTACTAGTGTGTCGCATAAAGAACTAGCAAGAAGATAAAAAAAACACAAAGATCAACAAGGAAGAGCTCAATGTCCTATAAAATGTTAATAATAGAGCAATTCTGACCCCAATTTACAGTATATTGACATCAATGGTACAAAATATGTCTTTCCATTATATACGGATACTATGTAGAAGAATACATTTTGCCAAGTATCTTCTTTCTACTTCTAAAGTTCGTTCTCATCATACTTCAGAATAGAATGGCGATTCGTTTTTTTTCTGAGCGAAGATTTCTCCTGTACTCATTGTTGCCCCCTAGTGTGTCGTACATGTCATTTTCATCAATGCAAACTCATCTGGCTGCGGAAATGGTTGCGTTTATGTTCATACAAGGCATAAGTACAGCGACCCTTACGGATGTAACCAACATGTCAAACCTTGATGTGATTAATGTCTGCAACAGATCAACATTTGCATGAATTAAGACACCAACATGGGGGAACACTGATATAGGAGTGGGAATGTTCTCCTTAAACAACTTCGGCTTGGCGAGCCATGTCTAAAGGCAGGGTGATCGTTCCAATAGGGACGGCTTCACGTCTCATAGCTAGGAGACCTAGCCTGCACCTAGTTGGAGGATAGAGAGGGATATATAGTAGATGGAAATGCTATCCATATGTAGAAGAGCTAGGAAAAGGTGAATAAACCCAACAGTAAAAGTATCACCACTGCTACTTAGCTGAAGACCACTGCCAGAAGAGAAACCTCAAGCAGGAAAATAACTAGCACCCATGTAGAGGTGAGGCCAGAATAAATATACTTCCATTATGGCTGATTGGCCAGTTAGAGAAAACGCCTCCCTGTTGACTAATCAGTCCCTACACCACAGGAGTCTTGTAGCAGAGAACAGAAGAAGGGAATACTTAGAGATTACTAAGCTAAACGCCTGAGGGAACTTCTGCAGCGACAGGAAACACCAAGGGATAGCCAACAGATGACCCCCTAAGGGAACCTCTACAGTGACAGGAAAGAGCTACTCATCAGAGCAGCATGACGCCACCCCTGTTCCACTTCCCGGTTGTGGCTGTTGCACTGCAACAGTTGCCATTAGTCTGACATACTAAGAATGTTTTAGGGTACTACGGGAGCTCAAAGTAAGGCTCTAGTCACATTGTGTCATCATTTCCATTTATAATAGAAACAATGGCAGTGCCAAACCTGTCTGTCATTCGCATGGAAAGCTATTCTTTCCATCAACTATTGCAGACTTAATGACAGAGACTTTAAGCAAATACGAGCGGAGTCTAATAATACTTTTTCATCCCTGGAAAGATCATTGATTTCATATAATTAACTAAGTAAATAAAAGTATTCCCCTTTTTTTCTAAATGCAAATGGAAAGACTGAACGATACCTCTGCAGTGCCACCTATTGGAAGGCAGCATTCCTGCAAGTCGATGTTAGACTTTTTAAACAAGCTTTATAACAATCACTGGGAATTGTCAGCTAAAGCCAAAAAAAACACCATACACAGATAGCTGGTTTTTTTTTTTTTTGCACCTCATCACTGTGCAATAGGTTTCTGGCTTGGCTAGTGGGAGGCCTAAAGACTTGGGTCAGGAAGGTGCTTTAAGTAATCAGAAAGGATACCCTTCCTGACCCACATCTATAGGCCTCTCTCTAGCCAAGCCAGAAACCTACTATACACTGATGAGGGGCAAAACCCCCGCTGTCTGTGCATGGTCTCTGGCTTACAATTCACAATCCATTGTTATAAGGCTTGCCTAAATAAAAAAATCTAACTCGTAGATATGCTGCTTTCAAATAAGTGGTGCTCCAGAAGTTTTGTTCCATCTTCCTATTTGCATATTACCCCAGAGGAGCATGCATGGCCTTATAAGTCTCCTCACCCACCTTCTAGGTGCTCTTCTTAAGGTGAAACTACACCATTCTTGATCCATTTTTCTAAGGATTTCATAAAATGTTTCATCCCTCATGCAATCCTCCAACATAATATGGAAAGTTTCACCAGTTAGGGCTGGTTTCACGTGCATGTGAGCCCTTGTCTATTCCCCCCTCTGTTTGACAAATATAGGGCATGCTTTCCCAGATCGCCATGCTGCTTATCTCGAAGCTCAGTTAGCTTTAGCATCTGCCTGCACCCAAAACCAATTTCCAACATAATACCAGCTAAAGATGAAGCAGGAAAGCGCCCCAGTCCTACCTGTCAGTCAGTATGTGGATTCCGCAGAATACGGGTAACTGTGTGTTACACTTTACTCTGAATAGAGAATTTACAAGGTCTATTGAAACAGTCATACAAGTTTTGTTTTGAGTAGACAGTTTATCGACTACATATCCATTCAATGTAAATGGAAGTACCATGAAATAATGATTGGTCACTTCATACCAGACTTCGGGTTTTCTCCTGGGAAAATGTGTTTATCTACACAAATGAATTTGCTGTGCAGACAAAATACCACAAAAGTCATACATCATTTTTCCTGCCCATGGAAAGTGCTGGCCTATGCATAAGTAAACGTATATAACAGTAGACAGTCTTGTCTACTGCAATATTAATAAGCATATATAATACTACATACAGCAAGGTTACAGTCACAATACCAGAATTTGGGGCTTTAAGGACTGAAACGGGTTAAAAGTATCTGATATTCTAGAAAATTCTCGACTCTGGCAACAGAATTTTTTATATATTTTTCTATCTAGTAGATTTCATTTCTACTAGGACTTATTTTAGTATTTTACATTGTTCTTCGTAATAGTATAGGTTGCTTTTACAAAATGTAACTTTTTTATTTCTGTTTCTGATAAAATACAGTTAATCCAAAGCAGATAATTGGTTAATCCCATTTGCACCATGAATTGCCTGTCATCACCTTGGTCCTGTGGCTTAGTGAAGCAAGATACCACTAATGAGAATATCACCATTACAGATTATTAAGCAATGTCCCAAGCTCTGGGATGGAGGAGTCAGTTCACTGGCACAGAACGCTGCCTTCCGCCAAGAGCCCGAAATTCAGGCCAACACCAGCTCTAATGGATCATTTAACTTGCTATGCAAATTTTATGCTAATTCCATCTTTTCTCCCTCAGCATTTGCTCCACCTTCTCTCACGGATAAGAAATTGAAGTGTGAATTTGCTATTTCTTTAAGGGAAGAATAAGATATAAATAGAAGATAAGAAGAAATCCTTCTATCCATCTTCTGTTCATTAGACTTGAACACTACATAAATCTCTACAGTGCAGACTCCGGCTCTTCTAATGTCTTTGTTTTTGTATCTATTGTATTGTATGCTTTTGTGAAGAATTGTAACGTTCGCTACATTCTGTGGATGAAATATGCCCATCTACAAGCTCTGCCACCAGCCGCTGCAATTTTCGATAAGCTTTGTACCCAATACTATACATGAATATCTTTCTTTTTATGGCCGGAAGACCAAGGCAGCCTCAAATTACTGTATGTCCTAATAGAAAGATATGGTAGAATGTCATTTTAAGATCTGTTATTAGCTTAATATAGACTCTTTTTAGGGAACTCGCTTAAGTTTATTTTATTCTAAGGCCCTTTAATTGGATAAATAACAAATCAGGCAAAGTCCCATTTAATGGTAATGGGTCATGTAATATGAGCACCATAAACTAAATTCATAGGACAGGGGCTGCTGAGGTCAAGGTGTAATTGTCGTACTTACCAACCTCCACAATCCATTGGTGTTGTCTGTGCATTGGACGCATCACTGCAGTCAGTGTACATGCACACCCATAGAGAACAGTGTACACACACACACACACACACACACACACACAAGAGGAATCTGATCCATAGACCAAGCATTGGTTTCCAGGGCTAATGGCAGGGGAATAGGAAGCACGATAAGTATAACCCTCCATCTCCTCCCCCCCCCATCCTTTGAAGATGACCACTTATGGTCCAATTCAAGGAAGAGGACATCTGACTGTGTAGTCCACTCTAGATACAGGGCAAGAGCTATTAAAAAGTTTACAAAAAATTCGAGACCAGGAAGGTCATCCACTGTACGTCATGGCTAGCATGATTAACCAATAGCTATAAGCTGCTGTGATGTTTTAACCACAGTGATGTAATGACCCACATCATCCATTTACATCAGCAATATTAGGTCACTGTAGATGCAGTGTCAGTGCACCTTATTCAATGCACTGGATGGAGAAAGACTAGAGATGGCAGATAGAAGGATTGGGATAACCATGACTAAAGCTGGGTTTACATGGGACGAATGTCGGGTAAGCGATGCCCGATACTCAACCCGGTGTGTCCTCTTTCCCATGCTCCTGCACGGGAGTTAGTAGTGCTGGCTTGCTCACAGAGCGGCCAGCAGGGGACGAGTTCTCTCCTCTCGCTCCCCCACCCCTCTTCATTGACATACAGCATCCGTTCAGTACCAAACGGCAGCTATTTACGATGAGCGATTAGCTCATCGTCCATTCGTTCAGCGTGAATAGTGGCTGTTCAGTATTGAACAGCCACTGTGTTCTGTCAATGGAGGGGGCGGGGGAGCGAAAGGAAAGAAATCTCCTGCAGGAGCACGAGAGCTAGCGTGTGTGGGGATGAGTGTTGGGCATAGTTTGCCCTACACTCGTTCCTTCAAAAGGGGTCTTTAGAAACACTTCCATGCAAAGAACCAAAAAAAAGTAGTGCACACCTTTTCTTCTCTGGACAATCATTCTTCCAGATGTCCCAAACAGTCTGAAGAGGTTTCATCAGAGAAAATACTGTAGAAGGGACAGGACTGCAGATTACTGAGCCAAAGTTATTTTCTCTGATGAAACCCCCTTCAGACTGTATGGGACATCTTGAAGAATGATTGTCCAGAGAAGAAAAGGTGAGCACTACCACAAGTCCTGTGTCATGCCAACAGTAAAGAACCTCGAGACCATTCATGTGTTCGGTTGCTTTTCATCCAGGGGAGTGAGCTCACTCATAATTTTGCCTAAGAACACAGTCATGAATAAAGAATCGTATCTAAACATCCTTCAAGAGAAACTCCTTTCGAAGGATCCAAGAGCAATTTGGTGATGAACAAAAGCAATATGTAAGTGGTTTGATGAGAAAAACATTGTAATTTTGGGTCAATGGCCATGAAACTCCCTAGATTTCAATCTTATTGAGAACCTGTGGTCAATCCTCAGAAAATGGGTGGACAAAACAAAAAACAGAAAATTATGATAAAACTCTAAGTACTGATTTGGCAACCCATTTTTGCCTAAAGTCATGATTTGGCCCAGAAGCTAATAACAGGATGCAGGGGCGAGTTGCAGAAGCCTTGAGAAATAAGTGTTAACACTGTAAATATTAAGTCTTTGCCTAAACTTTATATAATTTGTCAATAAAAGATATAACGTATGAAATGCATATAATTGTACTGCAGCAATATAATTCGAAACATCCGAATGAAAGATCTTAGTAGCAGACTTTGTGAAAGCCAAAATTTGCGTCAGTCTCAAACCATTTGTCCATGACTGTACACTGTGACCAAGTATATTTTACTCATATCTACTGATAGTGCTGTGAATTGAACTATTCAGAAGGACTTTCATCCATCTGAAGCTTCAAACATGGTTTCAACCAACACATGGCATGGCGTTATATCACAATGATAAAGGGAAGGGAGAGACAGACAGAACAATGGATAACCATAGATATCCATCACATATACTGGCATATACTCATGCATACAAATGAATCATTGCATGAACCACATAAGTTTGACCTCTGTGGCTTGTGTATTTGGAAATATGATGTGACCTGGTGAAAAAAGTAAAAATAGAGAGAACAATTGATTTCATCTCCCCGCGGAGGATTGTTGCTTATCAACTAAGCAGAATCAATTAATATACAGCAATATATTTTTATAATGCAGGTTTGTGACTTCTGAAGAGATGAGTCAGCTGTTAACTAGAGCAGGTTTTATGACTTCTCCTTTACTGTTTACTTCATATTCTCTGTGTTGAATGTAAACTGAATGCAGACAAGATGTGACTTCATCCAAACACCCATCTGTTTCTAAAACTTTTTTTCTAAAGCATTCAACAAATTTCATTCATCTTTTTCACCAAAAACAATATAAAATATTACTGGCTGCAAGAACTCTTTGAGTTGCCCTTTAGTATGAAGCCCTTAATGTTCTGATCCGTTTTGTGAAATGTTGGCTGACCACTAGCCTTCACGCAACTCCTCCTACATTTCTGGAACCTCAAATGGATCACCATTCTGTCAACTCAAGGCAGAATGATTCTATCACACAACTGGGAAATACCATAACATATACTGGGACCTCAATTAGAGGAAGAACATAAAATGTGGGTTAAAATTGAGGACTATGTACTGAATACCTATCTACCTGTCTATTCTCTTGTCCATTAAATCACCTGTTCACCCATCCAGCTGGTCTTATTTGTGCAATAGTAGAGTTAGGCTACATTCACGCTGTCCCCAAAATTCTGTTTTGAGTTACATCCTAAGTCTCAGTCTGGATGACTAAGAATGGCATCCAAAACGGAACTCTGAACATCTTTATAGGCTACTATTACTGCAATGAAGACCTTAGCGGCAAGCTTTGGTCTCAGTTTTAGGAAGTTTTTGATCAGTTCCAATATTTTTACCAGTAAGATAGCATAGTCTTAGAGACGTAGAAAATTTACGTCAGAAAAAGACCACATGGTCCACCTAGTCTGCGCTCATGTCATTTTCTTGTTATTTCTATTTTAGGATAGATCTATGCTTATCCAAGGTAGCTTGAAATTCATTTATTGTGGATTTTCCAACCACGTTCCAAGCATCTACTACTCTTATTTCTGTCAAGTAATCTCACATTGTGCCCCCTTGTTCTAGTGCTTAGCTGCCTAATATATCCACTTCCCTCCTGAACCATATATAATGTGCATCATATCCACCCTTTCCCTTCTTTCTCCAGGCCCAGAGGGTTCATTTTAATTTGTATAGCCTGGAAGAAACAAAGATGGCTGAACCACTTCTCTGACTACTTGATGCACACTGTGCATAGGATACATTGGTAGACTAAGACACTACATGCTGATCTGACTGGGCAGCACTGGCTAATCAAAGCAGGTGTAGTGTCTTAGACTAATGGTGCATACTAATGAACAGTGTGCATTAGGCAGTCAAAAAACTAAAGCTACCCTCTGGGCCTGGAGAAACAAAGTTGGCCACACCAAAGTTCTTTGGTAGACTGTGCTATTCTGTCTGGGCAAAATGCTGGAATTGGACGGAGACTAGCTAAAACAGAAACCAAAGCTTTCAGCTTAAGTCTCCATTTTAAGAATTGTAGCTGATGGGAGCCATTCAGTGTTTTGTCTAGACATGGTTTTAGTGGTTTGGGATGAAACCTCCAAACAGGGTTCCAAGTCCAGTGTGGATATAGCCTTCGACACACAAGTCCTAACAATTTTACAGTCCATTTATCTTGAACCTAACATCCATCCACCTGTCCAATTAATCAACTGTCCATTCATATGCATATCTGTTGGTCCATCTGTCCATCCAACCAACTGTTCATCCATCAATCAACTTCCAATGATGCAGGGCATTGTCCTCCACACAACCTCCATCAACCTCCACACAACTTCCAAACAATCCCCCATAGTCTTCCACTGTGCTCCCGAAAGAATGCACATCATCCTCCAAATAACCCCCACCAGCGGGCCATATGGACTCCAAGACTGCAGTCAATGCCTGCTTTTGCATACAAACCTGGACACAGTAATCCTTCCAGGCTCACATATAGTTCACAGCTATGCGCCTGTTTATGACTCCAAGGGAGGAACACAATGTTGACTGGCTAAGATGACTGGCCAAGGTCTCTTGTCCTCACCTCAATATAGGATATGAGCAGTCAGGACTAAGGAGGACAGGAAGGAGAATCACTGCTGCATGCTGGACCCGGAGTGACTGAGTGAGTCAGACAGTCACAGAGCTGCAAGTGCCACCACTGCCTCATCATCTGTATAAGCCTGTCTGAGCAGGAGCTCACAGCCTCTCTCTGCCAGGTACTGCTTGCAGCCTCTCCTCCTGCAGATACAGGCAGCACGGGACCTACAACCCCTTTGTGGCCAAATTCATAGCCATCCTGGTCCGCATGTGACTTGCAGGTTGGACACCCCTGATCTATACTGTAGGCCCATCATTCATCTGTCCATCTATCTCCTGTTCATCAAGTCCATCCGTCGGTTTACCCGTTCAGCCATCCATACAGCCTGTTCTTGTTTTCTGCTATAGTGGAGTCAGACACTGAAGTCCTAACACTTTTACTTAGTATTTATCTTAAAATAGCGATTTTATTGAGCTGTTTATTAAAGGTTACATTTTATTGTTGGGTTGCTTTCATGGGGTGCTGGCTTTGATTGCTTCTTTTTGTATTATGTGGATTGTGTTTAATTGTGCTATTCATCCTCGGCAGTCTAGGCTTATTTCTCACTGTTGTGTAATGTGACACAATGATGCAGTGACCGTTTTCTAGTATCAGAGCCAAGCTGCCAAGGTTACAAGGAGCAGTTATGAAAAGCAGCACTGGCAGTGCCATGCTCCCTAGAATCGTATTTCTTTGCCAAGGCATCTATACATAGAACGGTGTTGGCTCCCTGTTAAACATACTGCTCTGTCAATCCTACCGTGTCCACACAGAACAACGTGGGCAGTGCCAGGTTCATTCCATGCACATTAAACCATTATCCTAGTTGTTATATTCAGAACAACATAACCTCTTATTGTCATTCAGCTCTGGTGTGAACCCTTTCAATGCCAGGTTAGGCAAGTCCTTGCTGAAGTAGAGAGATGGCAGAAAGGAGGAAAAAAAGAAAGTAGAAGGAGGTGCTGGATGTATATGGAGAACAAACGAAGCTCTGTAGGAAAACCTCCTCCCTAGTGAGCCATAGAGAAAGGGAACTATAATCTGCAGGCCGCTGAGAGTGCGTGAGAGAAATGCAGAGCTCAAGGAATGGCCCTCACCCCTCCCTGGTCTGCAGCCCTCTGCACCTTCTTTATAGTGCTCTACTTACCTCCCCCCTGCACCCATTTTTGGTATCTGTGTGTCTTGTTCTTCTCTCAGGGCTTAATCCTTTATTAGGCATCCCCTGGGAATCATTCCTTGTTCTGAATTTTTATTCTTTGCATCTAGTTGTAATGCTCTACTTGTACTTTGAGAACTGTGCATCATCTTTGTACCGTACTTAAGTATTCAGGCACTTTACCTCATTTTTTTGCTTTCTTCTGCGACTATCATACATCTAAGTATTTTTTGGTGAATTCCCAGTTGTACATTTTCCAGACTTCCACCTGGTGATTTATGGTATAGTAGGTCCAACTCCACACATTCCTCCATGTTTCTGCTGTTATCCACCTCTCGGTGTATTTTTCCGGTTATCGAAAACTCAATATTTCTACCATTATCCATTGCTCAACACCTTCCCACTACTATGCATTGCTTCATACAACATCCACAAAAGAACAAAGTACTCCTCATCTCTAGCTTATATGGTCCTTCTAACCTCCATTGCTTGACACTTTTCTCAAAATCTGGCCTTTACATTTTCTTTAAATTCCTACTTACCTCCCTTACATATACCAATCCTATTACAGTTCACCTCGCAAGTAAACAAGGACCCTTGAGGCGGGTTGTGAGCTTGGGTACTTTGGCCAAAATATGAACCCCTACCTTATATTTATCAGTAACATGCAGTGCGGCTTTGAACGCTGGGGGAGCCTAGGGTGCCAGTGCCAATGTGGTTCACCTATGACATGCCGAGCAGTCTGCTGGATTAATAATTAAAATATGGTGTCATTAATAGGTTGTAAGCCTGCATGGTGCACTACACTTATCATGTGGCCTGGAACCCTGTATATGTTTTTTAATACAAGAATGGTACTAAGAAGCCAACTCCCTCAATATAAGGAAGGTGTGTGAGTAGCTATTCATCAGTGCCTTGCACCTGCGTGGTGGCTCCTCCATATAGCAGTTTAGCGGTCTGTATATTTGGGATGTGATATTTATACCTGCCCTTTTGTATCAGTATATCAGGAAACATACTGTACCTTTTGTAATTCTGGCTAAAAAGTTCCACCTTGGTGTCATCAGACCATAACACATTCTCCCACATACTTATGGCAGACTTAATGTAGGTTTTAGCAAAATACAGCCAGACTTTGATGTTTTTAATTGTTTAAAAAGGTTAACCATTTTGCCACCGTACGCCACAGCCCAGACATATGAAGAATACGGAAGATGGTTTCACATCCCATACAGCAGTGTTCCCCAACTCCAGTCCTCAGGGACCACCAACAGATCATGTTTTCAGGATTTCCTCAGTGTTGCACAGGTGATGTAATTATTGTTAGTGCCTCACACATTACCACAGGTGTTCTTACCGTAGGATATCCTGAAAACATGACCTGTTGGTGGTCCCTGAGGACTGGAGTTGGAGACCCCTGCCCTACACAACCAGTACTTGCCAGAAACTCCTGCAGTTCCTTCAATGTGGCTGTAGGCCTCTTCGACCAATTTTCTTCTGATCTTTTCATCAATTTTTGAGGGACATCCAGTCCTGTTGTGATAAATTTAAGCCACTTCTTGATAATTGTCTACACTGTGTTCCATGGTATTTGTAATGCTTTGGGGATTTTTTGGTACCCTTCTCCTGACTGATACCTTTTGAAAACCAGATCCCTTTGCTGTGCTGTAAGTTCTTTGTGGACCATGGCTAAATCAGAATCCCTTTAAATAATGGCAGCTGTATACGACGGACTACTATTTAACAGGAGTTTAATTGTGATTGGCTAATTCTGAACACACCCACATCCCCAAATATAAGAGGGTGTTCACACTTCTGGAACTACAGTTTTTTGGTTCTTTTTTTGTTATTTTTCCACTCAAAAAGATTTCTATTTGTTTTTCAATGGAATTGTACAGATAACGGGTCATACTAAAGGTGAATATAAATCTGAAATGATTCATCTTTGTTGATTTTTTAACAAAAACCTAGCATTTTGAAACAGAAGTGTATAGGCTTTTCATACACACTGTATCTACTTGGGGATTTGTGCCCCATACCCTTCAATTACCAAGGCTAATCCATCCTATCCAAGGATTAGATTTGTATTTGGTTGAACACCTTTGGTTTTGATCATTATCATGGTGATTATACCTCAATACACTGACAAACTTCCCACCAAACACATACTATAGCCTGTGAAAAGAAATTTAGGTCAAATTTCATCCACAGTCTCTGCCATATTCATGGTCTATTCTCTGCCACATTGATCAGTATTTCTTAACAGCCTAACATTTTACATTCAATTTAGCAAAGTACCAGCTTTTGTTCACTCACCTCTTTGCCCCACACAGACACTTGTGCTCTGATCTTTGACCATCAATGAGCTGAAGGTATAAGAGGGATGTGCAGGGCCATCATCAGCTGGGTTCCTCATTAAGATTAGAGCTTCATTCTCTTCCAGAGACAGATGCTGCTCATTAATGGACAGAATTGTGTAGGAATGACCTTCTTTTAGCCTTGCTCCAGGCTTTCTGGCCACAGGCCTCAAACCAAGACATTATGGTCATCCCATCAGCTAAATCACCATGATCGTTCCTGTAAATCGCAACATAAAAACATCATACGGAACGCTTCTCATTTCCCAACATGGTATGGATTCAATTAAATTAATTGCCCCTGTAACAGTCACCTTATTACAACCTGGGGGCAGCTTCTTCTATCGATCTTCAACGTGGCCATCTTCAAAATTAGACCGGCCATAATTTCCATTTACAAGTGCTTGTATTTTCCCCTTGGAGCATCTGCTCTTTTTTAACTCATTAGATGCAGTTGGGAAATTAACATGCTTCCTTTCTCCATTGGCAGGCAAAAGGTAAAGCAGCTTACTGCAATGTTTCACAATGAAACTCAATTTTAAGCTGCGATAATGAAAATCTATAGTGCTTGATTTATAAATACTTGTGAAATGCTCACGCCGCTATTATGCTATTGAATTATAATAATTTGCAAATATATATTTAAAATTATATTACAGCACTTCGCTACTCGGCCATAGCACTCAGAAAGGCTCTTTGATTCAGCTTTTGTTAGAAACTGGTTAAACAAAAGCGGCTGGGGATCTGGTTATTGTAACATACCCCCCCCACAATTCCAGGAACACTTGCTCCCTGTTCCAACTTGCTCCCCGCTATAAATATTATGAGATTTAAATCCCTTTAATCTTATCGCAGCCTAAGCATGTCCAATCAATTAAATCCTATTATAAATTCTAATTACACCCCATATAAGCGTGGATAGGAGACCAGAATTAGCTTGCACACAATCATACGCCACGAAGACTTATATCAGCCATTCACTGTACTGAAAAGGAAGCACTATATGTAGTGACACTGACACACAGGGGCTTCCTGACCTCTCAAACCTCCTCTAATCTGTATTCATGTAATTGGGGAATAAAGGGATTCTACTACCATGCCGGCAGTTCTCCAAGCCAACGCTCGAGAAACAAGTCTATTTGGAAGGATCAGTGGAAAGAAACTGAAATTCTGGTAAATTCATTGAAACAATATTTGTCCAACTCGGCAACAAAATAGAATGATGATCCCTTATGGCTAATGGGACATTCTAATAATTGTAGCTCCCCTTAAGTCGAGTTAGTATTTTCAAAGGCTATATAATTTCCTGTGCTGATCTTGAGCAATATACACTGTAACCTAGATATCATACAGCTATAAATTATGCATATGGTCAGGTGCTCCATAAAAGGATTCTAGTCGAGACTCTACCATTATGAACATCATAGACCTAATTTGCGTGTTTTCCGTTATCCTTTTCATAAATTTCTTGAGAAGTCCCAATTTTTTTTAAAGATAATTGATAAATCACCCTATTGCTCTTACATTGATCTTTACGACCTCTTAGACAGTCCACTTTTATTTAACACTCCTTCACGAGCTCCTTGAGAACATTAAGCCTGGCTACCTCTCCACTTCGAATGAGAAAAGGAAGCAAATATTCTTACAGTCAAAGCAATACTAACTTGCAGACCAATCTGCCTTTTATGGTTTGTCCAATTGACATATTGCAGAAGTTTTTGAACTGGAATCCATATTTAGCCCAAAAAGTCTCATCGTAAACTTTAACTCTGAATGACCAGCTTTGGTATTTCGAGGGTCAAGACATATAGAAAATGTCCTATATGTATAGAAATGGACTATAATCAGCTTGTTAAATTTGACCATTTTAGGACTTGTCATTAGATATTAAAATTTCACTGCATGACCCTTATCATTAACAGAGACTCTTACCCTTGTGGCCATTTTTACGTGCTTCTTTTATTGATGACCTCTATTACTGTAACTCATTTTACTGGACCTTTGCAGCATTGCTATGGTAACTGTCTTGAGGATCTATTATACTTTCCACATATGATATTACAGACTGATTCATGAAGCTGCCCACATTTGCTTCCATAATTGAATTCACAACATTTTTACTATTGGAACCTATTATTGAGCATTCATATTCTCAGAGACTGGCCAACTAAAGTACCAGGGGAGCTTCCAGTGGGTCCAAATTCTGACAAAATAATGGGCTCCAAACAGAAGACAGTTCTTATGGTATGATGCAAAGATTGACAATAGGTACTCCGATTAGTATCCTCCAAAGTACAGGAGCTTGACATTGATAAGTTGTGTTCTGTCCTTGTCCCCAAAAGCATAAAATAGATTTCCCATTCCCAATCAGTGCTTTTGCTCTTACCATCATCAACGCAATCTCTTTGTCTTAATTCCAATGCATGCAACTACCAAAAAGACAAATAATCTTACATGGTTTTATTCCTGACTTCTTCCTTTTTACACTTCATCATTTTTAACCCAAGACGACTATACTAATGATATAATCAAAGTACATTCCTGAGCACTGATTAAAGCCGAACGTAAGAGAAAACATGAAAGAGCTTCTGTTAAAGCTCCGCTCACAAGACTTATTTTCATGACTTTGAAAGTACTAAACGAGTGCTATACAGTACCTTACATTAGTTGTACAACCTCAACCCTCTACCAACTGGAGACAGCTATTGTGATCTCTCTTACAATGGATAGTCTATCGGCAAGCGCGAGGAGATCATGTTCTTTCCATTTATTTTCCAAAAAGCATAATATAGCTTTTTATCACTTTTCTGGGACTTATGGAGAGAGTAATACCATCAACTTGAGTAGATGCAATTCCTAGTCATTCAAAAAAATAATTCATTCACTGCAGTAAGAGCTACACAGAAACATATAATGCTCCAAAAAACCTGGTTTCTGGAGAAAAAAAATGTATGGCTACTCTGTTCTGAAGGTAATTGACCTTGCATTGTAGCTCTAGCCAAAAGGCAAGAAATAGAATAAAAGTATGGAAAATAAAAAGCGATTGGCAAAGACTGGTTCTATAGTGTAATAACGTACTAAACTGCTAACTACATAAGAAAACTTTAGATATGGCAATTAATCAGGTCTTTGAAACCACCTGCCCAATATTATGTAGATCACCCTTGTGCCACCAAAACAGCCTTAGATAGGAGAGAAGAGGAAAAAAGGGGTACAACAATATGGGCCAGGAAACTAATTGCCTGTAATAAGGTTGTCAGGAAAGTACTGCCAATATAAAACAAACAGCCACTCCCTACAGCTCCCCTCATGGATCCGATCCGTGAGGGGAGTGTGAACTTTAACCTTTTTTCACTTTTTGTTTACTTCTATGTGATTGCCGTTATGCATTGCATAACAGTGATCGCGTGACCGGCGGTCACATATCGCAGCCCTTCATGACAGCTCCAGGTTGTTGGCTAACTCCGGCAGCTGATAGCAAGCGTGTTTTACGGCCTTGGGGATTAAAGTCTAGAAAGTCAGGAAGTAAAAACACATATGGACGGTCACTAAGGGGTTAAGGTGGCATTTGACCTTCGTGATAACCCATTAGGAGTTTACTAGCTATGTTGAGAGCAAATGAGAGAGGAAACTTTTTGAAGGTTGGTTACTTGACCAAGATAGAAGATGTAAAAAGAAATAATAGGGCGAGGCATTTAGACCTTCAAAACATTCCATCCTCTAAAAGCTTTAAGCTCTTATTTTAGAGAACATTAGTAAGTTGGGAGGATGTATTTGATAAGAGAGAAGTGAGCTGCTTTAGAAGTCCATATACTAATTCTGGTACAAGCTGAGCACTGATTATTTGCTAGTCAAGAAGGATCTTCCTGGAAACAATGCTATCTTTGTACATGAAAGTGTGTTCTCTAGTGAAGTCAAAGCACAAATCTGGTTAAGAACTTTGGATTTTTGGTGTCAAATATGCAAAAAGTCCAACTCTTTCCAATGCAGATGTAGGTAACATAGTAGGTTAGGCTGAATGAAGACAATGTCCATCTAGTTCAGTCTGTTTCAACCTCCTTGTTGATCCAGAGGAAGGCAAAAAACCCCAAGAGGCAGGAGCCAATTAGCCCTTTCGGGTAAATAAAAATCCTTCCCAACTCCTTAATGGCAGTCAGACTAATCCCTGGATCAACCTCTAATAGTGCCTACTGTCTGTAAGACCCGGATCAACAACCCGTTGGTCACCTAATGTTTACACTACGTTTGGGCAAGATTCTGGTCTTCAGCATATCCAGTATCCTGTTAGAATGTTGCCAAGAGGCTTTTATGTCACATACTGTACCTCTATTGTTCATTTCATGCCAGGTCACAGGACTCACATGCTGCACCTTACTTTTGGAATATAGGGAAGTTTGCATAGATGTTTGAAAAAGTTTTTGCATCTTCTGCTGTCTTTTTGGGTTAAACTCCTAAAAATTTAAAGCGGTTCCTGGGCGTGGAGAATGTGATGGCCTGAAATGGCTCAGTGATAAATTGTCAATTAACTGGGTTGTTTGCCTTGTACTACCTCATTCCATCTCTGTGCACCCTGCTCGAAACGCTAATAAAACTTTATACCAGCACAAATCCTACTAAAAATATTTATCCTCAAGCTTTTAATCATATAGCCTTATTAGATAAACCCCCTAATGGCCTTGGTGTGTCACATAAGCAATTAATTATTGTTAATAGATGAGAATTAATCTCTGCCTGACATCTTATTGCAGGGTAACATGTCATTTTGAAATGGAAATATTATTACACCCTCTCCGTATCTTCACAGAAAATCCAACTCTGGCTTGTCAAGAGCAAGTAGACCCTGCTTAAAGGAAAATTATAGGAGATAAACAAAGTGCTGCGATTTAAAAGAGCACTTTGTGACACTCATGAATATAGATGTCAGGGTTTCAAAAACTTGACAGCTGACTCAGTCAAGGGTTTTCAGTGGATTTGTCACATTTTAACCTCTCCCTAAAAGGCTTGTACGTTTCAATAAGGATTGATATTTTGTTGTCTTTTCTCTTCTTTAAAGCAATTTTTGTTTAATTTTGCTGTCAACATGAATGACCGCATTTCAAAAAGTTGCCTCCTGGCAGCTTGATTGCCATTGACTGACAATAGATGCTGGTGTGGGTTGTATACAGTTATCTTCAGAGTTCATTTCGCCATACTTCGACTTTCATTTAAAGCGGATTTTTGCAGCAATGATCATGTATGTCAAGGCTGCAATATTATTTTCATAGGCTATGGGCTTTACCAAATTTTAGAAGGATTACTAGTTTACTTAGTAGTCATCTCAAAGTTTCTTTATGGTAGTTGCTATAATGACATTTGTGGCATAACCAAAAAATATGCTATAAATATCTGATAGATGCAGATCCCAGAGGTGAGACTTGCATCCATCTCCAAGATGGCGGATGGGTGAGGGGGGCTCCCAATCCCTGTCCTGTCTGGTTAGGCAGCTGCAACATCAAGGCAGTGAATGAATGAAGTTGTGGCTACGCATGTCCATGGCTCTGTTCATTCACTTCTACGAGAGTCATGAAAACAGCCGAGAAAGTGTAAGCGGGACACAGATCAGAGAATGTACATTTTGGAGTCAGGTGCTAGTCATAGACGTGGGACCAAGATCTATCAGACATTTATGACATATCCTGTCCATTAGATCCTTAACTCTACAGCGATTGCAGAGCTGAATCCAGCACACCTTTATTAACCACCGTCACCTCAATAGACTCTCTATTGAGAGATCAGTAATGTAACAATAGTTTTTTCATTATTTCCTTACAAAGTCATTTCCTGCTCTCTGTTATTCCGTTTTACAGAATGTATAATACAGGTCTTCAATGGAGTATAAAAATCCCATCGAACACTATAATAATTGCACAGGTAGTATTCCTCCGCTGCCTGTCTGGGCTTAGAGCCGGTACAGGAATTCTGTGTTACCAATTCATTGTCCCTCCAAAGACCATGTAATGTTAATTTTATTTGTGCTGGTTTTTGCCACTGGAAATCTATACTTTAAAACACTTAGTTTTGTATAATTTGGGCTCCTAGTGTTAGATTAACATAAATGGTTGTAATATACTTAAAATGCTTTGTGCATCTCCCAGAACCAGCAAGAGATGTTTCCCTTTTCCTCGAAAACATGTTACTTAGGTTCCATAGAGTCCTGAATAGTTGACTGGCCCAGCTAGGCTGTAAAAGCTCATGCACATGGCAAATTCATGTATATGGATCCTAATTATATATAGACAAGAGGACCTACAGACACTGAAGGTGCTGCTATATAATCACTGTGAGGCATAGTATTCTCCTCTTGGTGAGGCTCCTAGGCAAGATTACCTATAATGAGGGCTAGATTACATAGAGGGCACACAGCACACAAGTCACCTTGACATCCTCTCATCCTCCCAGGCTGCTTATAGTTATCTAGGTCCTTTTAAAGTGAGTCCATCGGCGGTTTCTAAACTGGTGACAGCTGTATGAAAGGGCCAAGAAGCCGTTCTAAAGCATACCTGTATGTTTGCAGTAAGTGTCGCCAACTTGGATAAACTTTGTCCCCTGTGCCAGCCAAGCTGCATGTGCTATGAGGGTGCAACCTCTCTTTGAAGTACCCTTGGCACTCTGCATTAACAGGTTGCACAGCTTTGATTGACAACCATAGCATCTTATGAGGCCACATAAGAGAGAGGTCCCGCCCTCATGGCACTTATGGCAGTATGGGGAATAAAACTGTTTTCCAACAAGCCATCGAAACTGACAGCATATATACTGGCATGCTTTAGAACTGCTCCCTATATAGAGCTGGCAGCAGTTTTGCCGTATCAGAACTCTGGAGAGACTCATTTTAAGCCTTTAAAAAGGGCCTCCAAGTTTTATGGCTTTGGACACCTTTGACGATATATGGTTTTATTGCATTGTATATATGTTTTGTGACAGAAGACGTTCATAATTGGTTTTAATTACAAATCCTTTGTCTTCCGCAGCTTGTATGCATTACAGTACAGTACAAGCGACTCGGTCTCGTCCAGAGCTCATTCCCTCAGACCTCTCTGACAGCTCAGGCTGCAGCCCGATTCTCTGCCATTCTGATAGGTAACATAAGAGGACAACTTTTTTGAATGAAGCTTATTTTCTGTGGCTGTAAAGAAGTCAGCTGAGGTTAGTGTTTCAGAGAGCCGAGATAAGGGCTACAGCCTGAGCCGTGAGCTTGTCTGAAAAAATGGGCACTGAACTGGATCAAGCAGCTTGTATTGTAGACCGAAAACAAATGATCCAAAATGTTTTTCTTTAAACCAATGGTAGATCTGTTTTATTTCATAATATACATACAATGTGATTAATAAAATGTCTGCAAAGGTGTCCAAAGACCATTTGAAAATTTCACGGCACAAGTCACAGGCTCGGCTGTGGCCATAACTCCTATAGATTTCACCTCTCCTACACATGGTGGTGATAGGAAATAAGCTGAGGTCTTGGTTTAGGTGGGATGGGACCTTTAGTGCATTGATTTCATACTGTAGAACAAAAACCTAGTGCGGTCTATAGGTGTTCTACAACATTGCTACAATACAACGACATTTGGTTGCAAGGCAATGACAGAAACTTCCATTTTACCCTATGGGAAACAAGTAAGAAACGACCTTGGAAGCAAGGTAGAAATGACCTTGCAACCAAACACAAAAATTCCAACTCCGCTCCATTGAGAAATATTAAAATTGTGCTACAGTAATCCTGGAATTTTACATTGACGTGCCGGTGACACAATGTGACCCTGTAGCCCCGGTCCAATACAATCCTCTCCATAGTAAATATGTCAGGTTGTATGTGGGAAGGGAGGGGGACCTTTGTGAAGGCTTCACACATGGTATGGTCTGGGGACCACGAGCGATGATGAACATTATTAATCTGCACTGCCGTGCAAGTCAAGGGCATTTTTATTAGATTTCACAACAAATCCAGGAGTCAATATTTCCCTCTTGTCATCCATCAGACAATAATTAAAAGAAATGTCGACCGCTTTATATATATTATGTGCTGGACTCCGAGGACTGGGTCTCCATTGCATCCCATTCCGTCATAGTAATTAATAAAACTCTTGGAGCCATTGCAATACCGAACCCTATCCAGTCAGAAAAAAAATATGCAGCCCCAGCAAGATTTTCCTCATTTTTTAAAGTTCTTTTTCCAGTAATTTTTTTTCAGGGTTCATCCTGTGTAGAGTGTACAACATGAAGTGACAAACTGCAGGTCCATATAATTTACTATAGCAGTGATCTTGGTGTGTAAGTGGAATCATGCCACAGGCGATATAAAAGAGGTTGTCACCAGTGTGTATAGCTCCATTCATCAAGACAAAGCCCATTAGACCAACAGAAAAAAATTCTGGGTATGACAAGACACATGACGGATATGCAATAATGACACCACAGTAGCGGACATTCTTTCAGCACTACATTATATAATAAATGCCAAGAGCGAGCGGCCACTACTGTAGTGTCAGCATTGGATAACAGTCGTGTTTCTTTGTACATAGACTTCTTTTTTCAGGGTTGGTCTAACGGGTTTTCTGTCTTGATGGATGGAGCCCTGTACATGAGGCATTTTTATGACTTTTTTAATGTGCTTTCTTGTCAAATTTATAGAAAACTATTTTATCCAAAAAATTATCTGTTTGGCATCATAAAAGATTAGATTTTTATTCTTAAAAATAATGCATCTGATACGAGCAATATAAAATATTTTTAAATGCAGAATAAAGTTTTGAAAAAGTTTTAAAATATCTTTTTTTTTTAATTCTAATTAATCAAATCATAAGACGCTGGAATGGGCAGCTTTCTAAAGCAATGCTATGTTCACACTGCATGTTTGGTGTTCACCACCAGGAAAGCTCCTGGCGCATACGCCAAATGTATCCAAAGAGCTCTATTGACCTGATGTATGCCCAGTGTGCCCTCTTGGCATTCATAATGGCCAAAATACCTTTATTATACTATATTAAATACAGTGGTCAACGCTATTCCTAAGGCAGCCAGTAAAAAAAAATAAAAAATATATACCACAGAGTATAGTTTTTTTTATAATGAAAGCCTATGGGTGATGTATGCCCATAGTGTAGTCTATATTGGAGCCTTCCATCAGAGGTATAGATTATGAAATACTCATGACTTATACCTTTGATGGATGGCTCATGTGACAAGAGCCTCACTACACTGGTTATTGCTACTTTATTCATACAATTGCTCAATTTTAGCTTTAGTTGCCATCTGACATACTGGAAGGGACAATCTACTATAGTGGCCTCGTTTATGAAAATTACAGCCTACAAAAAGTGGGGGAGCCACCTACAGCAACCCTAGAGATCACATTATGAAAACCCTAACCTAAAGAAAGTGGATGTATTGCTCATGCAATTCAACAGAGTATAACAAAAAATTCTATTTGGAATATGATTGGCATATACGGTCCAGCACACCAGTGTAATTCCATTCCGGTATACTATATGGCATACCAGCAGTATTACTATGCTCACTGACTTTTCATTACAAAGCTTCATGCTGACTCAAGAGGAAACAAAAACTTACAGCAAAGGTTTACGCCAAGAACAGTAAAAGGATTTTATGGGCAACATGGCAGATTAGGTACATTTGACTCACTGGGGACGTAGTTTAGGATTTCAACAGTGCAACATCTACTCGGAGTTTGGATGCGCTCACTCTGCGTGCATGGGCTTCATCCAACTTTCTCAATTTACTCCAAAAACAGAGGTTGGCGGTGCCGCACTGGGACTCCTTGGGGACATAAGAGCCGATTCTAAGGTTCACACTTCATCAATACACAACCTGTCATTACCTATAAGCACCATAAACTAAAATGGGCTTATAGAACAATAGCCAAGAAGTCCAGGAATGTGTTATTTACACTTATCAGTCTCCCTGTTCCCTTACTGTAAGCCCTGGAAGTCAGCCGGTGCTCTGTGCATCAAACTCATCTTTGCAGTCAGTGCGCACGCATGTCGGGCCCCTCTGAGCAAGGGCTGGTTGGGCCGAAGAGTAGGAAGACTTGAGCACCCTGGGCCACTAGAGCATTTTAGGGCCACCCAGCCCTTCTCCAAATATTCCAGCCGATTGTAGGAGTAAAAAGAATGAACATTCACACACTGCCAGCCCATTTGAGTCTCCGATGCTGTACGCAATGTTGCACAGTATAACGTCATTACTCCTCCCCCGGCTCTAGCACTCACTCTCTATTCAGATAATTGGAGCCAGGGAGGAGTGATGACATTATGTTGTCCAACATTGTAATTAGCGTCGGAGACTCAAGCGGGCTGGGAGTGAATGTTCATTTGCTTACCTCTACCACTGGCTGGGGTTTTAAGAGCGGGGCTAGGAGGACCTAAACATACACTGGGGCACATTTTCTGCACAGGAGCTCTTGGAATTTATTGTACCCCCCCTATGCGCACACACTGACTGCAGAGAAAGTCCAATGCATGGTCCAAGCACCATTTTCCAGAGCGGACAGTGAGGGAAAGGGTAGACAGATAAGTAGAAGAATCATATCTCTGGACTCCTCGGTTCCTGTCCTATAAACCCATTAACTTAGTTTATGGTGCCTATAGATGAGGTCAGGTTCCCTTTGATCCATTGTAATGTTGTACACACAGGATATAACCAATAAAAGGTCTAATAGGTTATTTGTGAATTGTCCAATAAGAAATAGACCCAAATGGCAAGTAATTGGCTCCAAAGTCACCTCCAAATGGGGTTGTCTTCCACTGCACCTTTGGAGCTCATTATTATGTCAGAGCCTGGGCTCACGGAAGGATCCACTGGTACTCCGATGGACAGGAACAACTATGGAGGTAGGTGCGTTGTGGTCTTCAGTTTTTAGTGAGCGAGATAGGGATTAGATTAGATTATGCTACAGTTTTCATTTCTATGTTGGAAGGTTTATGACGACACCACACAAGATCTATCCTTATCAAGATGGGTTACAACGTCCTCAAACTACCTGACAGCAACTCAAATCCGGATGCTTTTCCTATGACATTGTGGCAATCCTGGGGAACTAGAAAATCTCTTTAAGTGGAGCAGAGCCTGTAATCCAGCAATTGAAATCTTCCTCGCCCTCAGTACGCAGGACTCTGCGTCATCCCAGGAGGGAGAAACCGAATAATCCCACACTCTTCAAAGCATTTCCTACCCCGGAGCGAAAGATAGCTGTGCAGACTCTGCTCACTCCCTCACCACAAAAAGCAGATAGATCAAACGCAAAAGCTAGGATTTGGCTTCAAAGCTGCTCAGGATGGGAGAAGAGGAGGGGGGAGCCTACTGGGAACTGTACCCCAGCTCTTCCATGTTTCCTATGGGGCCATTCCCATATTGACGACCGAAAGCGGCGCAGAGTGTGATAGAGAGATGTAGTATGTAATTACTTTTCATGGGTCAGTAGCTCCACTTATACAATCATTTGCAAATCAACGTATTTTTTAAAAGACATTATAAATGAGATTAAAGCAAGGAGGATCGTTGATAAAGTTAACTCTTCATGTCATTTGGAATATTGTCCTGCAAAGTTACAGGATTTGGGATATCAACCTTGATAAGTTAGTTAATAAGGGAGTACAATATAGATCCAATGAAAATGGCTGCACAGCATATAATAGAAAACTTTATGCATATGGTAATAGAATTGTATTCCAACACCCCAAAAGTGATATGACCAATGGACATGATCATCAAGGTCATAAGTGGCAGGGAGAAAACCCATGCAGATATAGGACCCCAGGAGAAAAGGGGGCACATTCCACATTGGTCTTCTCATTTTAAAGAGCTTTTTCAAGCACATGGGACATCAATAGTTGATCATCTGGGCTCTGCCGCTCAGTACATAGAGCACCCACTGTGATCACTGCAGAACAGAGGTATGGAGTGGAAGCTGCTGCTTCCACCCTGTGTAGTGGCTAGCACTTGTGAATCCAAGCGCAGCTGTCATTCATTTTAATGAGACCCCACCCTGAAGTTACAAGCATAGCCACTACACAGGGGTTGGAGAACACAACTTTTACACCTCTCAATACAAGAGGGTGTCATCTACGTCTAGAAGAAAGAAAAGTTCATCACCAACAAAGAAAGGGGTTCTTTACTGTAAGAGTAATAAAACTGTGGAACACTGTCTGAGGATGTGGTAATGGCAAAAAAGAAAAGAAAAAAAAAAAAAGAACGATATTACAGGATATAGACATTAAATAGCGGGAAGGGCTGTTGACTCTGAGTCAGGAAGGAACTTTTCTCTGAAGAGTGTTGATCCAGGGATTATTCTGACTGCCATTGTAGGCAGGAATATTTCCCCCCGAAATGGGCTAAATTGGCTTCTGCCTCATTGGTTTTTTTTTTCCTTCCTCTGGATCAACATAGGTGGTGGAAACAGGCTGCATTGGATGGATATTTTTTCAGCCTACATCTCGGCAAGAAAAATGAAAAAAAGCACATACTGAAAGGGAAGAATTGGGCTAAGCAGCAGCACATGTGAAAAAGACTTGGGTATACTAATAGATCATAAACTGAACATGAGTCAACAATGTGATGCAACAGCCAAAAAGGCAAACACAATTCTGGGATGTATTAAGAGAAGCATAGTCTACATCACGCAAGATAATTATTCCTCTCTTTTCTTCCTTAGTCAGACCTCATCTGGAATACTGTGTTCAGTTCTGGGCACCCCATGTTAAAAAAAGACAGACAAACTGGAGCAAGTTCAGAGAAGCGTTACCAAGATGGTGAGTGGTCTGCAAATCATGTCCTATGAGGAACGGTTAAAGGATCTGGGAATGTTTAGCTTGCAAAAAAGAAGGCTGAGAGGAGACTTAATAACAGTCTACAAATATCTGAAGGGCGGTCACAGTGCAGAGGGATCAGCCCTATTCTCATTTGCACAAGGAAAGACTAGAAGTAATGGGATGAAACTGAAAGGTAGGAGACACAGATTAGATATTAAAAAAAACAAAACTTTCTGACAGTGAGGGTGATCAATGAGTGGAACAGGTTACCATAGGAGGTGGTGAGTTCTCCTTCAATGGAAGTGATCAAACAAAGGCTGGACAAATATCTGTCTGGGATGATTAAGTGAATCCTGCACTGAGAAGGGAATTGGACCAGATGACCCTGGAGGTTCCTTCCAACTCTACCAGTCTATGATTCTATGTGGTAGGTTCATAAAGCCACTAAAATCCAAGTGGAAGCCCGCTTTAAACATTTTCAGTTTAACTTATGATATTTCAGGGTCAAATTGTTGCAAGTAGAACAATGACAAGAGGAAGACTTCTAGTGGTGCACATTAGATGACCATCAATAACTCGGCCATATGGTTACCAGACTGTTATAATGTGATAACTGATGTGAAAAAAACTGCAACACAAAAATGCAGATATACTCATGACTTTTAGGTAGTGGGGGGACTTTTACAGAGCACTGTACACCAGAATTTTGCAACTTTTCTCCTTCCTGCACCAACCTCATCACTTTCGTGAAAAGTGGGCAACGCTTACCACATTGATCTAGAATATTTGCCAGAAACTGGTGTAGGTTATATCAGAAATCTACCTCAGCTCCTAGCTGCGTAGATTTATGTGTCGGAGATACCCCTAATATATGAAGAGGCATGCGCTTCTTCATATCTTAGTTGTATCCTGCGCTGGCAAGAATTATATTAAGACCGGCATTGGAAATGTATATTATTGGTATGTGTATTCCACCAATGATCCATGGACCACCTAAATAAAGCTTTGATTCTACTAAACTCACAGTCATAAACATGTAACAAACGTTAACCTATCATAACATGTTAAATGTCACGTTAACTACAATGTACTACAATGCTGCGAATCGCATTATCATGATGTGACGGTCATGTTTACAATTGCTACTTCTGTACATACAAAAAAACTCATTTTGAGCGAAACTACAAGAGCTCTATACATCTAGGAAGAAGTCAAGAGAAGAGAAGGGTGGAGTGACTTCTATTAAGGATAGGATCCCAATAGTCAGAATAGTTTTTTGTAGAATAGTTAGTAGGGTGCTGCCAGTCCAATTACCATCACAATAGGTAATGGGGCATAGAAATTCTTAATTGTAAAAAGGAGAAAATTATGAACCGTGGGTGCAATTCTTGTAATGTAAAGCGCATAAAAGCAAAGGGATTAACCCAAATTTCTTCTTTATGAATTAATTGATAGCCAGGTCAAATAACGCGTTTCGGCGCAGCCCCTTCTTCAGAAAAGGCCAGAAAGAATACTAATAAAGCGAATGGAAAGTAGAAGGTAGGAAGAATAATATAAAAAAGATGGAGACAAAAATGGAATCAATCATTAAGAGCAAGAATAAACTAAATAGATTTTAACCCTTGAATAGATTTAACCCCACAAACGTGTTATTTGTGCTGGCTATCAATTAATTCATAAAGAAGAAATTGGGTTCAACTCTTTACATTACTAGGTTTGCGCCCACAGTCCATCATTTTCTCCTTTTTACAATTAAGCATTTCTACTTGGAAGTGACATTCTGATATGTTATTTATGTAATTCATCAATTTATGTAACTATCAAGATCTCCAGAAGGCCGATAATTGTGCCGAACAGCAAGTCCCGTGAAGCTTCGCTCTTCACTATTTGACTAGGAATCATGGGAGGTTTTTTTTCTTTCTAAGACGTCATGAATGTCGGTTCGCGAGATGAAGCGTCGGTAATGTTTGCTCAGCTCGGTCTAAAAGCTGCATCTTCACACAAATAAATAAAACACTTTGTCCTTTAATACACCAGTGACACATCAAGTACCTATATGTAAAAGTCACCGAGAACAGGTGCCATTATCTATCAAATTATACAGCAATGCTGAGGGAAATGGAGGCCCATCTATAGAAAGCCGGAGTCGTTATTGAAGTTGTGGGTAGACAATGCTTCTCCGGCCCTCTGACAGTGACAATGTCAATACCTGTGAGAAGCTTTTGTCACCAGTTATCTGGAAACCCCCTGAGATAATGAGCCGTGACTCATTTGGTGCAACGGAGTAAAATCTGCACAGTGGAGCAGGATTTAATGTAACATTAGGGAAACTGCAAAGACGATCTTTATCATCCACATCTTTACTCTTTGAAATGCTTATAATGAAAGCAGCCAGCAATGAATGGGAGATAAAACGTGAAGGATACCCGCTATAGACTGGCACTGGGTACGATAATGTGTTAAACGTAGGCCGGTAATATATTCTTCGATCTTCCCTGGACATGTTCTTCTACCTCTGCATCCGGCAAATTGGTGAACTTATTTATCTTGCCATTTAATATTACTTCTTTCCTCTGTTCCATCACAATTCTAAGCATTCTATTTCTTGTCCAGCTTGTTAACACTGTTCATCCTGATTGTCCCAGTACAAGAATGGAGCTGTAGTGTAGATGGCACTAAAGGGGGCCATACACATTAGATACAAGTCTGTTAGTTAAAATTTCAGTTGGGATTATGAGACCATATCATGTCTATGGGGCCTCTTGACGCTCCCCTGGCAGCAAATGCCGGTGGAAAGACAGATTAGGAATGTTGGCTTTCAACATGCCTGAGCCTTTCTTCCTGTAGGTTCAACATCAGCCAATTACCATCTCCCCATTGACATAAACATGCACGGGCCAAGGCACTGGCACATCAAGTCCTGTAGAGCAGAAGCCATTCTTTTCTGAAGCTCTCGACTTTGGTTTATGGATGGAGGTCATGATGGGACCACATCTAGGATGTCCATATAGTGCAATAAAGCCTTGATGGGACATCCTCTTCAAGTTCAGCTCCTGCTTGTCCATAAAAGGAACCCAAAAATCTATTTTAACCTAAGGATTAATTTAGCTGGTCCCAATTTTCTAGAGGCAGAGAGCAAAAATGCAAGTAGATTCGTTGACTAAAATTATGGACCATTTGTATCCTCTTTTCAGATGCAGGAACAAAAAGTTTGTCTTTTTTAATAACTCAATATATGGTACCAGTAACTTTACATAGGACTGCAGGTAATCCTACTGCACTATCATACGGCAACATTTATTGAGATATGAATGATCAGGATTTGGTTCAAAGAGTTTATTGAAGAATTCAGTTCTGCTACATCTCTATGTTCTCAAGTTATCCATCAGAAATGAGCCACATTGTTCAATACTGCCATCAAGCCGAATTGCCCTTGATTATCTAGAGTCATGGTCTGACTCACGCATGCTGTATCAGATACTCTTTTGTGCATTTCCACGCATGTAAAATTTTACGCAGCCGTCTACCGTGTGGTTATGTTTGCACTGGAAAGCTTTGCATGAGATTACGATGAAGGAGATGGGACAAAGCAGTGTGTCAAGAGCATCTCCATGTTCCTTATTCTCAAATGACAGTCCAATGTTTTCAAGGATCAACCAATGGAATGGCCATATGCACCAAAACTACTTTAATTCCACGATTCACTCTTTTCTTTAATAGATACAGTTATATTCTACATACAAAAACTCAAAACCATCTGTAGAGATGTCGTCAGTGGCACAGGTATGGGTACCTTTGGGGATGCGCTTATAAATGGTGACCACGAAAACATTTCCACTGCTTTGTTTTACGGTTCACATGTAATATGTTCGGTACCAAAAAGATAAAAGCTGAAGACTCCCTTCATGCATCGCCTTCTGTGGCTCTTTTGAGCTAGGAAAAGCACTACATTTTTCATATGTTTTTACCTGTGTGTTTGTGGGAGGATGTTTTATTTATGCACCCTTTTTTGACAAGTGTTTAAATGTTTCCCATAGAGAAGCCTTGATGTATCACCTGACAAAGAATACCATAGCAAAAACAAAATCACCACAATCGCCAAAGCCAATTGTGAATTCATAAAATAAGGGAACTGTTAAATAAGGGCTTATATTGCCTCTTCTTGCTGGACCCGCTCTTAAAGACCCATTTAGACCCAATGATTCTCGCTCAAAATAGCGTCCATCGTGCAGTTTTCGTTACCGATTCGCTCATTGTGGACTTTCAGCAAGCTGAAAAAGACAACAATGAGTCTTATTCGGACCGCCCGCTGAGTTCTCAGCAGTATACCACTGATACTCTTGTTTCTGCTGGTATCCCAATCAGAGAACACAGCAGAAGTATGCAAAAGTAAGCCCTCCAGCTGTCCTCTGTATACCCTGCTCAGAGCACTAGCTCTATACCAGATGAGCTCTCCTTGAATACAGCAGGAGTATGCAGAAGACAGCGCTCCAGCTGTATTCTGCATACCCTGCTCGGAGCGCTCAGCTGTATACCAGCTGAGCACTTCGAGTAGACAACAGCTGTATGCAGAAGATAGCAGTCCCGCTAGTTTTCTGCATAGAACATGAGTCTTCATTTACACACTTCTGCAACATAAACGCTTAAACTGTCACGCAAACTGCCATTTGAGCGATCATCTTGCCGTGTAAATGCACACAACGATTATCGCTCAAGAGGTCTTTTGAGTGATAATAGTTGAGTCTAAAAGAGCCTATGCCCGAGAAACTTCCACAAAAGTTCTACCTTAAAAAACACTGACTCTAGCCGAAAAGAGTCAAAGTAAAAAAAACATGAACAAAAAACAGTTAGGGCTCGGGAGTACTACGATTAAAAACAAAAAGTGCCTGCTGGTGATCACGGACTTGCGGGGGCTCCATTAATGCTATATTAATGGAGACCTCCCGCAGCGTAAATCCACGGCAAATAGAACATGCCGCTATTGATTTCCTGCTGCGGAAATCCACGTTCGAATTCCGCATGTGAGCATGCAGTCTGATATTGTCAGCGTTGTCAATTTACTCATACATTTCTAGAAGACATCTATCTAAGAAAAGATGTTCCAGAATTATTAATTTATAGGGAATACACGTATTTACTAAAATAGGAATTTCAGAAATGGTGACAGGTCCTCTTTAAGCGAGGTTGTCATACGTCAGAAAATGCTGGCATGCCTGGTTCCTTTACTTCTGCAGCTCACAGATCTACTTAATTAAGGCATTAGAGTAGACGTAGCCGGAAGACTAGAGAAAACTTATATATGAACGAATTACACGAACAAGGAGGAGCCTCCAGTACAGAACCCAGTGGACTTTTCCTCTCAGGATGGTAGGAACCACCACCAGAAGAAGGACCTAACCTTTTTACCATTCATTTTAGGAATCTTTGCTGCTTTTTTTCCCACTCTTGCAAGCCATTTTGAGATAACTATAGAAAGAGAAGACCTAAAAAAGTTCATATCACACATTGTGAATAAGGTTGAGGTCAACCTGAGCTAGACCTTTCCATGGGACTCAAGAGTCATTGTGTCTGCTGCTGCATACAAGGCATTGAACACATACTATTTCTATGATATAGCAGATATCTCAATTACCATGTAAAGAAAGGAATTCATGCTCCATTGCTATTAAGCAGACCCAGCTTCAGGACAATGCGTGCCCTTGGCTTTACAAGCATAGGCATTGTTTGCTTACATCGCCATGGGTCCACAAGCCCAGAGAGCTCTAACATTAGCCCACATTTGCTACCAGTGCCTAAATGTAGTTAAATCCTTTCCCTTGTTCTTACAGGAGGTTGACAGTCATCTTAATATTTGCATATATTAAAATTAAGTATATTAACAAGATGTTAACAGCAAGAGAAAGGGCCGATAAGGGAAAATGCTAAATAAAAGGCCAGCACTAAAAAACAAAACAGACTGCTTTTGGCAATCAAATCCATTCTGGAACCTTTGTTATAGCGAGGCATCAACTATTGGGAGTACGATGACTTTTAGAAGGTTCTTTTTTCTGCCAGCTTGTTTCTGTGCCAGTGGGGCGCACTGCAAAGGATTTGACAATAGACGTCACAATCCCTTGTGCACAGACCCTGTAAGAACATTGGCCTAGATCCAGCTTTTGCAAGATTACTGGAGGATGTGGGGTACAGAAAGGACATTTGCCTCAGCTGTCTACAGGAGCAATGCTTCAGTTCGTCATGCTGGCATGTTTGTTGGCACACAAGTTTTCCTGCGCATAATTGTTCAGGCCACAAAAGCAGATTCCCTGGTCTTATCACAATGTGTTGCCAGCCAGGACATGTGTTGTTCGTTCTCTTTGAGTTGTTCTGAAAAGTCTTGAGTACCATGCAGTACATTTGCCAGCATCATGCCCTTTTGCACCAGAAGTCAACTGCACTTACGGCCACTCTTGGGTAACTGGCACTATGTACGTAGAGTTACTTTGTGTATGCTCAAGGTCAGATGGCCAAGAGTGTTTTACCAGAGTCATGTCATCCACCCACTTTTTGGTAGATGAAACTAACTCCCTTTTTAACCACTAAACCAAAGTGTCCTCCTGAATTGGTTTCAGGGGTAATTCCTCTGCTACATGCAATCTCTAAGTGTGATGTGAGCTTAGACTTCCCACTGAGCTAGCTGTGAGGAGCCAGTAAAGAGAGATGTTTCAGTGCTAAAAAGCAGCATCAATAATGCAGCATGGATCTGTAACTGCACATTATAGCTGGCAGCTTATACACTTAGCTCCTTTCCATCAAAAGACCTTCACACCATTTGTGATGTCCAGGGATAGCTACATACATCCACTAGCCTCCGAGCCAGTGGGGTATGCAATTTACAAAGGGATAAAAAGACGGAGACAAGGGATATAGAATATAAGGAAAAGAGAGAATAATAAATCATGGTCGAATAGAATGAAGGTTCGGGAGGGATGAGAATATGACACAGATAAGATGAAGTGGTAGTGGAAGCATAAAGTGAATAGTTTGCTGCATGTCAAATTCATGTTATCTGGAGGGATGAAGAAGGAGAAGCTCTACTTAGAGATTATATAATGAAATGCATAGAGAATACCTGCAGAAGAAGGGACAGGAAACCAAGACATTACAACATCTCAAAAGAATTATGGAGAACTGAAGACTTAAAGGAGAAATCTATCCATCTACGGACATCGAAAATCTGCTTCTATCCCTTTCGATGATCAAAACTTCTTTGAGGCAAGTCAATCACGACAAAAATCAGTAGTGGCCTAAGCCTATAGAGCCAATGGAGTCCACCAATATAGGTAATCTAAAATATGTGTTTGGCTGCGTTTCTACACTAGCGTATTGCATGTGGATTTTCTATAGAATTTTATCCACATTTGGACAATATTTTTCATGCAAAAGTTGACAAGTAGAATTGGAAATATTTAGCGTAGGGCGAAAAATGCAACAGAAGTCATATGTAATGCTTCCAAAGTGTCCATGTACACTAAGGACCTGAAGGTTAAACTTTGGATCACTTTAGCCTAAGGTCTCTTTTACACATTATGAGTACTGGGCAAATGATGCCCGACAGTTGGTACTTACAATGCTCGCTCTGCACAGAAACGAGCAACACTCGTTTCTGTGCAGAGCACATCCAGCAGGGAGGCAGGTGGCTGAAGGAGAGTTCTCTCCCCACTCTCCTCCTGCCCCTCTCCATTCATTGTAAGAGCGGCTGTTCACTACTGAACTGCCACGGTTTTTCAGCTGCTTAAAAGTGAATGACTGGATGATTCTGGTCCAATCACTCAGTTTCAGCATGCTTTTACACGGGACGGTTATCGTTCAAAACCCTGTGGGAGAATGAGAATAGTCTTGTGTAAAAGGGCCTTAGGCCTCATGTCCATGGGGAAAATCAGGCCCGCCGCGGATTCTCAATGCAGAATCCACAGCGGGTCCCTCCTTTCCCGGGGACATGAGGCTGAAAATAAGAAACTCACCTGTCCTGGACGCTGTGGGTCTCCCCTCCGTTGCGGCCGGATCTTCTTTCTTCGGCCCGGCGGATGTGCTCGGCACGCCGGCAGCGTGCTGCGCACATGCGTCGGGCACATCCGCCAGGCCGAAGAAAGAAGATCCGGCCGCGACGGAGGGAAGATCCGCAGCGTCCGAACAGGTAAGTTTTAAATCAGGTACGGGGGTTCCGCGGATCTGGATGGCTTCCATAGGCTTCAGTAGAAGCCTGTGGGAACCGTCCCCGCGGGAGACCCACACGAAAATGGAGCATGTCGCGTTTTTTTTCCCGCACGTGGATCCACGCCTGAAGGGAAAAATGACATCCGCAGGTATTTAACTACCTGCGGGTGTCCAATGCATCCCTATGGGGCGCGGATCCGCGTGCGGGAAAAACGCTGCGGATTTAAAATGACAATTTACCCGTGGACATGAGGCCTTAAGACCACAAAGGGCAGTAGGAGACGATTTACCATGAAATGTGAAGTTGGCCCTGAGGATCAATGTTTTGGCGTATTGCACCAATTGATCCAATCACTAGGAGACGTCAAGGTCTTCTGGTGAACACAACATCATATTATCAGGTAGTTTCACCCACAGTGTTTTTCTGAAGAATCCCCTCCTTTAGTGACAACTTTCAGGCAGTCTTGTGACAAAGAATGTTGCAGATTGAGATTGTGTGTAGGTCAATAGGAAAATAAATATACGCATTATTAGCATTTTTTATGGCTTTTTCCTTTTGTCGTGTGTTTGCAAACAAAATAAAAACAAACATTGATACAAACAGTTGCAGCAGCATGCTTAGGATTAAAAAAAAGAAAAAAAGTATTAAAGGGGGGAAAAAGCACCATTAAAAAGTGTGTGTGAAGGAAAGCTAAAAGAAGGTTTGAAAAAGTTCTTAAACAATCCTTAAAGCGAATCAGAACACAAAGAGTCAGATGTTCTAGAGGTCTAAGAATATCATACACTGTGTCAAAGAGATATCCTTCGCTGTAAAGCTGGATTAACGAGCTAAAGAGAGAATATAAAACAAGATCAAGTGATCTGCAGAACACTATGCAGAACCGACCGTAGATCAAATCTTATCTATCCCATCATGAGATCATCCTGAAACACCAGAGCGATACACTGCCCCAATTATAGTGGCCAACAGTCCTCCTCACTGGAGCATATCCCACCATCCCATCTCAAAAACTAGCCCAAGATACTACATGAGGAGCAAGGCTGCCAAGCGGAATTTTTATTTTTTCTGGACAACTTATACAAAAAAAAAAATCACAGAAAGCCAACATTTTTATAGACATAATATGCGGTGAATGGAGTCAGGTAAAGTGCATTGTTTTTTATTGACCCACACACTAACGTTTTGTATTGCATATAATACACGCTTAAAAAGGAACCCAGCATGTTCTATTTTACAGCGTATTACACGCTTACAGCCCTGCTCAGGTACCACCAGCCTTAAAAAAAAAAAAACAAAAAAAAAAAAAAAAACAAAAAAAAACAAAAAACACCCACATGAACGCATCTATGGTATTTTTTTCCCGGACACTGTAAAAAAGTGCCCCTTTTTTTTCCCCACACTGTCCTGGAATTTCTGGACAGTTGGCAACCCTAACGAGGAGGCTCCTAACAGCAGTCGTTTACTTATGTACGACTGCCTGCTTACTGTGAATGAAGGCAGGTGGGCAGGAACGACCCCGGCCTGCTCCGCCTCCATTCAGGCAGCACTGTCAGCGATGCTCGCTCCTGTGTAAAAGCACGGGAATGAGTAGCAATAGGATCAGCTATCAGGCATCGTTTGCCCTAGAGCGCGTCTTGTGTAAAAGGACCATTAGATGGGTATGGAGGTTTCAAAGTCAATTTATATACTGCTATCCCATGACTTTTGACATTTTAATATAATGATGTAATACGTACATCATATAAAGTCACTGTCCGCAGCAGCATATAATGGTTGAGAGGGGCAGGGAGAACTGCCCTAGTAGAATAACTCAAGATCTTCTGATGGACCTAGACTGACAATCATTGGCCTCAAAAGGTCTCCCAGAAGGCAAAGCCATCACGTCATTAGAGTCTAACATATATTACATGACCTCATTGAGGCAGATACAAATGTAACAAGGTTTACAATCCAACTGAAAAGTGGAAAAACTTGTATAGATCAAGAGGAACCCCAGAATCACTTCCTTCCGATAGCCCTAGTTTATGGCCCTAGAACAGATACTGCATCCGGGTCCTTGAGCCGCAGTCGTGTGCTGCAGAGTGCTAAGGCAGCAGAAATGCAGTCCTAAGCTCTGGCTCATGACCTGAAGGTTGAGAGTTCAATCCCCGCATGGTTCAGGTAGCCGGCTCAAGGGTGACTCAGCCTTCCATCCTTCCAAGATCGGTAAAATGAGTACCCAGCTTGGTGGGGGGTAATAAATGAAATTACCTAAAAGCGCTGGAGAAAAAGTTGAAAAAGATTTAATTTTTTTTCCTTTGAGAAAGCGGTGACAATGCACCACGTATATAAAATTACTGAAATGAAATATTCATAAACCTACAAGAAAACGCAAAGTTGAAAAAAAGAAAAAAAGCAAACAGCATGTGGAGAGCCGGAGAGCCCCACAGATCCTAATCCTGCATTCCACTGCATTTGTCCTTGAGAAGGACATCCCACTACTGCAAGAGGCTTCACAGACGTACAAGTAGAATCCTCCATCCTGCCGATAACAACCCCACCTCTGCAGCGCCGGCAGAACCCCCCACTAGTCACTGGCAGATCCTAAGGGCTCATTCACACCACCGTATTCGCGGCGCGTATTACCTGCACGTTTTCTACGCATATGAATAAAGCCCACTGATGTCGAGGGGCTCATTCACACGCGCATATGTTTCACATGATATTCAAATCGCGTGAAAAAATGAACAGCGTGTCGTATTTTGGTGCGTGCCATGTCCTGGAACAGGCCCTTGAAGTGCATGGCACTGAAAAAACACAGCGAGTACAAATAGGTTTTTGCGCATCAAAAAATGGACCCTTTTGCATATTTTTTTGTGCACGTAAATACGCAAAAAAAAGAACCAGAAAAGGGCTGAAATACGCAAAAAAATTGGCGCTTTCAGTCTATGAATACGCTGTATATTCACAGACTGAAATACGCTTACGCCCGTGTGTATGCGCCCCTAACAGCCCAGTTCATCGAGACATCCGTAACATAATGCAAGGGTTAAATGATCCCCACATCATCCTAAGCACCCGATCCCCTTCTTCTCCCTGCTGTACACAAGGATTAGCCGGAGCTGAGTGACTCCCGAGGAGGGGCCGCGTCTTGCTGTATACCGATCCCCGCTTCCACTCGTCAGTTCTATGAAGATGTCACTCAGTTGCATTATCACCTTGCTGCTCTCAGCCACATCTAATATATTCTGCGCACATATATAGCATGGGGGAGGGGAGCGGCATCCCGCTGGCTGCGTATAGATTGTTCACACATCCTAAACAGCATATTGAGTGCATCAGGTTGTGCGTGTGTAAAGGAATGAAGGAACATGGACTCTGTAATTGGACGGTACGGCCCATATCCAGCTCCGGCGTATCTGGAGCCAAAAGACTCCGCCGAAATCAATATCTTCATTATAACCAGGCAATACCAAGGGAACAAAAAGATATAATTTTTGGCAGTAATATTGACTACATGTGTTTATAGATATTTATTAGGGAAATACACAGACATGTATCCTGGCACCATGCTCTTATGAGAGCTGCCTACAAGAAAATCTAAGCAACCAATCACAGCGCTGCTTTCATTTCTTATACTGCTGAAGTAAAATGAAAGTTGTGCTGTGATTGGTTGCCCTTTCCTATGCTGCTTAGATAAAATGAAAGCTGTGCTGTGATTGGTTACCATTTCTTAGACTGCTGAGGTAAAATGAAAGTTGCGCTGTGATTGGTTGCCATTTCTGCTACTGCTGAGGTAAAATAAATGCTGCACTGTGATTGGTTGCCATTTCTGCTACTGCTGAGGTAAAATAAATGCTGCACTGTGATTGGTTGCCATTTCTTATACTGCTGAGGTAAAATAAATGCTGCACTGTGATTGGTTACCATTTCTTATACTGCTGAGGTAAAATAAATGCTGCACTGTGATTGGTTGCCATTTCTTATACTGCTGAGGTAAAATAAATGCTGCACTGTGATTGGTTACCATTTCTTATACTGCTGAGGTAAAATAAATGCTGCACTGTGATTGGTTGCCATTTCTTATACTGCTGAGGTAAAATAAATGCTGCGCTGTGATTGGTTGCCATTTCTTATACTGCTGAGGTAAAATGAAAGCTGCGCTGTGATTGGTTGCTATGGGCAGCAAAGACAGATTTTCTGTTAGCCCTCATAAGAGAGATGGCGGCTACTTTTCTGTGGCCTTGTATTATTAGAACTACACTAACGTAATAATGAAATAGGTCAAATACAGAGATACTAAATGCCCCATAAGCCTTTTTATCATAACCCGTGGACCTACAAATGTATATGGGCAATAGCATACATAGCAATTCCCTAATAAGCTTCTACTTATGGAATGACTTCTAACAGGGAACAGTTCAATCATGGAGGAGCCGTTTCTGTCCAACTAGCCAGTAAACACAATCCAGGATTGGCCTTGTATAGGGAATTGCATAAATAACTATTCCATAATGCCCTTTTACAACAAAAAACAGCATTTTAGGATTAGCGACAACCTAACCTTCTGCCTCCAGAAAACACAAACCTTTTATGACAAGCTTCGAACCTGGAATTTTATATGGAAAATTACATACATAGCAACTCCCTAAATACCTAATAAAGGAACAGAAGTGGGGCCGGTAATCTCGCATCGTGCTGGGAGGGGACTAGCTCTTTGGTAAAACCGGTAGTGCTAAACAATCTGCCTCCTGTCAGGGTTTAAAAGAGAAAAAAAATCCAAATTAAAAACCTAATTAACTCATTTTAATTATTAGAAAACTGTAAGTAAACCTGATACTTAATACCAAATATGATCGTTGGGTTAAAAAAACTAAATTAAAGTTAAGAAAACGGTCAGATGAAAACGCGAATAACTTTTCTGGGAAAAGACCGAGAGCAAACCGGCCAGCGCGGTTATAAGCAGCAAGTAAAAAGGGACCGCTACAGGCGCAACAGTCGCCAACGCTGCCTAGCGTTGGAAGGCGAAACTAAAATGGGCGCCCGACTGAAGGTCAAGAGGGGGCAGAATCTGGAGAGCGGCAGCGGGAAGCGCTTTTGGCGCACAGGAAAGCAGACGTGATGAGAAGTGGCAGCATCTCCAGAGAACCATGCGGTGTGAGGTGTGCGCCAAACCCTCCGGATTGTGTTCGCAGCCAAGAGGGATACGAATAGAGGAGACCGATGTCTGCGGCCGGAGTAGGCAGGAACAGAGACGGCTAGTTGTTATGCGCTGCTGCGACCCTCGTCCCCGGTTCAGTCTGCAACATAAGACCACCGACCGACCATGGAGTCGGAGCTCCATGAACTTCCAATTCTAACCAGGGAGAAGAGGTCGCCAACTGCAGAGGGAGAATCCAGGAACTCGCCTACCAAGAGCGTCTCTACCGATCCACGACCTGCACATGGGATGGAGTACTGCCGAGAAACATGGCCGAATATGTACCGCAATCTGGACAGTAAATTGCAGGCTTTGATCCAGAATCGCTGGAAGAATTCTGCAAATTTTCAACAATGTATCAAAATTACATTATGTATGTATGTATATATGTATGTACACACATACATATATATACACACACACACACACACGTGTACTACTATGTGTGTGTGCTACTATGTGCGTGTATGTATATAATGTTACACACACGCAGATCTACAGGCACATAGCAGCACACACTGTAATACATCCCTGCTGCCACGACTCCTAACATCCCATACAAGCCTCTGGGAACAGTGACTAAAACTGATTGAAATTCCAAAAGGAGCATCCTCAGCCTCCGAGCGCCCCACCCCCAACCATTTAATGCCACGTTAACCAACCGCAATGGTACACAAGGACATGCACAGCATCACTCATAGCACGCACGCAAAAAGCAGAGGTGCATCCATAAACACCCCCTCGCACACCAGCAAGAACAGCTTATGCCAGGGAAATGGCGTGTATAGAGATGTAGCAGAGCAGAGTTTGTCATTTACCTCCTCGAAACGGCACTGTGCCTTATGATAAGTCTACACGTTCAGAGAATACAGTAGGTTTCCCTGCAGTCCTATGCAGAACCGCCAATGACAAACCCAGCTCTGCTGCATCTGTATGGAAGCAGGAACATCTTTTAGTTCTATCATTCAGCAGAAAGCTGAAAATTGGGAGTGCTAATCCATTAGCAGCGCCTTATTACTATGCGAAGCCCCCCTTACACCCGGTCCCCCAGCACACTATATAATGACACCAGCTCCCGGATCTCCGCTCACGTCACGCAGCGCAGACACAGATAGGCACGCTTGGATGACATGAACGCTTTCTTCTTGGCATAACCTTAGCCCCCTGCGGCAGGAGGAAATCCATACCTGAAATGGACCAGACTTCATTTTACTCTTTAAAATACCAGGTTATCGACCCAAATCATCGCTGTGGCGGCTTCATTTGTCCACTGCAATAATTACATAGGTGGCAGCCATTTTGTCTTATGGAAGATATCAGATCGGAGCGCTGGGTTCCAGCGCCTTAAAGGCGCAGCAAACCACAGACCCTCTATTCACCTCACATTTTAGGAGACCCCCCACTCCTGGACAAAGATGGCCGCATCACCTCTCCGACTCCCTGACGTACACTGCACCCGGTGCACAAATATGCCTACGCTTAGGACACACAAGCATATAGTAATTGCTTATTGCGTACACAGGTTTTGCGCATGTAATACACTGTACCGATATCGCATAGATGGCCATGTTGTCGCTAACACGAAGTGCATATATTATAGGTGCAAGAAAAAAATCGCATCATGTGTATTACAGGTGCCATACACGCCAAGATAGTACATGGCAATGGGCGGCCCGCAACCCATTCGCAATATCCTACGCTCGTGTATATACTACTCTGACTGGCCAATGCTGTTCATGTAAGCAGCACTGGTCAATCAAAGCAGGTGTAGTGTCTAAGGCCCAATGTCCACGGGCAGGTTTGATTTATTGAATCTGCGAGGGTCTCCTGCGTGTGAGATCCACAGTCCAAGCTGCTCATAGAGAAGCATGGCACATCCGCACTTCATTTACCACCTGCGGACTTGATTTTAAATGCTCCATTCATCTCTATGGGAGCTTAGGATCCGCAGTGCATCCGCAAATACATTTAAACACATTTGTGGATTGCCTGCGGATTTGAAGGTTAAAATCAATTAGGGAGGTGGGGAAAAGGCTGGGAGGTGGGGTTGCGGATGAGCCGCAGTGCATCTGCGTACATCCATAGTAACATATATGTTAGGCTGAATGAAGACCACGTCCATCTAGTTCAGCCTGTTTTAACCTTCCCCTTGTTGGTCCACAGGAAGGCAAAAAAAAACAAAAAACACAGCGAGCCAATTAGCTTCTATGGAGGAAACAAATTCCTTCCTGACCCCATAATGGCAGCCAGAGTAACCCTTGGATCAACATTTGAGATCATCAACCCCTCTGATTATGTAATGTCTATATCCAGTAATATCGTGGCGCTCTAGAAAGACATCTAGTCCTCTCTTAAACTCCTCTATCGATTTTGCCATCACCACATCCTCAGGCAGAGAGTTCCACAGTCTCACCGCTCTAACAGTAAAGAACCCCCTTCTGTGTTGGTGACAAAAAAAAATCCATGCAGAAAAAAACACGGCATGTCCTATTTTGGTGCCTAATATGCCCATTATAGGCTATGGGGGTTTAAAATATGCATGCTACATGTGTATTTAATGGTGTACTGCAAATTACACGCATGAAAAATACATATGGAATATGCAGCCCCTCACGCCTGTGTGAGGGAGCCCTAAGGCTACCAACATACTTGGAATATATATATATTTTCACGCTTGACCTGAGAGGCTCGGGCGCAACTCATATTGGACACCCCATGGATACCTGTATTGATTGGCTGAGCAGCACTTGAGAACCCATCACACCCATCGTGTAGTGGAGGCGGGATTCATGAAGTGGCTAACCAATGCCATGACTCAGGGACGTGGACTGAGCCTGCTAGGTAAGTATAATAAGACATTTACCGAGAGTTACACCCTGTGCCTCCTTTGGGGCAAAAATAAATGTGACAGGGTCTTATTTCTAGGGAAACACGGTATTAGTGCTTACTCTTTAATTCATGTAAGGGCTTCTACTCACTAGCGTTTTTTTTTTAATGCTGCGATATCACTGCGTTTTTTTCAAAGGGACTTCCTAATGTTAAAAATGGCATCACACAAAAATTGCAAGTTTGTGCTTTTGCAATTTTTGTGCAATGTGATTTTAACATTAGAAAGTCCCATCGAAAAAAAACTGCGATATCGCAGCATTGAGAAAAACGCTAAGTAGAAACCCAAACAGGTGGGAAATTCTGATGTGTGCCCAACAATCAGAGCAGTTGTAACTTTGAAGTACAGTTGCGACAACAAGGGGAACAGAAATTTGCTCAATTAGGGGTAAAAGTTTGCATAACCATGTAAAAACTGCAATATGGTGCCTTGCCACAAAGCATGATGGTCACTGATTGTAGGTCATATTGGGAACTTGTGTTTTAATGTTTCCATCTCACCTAATATGTATTAATGGACAACGATTGTCTCTCTATGTGAGCAATATTTTATGGAACTGCCCCAGGACTCAAAAAGGGGTCAGGTTTTTTTCCTAAAACAGAGCCCCTCTTGTCCCTCTAGCAGTAAGGCCGGCTGCACACCAACGGGTTAGATTCCACATATGGGATCCTGCAGCGGAAAACCTGTCCCCAGCCGGTGACTCTGCGTACCTGTCCGGAATCTTTTTAATCTGTACTGCAGATGGTCCAGCTGGCGCATCGGTGCACATGTGCAATACATAGTTTGCCGCGCTGTTGCCAGGCGATGACGCGGATCCCATGACCTTTCCTCAATGACAATTGCGGAAGGGTCGCGGGTTGGACTGCTTCCATTGACTTCAATGCAAGCCGTCCGTACAGAATATGCCTAAAATTAGAGCATGCTACAATTTTTCGTCCGCGAGTAGAAAATTGCAATTGATGTGCAGACAAATATTTATATCTTTTCCATTGCATCCTACAGGCGGTATTTGCTGCGTAATCCAGAGGCGGACGCCCACTGGGGATTCCTCAATGCAAATCGGCCCATGTGCAGGCGGCCTTAATGGGACTCAGTCGTAATACTAGGCATAGCCCATGGACAAGAGTGGCATGGTTTAACAAAAAAAAAAAAAAGGAAAACTGGTAGACCCCTTCTCCTAATCCGGTGATCTAAGTCAGCTGCAATGGATCACACAGATATGGTAGTACGATCCAATTCATTTCTAAGGGCGTAATATTTGTGTGAGGAGGTCACATGCCATATAATGCCAAACCTACAATGGAATCTGGTCCTAAAAGAAAGCCATATACTAAACGCTGCTGCTGCACTTCATATCACTGCTTTGGTTCCCAGATGATATTTTAAACAATAATGAATTTCCTAGATTATAATTTCACAGCTTGTTTTTCCTTATACAGGGAAATCAATATCGCAGTCACTTCTTCTGGCGGGCCGGGATGTGTGAGCAGCAGAGCACCTGCAGTGTTAATACGGTTTAGACTCTGATCCTTGTTTAAAATAAATTGCATTAAATAATTAATTACACTTTAATAAATTACATTTATTTAGGCCTAACTAAACTATTAGCGCAAATTCCGTGAAGAAATTCAGAAATGGTCGGTAATTACAGTAACAGTACATAAAGCAAACAGCTATTTTGCTGTAAATTCATGATACCCAAGTTGGGGGCCTTAGGTCTTTGGCGATACTGAAATATAGGTTTTGGTATAGTCTTACAAACCTCATTCCAACAAAACATTGGAATCTTCATTAAGGGAGATGTAAAACCTTGTCTCAGTCTATGTGATCGGACCAGGGGCGCCCACAAAATTGCACACTGTGGAGCATATTTGCATCAAGCCCACATCTGTGAGGTCCATTTTGGACTTTAATTACATAATATTGTGTTCAACATATGAATAGAAGAAAAAAAAAAGTTTTCCAGCACCTCTGGCGGTATAAAAGGATTTCTTTATTTCAACATTTCAGTAAAACCACAGATTTAAAAAAAACAACAAAAAAAAAAACAGCATGGGTATTTTGAACACCTACATGTTTTGAGCAGGAGCTCTTAGTTATGTCATGAATAAAAGCTCCTGCTCAAAACATGTAGACATTTGAAATACCCATGCGCTTTTTTTTTTTTTTTTTTTTTTTTTTTTAAATATAGGTTTTTGCTGAAATGTTGAAATAAAAGAAATCCTTTTCTACTGCCAGAGGTGCTGGAAAACGTCAATTTTTTTCTTTTATGTCCACTAGCGGTGGCTGTCTGCTTCCAAGCACTCGGTGGGGTAGAATAGCAAGGCTGACAGTTTCTCCAGCATCTTATGAAATTGATACAATATGAGGGGCATCCCAAAGAGTACCAACATCAGACAGCCTATTTCCATATACTCCATTAGAAAGGGGTCCACAATAAGTGAAATATAGGCAAACACAGGGGTCCCAAATCATCTACATGGAGGAAAACAGAGCAGTCCAATATTGCTTAATGCCCAGAAGATGTAAAAAGGCCCATCAGCTCTCCTCATAGGTCTATTTTAGTTAATTCTTATATTGCCCATCAAATAGCAATTCTGGAGAATTTTTTTTTATTAGGCAGTTACCTCTGTCGTTCCTCCTGGAAATACATGAATACATTGACAACTGGCTGTTACCATGTCACTTGTCAAATGGGGTGTGTCTTGGACCGATTGGACAATATTAGAATGTGTCGAAATAAACCCCCAACTGACTGGCAACACTCAGCTATCCATTTATTAATACATTTCTATGAGGAATAACAGAGGAACAGGATAATGCAGACCTCTAAGAAATTGTTATTTTTTTATAAAGAATTCAAGTACTTACTAAAACATGTCTGGAGAAAGGACAGTGGTTTTTAAAAGGACTAAATAGACGCTCCATTATTTCTTAAACTGGGACCAAAGGGGCACCCATTCATGTAGCAGAGGAACAGGACTCTGGATGGGTTACAAACTAGCCTAACAGGTCGGTAAAGCTTGCAGTAATTAATCTTAGGGTTACATTATACGTGGCTACTTCATGCGTTTTTCCAATAATTGCCGGGCTGCACTAGCAAGGAAATTATTTTTATACAAAGCATTAACAGTGCTCATGTAATAGCGCCCATAGGGGGAGACACTTCTAGGATAGTCCAATCTGCTATATAATGACTCCTCAAAATTGCTGCTTCGTGCAAAAACCTCCTGAGATACTTAACTTATGAACTGCATTACGACACTTCAATTGATCTGCTCTTAAATATACGGTCTGCTATAACCCACAGGAAATAATGAACGGAATAATAGATGAGCCATAGCATCATCAACACATATTTGATAGATTAGGGAAAACAGATGAAAAATTGGTTTATGTATCCACACCTTATTTAACCCTCCTCACTCTACTGTGGAGTCTTCAGTAATTTACTATTGGGGTTATGAGCAATTGGGATGGCGTTACCCCTCTTGGGTCTACTCTACAGATGGACCATGGGTCAGAGTGGCTCTGGACAAAAACATTTCTATATCACAGTCCTCATTGGTGAAACACTTACTTGATTGGTCTGATTTTACACAAAATATAAAAGTAACCCATCCATTTGCCCTATAGACCCATCTTTTACAGCTCCATCTGCCCAAGATTGGGATGTCAATGGCTAAGTAGCCAGAGGTTTCCAGCTTTCTTGACCCTTTGTTTATTACTTAACCATGCTCATTGGATGGTTAGACCAACCGCTAATGGGTCACACTGACACTCAGCAGATGTATCCCAAGACACATCACTGCCTCTTGACACAATTTGGAGAAGTTATCTCTTCCCTTTTCCAACACAGAAGGGAAAAGTCCATGTCCCTCAGCGTCACCATTCTGGGCGCCATTTCTCATCCAGTTGGGTTTTGAATGGTCCAAAGAGTTCGAAGGACCTACAAGACTCAGAAGATGCCTTTAAAGGGAAGGCGTCATCAGAACATGAGGATCATGTAAAAGCACATCTTTGTGTTAAACATATTTAAGAGGTTTTGGGTTTTTTTTATTTTAGCTTTCGGCCACAATCTATATTTAAAAATAAATAAATAAAAAACTGTGTTCACCGAGTGATGATGATTGGTCCTGTGTAGAGATGAGCGAGCACGCTCGGATAAAGTAGTTACTCGAGCGAGCATCTCTCTTCTCGAGTAACTGCTTACTGGTCCGAGCAGGCTCCGGAGGGGCAGAGGGGGTGAGCGGAGGCAAGGGGGGTGAGTGAGAGAGATCTCTTCCCTCCCCCTCCCTGCTCACCCCCCCCCCCCCCCCCCCGAGTCTGTTCGGACCAGTAAGCAGTTACTCGAGAAGAGCGATGCTTGCTCGAGTAACTGCTTTATCCGAGCGTGCTCGCTTATCTCTACTCCTGTGTGAAAGCGACTACCGCTGGGCCGGTAGTGAGGCACTCCTGTGGCCAACTCTCATCCCTGACATCACAGGCAGGATTACACTGAAAGGTAACACCTATGGTGGCTCTGTAACCTATGGCCACTGTTATGGTGACACTAAAATATCCAGAAAGTGGCTCATGTGCTATAACATGCTGTGTCCTGTTTTTGCTCTATCCACAAGTTGAGCGATATAACAATGTTATTACAGCCTAAGAATAAGACTAAGATGTATGAACTCGCTACAATGCGCAGTTTCCATCCCGATTCTAGTCCTGTTCCGCGTCCCTCATATAGATTTTAGGATATGTGGTTGCTATTCAGATCTACAGAAGAACTTTACACCATTTCTGCTCCCGTAGGCGGCTTCTCCCTGCGTATTAGGGATAGTTGGTAGCTAGGTATTTGTTTGTGTATACATTATCCTTTAGAACACAGATTTTATAACATAATTAGGAGGAGAATTACAGAAATTTCGACACTTTACTTGCTCACAGATTACACTTCCAATTGTTATTATAAAGGCTTATAAATTATAGCTTATAACAATGTGTGGTTGGTGAATGTGGGAAACAACGAGAAGAAATAAATATCAGGTAGAATGAAGCAGTTGCTGAGGTAACCAGAAATGGATGGAGCAGGAAAAAAAACTTCTATGTTGAGACTCGGAGATGTATCAAGCGAGGTCTTAATTAAATATTGAAAGGCACAACATAAAAACATAGATGGTGTCTGTCTGGGATTGAAGAAAGGGTCAGTTTATGGACAGCATAGGTCATGTCTAGCACTGCAGGATCTTCCTATTCGATTGAATGGGCTGAGCTTTAATATTACCTTCAGCTATCTCTCAGATCTCTCAGCAGACCACAGGCTATTTTACATCCTATATGGATTCTGCATTAAACAGGTGTCTGTTCCCAGGTGCGGGGCAACTGCAGAATAGTTTATAAACTAAATTGAGGGAACTTGAAGTTCTTGCTAACCTAATGTAGCAAAAACCTCCCCACAGCATTCTGGGGAGTTCAGTCAAGCTATTAGGGGGTATGTCAGATGAAAAGATTGTTTGTTTCTTTTATTGATTAGCAGAATTGTGAGTGCAGCTCTGAAGTAACTCAAACTTTTTATATAGAATACATTTAAACACGGGGTGCTCAAATACCCCATAAGATATCTGGAGTACCATGGGGCAGTGGCAGAAAGGCAGGGTGCAGATACATTATCCTATTAAAAGTAATTGGACACCTGAGCAAAAATCAAAAGTAGCATTTATCTACTGGTTTATTACTTACTGGGGCCTCATTTGGCCCTAATGACATTGAATTTCTCTGTGGCATACCTTCTACTAATGTTTAATGTGCTTCAGTTGGCATTTCCCTCCATTCACCCTTCAAATTTCTGTCAAGTTCTCTCAAAGATGATGTGTTGACAGCACATTATTGTCTAGAATGTTAAGGTACACCTCTGCCTTCATGGTTCTTGCCACTACAACCAACCACGCAAGACCATAAATCGAACATCTGCCGTACTTAACTGTTGTCACAACACACTCAGGCAAAAAGGTGTTCCCCAGAAGTCCTCCATCTTCAAATGAGATGGACATACCTGGATGTGAAGTAGTACAATTCATCACTCCATAGAACGTTCTTTCATTGCTCAACTGTCAATGACAATGCTTCTCGCACCATTGCAGACAGCCTGGTGCATCATCTTTTAAAGAACTCGCCAGATGTTTGCAGGATGGATGAAGGGAAATTCCAGATGAAGTGCATCAGACTTTAACAGAAAGTATGCCACGTAGACTATTCGATGTCATTAGGGCCAAAGGAGCCCCACTAAGTATTAACATATGGAAATAAATACTACATTTGATTCTTGCTCAGGTGTCCAACTAGGTAGGATAGTGTACCATTGACTGTTGGGGACTCTGCAATAATAGATCCTGGGTACTGGGCAAAGAAGTGGATCATGTGTTCCTGGTGCAAGAAACACCACTGCCTATATAAGAATTGCAAAACTGTGCTCAAAGATGGGCATCCTATTCAAAAACCAGGTCACTATTTTTATCATTTGGTTACTAACTAAAAAGATTTAACCACACAACTGTATATTAGGTTGATAGTTCATCCCAAAGGATATATTTTGTCACTTGCCTTTAAATGGGATCTGTTCCTAGTTTTGGCAAGCAACATACAGACAGAACTCAAACCAAAATACACGGCCACATTACTGAGCGCCGACAGTCCCCCAAAGGACTTCTTGGAAATCTAGTGAACTCAGATTATCAGTTTGACTTCAGCTTGATTAATAGCAGCATGGGGTCATTTTGTAACCATACACATTGCTATATGGGGCCAATTGACTGATCTTAATGTAATTTTCTCACTGTGAGTGGTCAGCTTTGAGCCACAAGGACTTAAAATTGCCCAGAATGCAAATTGCCAGAATCTCATGCTGGAACCTTTAGTTCTGCAGCGGAAGCAAAACTCAAAGTTCTGCAAACCATTTAGGAGTGGCGTACACGTCGGTATAATATGGTTATTTAAACACACTTGCCATTAAGGACCATTATGGGTTCATATGGAAAAAAAAAAAAAAATATTAAAAAAAAAAAACACGACAAAGATAACAGGAGATATAATTAAGAGGAGCAGGAAGCATTCAGTGATGTACAATGTATCCTTCCAGTAGCAACAGCAATAAAATCCATGAAGAATGAAGAGGCCCCAAGGGACACAGAGGAAAAAGAGCAACTTGGATGCTGGAGATGGAGAAGAATTCTAACACAAAGCTCTTCAGATGATACGTGACAGGAAAGAGCAGGGCAGCCGAGCAGACTTTGTTATCCTCGTAAACCTGTGACAAGCAACAATCCACAAATCGGCTGTTGCTCATCCGGCAGCTAGTGAAACTTTGTCTGCACATTGGATTTTTTTAAAAGCTCTCTTAAAAGGTTTGCAATAATATATTTTACACGTAAGCATCACCACAAATCTTCTTGAGATAGATATAGAATTGCTATTAGATTACTTCTCACTATATGTAGGTATTATAGGAGCACCGTATAGTGCAATTTACCTTAAAAGAGGGTTAAAGTTTTGGTAGTGGGGAGCTCTGGCTTTGAATGAGACTGAGCTGCGATACCAGGCACAGCCACTAGCAAAAATGTAGAGCACCACGCAGGGGCGTAACTAAAGGCTTAGGGGCCCTGATGCAAAAAGTGAGCTGGGCACCCCCCTTCCTTCTATCTGTATCTGTACCCATATCCATACCTAAACCATGCAGGGGCATAACTTGAAGCTTCTGGGCCCCAATGCTAAACCTGTAACAGGGCCCCCAACTATAATGCTTTATTCATAGTACTGGGCTCCTTATTTGGAGAGGAGAGGACTTATGGGCCCCCTAAGGCTCCTGGGCCCGGGTGCAACCGCATCCCCTGCACCATGGCCCCTTTAATCAGCTGAATGATGGCCCCTTCAAAATCAGAGGATTGCTTGACAACACACACCGCATGGGGGAGAATCAAAAGAAGGTACCGCATTCTGTTATACTCCATGTACTAGAAGACCAGTGCCCGTTAACAGTGAACCAATCACATAAACAAGGTACTTTGGTTGACCCTAGAAGATGGTAGCCAGGGGCAAAATGATCATCTGAAATTACGTAATCTGTAACACTTTTTTGTGGGTAATTCAAAATTTCCTCTTTTTTTTTTCAACTTGTAGTACCCATTTTCCACCACTTCTAAGGCCCAATACTTCCTACAGACATCAATACAACAGCACCCCCAGATCCAATAAATTCATCTTTGATTTTGATGAAAAGTAGAAAAAAAATGCTATTAAATTTCCTTCTCTCAAAGTTTGAGTGACAAATAAATGCTCTTTTTCTCTTAAACAAACCAAGTTGCCACACTGCTTCTTCAACTAACTGAAACACTACCTGTGTATTGGTAGTCTAAAACACTATATGCTGTTCTGATTGGCCAGAACTGCTCATATGAGCATCGCAAGCCAATCCGAACAGCACGCTGTGTCTGCAACAATCTGGTTCTGGGTTGGAATCTCCTTGTAAGCGATGCGGATTGGTAGCGTGGTCATTGTAAGCCAGGGGTCGGTATCTCGGTAGTATTGGTTGCAATACAAGAGGAGCAGGCAGGTAGTAGAGTTGGCAGGGAAGCCAGTAGTCTGTATCCGGGGAATATCGATTGTGGTACAAGAGAAGCAGGCAGGTAGTGGAGTCAGGGTAAGCTAGGGGTCAGTACACAGAGCAATTGTTTGGAGATATAAAAGCATGAAAGAGGAGCTTGATTACAGGCTGGGAGCTCAATAACCACACGCCGAGGGAAGGACAGGGCTAGGTTTTTATAGCATGTCCAATTAGCAATTAGGGTTGAGCCAAAACAGGAACTGGATTGCAGGAGCTGGAAACAAGTGTAAGGTTCAGCAGGGGAGCAGTCTAGGATGCTGGATAGCTCAGCAGGGAGAGATGCCACTTGGAGCACAGGAGTTTCGGAGTTTGAGTCATGATACTTTGTCTGCCTGATGCATACGGTACATGGGTAGTCTAACAAGCGGTGCGGCCATTTTTGTTTGTCTGTGACTAGAGGGTAAATCTAATCAAAAAGGGAATAGACAAAACTTCAGTCGACCATTTTTCTTTGCATGGGCAAAGAGCTGTCAATATTACATTTTACCACATCAAATTATGCTTAGCATGCAAACCAAAGGGGAGAAGGTAGTTTTATTCTCTGATAATTAGGTTACACACATATCGTTATGGATTCCAAAAGAAAAACTTGTTCTACTCGAGGAGATGCAGAGGCGAAGCATTCCGAACACTATCAGTTAATTAACGATAACACAGATGAATTGTTTCAGAGCAGCTAAAACTGTGGAATGCCAATTGGATTAAGGATGCCCATACACCCATACATGCACTCTTTCCCAAATAAGACGTGTAAAAGAACATTTTGTGGCAAGAACAGCAGATTGAATGTTGCCTTGTCAAAAGCCATCTCGTAAACTAGCGTTTGACCACCCATGACTAGGCACCAGGTCCTCACACCAAGGGTGTCCCTGCCATAGGATCTGCAGCATCCTGACAGAGAAGAGGCTCATCACTTTCAGTGAAAGACTCCACTTTTGCTAATGGACCCTTCTCTTCGTAAGTCACCAATTAAGTTACATCTTCTCTCTACATTTGCAGCGGGTTCATGAGTTTTTAAAAGCTACAATATAATAGCCATGTATGGTTTATACCAATTTTGAACGGCTAGCTCTGTCCTCTTAAGGCTACCTGTCCACGGCCGTGACGGAATAGCCGTGGGAGAGCACTCACAGTTCACCGCGATGGGCCTATCTAATAGATAGGCTCACCACGGATAATCGCGGCAAAATCGCAAGATACCACAATTTCAATCCCACGTGCGGAGAATCGCCATGATTCTCCGCTCGTGGACGTTGGGCTGTGCTTTCTATAGTTAACCTATGGAAAGCATGTCATGTGAGGTCCGCGGGCGATTTATCGCCCCTGAAGTCTTTATTGTGGTGGCAGCTAGAGGGCGCTATTCAACTCACAAGGAGTCCCTACTGAACTCATGACCAGAAGCTGTAGTGCAGATTTGGCAAGAAGGACCATCTAATTGGGTACATGGGACATTTTCTTTATACACAAAAGCATGTCTGTGTAAGACAAACATAAAAGTGCCAACAAAAAGTGCTTGTTAAAAACAAAACAACAAATTCGTGTCTTTATATTAACCAGCCTCAAAAACACAGTCCAACTTTTTCAGAGGTCTTTTAAGCCAAGTTTCATTATATGAAATATCAGAGAGATATTCTCTCCTCGAAACATTGTTTTCCCCCTATGGTATTGTGCCATTAGAGGCAGCACGAGTCCCTCTGTACTATCGAGCCGAAGGTATGTAGGAGGCCAGAAAGTCCTAAATTGTAAGTACAAGGTTGGATAATGACCTTTATAGAGCCTTCTCTTGGTGCCGCTCCATCATGTATCATACAGTGCCTAAACAATATATTCTTATAGTGTACAACGAACATTGCTAGGCACTTGCATAAACATCCAACCGCCAAATCAAGCTGCAACCTGTGCCATTAGGATTTCATAGGTTCAGACACCACGTCTGAGATTAGGGATGTAAGAGGGGATAATAAGAACCTTTAGTTTTTTCCTTTGTTCTTTCATGTTATGTGAATTGGTTGACTGTATTATTAAGAGGCGGTGGGAAGGGAGGAATAGTGCGTAGGAGGAAAACACAGGAAGTAGTTCACAGTGAGGCCTGGTGTGGGATGGCGGAGGATAAAAAGTCTCTCCTGGTGAAGCTGCAGAGCTGCAAATCACTCCAGTATTCCCTGGAAAGGCAAACGTGAACCTGGGGAAAGCAAGGAAGTCATAAGCAAGTAGTTCCTCTATTCCTGCTTCCAATCTGGGGTGAAGCCATGTCAATGGGCCCTGAGTGAGACAAGTCACCAGGAACAGGACTTTGTTGTTGATCCGCTTGCATGGTAACTGAGTTACCCTGGACTTCCAGGATATAGGTTTTACAGTTCTTGGTACTGTGCTAATAAAATTTGTTTGAGCTGCAATGGCAACACCTTGGCTTATATCAGCTACTGCCGGAGTTTTCGGGCCACAGCCGCCAACAGGGCCCACTTCAAAATTCAGCCCTTGCCTGAACTGGGTCATGAGTCCTCATGTCCCAACTGACTACCCATGAAGGAAAAGGGAGCTTGACCTTGTTTGTGAAACTCAGCCTGGCGATCCCTGCCATGGAAGTTGGCTAGCTCTATACCCATTGGGCTATCATGACCCAGAAAGCCCTAAACCCACTACAGGGGTACAAACTATCCAAGTCATCCTTCTCAGTGGCAAGGGGAACACCCTAAGAGACTCCGTGTAAGGCTGTCCGTATGCTAAACCAATGCACCAAGTAATATTTCCCAGTCTCTACCACAAAATACGCCATGGCTAATGTCACAGGTGGTTTAACTTGCCTAGAGAGAGTATTACTATAGTCTCTAATGCCGAAAATGGTACCCCAGCAAGGTGCAAATATCTCAAGATAACAAGTGTAACCATAAAACTAATCGTATCCCAGCTGAAAGCTTTATAAATGTGATTTGATTTATCTTTAAATGCAATGACCTCACCCTCCCCAGGAAAAAAACATTTCCCATAATCCTATTCTTCATTTCTAAGCCTGAGCACCTGCCAGGAATTACAGCGTCCACACTGCAATAAGCAGCTGCAATCAGCCACAATTGTACCCTGATTTGAGCCCTATTCTGCAGAAATTCAATTGCTCATCGCCCCATGGAACAGGAGGGGCTGGCACATTGAGGAGGTTGGCACCTTAGGACTATGGGATAATTGCAGTAGGCATAGGAATGCTGGCATCCTTTAAAGGACTGTAGGAAATGGAGACGAAAGCAGACATGAAATAGTGACAAGAAGGGAAAAAAAAGCAAGCAACAGTTTCCAGCAATGCACTCTAATTGTTTAATCAGTCTACTGCCCAAGGGTCCGGCTAAGTAATGGGCAAATAATATGTACCCATTGCTCGGTCTTTGATAATCAAGATGCAGAAATTACTTAAAGTGACACAGATGTTTAGGTCTAGCGGCTGATTGACAGGTGCTAAATAACATCAAAGTAACCGGAGGTCGCAGACAGGGATTTGATACATCCCATTATAATACAAACACAGGCCTGGCGTTCCCTACGCACAAGCTGGCACATGGAGGCACGACAGGTGGAAGGCATCCCGATACATTATACTTAGGAAGCATATGAAACATAGCCGGACGGCTGAAGTCTAGTACAGAAGAGCTTCAAAATTTTTACAATTTTTATTCTTTACCATTTGCATAAATATAGGACTTGGATTTAGTTGGTGGCGTGGCGCCAGAAATCACGAGAATATATTTGCACAAATTATTTCCATGCAAGGATTTGCAAATGGGTTTCCTCCTACTCTGCTAATAAAATGACATAAAACCCCATTGAAATGGCGGCTCACAAAGGGTCTGTTATTCAATCAGTTCAGAACTGGCAACGAATCCCGTTGCACTAGTAAATATATCGCTTGCAAAAATGTATTGACAGTAGAGCTTTTCCATAACCCATATAATTGCCTTAATGTTGACTGCTGAATAACCTCCCTGGCAGGCGGAATACTAAGAGGAGGGAGACGGGAGCCGCTGTGTTGTTCAGCGGGATCTATAGGAACTGTTGGGCTTCCGTCTTTAGCTAGAGATCACACAAATAACAACAAAATATAAAAATGAACACAAAGTAAAATGACGACCAAATACAAAATGTAGCAACAAATGCCCATCATGAGCAAATGCCCATCTAAGTGCGCCAACACCACTGGCAGGCGCGTTTAGCCTTTACATTTGGGACTAGGTCCACATAGATTGTAGGTATAGGTGAAAGAAACCTTGCAAAACCAATTAAACCTATTAGTAATTAAATAAAACACAGACAACCTCATTGAGGGATGATGCTGGGGATCGGCCACAGCATTTATTAAAGGGGTTGTACCACAATAGACTTATCACCTATTCATAGGATAGGCGATAAAAGTCTAATTGGTAAGGGTCTTACAGCTGAAATCCTGACTAATCCCAAGAACGGGGGTCCGGTTTTCCATTCCTATCACTGTGGACTTACTGCACCCATCCACAGCGACGTTGGATTGAATGGAGTGGCGGATGTACACGTGTGGCACCACTCTATACATTTCAACGGGACTGACGAAAGTAGCCGAGAACAAGCAATTGATCTCTGGTAATCCCGCTGAAGAGGAATGGAGCGGTCAGTACATGCAATGGGGTTTTGAGCGTCCTGGCGATCCGATAGACATTAACATCTGGAGTTATTAACCAAGGGACTTTGCGGTTCAATGAGTTTAGGACAGGTTTCAGCTTTTATTTATAGAACTGTAACCCCCGACACAATCGTTGCATTAACCCTTTCCAATCCACTGTCTGACATCTGAAGACATTATGATTTAAGGCTGTACAGCTCTGATGTTGGAAGACATCCGTCCGGGTTCTCTTACTGTATATTGCCAGCCTCTCTGCTGTCGGAACTTATCCAATGTGTCACCTCATGCACTACTGGCTTTAGCCAGCAGATAGCGCCATTGTATAACGGCAGAAAAAGAGTAAGCCCCCTAGGAAACCCAGGATACAAATTGGACTGGAAAGAGTTAAAAAGCGGCTGTGTGAGAGAGGCCTAAGGCCACCTGCAGACGAGCGGGTCGGATCCGGCGGCGAGAATTCTCGCCGCGGGACCCGACCGGAGCGCCTGCAGAGACGAGCGCGTACTCACCCGCGCCCGGCGGCCCCGACTCTTCCATGTGCCGGCTGCCGGGCAGGCGGCGCATGCGCAAACTGGAGCCGGCGGCCAGGTGAGTGACGTATCTGTGCGAGGCTCTGCGAGCCCCGTACAAAAATAGGACATGCCGCGGTTTGTTTGCCACGCGACATTTCGCGCGGCCGTCTGCATAGGAGTGCGTATTGTAATGCACTCCTATGCAGGCTTTGAGCGGCGGAAATCTCGCGGGAAATCCCGCCGCAGGATTTCCGCCGGTGTGCAGGTGGCCTTAGGGTCCTTTTTACATAGGACAACTGTTGGGTGCTTCGGTGCCCGACAGTTGTCCCAGCGACAATTGCTCCTGTGCTTTCACTTAGTGACTGGAGGCAGTGCAGGTCTTAGATCGCTTCAAGCTGCCCGTCTCCATTCATAGGAAACAGGCCATTGTTCATAGATGTACAACCGCCAGCTTACCCCGGCCGTTCGTCGTTTGCTTTTTTAGGTCTGTCAAAACTGGACAAATGATTGTTCATCGTTCAGTGGCTTCCGGCATTTACACTGAACGCTTATTATTCAGATTCCGCCATCCAGTCTTAAAGGCCCTAAGAGTAGTGATGCAGCAGATATTGGTACAGGCCGAAGGGAACGAACTATACCCCTGAGGGCTGCCAACACTCCCAGAGACCAAGTGTTGCTGATCCAGGCAGTGTATTTCATCCTTAGACCAAGCTTGCTGATCCGAGCGGTATATCTGAGCAGGAGCAGTCTGAGACAGGCGCTGCTTATCTTTAAAAAAACAAAGTTGCACACCATCCACTCCCGTAAGGCTGCCTTCACATTTGCATTGGGGATTCCGTTTTCCTGCTACATTTGGGGAGCAGGAAAGAGGAATCCCCTGGCTGAATGGGTCCCTCTTATGACCGGATCCAACAGCAGCTGACAGACTCCATTGACGCTAATGGGGTCCGTTTGGTTTCTGCTCTGCTGCCTGGCGTTTTACCGGAAGAACAAGTCCAGCATGCAGCACCATTTCTTCTAGAGTTGCCAGCGCAGATGTGAAGGCAGCCTAAGGGCTCCTTCAGACTGACGAGGGTGATATCGGGCCATTGTGCGATCTTCTCGCCAGTGTGAAGGAGCCCTAAGGCTGTGTGCACACCTGCGTTACGGCTCAGTTCAGAGTTTCCATCTCTGCTCAGGTTTTGGAGGAGTGGAGAATATGAAATAAATTGATCAGTTTTTTCCTCATTGATTCCAATGGGTTGTAACTAAGGCTGAATGCTTTCCGTTTGCTTCAGTTTTTCTACTGGAACAAATAACGCAGCAGATCTTCACCAGACGCGGTTACGCCAAGAAAACAGGAAACAGCCTGTGCGCCGTCACTATGTTTAATACTCGGATGTAGGGATTCCACATCACGAGACCGTAAACATGTCAGGGGCCAAATGTAGACCCTCTATTTTTGTAAAAAATCCTCAGAATCACGCAAATTACGAAGACAAAGTCGAAACAATAGGTTTCAGAAATGATTCCATGTATTTGCAGACCTTTTCCAACAAACTACCACACCCACAAATAGTAGGATGTCCAGGAGGCCTGCTGGCATTGTTCTGCACTTTAGGGCTCCCTCACTTGGGCATAGGTGCATTTGTGTGCCTCAATGTTGTGTTTTTACGGAACAAACTATGTCTTTTTGCATGTGCATCGGTGTAGGCAACGCTACTTTTTCCGCCCACAGGGCATGTTCATTTGCGAGCGGCAAACAAGACACACCGCTTGAAATGGCCAATTAGTTTCAGATGTGTTCTTTTTCCACCGAAATTACACAGCATTTCATACATCTTTTTTGCGTATTGTGTGTATTTTCAACCCCCACCCCACTGACGTACCACTTTTTTTTTTTTTGAGCATGACCAAAATGCATGTGCATAATATGGGAATATGAGCGAATCCGTTGAAATCAATTGGTTCTATTCTCTGCATCTTGTGCGTTTGTTACCATGGAGACGCATTGCTCTGCACGAGAGCCACATACATAACGGTCAGATATTATAATCAAGACCTAAAGGGGTTGTCTGAGTTGTGAGACCTCGGTACAACCCCTTCCCCATGCAGTAACATAAGAAGTAGTGATAAGCTCCCCCCTCCCGCCAGTGCTGGGTCCCCCTGCTCCGGTCTGCCTTTACAGCTTCAGTCCCGCCCGGTTTATGGGATGTTAGGGGGGCTGCAGCCAATAAAGGAGCTCAGCAACAGTTTCCGAGCTCCTTATTGGCCTTAGCCCCTGTGAGGTCTCTGATCACTCAGCAGGGTTATACATCCGGCAACCTTCTGATGGTTTTCAGGCTTCTGCACTCTTGTTGCCACCCAGTATATCAGTGATTATCTGCTAAAGAGCATCAAGGTCAGAACGTTTTCACGGAGGTAGAATTTCAGTATTCCATTCGCCTCATTATCATATTGCTGCGCCGAACATATGTCTGTCATTAGCAATGTGTGACTTCAGTTACTGCTAAAAATGTGTTTATTTCTTTTAATACTTTTTTTTTTCCATACAGATGGCAACGGTGGACTTAGCCGATAGATAGAGAGCGGGGGAGGGGGGGAGATGGAAATCCAGGTCTGTTGCCATAATCTGTTTTATATCCTTTAATATATTCTACATGAAGCTTAAAAAAATTGTTTAAAGCACAGAGAACTTGTATCTAAAGCTGTAATCAGCGGCTGTTGGAGGCAGCCATGTTTTCTGCAGAACACAATGCCGACATTCATTACAGATGTAGATTTTTGTTATGTATAGATAAAGCTTCATTGTTGCTTAATTCAAAGTTCTGCCACTTTTTAAGTACAATTTTAGTATCACTTTATTTTTCAAGATCACTGCTGCCTGTCAGTGAATGGGAACAGTTGGGCTTATTGACTATTGAAATGTGGCCAGCTTTCTGGCTCGAACTGTCAAACCTGCTTTACGCCACATTTACCATGTCTTTTGGACACAATTAAGATAATCTTAACCCTTTCCAATCCAATTTGTATCCTGGTTTTCCTAGGGGGCTTACTCTTTCTGCCGTTCTACAACGGCGCCTTATGCTGGTTAAAGCCAGTACTGCGTGAGGTGACCCGTTGGATAGGCTCTAACAGCAGAGAGGCTGGCAATATACAGTAAGAGAACCCCGACGGGCGTCTTCCAACATCGGAGCTGTACAGCCTTAAATCATGATGTCTTCAGAGGTCAGACAGTGGATTGGAAAGGGGTAAAATTCAGCAGAGCTATTATGATAAATGGGGTGCATTAACATTATCTAGGTCTGCACAGCCTAATTATAAGAGATGTCGCCTCAAGGACAAGATTTTAGTTTGCGTATAAACATTGTGTCCAGCCGGCGCAGGTGCCAGTTACAGGTGAGGTCACCCAGACTAAGGGGTCTTTCACACGGAACGGAATTGTCCAGCACCAAGCAGTGCAATTGCGAACATGCATTTTTCACACAAATGCGAGTTTTCCATTCAAAAACGCCTTGCATAACTTCTGTGAAATTGTGATCTTCAGGTGCGTTTCGCGCGCATGAGAGAATCGCAAGTATTTTCCATCTATTTCACTGGGAAACATCACACTGCATTCGCATTGAAAGGCGCCATTGAAAACAATGGGCACGGTATTTCCAGAGAACGCCAAAAGACAGGCGTCGCTGCGAGGGAAAAAGGCGGCGCGCATGTGAATAAGTCCATTCAAAAGAATGGAGTTCATATTCGTGCATTCTCACCCGCATGAACGTAGCCTTAAGCAGGCAGATTTTGCTGCAGCATCACATTTCGCTGCATATTGCAGAACAATTCCATTCCATGTGAAAGATCCTTAAAAGGTCTATTCGTGTTCCTACGGTTTTTAGTTTATACACCGCAATATACAACTAAAGAGACAGAAATTTGGGGGATACGGGGAGACAATGCAAACCGACCCTAATGAGCCGTTCACCAGTGCCGTTTGGATTTGATCATCTGAATGTAAATAATGGTCTAATTCCCTGACAACAAGCAGAGTTCTTGAATATAGTAATACGTTACTTTTCACTATACAACCACTGAGCATGAATTACGTAAAATTGGGAAAAAAATCTAAAGAGAATCTGGCATGAAGGACAGGTGCTAAAGCAAAAATACACAATATACTAACAAAATGTCCTCCAAATTACCCCAAATACGTAGCGGACGTCTAGCTTGCAGATATGCCCTGCTTCCTAGGACTCTAAACCACACGTCATGGGGCATAAAGCATTCGCACCAAGCGCTACAACTTACTTTCCGAGTCTCCTTACAAATGAGTCATCGGGGCCGCGTCTGATAAATATAAATAGCGCATCTTCTTTGCACGCGGCGAACGTCCCTTGCGCCATTTTTCTACCGTACAGTACCTGAAGCCATCTGACTGTGTTAGTTTGCCGCGCGGCCGCCTCCAGCCGGGGTGACAGGCCGCTGTCAGATTGGTTGGCAGTTCTGGGAGTAGAGCAGGGTCAGGTCTGCCTTCCCTCATCTTTTTTCTCTCCAGAACTCGATGTGATCATTAATAACTAAAGTTTACAGCTGCGGCGAGCCGGCTAAAGGCTGTTTACTCGTGTCCTGAGCAGTGATAGATAGCGTGTCCCAAAGAGACAGAGCGGGAGAGAGATACAGAACGAGCCGGGCAGAGCGGGACACAGAGATACAGGGCAAGATGATGGATGGAAGCGAGGAAGAAACAAAATGGAGTCGGAGGGAAAAAAAGGGCAACCTGGAGTCATAGAAAGTCAACTCTGCGGAAGATGAGGAGAGCAGAAACGTGGGCCAAAGACCTGTAAAATCTGGGGAAATCTACCTGAAATGCAAGGAGGGTACAGAGTCTTAGTTATAGCGAGTGTAGAAGTAGCAGTTGCAGCCGGACCCCATTGTCGGAGGGGCTCCGAAGGCTCTCTAGCCAGTTTAGAGGTCAACGGCATTATAAATGGCACATGGTAGGAGGGGCACGATACACATTTGTACTGGGGCCCTTTATACCTGTAAGGTTAGCTTCATATGGCAAGCGCAAGATATGGGGCCGTGAATCCTGCCCCCCATATCGCGCTTCCCACCATGTGAAATCCCCATGGATGCGAAGCGATTTCATCACAAAACAGCCTCGCATTACTTCGTGGAAGAACCAATCCTCTGCCTTGGGTGTCAAAGAGCATCGCTAAGTTTCCCCTATTGCTAACAATGGGCGCTGCGATGCGAGACCACGCAGCAAGACAAAACATGCCGTGATTCGTTTCCCACATGGCATCGCTCGCAGTGCCATGCAGAAAACATCGCTCATGTGTATGACCCCATTCAAAAGAACGGGGTTCATATTAGTGCATCTCGCAACGCACAAATCTTGTGCAATTTTCTCAGCCGTGTGAAGCCGACCTAATGGAGATAATATGAGCCAAAATCTGCGTGTGGATTTTAATGCAGATTTCCACCGCATTGCAATGATTGAATTCCACAGTGAAAGCATGCGACATTTCCGCAACGAACGGCGCGCATTACAGATTTTTTTCTGCTATAAGTGGATGGGGTTTGCTCAGACCTCATCCACATCCATCGTATTGCACACGGCTGCAGCACTCCAGCTTGTATTCTGCAGCCATTCTGCTGTGCGTGAACTCAAAATATTTCAATTTAGCATATTTTATAAATTATTAACAATATTCATAAGAATTCAAGACTGACGAGGGAAAGGGGAAAAAAAATAAAAAGGCGGAGAGGCTTGTCAATCATCTGCCAGCATCAGGGGCGATACACTGCAGAAATACAAAAGGCAATGTTAAATCTGTAATACGGCCTCATTCATGCTTTATTACAGCTTAGCGATGTTACATAAGCCATGGAAGTTTTAAAACATTAAGGCAAACATTTTTTTCTTTTATTGCTGCACGGCAGTCGTGCCGTAACACCACAGCCAAGTGACAACAAGGCCATAGGAACAGTGGGATGCTGTGCACAAGGACTGGGGCTATAGCCCTCCAGCAGTTGGGTGGTGGTGGGGGTTAAAAATCAGCACAGATTCTCCCTTCCATAATGCCATCTTTGGTGTATGTGGGCCTCCTGACACCAACTGGCCAATGGGCAAAGGCATAACTTGAAGCTCATGGGCCCCAATGCAATTTCTGTAAATGGTCCCTGTCAGGAGCTACCATACCTCTCAACGACATATAGCTATGCCAATGCAAATGCTACTAGGAGATTGCAAGACTCCAGATTATCTTGCTGTTCTGTTCCTGATAACATCTGGGGTCAATACTGATAGTTGTCCAGGATTAAAAAAATTAAATCTGTTTTTTTCCCCCTCTCCATAAAAACATCACCACTCTTGTCCAGTGGCTCTATCTGGTATTGCAGCTCACCCCTTTGGTCTTGACTAATGCACTTTTAGAGTAGACCCTTCTTTCCTAATGTTTGTTCGTACCACTAAACTCCAAAGATTCCTCGCCCGTCCATCCTCCTGGTCACTAACTACATTTCTTTTCCATCCCCCTCCCCTCCCGAGTTTTTTTTCTTCACCTTATAAGGGTTATTCTTCAAGGTCTCCTGCTTCTCAGACTGCTGCAAGATTTAGCTTTATTTTTCCTCTGTTAGAGTCCGTTTGTGACAGATGCCTGTAATACTCGCCCCTCGAAGGCCTACGGCTGCAAGACAGTTAACAGAACCGTAACCACAACAGCCTGGAGAGGGCTAAAGATTTGGCAGACTACCAAACAAATTAAGAACAAATAATTTATCTGGCACAGAGGAATGAAAGGCATTACTATGCAGGAATAAAACCATTGCTTCTGATGGGCCGGCGTATCCATCTCTCGCTACACCCGTGTTTACATAGAATGTTTATTTCACTACATCCAGAGAATTTCCACAAATTGCATTAAGGTTAGCAGCTATTAGGGAGAGGGTAATCTCTACACTCTACATTCTCCCTTCATAATCCACTGTCAGATAGAAACCAGATTGTGCCGTTAACCGCTTCCTCATCTCAACAGTAGGCTGCAATTAATACGGGTCTTGTCACGGCCTAACCGGTGACATTGCCCAACTTTACCCAAACCTTGGAGACATGAGATAATTAGTTATCGGTAGACAGACAAAGCTATGTAAACTCATTTACTAGCAGAAGAGTTTCTTGTTTTTTAAAAAACATTTTAGTCATACTATTACCTTGTTTTTTGTTTCTGCCCACGCTTCTGTCTTGCGAGGAATAATAAGACAATGAGCATGGCATGGTAACCGCGAAGCTAATAAAATTAAACTAAATTACCACATTGAGGAAATGTGAAAGTTATCTGACAATATTAAAATGACAATGTGTAATCAGAGTAAGATTAGACAATAGGGGGTGCTATACTGATGGTTACAGGGGCAAAATTGCCCGCAATGTCACAGTTCATATGGAAGACTGAAGTATAGGGGCAGATCAAAAGTATCCTATCTCCCCTCGGCCAGGACTAGAGATTCCAAGCTATACATTATCTCTTGCCCTAAAGCCACCAGTAGCTGGGTCCATAAGCCTCTGTGATGCCATCCTCAAGATGGGGAGGTTTAGCACTAGCCCTCGTGAGTTTGTAGGGCAACATATCTCCTCCCATAGATGGGTCCTCCAACTGTGATTCTACTTGAGTCTCAAAATGTGGCAATTAGCAAAATAATTCAATGTTCCCAACAGTATTTCTCACCATAGTAGCAACCAACTGCATGGACTCCAAGCAGCAGGATGCCCCAAATCAGTTGAAACCATCAAAATCGAAGGCCCCAAAAATGGGAACATTTTTGTTTGCTGCTCCACAACATTTTACTTCCTCCTCAGCAGGGAGGTCTCCTTCTGGTGGGATTTTTTTTTAAACTAGAACCATAGGGGAAATAAAGAAAGCTTCTATGACTTAGAACTGGCCCGCCTCATTTCATGGCTAAGACACTACCAACACTGTTGTGTCCAGCACTTAACCAGTCATTTTCTTGACAAGGGATGACTTTAAGATTGCCCGTCGGCCAAGTGTGCATGTCTATTTCAATGGGGAGAGAGGAACAAACCACTGCCAGTCACTTATGTCATTGGGGAGAATGGAGACTTCCCCCACTCCCTCATACACATTAGATAGTTGGCAGGTCCTCCGGACTTTCACGCGTTGTGTACGGGCACCTTAAGTCATGAAAATTTTAATATACAATGATATCAAGCAGGCTGAAAATGTATGCGCAAAGCATGAGTCCAGCGTCAGTACCAGTGATAGAATGAAGTTGGCCGCGATTTCTTGCAGGCTCGCTGCTTCTTATCGGTGGACAAGAAGTCTTTGTTTCAGAACAATGGTATTCCAGAGACGACTCAGCTAAACAGTTACTGTAATTGTTGGATACTCAGTAATCGCTGACTGAGCTCCAAGAAGTGTGAATTTGCTTTCCACACATTTATTTGCTTTCCATGTGGACATAAAACATCTCAGAAATGTTCTCCTTTTAAAATTAATTAAAATAACTCGTCTTTTGTGATGCCAACAAATGCACAGATGAGTTTTTCACCATAAAGTGAAGTAGAAAAAAAAAATAAAATAAAATTACCCCAAAAAAATCAAAGTTATCTCGGTCTTCTACATGAGCAATAACCATTAATGACAGCCATTACAGTCCCCCTAGAGTTTGTCACTCAGCAGGAGAGAAAGAGGAGGGTAGAGATTCTAGGAAATTCTGGAACTCTGTTCATCATGATCTTCCTGGTTCATGAACAGCGTTATAGATACCACCCTGATAAGGAAATGCGGTTGCGCATGGAATGGTGGAAGGACCTAGAAATTTTTTTTTAAAAAAGTGCAAATACAGGCTAGCTTATCAACATGAAGTGCCCAAAAATGGGCTAATCCCATCTGATAACTGTGCCTCCTTATCATGCTGTGTCCCATTTACCTAGGCCGACTGTCTTTTAAACGATTTGCACAGAAAACGTCCATTACTTACTGAGTAAGGAGTGCATATAGATGCATCCTCTCAGCATGCAGGTAGCCGAGTGATTAGTGGGCTCATGTATCTTGGCCAAAATCCAACCAATGCCTTGCATTTATTATCTATTATTCACATGCAGCGTGGCTTTAAGACTCTAGGGGGAGCCCAGGGTGGCAGTACCAATGTAATTCACTGATGAAAGTGCAGGGCAACCCGCCAAATTATCATGGTGTCATTAATAGGTTGCTGGTCTGCATGGTGAACTACATATATCAGAATGGTCTGGCACCTTGTATCCACTATGTGTGGGAGTTTACCCCAAGCAGCCACCCCCCTCTATATCAAGAGGCAGTGTGAGTGGCTGTCTTATCGGTGCCCTCACAGGTGTTATTGGCTCCCCCATTTGGTAGTCAGCTACCTGCATGGTGAGAGGAGGATGCATCTATATGCTCTCCTTACTCAGTAAGTAACGGCTGGTTTCTGGGATTGTTTTTATTTTTATTTCCCCATCCGTGTTGCACTATACAAATAAAGATTATTATTTGTTATTAACGTTTAGACAGGTAGATCCCCGCTGGATTCTCATTCTATGCAAAGCGCTAAGTCAGCGATCCAGCAATAATGTTTATGTTGGTTGAAATTGATCCTCTCGAAGACCAGTCAAGCCTACAGTCCAGCAGCTAGATCCATCCATGAGGTCTCAGTCTACCTCTAGATGACACATTTATAGACACTTCCACTAAAGACAAAGGCCGGCCCTCCAATGTTCCTGTAACTCCTGTAGCTTGAATTAGACAGGACCACCACATACATGGCCACCGTTCTAGTCTATAGGACTGGGATTGATCTGTACTCCGTATTGATTGGTAGAAGGAGCTTTTCCTCTTTAAATCTTAAAATTACATTGTAATTTCCATAAGCAGCAACAAGTGAACTATTGAAAAACTTGGTTCAACCATATTACCGAATTTAGAATTTTAAAGCTAAGTTAATGAAGGGGGAAAAAAAAGGAAAATAGGTTCTCTCTTCTTCTCTATTCTTTTTCTCAATTTTTTCTTCTTTTTAAAAAAAAGGTAATTTTTTTTTTAAGCAGGTTCAGCCATAAAGAGCCGTCTGAAGTTTGCGTTTGTGCCAAACTGAACTTCTGGCAAAGCATGACCTGAAACTGGGTTCAATCATTTTGGTTTGCTCAACACTATCCATATTTATGTGCAGCTTTAAATTGAGTTTAGTTTGGGCCTCCTAGAATATTTCTTTGAGCTTTTACTCTCTTCACTATGCTGGTGAATCTATCATACATATGTTTATTCTTTAGGCTAGGAGTAATAGATTTCTTAAGGATACTACTTCTGGAAGGTCATAGTGTCCTTGAGCTAATAAAATGCTAGTTAGTCATGGATGACTAATACCTCAGTATTGGATGTAATGGACAGTGAGCAGACACTTTTAATGAAGACATGCACACATAATTACTGATAAATTGGGTTAATGGAGTATAGAGAAAATTGTCCTCTTACACCCTCCCACTGAAGTAAAAAAAAAAAAAAAAAAATACAGTATATATATTGGCCACATTACCACACAGTCACGCTGGAGGGCTAAGCCAATACCATCAACTCATTAGAATTTCCTTGCTGAACTATGACATATAGAAAACCACTGCTACAATTATGTAACTGGTCACCAAATATTCCTCTGCTGCATCTTTGAGCCCTACTGCCAGGCTATTAAAATGACACCCCATTGAATCTTTAAAGGGGCTGTTTGAGATTAGAGACAGCGCCACACTTGCCCAAAAGCCGTGTCTTGTATTGCAGCTCCGACCTCTTCACGGGAAGGTGTAGTTGCATGGGAGTAGCCCCATACAATGAAAAGATCCAGAAGGGGGGGGGGGGGGCTGAGCGTTCCTCTGCACTGCAACCACCTTCATTCTTGAAATTGTGGGGATTTTAGTACGGACTAAAAACCCCTCCAACAACCTGCTCCGGAAGACACGTTCTGCATTATTGGTATGGGGCCAAATAGTTCTCATGGTCATAGATTTGCAGTAGAAAGATATATTTTCCATGGGGAAGAATATTTTTGTGTATGCCTCTATCCTGGTGATTAACAATCTTACATTACAGAGGTCCCTCAACATACAATATTAATTGGTTCTGGGACGACCATTGTATGTTGGAGCCATAACTCAAACGGAAAACTCGCAATTCTTTCTGAAGCATCAAAATGTCAACCAAAATACAAAATGAATATTCAAGAAAATGAGGCAGATAACTATTACGGATGGGTAAAGTCCTCACATTAGCAGTCAGCGAGATCTGCCGGAAGCTATAAAATCACTTAAAGGGGTTGTCCCGCGCCGAAACGGGGCTTTTTTTTTTTTTCAATAGCCCCCCCGTTTGGTGCGAGACAAACCCGATGCAGGCATAAAAAAAACAAACCGTCCAGTACTTACCCGAATCCCCGCGCTCCGGCGACTTCTTACTTACCTTGTGAAGATGGCCGCCGGGATCTTCACCCTCGGTGGACCACAGGTCTTCTGTGCGGTCCATTGCCGATTCCAGCCTCCTGATTGGCTGGAATCGGCACACATGACGTGGCGGAGCTACGAGGAGCCGCTCTCCGGCACGAGCGGCCCCATTCAGAAGGGAGAAGACCGGACTGCGCAAGCGCGTCTAATCGGGCGATTAGACGCTGAAGATTAGACGGCACCATGGAGACGAGGACGCCAGCAACGGAACAGGTAAGTGAATAACTTCTGTATGGCTCATATTTAATGCACAATGTACATTACAAAGTGCATTAATATGGCCATACAGAAGTGTATACCCCCACTTGCTTTCGCGGGACAACCCCTTTAATGTAGAAGACAGGAACTACTTTATGGTCCTATACAATGCACCGAAAGAGAACATGGACCTGCCCTCACATGGTGTCCTAAGGAGCTGTTCCTCCAGGTACAGATAAAGAGTACAGAACACGTAGTATCACACTGTACTGTAGAGGTGCTACTAGACAGTCACTTCCGTAATATTGGGGTTTTACCAGTGAAATGCCCATACTGTTTGCTTGAGATCACAAGCTGCAGATCCGGACTGGCTGTGACATTGTATGTTGAGTCTGGACCGGGAAAGACCATGGTATGCTAGAAGTATTGGGATCACTGTACCTGGACTGTAATGTACTGACCTGCATTATAAACCCCTCACTATGTGTTTAAGATATTATACAGCCCCTATATTCTATGGCTAGTACTGGCATCTATAGGAAATCCCATAGCTCAGCACTCTCTACCAGGTTTACGACTCTATGCAGTTATGTGCATGGAGCCAATATGGGCAACACTGATTGCCTATAGCTCCATAATGCAGAATCCTAGGTATTCCATGTGCCGTCATATAGCACCATATTATGTCGATTCTCTAAAACGACATCCGTTGAAGCATGTCACTATTATTTCTGCCAGATTCATCTGTAGCCCTCTGTATGTAATTGGAGGTAGAGTATGTTCATGTAGACTTCTCTGCTTGCCGTATAGTAGTTCTGTACAGCTTGGAGTTTGAGCAGACCCCCTCATAGCTTCACATTAGGATAATCGTGGCTAAAACACAGTGTTATCTAGGCTTCCTACTCTGGGAAGAGAGCACATTGACTTTCTACATTAACAGGAGACCATATGGTTGGACCATATGATATTGCTCTATATCTGGCTTCCTACTGTAGACTGGGAATAGAGATGTATTAATTGGTCACATGACATCCTACAACACAGACTTCTGGGACTCCAACGACTATTGAGCAGCAGATATAAATAAGCGTTCTGTTATATTGTCACCCTAATTGAAATCCCCAACAGACAGAGTAAGTTATATCCCGTCCACATCTCGGTGTCACATCATATTGAAGGAGACAGAATGCATGGGCTATGTGTGCTGTCTGCTGGTGTCATGCTGCATTGTAACGGACACATTCAATCCTTCTGTGCATTTGTCCTAATGTCACTTTACATTGTATGCAACACAATCTTAACTTCCTCCTGTCAGCCTGCATTGGGAAATAGATTGGATGGACCATAGGAAAGCTTCTAATGTCAGATCCACAATTCACATTTCCAGCTGGTGCAGGAAGAAGTGAAAGTCCTAGGATCTCAATGTGCCAAGGGAATGGTGGGATTACATAGTCTTGCAGTATGAGCCTAAAGGAATGCAAAGGGCGTTGGTTACCCAGCGTTTGTCCTGGCATCCCCTTCGCTGAATGCACTTTTGTCACGGCCCGGTCCTACATGTCTATAGAGTGTAGAGGAATCCTCGGCTGGGCCTACATACAGAAATATGTCAAAAATCCATACATTCCCTAGAGTGCAATATTGGGCTGTGTAAGCATCTCCGAGCATACCAGAGCCATTAACCCTTGAGTGTCAGGTTATGCTGGAACAGCTAGGTTTAACAAGTGGAAACCTAAACCATACTAAATGTCTAATATGTGTGATCAGGATGTAGACCTGTATAGTTTTGCTGCTTGATGCTAATTAAACTTTATCCTTGTGCAATAATTTCTCTAACTTTATAGCGAGCAATTTACTTCTGACCATTTCCAAGATCTCTGCTTGCTGTCAGGAAGTGAAAATATTCTATTTGTCCAGGCAAAGTGGTGGAAAGGTAGCAGTTGCACCAAGACCTGATGTCCGAGGGGGGCTAAAAGCCCTTTTGCAACTTAGTTAAAAGACCGCAGCATGATCAATGGTACATGGAAAGTGACCCTGTTACACATTTTGCATTGAGGGGCAGAACCTTTAAGTTGCACTTCTGCTTACATATATCCAAAGGCTGACAATGCTTACAGACTGAATATCACTCACAGCTGATTACATCCAGTTTAGGCAATCCTCTAAGCTAAATATAAAGACAGCACAAGTCTCTCTTCTGTCTTGATAGTTTACTACAATGTATCAGTGCAGACAAAGTATCAATCTCACATCCAGACAGTAGATTCCTGCAAGACTACATGTAATTGTAGCGAACCCTTAGGCACAATGTCCACGGGCGGATTTGATATGAGGAACATCCGCGAGCCACCCGTGCGGAATAATCCGCAAATCAAGCCACCCATAGAGATGCATTAGCATCCGCAAAACAATTTAAAGCATGCAAATGTGGTTTGTTTTTTTTCCTGAGGTGCGGATCGCATACGTGAGAGAAAAATCGCAGCATGCTCGATTTTCTGCAGATTCCTATTGAAGTCAATGGAAGCAGTCCGATCCATGACATACCCACAGCTGACACGGTGTACGTGCCGATCCACAGGAAAGTAGGAGATTTTGAAGAAAAGAAAAAAAAAAAGTCCTGCCCATGTGTCCGGACGCATCTGCCGCACAGAAGAAAGAAGATTCGGCCGTGACGAAGGAGACCCACGCTGGCTCTGGAGAGGTGAGAAAATGTCCCATGATCACGAGCACAGGCGGATTCTGCGCAGAATTCCGCACTCAGAATCTGTGCATGGCGTGGACATTGGGCTTAGCTCTGAAAAGTAATAAGTATGTAGAGCTGTCCAGCTTCTGGAGGAAAAAAAAGAAAAAAAGATAGCTGCTATTCACTGACAGCAAACAGAATTCTAGGAAATAATGAGTTGAAACAGTGCAACAGAACGTTGCATGGGAAAATTACTAGTTAACATGCCCCTATCATTGTATTTCTTCTACCCAGTCTTACACATGGCACGGAGTGACCCATATTGGACACCGAGTAGGAGCCGTAGAGTGGCTGCTTCTCTCCAAGACTAGACTTACAATGCAATAGGGACACCATTAACAAACATTAATATAGGAAAAAATGACACCCAATGCAATCAAATCTGCAGCACTAATAGAAGATACATCATTTTATTTGAGTGTTGGAATGCTGCACCCCCACCTCCCAGAAAACCAGGATGGCGATGGTTATAGAATAAGTCTCATAAATGTACTTAAACACTTGAGTGCTAAAATAAGAGATCAGAAATCACAACGAACATTAGTAACTTTATAGCCTGATGGATTCTCGGCTGTCTTTTTGCCGGCTTTCTTACAGAAATAACTTTCCTTACGTAAACCACTTGGGCACATTAGTCTACATCTGAGTGCATTAGGGAAACTCTGTACACAACTACAGCAAGGAAAACAAGATGTATATTATGTGAAATGTAGAAAGCACTCTTATAAAGAGAGACAATGCTATAAGTGAGATGAATACTATCCTTGGTGGCTCGATGAATTGGCAGAGAGGTGGGAATGCCTCAATGGTGCAAGGGGAGCAAACCACGCCTTGGAATTTCCCAGGGGTAGGACCTTATTCCAAGATGGATCAATGAAGTATATAGATAAACTCTAGACTTGATTGTGATTTCTAATCTAAGGCTTTCCTGCAATGGTGAGGGCAAGCCGGGAGTGGTAGGTTTATATAGCTGAAGAGCCGAACTCTGGTGACCATCCTTCTATGGTAGACCTTCAGGATTGGGACAATGCGACTGTAAAAGTATCATCACCTCCTATTGTAGCAAAATACTAAATGTAACCAGGACATAATCCAGCTATGTTGACAACCAAGTCATTGTCGGAAAGGAATGTCAACCTCCATGACCAGCCAAAAGATAAAAAGGAGCAATGTTTGCAGCACATTGGACTATAAGTCACGTCGCAAGTAGACCCCATTAGTATGCATTCAACTCCACTACACAAAGTCATTAATTTACTGCAAGAAAGTATTAAAAGGCATTCAAGACATGACATAATAAAAGTCATTCATATATTAATACTTTAATTAATGCCTTGCTCTTCAACATGACCAGTACTTTTCACCGAATTCATAGCAGCATATTGGTTTTCCCCAAAACAAGGTCCTTCTCGAGGTAAGCAAAGGCTCCATTTAAATGTCATTTCCAGGCAAAGAAACGAATATGGTCGTAAGCAAAATGTTAAAGAATAATAAAATAAAACACATTGTAATATTGATCAAATAATGTATTTACTCACCCTGCAATACAGACCTTGCACTATCATTTGGTCTTCAAAAGGTATTATCAGAGGCCAAATTATTACAGATCCTACGGAGCGTGGCAACATGCAGTGTTTGCATCGATAAAGTTACATAAAAAAAAATATATAGAACACCCTTAAATAACCTTATCCAAAAATGCTAATAAAGTGAATGGAGTAGTGTCAACCTTAGTATCAGGCAGAGGGTTTTATACCACTAGGTCTCATGTACATGGCAGAGCTGTGGCACAACCGAGGCCCCGAGTTCTTGCCCCTATGTACTCTGGAGCTGTGGCATTTAATGTGCTGTCATATGGTGCTTCCAAGTTAAAAGTTATTCCTCCCTTTAAAAGAATGCTTCTAAAGATGTTCTCCAATGTGGCCTATGACTTTAGGGAGGTACAGTAGGAGCCCCATAGAAGTATAGGAGAGCCTTATGGCTCAATGAACTCAAAAGCCTTAATAGATGAAAATCAGAGGGCTTATCAGACACATTGATCTTATTAGGTGGTTTCCGGTTTTAAAACCAAAAATGACCATTGCCATTTATTTACTCGTACGAAATAAATTTAAATATAACTTCCATAAGTCTCCTGTTGCTCCATTGTGAAAGCTGTCATGTGATGCCACACTTGCTGATTTTTGCTGGCATTCTGTGACTTTGCACATGCCTTCTTTCAGCTCAAGCAAAGAACAGAACATAATCAGTGATGTCACCATTACTGATGGTTGATCGGGTGTAACAAAGGAGCGCTGGGAATTTCTGGTACTAGCTGAGAAGTGCAGTCTACTGTCCTGGCAGTATATAAGTAAACCAGGCAAGTGGTAGTGGGATCAGCACCCCCATGGCAGGTACCAAAGGACATAGAGGATTTTGGCTGTGGGTAGGTTTAACATGCTGAAAGTGGTTTTGAAAGATGTAGGCATTAAAATATATAAGGTTTATGTTAAAGATACATTTTGAGCATCCGAGGACCTCACCTTTAATAAATATCAGTCTAAGCTCTACAATGTAGAAGAGGTCATTGAGAAATGAATGCACTATACAATAATGGAGGTATAGACTAACTACAAATCAGCAGTAATGAAGGGATAATGTCAGGGACATTTCGAGACATGATCCTGGTTTGATGGAACAAGGCATCTGCATCATTATTTTAGTGGTGATCTATGTGACACATCTAAAAAGGAACATTTACACACAACGATTATCGCTCAAAATTCGTTCAAACAATATCTTTTGAGCGATAATCGTTGCGTGTATATGCTACCATCGTTAGCTTTTTGGCCAAACGATGATTTTTAGTTCAGTATAAAAACCATTAAATCGGCCGGCCAGCTGATAGCAGTTGGAGTTCACCTTAGATTCCATTGAAGTTCAGACCAATTTAGTGTTCTGATCAGATAAATTCCCTTTTGAAGAGAACTTTTTCTTACATGGTGGTGTCAAGTAAGGTTGGGATTGTATAGGTAAGGATTTACACCGAATGGAGAACAGAGAGCGATAATAAGATATTGTAGAATTTACTGCTGAATGCACAAAGCATTCCTGTTATGCTCTGAAAGGGAACAAGTTCTTACATGGAGTCTTTAGGGACTCCTAAACCTACAGCTGTTCAGGGTTTCTTCATATGAACACAGATGTTCGATCATTCACAAAGGTGGATCAATCAAAGTTAATTTTGTTTCTCTTGTAGCATTCAGCTCAAACCCCGCTCTATGGGACACATTACAAGGACTCAACCACTCCCAAGCCACCAAGACATCTTTCTGGATGTGACCTCCATACTTTCACTCTCCATTTTAAAAGAACTGTCCATACAGGAAGAATTTTTCTACTAGGGACCAACCAGCCAAGTGTCATCTCAAAAAAACTCAAGAACTACAAGCAAAACCAAACATCCTCTGTTTAGGAGATGCACCACGGATTCTATGTACCTATATACACACCTTTATATCATTAAGGAAGTATCTCCAGGACTTTGGAACTCACACTTTTATTAACTGGACCTTCAGAGAAACTACCCCATTTCTCCAAAAATAAGACCTACCCCAAAATAAGCCCCAGCAGCATTACATTTTAAAAAAATGCAATATATTACCTAGCAGGCTCGGTCCAGGTCCCTCCCGCTGCTCTTCAGAGCTTCAGCAGGCTTCCTGCAGTGCTTGGCCACCCAAAGAAGATTGCTTCCTGGTTACGGGATTCATAAATCCTGTCTCCAGGAAACGATGGCTCTGATTGTTCTCGAGCGCTACTCAGCCAATCTGATAGTTGTGATTGGCTGAGCAACGCTCGAGAACCAATCACAACCATCACATTGGTTCTTGAGCACTTCTCAGCCAATCAGAGCCATCACTTACTGGAGGCGGGATTTATGAATTCAGTCCAGGAAGCGATATTCTGTGGGCCGCCGAGGATTGCAGAAAGCCTGCCGGAGCTCCTGGGAGCAGCAGGAGGGATGTGGACCGAGCCTGCTAAGTATAATAAGAGCTCCCTCCAAAATAAGTCCTAGTGCCTCTTTTGGGGCAAAAATTAATATAAGACAGGTTCTTATTTTGGGGGAAACGCAGTATCATGTGTTATAAATGCACAAAGAAGTATATTACATAAGTGAGGATGTCCCAAGGACTTCTGATCCCATAGTTCTACTGTCTGGACCTTCATAGAAATTAGTATAGATTATAAATGAAGACTTCTACTTTTATGGTTCTTCACTTAGAGGCAATATCCTGGGTTTTTAGATTGCAACACTATAAATGGCTTTGTATATCATGAACCCGATGTGCAATATAAGCTGTATTATAATAGAGTTCTGGAGCCATAACATATCTAAATCTAGAATTTTTAGCTTTTGCCTAGTCCACACTGGATAAAGTAAATGGTCTAGGATTAGAAAAAAATGGCTGCTGTCTGCAAGATACAGTGACACCTGCCCATGTAAGAGCGAGATGGAACAATGCCTCTACAGCACCAGCTAAGGTAGCATGCTTGCAAGTCAGCGTCAAGATCTTTTAACAGGCCTTATAACAGTGACTGGGAGTATAAACCAAAAGCCAGGGTCTTCCCCAGAAGAAAAAGATACAGACTGTTTGGGGGTTTCTGTCTTTTATCCGTATGCAATAGGAGGCTGGTTTGGATGTGAGAGTGACTTGGGTCAGAAAGAGTATAGTTTCTTTTTGGGGACTTCCCAGAGTAGCATGCATGGCCCCATAAGTCTCCTCACCTCCCTTTACAGCTCTCCATAAGAAGAAACTATACCCTTCGTTCTGACCTGCCCATGGATCATGCTAGGTACTACAGCTTAGCTTAAAGGGGTTGTCCCGCGCCGAAACGGGTTTTTTTTTTTTTCAACCCCCCCCCCCGTTCGGCGCGAGACAACCCCGATGCAGGGAGGTAAAGAAAGCTCACCGGAGCGCTTACCTGAATCCCCGCGCTCCGGTGACTTCTCTACTCACCGCTGAAGATGGCCTCTTCCTCCGTGGACCGCAGCTCTTCTGTGCGGTCCATTGCCGATTCCAGCCTCCTGATTGGCTGGAATCGGCACGTGACGGGGCGGAGCTACACGGAGCTACACGGAGCCCCATAGAAGACTGCAGAAGACCCGGACTGCGCAAGCGCGGCTAATTTGGCCATCGGAGGGCGAAAATTAGTCGGCACCATGGAGACGAGGACGCCAGCAACGGAACAGGTAAGTATAAAACTTTTTATAACTTCTGCATGGCTCATAATTAATGCACAATGTACATTACAAAGTGCATTATTATGGCCATGCAGAAGTGTACAGACCCACTTGCTGCCTCGGGACAACCCCTTTAATTTCAAATTGACCTACGATACTAGGTATATGGACATGAGGGACACTCTTTCTGGAGGAAAGCAGCCATGTTTTTCTAAACTGGACAACCACTATTTTCCTGACTGCTGCTAATATTCAATGAACAAGTAAAGCCTCGTGTGCCGCAGAGTGTAAGCTCTTGCCTACGACCTGAAGGTTGCAAGTTCAATCCCCACGTGATTCAGGTAGCCAGCTCAAGGTTGACTCAGCCTTCCATCCTTCCGAGGTCAGTAAAATGAGAACCCAGCTTGGTGGGGGGTAATAAGTAATAATTACCTGAAAGCGCTGCGGAATAAGTTGGTGCTATACAAATACCAGGATTTTTATTCTTATTTATAAACATATCTACATGCATCAGTGGACAGTGTCCCTTAAAAAGAAAAAAAAAAAAAAAAAAAAAATCACATAACTAAATTCAGTTGTAGTATTTTATTCATCATTATATTGCATCTAACCAAAATCTATATTCTCCTAATAGGAGATTACCCAAATTTTATTTTTTGCTAAAGCCAAGAGCCAAACCAAGTCTAGAGGTCCGACAGGTTGTATGCATCCCAGCACTGATTTACATTGATCACAATGGGGGGGGCTCGGCAAAAGGGGTTGTCTTTATAAAAAACAGCGGCACTTACCCATAGCCGATTTCTGGTATTGCAGCTCCATCCTAACACCACTCTTAACAAGTCCATGCACTCCACTTTTCCTCTTAGACTAAAACTAACCTTAACCCTTTGCAATCCAATTTTGGATTCAGGGTTTCCTAGGGGCTCTCTCTTTCTGCCATTATACTACAATGGCGCCATCTGCTGGCTAAAGCCAGTACTGCAGTGTGCGACATGCTGGAGAGGCCCCCCAACAACAGAGCGGTCAGTAATCTACAGTAAGAATACCCTGCCGGACATCTTCCGACATCAAAGCTGTACAGCCTTCAATCAGAATGTGTTCAGACGTCAGACAGTGGATTGGAAAGGGTTAAATATATATTAGATATTGCATCGGTATGAAAACAAAATTGAAGCAGATGGACACAAATTGGTCTAAGATAAAAAAAGAAAAAAAAATGTATCTGCAGTCAAAAATTGTTGACGTGTTAACAATGCAGTTCGAACAATACCGGTAGACGCACAAAACACTTAATGCCCATGAATATCCCTAATAAAGGTGGAATGGCAGCTTAACACATGAAGGCGTATGCCATGGAATTGATCTGCTATATGGCTGACAATCACATTAAATATGCGGCATTGTCTGCAGAACAAATGTATTTTAGTCTTCAGTTGTGCCAGTTATACTTTCCTGGGGACAGAAGATATAAAGCTATGCTATATTTACTAGAAACACAGGTGAGCATTATGACCTTGCAGTGCTTCACATGTGCAGTTTTTCGTGTACACTGAGCCAGAGGCGTAACGTGAAGCTTCTGGGCCCCAATGCAAAATCTGTAACAGGGCCCCCAATTATAATGCCTTATTCATAGTACTGGGCTCTATATATGGAGAGGAGAGGCCTTATGGGCCACCCAAGGCTCCTGGGCCCAGGTGCAACTACATTCCCTATAGTTACACCAGTGCACTGAGCCATGCGTATATAGCAGGAGGGATCAACATTCCCCAATAATGTCACAAGAAAGAGCTACAATCGGGAAGAGTATCCAAACAAATATATTCAATAGAGTCAAGGGGGAAAGAAAGCAGCCCACAAAATTAGCAGTAATGATCCATCTCTAGGAAATAAAGTATTGGGGTACTTAGATGAACCCATCAAAGTCATCATTGGCCATGCAGTAACTCCATTTAGAGACACTCTGGACTAATTTTGGAGTATTCATTTCTTCTGCTTTTAAAAAAAATTTTAGAATAAGGAATATCCCCAAAAAGATTCCACAGATTCCTTATGTTCCATATGTTAAGATTCCATTTGCATTGTGGCAAAGATATGCAGAGGGAATCTGGTGCCACAAATATTTTTGGTAAGTGAGCCCATGGGACATGGCTGCAGGCCACAAGAGAACTGCAGGCCATACAGTGGGAACTGTCCAATAAGCATTCTCGTTGTCTATCTTAATGTTATTTGCTCTTTAGAGGTTACCATTTGCCTGCATCCATGACTATTTATAACAACATATAAGCTACAAATGTAACCCATCTGAAAATAACCTTTTAATATTCCCCATATGCCCTGGCATAGATACAGTATGTGCAGATGCTAGCAGGGGCAGAGTTGAATAATCACCTGAAGCTACAAATTTGGATGACAAGACCTTTAAACAGCGCTGCCCTGTAACAGATCACCCAAACCACAGAACATAGAATATTCCTAAAGTTTTTAGTTTTTTTGGAGGAGAAAATGGCCTTAGCATACAAGACATGAATATGCCAAAACTAATACTATGTATTATGCATGCTGCAGGGCCTGACAGGGTGGGCCGGCCATTTATTGTTTTTTTCCCTCTTTTTGCTTATTCCTCCCCGCTTTGAATAGATCATAACTTTTTGATTTTCCCATCAACATAGCTGATTGAGGTCGTGTTTTTAGAGGGGGGAGTTGTATTTTTCAGTGGTACTGTTTAATGTACCTTATAATGTATTGAAAAACTTTTTTTTATAAAAGTGTCAAAGTAGAGTGCAATGGAGAAAAAAAAAGTGCCTTTTGGAAGGGAGCAAGGGGTTTACAGCGTAAGTGGTACAGGAAAAAAAAATGACCAACTTTATTTGCTGGATCAGTAAGATTACGGAGGTACGTAATATATTGGATATAGGTTTTTGTTATTTTCTTTGTACAACTTTAAAAAAATAAAAGCTCTTAAAAATAGAATTACCTTTCTGTCACCATCTTCTGATGTCCAAAACTAATGTTTCAGTGATAAGGCTGTGTGAGGGGGTATGTTTTTCTTTTGTAGGGTGAACGGTACTTTCTATTGATACCATTCTGGGGTGCAAGTGATTTTTTTTATGCTTGTTAAATGCTTTCTTTGAGATAGGGTGACAAAAAAAAAAAAAAAAAAAAAAACCACGATTCTGGCATTGTGGATTTTGTTTTCCTTTTTTACTGACAGCATTCACTGTGCAGAATAAATAATGTGTTATTTTAATAGACTTGGCCTTTTATGAACGCAATTATATCAAATATGTCTTTTACGTTGAGGGTTTAGTTTTTGTCATAAAAAAATAAATGATCATAATTTTTTTTAAATTTAACTTCCAAATGAGACTGGGACTTGTAATTATTGGATTACTTGTAGAATACACTGCAATATTTAAGTAGATTGCACTTTTAGCAGCATCCTGTTAAACCCTGCCACAGGCAGGGCTTAATAAGAGGAAATCCAAATCAGACCTTGCGGCCTTCACAAGGTCCTAGGCTGCCCTGAGAACTAAATGGCATCTTGTGATCTCATTGCAAAAAGGGCTATTCGGGGTTAGAGAGCGCCCCCTCCCTCTGTCAAGCCATTTAAATTGTTAATGGCCAGGATCAGACTTTTTCTCCGATCCTGGCCACTGCAGCCGGGTATAATTGATAATCGTTCCGTCTAAAAAGCAGCCCTCGTCTAGTGCAATGGCTTCCAGTAGATATTGATCCATTAACAAATGTGTAAACTGTTGCCTGCATGGGAGCAGAAGTGCGGCACAAGGCAGCCGCAAGCATAGGATGCAGCACATCAATGCAGCAGTAGCAGGTATAGGGATGCAGTACATAGGTTAGTAACAGGGAAAGTGGAGCATGACAAGGTCAGCAGAAGGTGTAGGAACAGCGGTTACAGGATCTATGAATAGGCAATAAATGGTACCCAAGTGCAGTGATGTACATAAAATTGTCAGGGCCCCATAGCAAAAACTGAAATGGGCCCCCCATTATGCTAGCCAGTTTTACCACTCAGGACAGGAGGGCCTGGTGTTGAGATTCCCTTTCCATGCCCTTTAAAATGACCCCAAGACCAATTCGTCACTTCCTTGGAGGAAATTCCTCTTTGGAGGAAGGTTCTGCATATGTTCTCACTACCCAGTAAAAAAGTGGATGATGCAATCAGATCTGGGGCCCCTTTCTCCAAGGGCCCCATAGCAGTCACATGATCCACCTCTATGGTGAGTATAACCCTGGCCAAATGCCAGCATGCAGTTTTAGAGAAATCAGTGCTAAGCAAATCCATGCAGACCTGGGTAGTTGCAAGCAAAGATTACAGCTCTGGATATTAGGAGTCACTAAATGCAAGTCTAGGAATTATCAGTCTAGTGCACAAAAGTATACACAAAGGCCTAGGACCAACAAGAATCTCTACTGATTAGTAGTTAGCAAGTTATATACTAAAGTATTGCCTGGCAGATCCAGGCATCACTATGCTGTAAGTTTAGGCCTTTGTATAAAAAAAAAAAACTCAACACGAGTGTAGCGATAGACAGACATTCACAATTAGAGCAACCTGACGCAAAAGCAAGTAATGTGCTGTCAGTCTATAAAGACAATAAATATGGCATCAACCACCAAAAGGTGGAACTTGAAGCTCCTGTCTTACGTGGCAGAAGGCCTATGCACCTACGTGAGCACCAGAGCTCAGAGGCAACTGCTACCTCTACACCCTCTAGGAAAGGGAAGTTTCACATAGGAATTAATAGGCTGCATGACACACTGCAAGCCGCGGGGAATTCTCAGTACTCATAGAGGCCCCCACAGCGGCCCCAGTACTAATAGAGGCCCCCACAGCGGCCCCAGTACTAATAGAGGCCCCCACAGCGGCCCCAGTACTAATAGAGGCCCCCACAGCGGCCCCAGTACTAATAGAGGCCCCCACAGCGGCCCCAGTACTAATAGAGGCCCCCACAGCGGCCCCAGTACTAATAGAGGCCCCCACAGCGGCCCCAGTACTAATAGAGGCCCCCACAGCGGCCCCAGTACTAATAGTGTCCCCTACATCGGCCTCACTGGTAATAGTAACCCCCACAGTGACCTTCAGTAGTAATAGTGACCCCCATAGTGGCCCCCGTAGTAATAGTGTGCGCTATACTGGGACCTTGGGAAAAGTGGGACACAGGGCCCCAAAGCATGACTGTCTCGCCTAAAATCGGGACATCTGGTCACCTTAGTTAGTACCTAAAGGTAAATAGCTCTATAACTCCATATCAGCATGGCTTTATGAGGGGTCGCTCCAATCTGATCAGTTTCTACGAGGTGGTAAGTTCTAGACTGGACTGGTAATAGTCATTGGACCTTGTGTACCTGGAATTTTCCCAAAGCGTCTGATACTGTGCCTCATAAAATGTTGGTATATAAAATGAGAATGCTTGGTCTAGGTGAGAACATTAAAAACTAGGGCCCACAGGGGTCGGTTTTGGGCCCTATTCTTTTTAAGATTATTGGCCTGGTAGCAGGATTACACAGTAAAATATCAATATTTGCCGATGATACAAAACTATGTAAAGTAATTGACACAAGAGAAGACGCAAGGAGATTGTGAGGATCTGGATACATTGTGGGCTTGGGCAGAAAAGTGGCAAGTGAGGTAACACTGATAAATGTAGGGTTCTGCACATGGGCAGGGAAATACCTGTCACCATTATACACTAAATGGGAAACCACTGGATAACACTGACATGAAAAAGGACTTGGGGGTTTCAGTTAACTGTAAACTTAACTGGAGCAACAAGTGTCAGGCAGCTGCTGCCACGGAAAATGAGATCATAGGGTGCATTACACACTGCAAGCCGCGGGGTGTTCTAGAGGTCTAGGGGTGCATGACAAGAACACTGTTCTTCCTCTTTACAGGTCACTGGTCAGACCACACATGGAATATTGTGTACAGTTTTGGTCACCAGTGCACAAAAAGGACATATCAGAGCTTAAGCAGGTACAAAGGCAGGTAACTAAAGTAATAAATGGAATGGGCGGACTACAATACCCAGAGAGGTTTTCAAAATTGGGGATATTTAGTTTAGGAAAAAAAGATGGTTGAGGGGTGACCTAATAACTATGCATAAATATATCAGGGGACAATACAGAGATCTCTCCCATCATTTATCATACCCAGGGCTGTGACAAGGGGGCACCCTCTATGTCTAAAGGAAAGAAGGTTTCTACATAGACATAGAAGGGGGTTCTTTACTGTAAGAGCAGTGAGACTATAGAACTCTCTGCCTGAGGACGTGGTAATGGCAAATTTGATGAAGGCGTTTTAGAGGGGCCAGGACACTTTTCTGGAGCGTTCCAATATTACATGTTATAGTCACTGATTGCTCCAGAAGGGTTGTAGATCCAGGGATTATTCCGATTGGAGTCCAGAAGGATTGGGAAAATTGGCTTCTATCTCAGTTTTTTTTTTTTTTGCCTTCCTTTGACTCAATATTGGTGGGGTTATAGGCTTAACTGGATGGACCATCTATCTTTTTTTGGCCTTACAGACTATGTTACCTGCAGATTTTGGTGTGGAATTCTGCATCTGCGGGCTTGGCTGCATCCTGTGGTGTTTCCTGTGTGAAAGGTCGCTTACGATGCACTTATCAACACCAGTGAAAATCAGGTCTGCATTCTAATACTAGGGTATGGGGACTCAGGTCTAAATGGAAAAACTCACAAGTTCAGGCAGTCACCAAGACTGACATATTAGCAGGCAGTGGCATATACAAAATACAGCATTCACAGGAGCGAATGCCTTCTCGAGCAGAAAACAAGAAAAAAAGAAAAAAAAAAAATCAATCTTGGTAAATGGCAGCAATGTATATTTAATACACAAATATACTCTGTATAATAAAAGGTACACGTATAATTTACCTTGTAATACGCTAAAAAACACTCACTCTTTGCAGGTTTTTCATTACCCTGCCAGCATGTCCATTCATTCTGGCACCTCCGGATTACACAACTCCCAGAAGCAATTAATGTTTAATGTCCTTTTTATATATCAATCATTCCATTAGAAATTCACTTCTTCAGGTTAAAAAGTTCTAAAAAGCAGAAAATACTGCTGTAAGCAAGACTCAACCAAAAATATAGACACATATTAGGCCTTATCTATATGAATATGGTGGGACAAGATACCCGTGAACCATCAGGAGAACAGGATGTCCCAGCAAAGAAAGAGTGATGAACCAAGTGATCCTTCCAGATGGCAAGCCTACAGCATTTAACAGCCCAAATTGTGCAATGCATCCCGCTGGTGGATACTTGTTCACGGCTCCAAATTTTAGTGACTGGCTTAATAACCACAGCCAAATGTGGGAAAAAAATTAATTAATAGGTGCGAATAATGATGAGAGGAGGGGGATCAACAATTATCTGAAAATAGCACAAAATGGCTCAAATCTGAGTCAACAATAAATCTACGTAAACATCTAATTTTGTTGGGTGATATCATGATTGGGCCAAGTCTAAAATGACCATGTTACACTCCTACTGTGTACAGAGGGGCCTGAGATATGTTGGGGAGCTATCTCACCATGTATGATCAAAAGCGTGCCTTCAGCATTGGCTTACACTCAAGTGGTCAGAAGTGGTGGTGGTGGCAACACTGGATCTGGTAAAGTATTTTGGTTGGCTGCATTACCTCTTTAAACTACAGATGTATGGTTTAAAGTGGACTTACCCAAAGCTCTAGTGCCTCAAGGACTATCCTTTGGCTACCTTATAAAATCAATTTTCAGAAGCTGTTGATTAGCAAGATGTTATTCCAGGTTGAGGGAGCCTTTTGCGTCGCGATATGGCTGGGTAAGGGGCCCAGTGTTCTCCAATCCCTTTACAAAAACATGTCTTCTAGTGTGTGGCCAAAACCAAATATTGTGGAGGCTCTGGTGCTTGAAGGGTTTTGCGTGTTTTGTCTTGTATGCAGCAGTTATCCCAATATTCAACATCTACGGTATCGAGTCTAGGAGTCAATTACACACACACACACACACACACACACACACACACACACACACACACACACTTCCTATATGCTATTCTACCAAAAGTAATTGGGACTCCTTTGGCCCTAATGACATTGGATTCTCTCCACGGCATACCTTCTACTAATGTCGATACACTTCCACTGGTATTGCCTTCCGCTCATCCAGTAAATGTCTGGCAAGTTCTCTCAAACTATATGCATCGGTCCATTTACAATTGTGTAAGGAGCGTGGTCATCGGACAGTTGAGCAATGGAAGAAAGTTCTATGGAGTGACAAATCACACTTCATCTTCAAATCAGATGGACGTAACAGAGTGTGGAGACCTGGAGAACGCCTTTTGTCCATGTATGTTGTGCCAACAGTTAAAAGGAATCTGTGGGCTCAAACACGCTGTCCAAACGGCAGGCATCAAGTCAGAGCAGCAGGAGGTGACCGGACTGATACATAGTTGACAGGGAAAGATTTTATTCTGAGCTGCACAGTCCAGTGGGCGGTCCCATCAGTGATTGTTCATACAGGGGTAGCTGTCAATCACCGATAGGACCGCCCATTGGACTGTTCAGCTCATAATGAGCAAAAATTTAAATGAATAAAAGCACCTGCTCTACAACATGCCTGCAGTTTGGACCACAAGCTCAAGCTAAAAGATTTCCTTTAAGTACAGCAGATGGTCCATTATGGTCTAGAGGATGTTTTATGTGGCATGGCCTCAGTCCATTAGTTGTAGTGGCAAGAACCATGAACACTGGGCCTGTACAATGTAAGCTCAGAATGGTCAGCAATACTTCCAACAAGACAACACGCTTTGTCACAAATCCAACGCCGTTTTATCTTGGTTTGAGGATATGGATGTTCCACGATTGGACTGGCTGCAGAGTCCCAACCTGAACTCTACTACACATCTTTAGATGAACTGAGACATTGGGGTAGGAAATATGAACAATGTCCATTTTCTTTGAGAGCACTCACCAGACTTTGCAGGATGAATGAAGGGAAATACTAATTGAAGTGTATCAGACTTTAGTAGAAAGTATGCCATGGAGTGTATCCAATGCCATTAGGACTATAGAAGCTTCACTAAGTATTAACATATGGAAAGGAATGCCAATTTTGATTCTTGCTTTAGTGTCCAATTACTTTTGGTAAGCTAGTGTATCTGTAGAGCTACAAAAAAAAAAAAAAAACACGTGGATAAGAGTGTATATTATGGTAATGAAGACCGACTGGGGTCTAAAACAGGGAAACATTTGCAAATCTTGTACTGGTAACTGCAGCTTTTTATGACTTACTCCTCCTCCCTAATACACATGCTCTTGCCCAAAATTACTATACAACATTTGAAAGAAAACAATAGTCATTTACTGAAAGCCGACGAGTCCTGACCTCAAGGTACTACTAGATTCAGTCAGTCATTTCTCAATCTAATGCCAACTGTCAATTGCCAGACAGATATTTATTCCAGATTTTTACCCCGCTGGGAATTCAGAAATAGTCATAATTTTATGTGAGTGGATATATGATTCAATTGGAGATTTTAAGTAGTGCTCAGTTTCTTTTATTACCTCTAAAATATATACAAATATTTGCTGCCTTAAGGGTGCTTGATGAATAGAAATGAATGCTAAAACATAAAAAAAACATTAAGGGTTTTTCCTCTTATGGATGTCACTTTGCATTCATTCTAGAAGTGCCCCCAATAAACTGGGACACCTGACACTCCGCACATTAAAGGGGTTTTCTCATAAAAAATGCATTTCACATTTCCCACTAGACTGCCCTGCTCAGCATAAGATGTGATAGACTATACCCATAACAGTTTTCTCTGCAGCACTTCCTCTATTCCCCCATTGGGTTTAATTCCCAGTAGTACTAGTGCTGGAGACCTGCTTCCACCCTCAAAGCTACTTCCGTCCATTTCCCTACTTGGTACAGTTTGGTAAAGTCCAGTCTATGGTGAATGTGAATGACTGAATGATTTCTCGTTTGATTGAGCCAACATTGTTCGCTTGTTCAAATAACAAATTTCATGGTCTAAGCGGATCCTTAGATACAACCAGGAAATCATTGAGGTATAGGATAGTTATTACCATCTCTCCAAGATAAGTACCACTTTACTTTCCTACAAGCAGAGGAAATACCAAAAGATAAACATACGAACTGAAAATGGGAAGTCTCTGATACCCCTCTAACGGAAAACCTAAATTATTTCATATATATGGGATCTATCTATAGGGATGGGGTATGTGCACAGTTGACCTAAAGGATGCATAATAACACAATCCGTACAGAATTGTAGATTTAACGGTCTTCATTTTAAATTTACAATATTAATAATAGTTCTAAAAAGGAACAGAAAATGGCCGTTACTTACTGACTGAGGAGTGCATATAGATGCATCCTCCTCTCACCATGCAGGTAGCTGACTACCAAATGGAGGAGCAAATCACACCTGTGCAGGTGGCAGTGTGAGTGGTTGTCTCATCGGTGTCCTGCACAGGTGTGATTTGCTCCTCTGGAAATAATGTAGAATAGTAGTCTAACTCCCATTCATCCTTTGGAACTGGAATAATCGCACCCATGGTTAATAGGTCTTGGACACTTTGGTCTAATCTTTTTTGAAAAAGGGGAGACAGAGGGTGTTATTTGAAACCTTCTTGGGAGGATATGGTCTGTAAAACCCAAGGGTTTTTGATCATTTGTCTACAGCAAGCCTGGAATCGGAGTAGTCTTTCCCCCTACTGCCCACAAGTCATTGTCTGGGCTACGACTGACTTGGATTGAGGTGAAAGCCTTTACCCCTTCCTCCTTTTGGATAGGGTAATCTCTCCGATTTACCTTTCCTTCTCTGCTCTTTGGGCTAAAGTCCAGGCTTATGAAAGGATGGATTTCTTTTGAATGGTCTATCCTCTGGAAAGGCCTTCATCGAAAGGGGATTAAGCAAAATTTGTTCTTCGAGGCAGTGTCTCCAGACCATGTCTTCAGCCATAATGCTTTTCTTGCCGAGTTATCCGACACATCATTCATGGCCTGGAATCATATGGTCTCAGCAGAGGCGTTTGCTAAAAACCCTATAGCCATTTTGAGCAATGGCAGACATTCAAGTCTATTCTCTCTGGGAGGTTTTTTAAATCTAAAATGGTTATCTAATTGAGTGAGCCATGTATACATTGAAATGCGGCTGAGGTGGCAGTGATGTCTCAAGGATACTGGTTGTGGTTTCCCAGAATTTCCTTAAGTGTTCATTTGTTTTCCTCATCATTGGATCACTTACTTGTGACGAATTTCAAATGGCAGGGAGGTTTTCATCACTACTTTTTCCACTTGTACATAAGATCTCCTCCCATAGCTTAACATCCTCAAGTGAAAAAAGGAATCTGTCCTTACATTCTCTTGAGATAGACAAGCTTTTCTTCACTTCACCCCACTCATCCATAACTAACTATTTTAATATGTCATGAACAGGGAAGGCCATCCTGTGGCGGGATCTTAAGCCCCTATACATCTTGTCCTGTATAGACTTAGATTGTAGTACTTCCTCAACCGTCAGCGTCTTTTACAGCTTTAAGAAGTTCTGCTATTTTACTTCTAGAGCAATAGTACTTCTTATCCGCATCTATAATCAGAGGCCCTTCTTTCTCTGCCAGCTCCCCTTCCAATAGAGCCCAAGTAGAAGCCTCAGAGTCTGAACTAGATAAGTCTGAAACGCAGGTCCTTTTAGCCGGCTTAGAAGGACCAGGTTGAGTGGTAGGAGAAAGATTAGCTAAAGAGGCTTGAACCTCTTCTCCAACCATGAATCTGATATTGTTTAATAAAGTAACTTGTTCATCTTTGACTATTTCAGCTGTTCGGTGCATGCAAGCAGTTTCTTGTAGCTTTCTTCCATTTTTTTTCACCTAAGAAGAAGGCTAAGTAATGTGCTTTGACATCAGGCCTGGGTCTTGGAGTTTCCTTGTCACCATGTAGATGACGCTCTTGTAAAATAAACTCTTGTATTGCTATATAAACACCCACTTTCAGGGGCGTAACTATAGGGGATGCAGTTGTACCTGGGCCCAAGAGCCTTAGGGGGGCCATAAGGCCTCTCTTCTCCATATAGGGAGCCCAGTACTACGAGTAAAGTTATAGTTGGGGGCCCCGTTACAAGTTTTGCATCAGGGCCCAGGAGCTTCAAGTTACGCCTCTGCTCACGTTTAATAGATATTGCCCAGGAGGACCACTGATTGTTTGCTGGGTTTCCACATCGCCTTCACGGCCATCCATGGCGCTGATGAGGCAAGCTAAGCCTTTACTGTTCACCAGTTGCTGGCTTAATGGAGCCCACAACAGAGTTTCCTGTCAATAGGGGATTTTAAAAATATGATAATAGCGGGAAGAGGAATGCTTTCATCATAGCCCCGCCTCTTATTTCTAGCCTTTTTAAAATTAGTATACTTACACTAAAATAAAGTACAGGAATGGGTTCTTCATTTTGTTTCAGAAGTTTCAATATATAATTTGTATAATGTCAGATTACAGGATGCAAATGGTAATGGTTTAGCTTTGCGTCGGCAGTTGATCGTTATATATTTTTTTCTTTACTTATTTTTGTACTTTTTAAAAAAAACCATTTATGTCCTCCATTATGTCACATAAGACCTCCGAGGGTTACTCACATTTTTTTTTTTTAATTTGACACTTTTCTATTTTACATGGGGTATCTATATGAGAAGGTATTCCCTGTGGCAATGTCTGCGAGGGGGGTAGGGGGTCAGTGGCAACACAGCAGGTCTCTCAGTCCATGTAAAGGTCAGAATAGCTTTATTTTTTCAGTATTCAGCAATAACACGAAAATCCACTGCAAACACATCAGCCACTGGCAGCACATTCACTTTGTACTATGAAAAATAATAAATGCTTTCCCATCCAAGCGCTAACTAAATAGGAGTTACTTTACTCATTACTACACCATGGCCTAGTGCCACTACACATACCCAACAGGGTGCCAGTCTGGGGACGTCCTTCCCTGTCGGACTTGTGGCCGTATCACAACCTGGTCTCCCACAGACGTAAGGCTTTCCTTCTCCTCTCAGGGAGTAGCTCCAGCTCTTTGAGCCTGACTCTGGTTTTCAGCAGCAGCGCTGCTTTGGCTTGTAGCTCTGCCCCAGCTTGCAGCAAGGAATTGAATGGGTCTGGAGTTTTTAGCTCTTTCGCACACACCCGCACAGCTGTCCCTGCTGATTAGCACTCCTTCAGTACACAAAAGGCCTGGTTAAAGCCCCCTGCAGGCCATTCTGTGCACAGCCTTGCCACAACCCCTAGTGTGACAGCAGTCGCTAAAAGAGTCGATCTAGGTCTGCTAAGACCCTTCACCTCTGGCTTGGCAGGGAGAACCTGGCGGTCACATGATTGCCATGTCGAACAGTGTAAGTGACACTTCTGCCTTCTCTATTCACTACATAGCACTCACTGAGCACTATGTAGCCTGCAAGAGAAATGGCAGAAGCAGTTTAAAATCTTTTCTGTCTTCTCCTCCGGGTCCTTGGCTGTCATAAAGAGACAGGGATCTGATCTGCTCCTGAGACATTGCAGGAGCTTTAATCCCACACTGTATTTTTACTATCGGCCATGGGTAAAATATAGATAACTTTACCACTTTCTCAAGGGTTGCTGCTCTCATTTTCTTGAGTCCTGATCAATAAATCTTCTAGATATACAGCAGTATGGGATTTGGGTGAGGCATTGCTGAAAAAGCTGGGGGACAAACTGTACAATATTAGTTGCATCCAGCTTTCCGAGAAGCAGACAGAACAAACAAACAGATTAAAAAAAAATAGAAAAGAAAAATCTATATTTTAGGGGAAGTGTTTTAACCAATATGACTCAACACTCTACATGAACTCTACATATGGTCCATCACTAAGGCGATACAAATCCGCTTGCCAATGGTTAATAGCCAGATATAATTGCTGCGGTCGATATGGATTTCTAAATGATCCCAGGGAGAAACGTTTCATATAATACAGTCAGTTAACCAAAATAACTATTGTTTTTTTCACGGTATATTGTTTACAGAACGTACAATATCACCTACCAGTCTTTCTGAACATCTCCGAAGATTCCACATAGCTTGGAACTCATTACACATTTAAACACAAATAAAAAAACTCGCCCCTCAATAGTCATAAAAAGCAAAGCTCATTTAAAAAAAAAAACAAGAAAAAAAAACCACACATACAGGATTAAGTTGTTTGTTCTCTTCTAGCTCTCATCAGGAAAAATAAAAAAAACTGCATTAAATTACAGTTGCCAGGGTCTAATAACCTGAATGAACTCAGATGTACTGTGCAGAGACACAAGTGTCGTAAGATAGATCAAAGCACATGAGTCTTATGAAAAGCAAGGACGTAGGAAGGAATGGTATATTCCAAAGGCATAGGGAATGAAACAACATTTGCAATGAAAGATTAAGCAAATGTAGGTCTTGTTAAAGAGCATGTACATATGACCTTGTTAGGACTCGAACCTCCTGCACTCCAAGCAGTAGCCCTTCCTATTGAGCCATTCAGCTCTTTGACAGTTCCCCTGCATACATTTTGCCTTATTCCTAAGATTCTGCAAATCCTGTCCCTGTCCTAGCTCTGCCTGGTTCCCAATTAGGCTCACAATAAAAGCCTAGTTTATTGTGCCTCGTGCCTATAACCAAGCTAGCCCTCTACCACCCTGCCACCCTCAATAGATTGTCATCTCGTGTACCAGACCTCAGCCATTCCTCCTGACTAAGTCGTGCTTGAATCCTCTGTGCTGCATGGGTCATCTCATGTACCAGACTCCACCTGCCGTGACCACATTTTCCGCCACTGGCGGTTACAACAAGTACCTTCAGTCCTGCACCGAATCATGACAAACCTCTTACAATCTTGGATCATGGAATATATAATCTAGAACTCAGCTGTGTTTGGTCATTACCAGCTAATGCTCTGGTTACATCTTACTGACGCTTCATTCAATTTATGCTACTTACAGTACCATTTTCACCACTATTAGAAACATTCTTTTTTCATAAGTGCCAAAAGCAGCAACACCACCCCCAATTTTTTTTTTCAAAAGGAAGTTTTTGTGGCATGCCCACAAAAGCTCATAACCATTGTTCTAGTCCTTAACAAAAACCTATCACAAGGACAGGTAGCCAAAAGTATTTGCCTCAAAGTTGCACATCTTACGAGGGCATATTACGGTGACTTACAACTTCCTAGTTATGCGGACCCATACTACAGCACCCATAAGAGTCATTGGAACCCTATTACGGCCAAAGACCATATTATGGAGGGACTACAGAACTCCACACTGTGTAGCATGTACCTGTATGGCAACACATATGTGCCATCAAACACACACCTTTGCCATAGGTTTGGACAGGATTACCAAAAACCTGGCAGCATTCTTTCACAAACATCACCTTACCTGTTCATGGGTTGCGTCTGGTATTGCAGCTTACCTCCATTGAAGTGAATGGGGATGAACTGCAATACCACACACATAACTTGTGCATAGGGATAGTGTGGTTTTTGGAAGAAAGCAGCTGTGCATGCTAATCCTGTACAATGAAGTGTATCATGAGCACAAACTCATAATTAAAATGCAGAACGACTACAGGGGTTGTAAAGGAAAGGATTTCGAAGTATTTTGGGTGGCGTTTCCTTTGGTAGTACAACTAATAGCAGTCAGATTGTTCCAACTTGTTTGCTATGGGTGGCATAGTAATTATCTTTGCATGTTTTAGGCTACATTTTAAAGAAGTCTGAACTTGAAACAACCCAACCCACAGTGCTTGACCCCAGAATCAGGGACTTGTAATTTGCGCATGTCTTCCTGATGGATCTAAATTTTTGTCAAAATAATTTAAAGACATATTTATCATGCAGAAACGAGGCTGTGATCTCTTCATTCTGCGGGAGGATTCGGCATGATATGTCTTCATTAAGGCCGATGTCATTTTTCTTTACTACACGTACAAGTTACTTAGTATCATTTCCACTTTCATAAATATAATAAAATGATTTAGGGTTCCACCTGAAACTGTAACAAGGGTTCATATAAATTCAATGCATACAGAGCGGCGGAAAAATGGTGGAGTTTGATTTATCTGTAAAATGGTAAACTAGAAAAGATCTAAAACTGTACAGAGAATGAAAAGCCCAAAGAAGAATACTAGAATCTATAGAGGAATTAGTGGGGATTGTATGGAAATATCCTCTGCAACACATCCAACGTCAATGGAAGTCAGTAAAGCATAGTGGAATAGAAAATCTATTGGGTGACCAATGACTGTCTCTGGAAGTTACAGGGTACACTTTAATATACCGGTAACCATCACTGAGACTGGATAAAACCTTCTAGAGTTCATCCAGATTTGATTGAGCTTGGGACAAAAGAGATGTAGAAGAATCCCGGCCTGAACGCAAGAGCTATATCCCATAAACACAGGCACTGCCTTCCATCGGAGACATCCAGGAAATGATGTTCTTCTGTTGGCCCAAAGTCCACCAAGATCCACATTAGGCGCTTTCTGATGAGCGTATTAGAACTCCATAATTGGTTTGTGGTTTGCAGATGGTAAAAAGGAGCTAAAGAACATCTATGTATCTATTCACATGGCCAGATTTCTCACAGCCGTTTTGTTAAAACGTGGAATGACCTATTTTTTCAGTTTTTGCCTTCATATTGGTATTATTTTCTATTATTTCCATTTTCGATTGGGCGAATATGAAATCAGTATTTGTCCAGTAGAAAATAAAGAAATTATGCAAATTGGGCAAATACTGTTGACCTACTGTTGCAATGTCCTCTGTAACCCGTCCACATTACGGATCCATATTACGGACGTGTAAAAATACGCTCATCTGAAATTGGCCTAAAGCAGAATGAGGATAGAGTGTATGTGGGTTTATAGACAAAAGGACGCCCACTGGAAATATCAAAATGGATCCTCCATTATGGTGCTGGCATTGCACATTGAGGACTAAAGGTGTGTGTGTGTGGGGGGGGGGGGGCACTCATGTGATGTTAGCATGCTTACCTTATATATCTGCGACACTTCAAATTTAAAAGCACATTTTGTCCTGAAGTAGGTGCCACCATACTAAATATCAGATTACCCAGGGTTTTTTTTAGCAATCCAGTGAATTTAGCGCTTTGACTTCCACATGGACTTTATACTGCAGTACGGATAGGTTTCTTCTTGTTTCATCCACCTTGTGAGAAATGATGTGATACTTTCATATTTCTGATAATTCTGCACATGATATAGTGTTTAGATCGGTTGCCGTGAAAGTATATGATTATCATCTTTCACTATATTATTATCGATGTTCCTCATACCACCAGATTTTTCTGATTATGCTGCATTCTATGCAATTATTGTGTTTTTCTAACATTTTTTCCTATTTATGGCCAGCTGGATACACACACACACACACACACACACACACACACACACACACACACACACACACACACCTTCGTATCAAATTCTTAGTAAGATACAAACTATTTGCCATATGTTACATTTCAGTCCTCACGTGAGCCTTTTTTTTATTATTGGATTTCCATTAAATAATCACGTCAAGCTTCATCTTGAGTGTCAAATTCTGCATAAGGAGTGGGATCCTATCTGTGCACCAGTTGTAGCGTCTGCATGGTGACTCTGGACCAGTTAGGTTCCAACAATAGGCCAGGTGACTATCGATAGTATTGGCAGCTCCTAGATGTTCTTTCAGCCTTAAACAAGAGGGTACAGGTAGTCTCGGACTCCGCCACCACAGGCAGAAGCTTGTAATGGTCGGGGATATTGTCTAGTCTTCACGCCCACACAGAACGCCACTAACTGACGCTCAAGATCAATTCCTGACTCGCTAGACTGCAGCACGCATGATAGTCTCTAGCAAGACAGCCCCTTTGGGTTGCTCTCACCGACCCGATTCCACAAAATAGCTTGTTAAAGTAACATACAGCTAAATATAAAATTAACATCAACTCAAGGCAATTTACAACTCTAACTGCCCTCATCCCCCTTACAACCAGGAGGATGAGTGCCATATTCACTGTTAGAATTGCCATTCAAGGACTGAAGAGCCAAGTGATTGTTTTCCTCCTCATGACAATTAAGTCAATCCCCTACCCTTTGCTTGCCAAGAAGCTAGTTCCTCTGGAGAAGAGAGTTGAGCCACAGGTTCTCACCAGCCAAAATCAAAGGAGATGAAATGAAGCATCGTTGGACTACATCTCTAAAAAGGTCCATCAAGCAACCACATGGACTGTCTCAAGGGTGCAAGCATACAACCCATTTTATTATAGTGTATGGGCACAGCCACAACAGGTCTATGTGAGCTGATTGACTGTTTAGCCATAGGCAAATTGGGCAGGTGGCTAGCATGATTAACTAAGTATGTTTATGCAGGTAGGCATGGGTGCATCCAGGTACAGGAGGGTTCTGATATATGCCCAAGTCTGCCATCATCCCTGTCTATAATGGCACCAGGAATAAACACAACCGTGACAAGTCCACTATAGAGATATGACTCCAAAAGTTGTCAGAGGTAGCCAAATTGATTTTAGAACTTTAATATCAAAACCCAAGGCAAGTCCCGATTCATCTCCTATCCCCATGACAAACCCCGTTTCCCTCTCAGCCAGTTAGTGGAAATCACTTGACCTGGCACCTCATCTCTGTGCTACTTCCATGCCAGGCTTAGCAGCGCCACCAACATTATCTATCCTACGAGCGAGTCCCTGAAATGTGCCGTCCTTTGAAAAATTAAAAAAAGGGCAGTTTGAAATAGTAATTTTCTTTGCTTGGTTTTCTCTTAAACTGTAAATTCTGCATGACAGGGTACCATTGTGCCCATGACCCTATTAGCTCCGCACAAGTTAACATATTACAATGTTATTATTTGTAACAAAGAAGAAGATTAATAATAAGCGGCGGCTCCTTCTCCTCAAATGATTGGAACAGGCTTTTTTTTTTGAGGAGAAAAAAAAAACGGGCAGGATGGTTTCAGCCTTTGAAAAGGATCCAGAGGATGCAAATGTTCGGAGCATTCAGAAGCAGGAGCCTGGAAGATCATAGTAATCAGAGAGATGAGAGACATTAGCAAATGCCTTCTCTGGTACTCGTCCAGATCACAGCCAGGGAACAGCCAACCTCCGTTTATTTGCTTAAAGGCAGAAAATGCGATTTAGGAGAAAATGTATAAAGCAGCAGTTTTTCTCTGTAAACACCTATTCCTGCAACTTCCTCAATTTACAACGGTGCGCAAGCAGCGCAAAAAGGGGAACTTTTATATATTAGTTTTCATCAACGGGGAAGAAGGGAAGACTTGGACATTTGATGGAAGGCATTTTTGGATAGGTTTTCTGCTCCACCCAAAACTAGAACATCTAGGTGTGAATGGAGGTAAAGAGGTTGTTCAAAATTTAAAAATTTATTTTTTTCTTCCAGAAGCAGCTCCACACCTGTCCATAGGCTGTCTCTGGTATTGCAGCTTATGCAAGTAGAGGAGGAGGAGTAGCAATATCAGACAAAGCCAGTGGACATTTGATGTAGTGTAGTTCTATAAAAAAAAACAAAAAAACACACCACTGCTCCTGTTCGTGGGTTGTATCTGGTATTGCAGCTGAGCTACATTGAAGTGAATGAGCTGCAATACCATACAAAACCTTGGGCGGACAGGTGTGGCACTGTTTCTGGATGAAAGCAGGTCAGAAACGGTATAGCTTCTCTTTAAAGGAGAGCACCAAAGTATAAAGAAATGTATAATGCCACAAATGCTCTGGGAAATATGCAAATATGGAGCAATGCCTCTACAGCGCCACCTATTGGAAGGCAGCATTTCTGTAATCCATGTCAGACATTTCACAGGCCTTGCAACATGACTGGGAATATAAGCTAAAGCCAGAGTCTTCTCCACAGGGAAAAGCCAACCATGCACAGAGAGGATGTTTTGGGGTTTTTGTCCCTCATCAGTGTGCAGTATGTTGGCGCGAGGCCTACGATGTGGGTCAGGAAGGGTATAGTTTCTCCTTTGGGTTATCTTTTTTTCTGGGGAAGATTCTGGCTTTGCCTTCTATTCCCAGTCAGTGTTACAAGGCCTGTGAAAAGGTCAGACATTGACTTACAGGAATGCCATCTTCTAAGGAGCGGTGCTGTGGAGGCATTGCTTCGTCAGGGTGCATTCACATGGGTGATTTTCACACATGATCTCTGGCCGATTGTGATATTAGATACCGAACATTAAAAGAACACATTGCTTTCAATGTGTTTAATCACATGAGCGATTTCTGTCAGTTCACTGGTCCATGGTTCAAAACAAAAAAAAAAAAAAAAATGTAAAAAAAAAAAATTGCTACATGTTCCATTTTTTGGGTGACTCAGTGATTTCTGCAAAATGCATCGCACTCGCAGCAAAAAATAAAAAAATTCAAATAATTAAAAGGAAAATTGAAGATTTGCAAGTGCGATATTGGTCCAGGTTTCCTGACATCACACTTTCCCATGTGAACGCACTCTTAGAGCTCTTCCACACAGGCGTGAAGATTTTCACCTGGCCATTTCACGGCCACAGCGCAGAAAATTAAAAAAGTATATATACGCATGAACAAGAGGCAGCCATGGCCAAGTCAGGGCTGCAACTTCCATTTAAACGCCCGTTTAGATGGCCGCAGCCTTGGGATACCGTTGGCCCCCTCTCCACTCCAGCCTATGGGAGCTGTTGGCAAGGGAGAGGGGTGAGACTAACACAAAGCTCCCGCCCCATCCCCTCCCATTGTAGACAGTCATCAAGGGGCTGAGGAAAGTGGTGTGAGTTTAGCAGTCACGCTGCTAAACTCCCTCCCACCACTCTTCTCCGGCAGCTGGCATAGGCTCCCATAGGAGTCTATGGCAGCGGCCGTATTCCGGCTGGGAAAGATAGTTCCAGAACTACCTTTTCTGGCCATCTGAAAGCACCCGACCGGAATGCGCACTGTATGCTCCATCTTGGCTAGCCAGGCGCTTTTACACAGTGGGAAAACGCCCATCTGAACTGAGGCATTGGAAACTAATGCCTCAGATGGGTAGCGTATATCAGCTGATATACATTCGTGTGAATGAAGCCTTATTCACTATGTGTTACTGTGTGCTGAATTTCAGCTTGTGTCAAAAGAGCCCTGGACTCCTGAATGCAGATTAGCTTAAAGGGGTTTTCCAGGCAGCACTGTCTGTCAGTGCCGGCCTACATTGTGGTCAGAGTGGAAGACTCTGCTCCGACCCCTGTGTAGTGACTGACGCTCATAATTGGAGGCGCAGCTGCTCAAATTGATTTCAATGCGAACCCAGCCTACAATTACAAGCAGCGGCCCCTAGACAGGGGTTGGAACATGGGCTTCCACTCCGACCTTGATGTAGGTCAGCACTGACAGCCAATGCAGCCTGGAATACCCCTTTAAGGCTAGGGTCACACAGGGACAGGTCACATGCAACATGGTGTCTAATGACTGTCAATGCTGTTTTAACAGTCAAATCACAGCTCTGAAACTATTGCGCAAGAGCAAGTTACAGATAAGTCATGCAACTTTTATGGAAACACACATCATCATGCAACCCTACCTGAATTGTTCAATGCTATAGGCTACTTTTCAGGAGTCTGAGAAAGCTAAGTGGCAAACCCTGTATGAGCTGTAATGCCAGGCACTGCAGGGGTCATCTATTTCATCTGCAGGAAATATAAAAATTGCGCATCCCGAGTCCCCTTTAGCGAACTGAGTGATATCATGCATGCGTGACCATCGCTCCATTCATGGTCTACACGTTCGCTGAGCTCATTGCTTAACTATCTCCATCAGAAACGAATGGCGTGGTGGTCACGCATGCGCACCACTGCTCCATTCATAGGAAGACATAGAGACCACCATTCAATTTAAAGGAGAAGTGCTCTTTAATATCAACCACCTTTTACAGTTAAATCCTCTCATACGTCTATTGTTGCAAGTCAATTTTAGATAATAAAGCTGAAATTTGTATCAAAGTGTCTTATCCTCATCTTGTACGACTCATGGTCACTATCTCTTAACCTCTCAGACGTCTCCTACATTGCTGGGTCCTAGAAGGAGGGTGCCAATCTGTAATACTGATTCTACCCCCAATTTATCATAAGCATCAATTTTAGTATGTCATCTCCAGATCATGTTTCTGGCGGATGTGATGAGAATATGGAAACAAGGCCGGCACAACTTTCACTGGAACTAGGAACTCCTGGCAGGTGCAGAAAAAAAAAAAAAAAAACAGGTATGGCGACGTGGAAAAGGCATGTCAGCTGTCTGTCACTGCATGGCGGTGGCTGCGGGAGGTTAGGATCTGATTTGCAAGGCAAGCTGAGGACAAGTGTGTCATTATATAGAATACACAAGGCACTCATTTTTTTTGTTGCTCTCGTCTCCCAATGAGCGGCTGATTTTGCTTATTCAGAAGTCTTTGCGGGGCGATACAGAATGTAGGAGCTGGCAGTGGGGTGAGGTGGCGCCTGTCTTGCATACCAATCGACGAATAATTCAATTCTTTTTTTAAAAAAAAATATGTCCAGGAACCCTGCTCAACTGAGCCCACATGCAGATGACTGGGGTAACTGTTAACCCTCTCGTCACCACAGATATAGGCAGAATAGTTAAAGTAGGCATGCAAAAAAAAAAAAAAAATGTCAACAACCATGTCCATACAACTAGGACTTACATAGGAAGTCGCAAGCCAGTTATGAACAGGCATCACTCAGCTTTTCCAGAACCCTGCTTGCAATGCAATATGGGAAAACTGGATGAGAGTTCATGTGGCAGTTGTAGTGGTGCTTATATTGGATGTCACCCGATGACTGTGGCTAAATAGACACAAGATTCAGACTTATCAGGAGTTTTGAAAGAAAATTCTGCATGTAGTTCTCCTTTAAACACTTGGAGATCAATGCATCATTTTCTTCACTCCATACCCCACATGTGCTCAGCATTTCACACTGTCAGATTCCCAGCAACAAAGGTTATAATCAACCCTTGGCTCGCAGCAGGAGGGGGAAAATCCATATCGAACAATAACTTAACAATGTGGCCAACGTCTTGAAAGCAAATCTATCAGTAAATTATGCCCTGTAAACCAGGAATGAATTGTCCTCATGTTTTGTCGGGAGGCCCCATTACAGCTTCATCATATCTGTTCATGATCTGTAAAAGCAAGGAAGTTAAAGATCATCCTCACATTATCCAATGTACTCTGCGAGTCCGCTCCTGCAAGGAGAAGTGCGAATGAGTGTTGGCGTTCGGCAGTGAAGGGTTAACCAGCATGTAAATGAAGCATTGTTGCCAGCGGAGGTTGACAACTAAGACAAACATTGCTCCCCCTCCCTGCTTTCAACTGGAGAGTTTTGGGAACCCCGGCCAACAGGATGGAATGGGGAGAAGCCCAAACATTCAGGAATTGGGGTAGTGGGTGGAGGTGCGGCAGGAATTCATTAGTCAGAAACACTGGGTGCAAGAATAAAAAGAAAAATCTGTAGCAGTAAAAAGGATACTTTGTTCACAACTACTTACAAGAAAGTGAAAATAGAAAAACATTTTTTTATTGTAACATTAAGTACACATGACCCAAAAATGAACACATCTATCTTTAGTTCTACATCTGTTAATACTTCTGTCTCCTCTTGTGATATTGCTCCCATTTGTGCACTTTCTGGATCTTTTCCATTTGGTCCTTACTGGTTGCTTGCCTCTCTCCCTTATTCCATCAAGGGTCAATCAAGGAAGCCCCAGGTTCCTGTATAGGGATTGTCCTTGCCGGGGTGGGTTGGGCCATTTTAAGATTAAGAATAGGCCCCTACCCTGGTGTGTATGTCACCCCCAATCCCATTTGTCCTTGTAGTTCCTGTTCATCTAGGTCATCAGAAAGGCCAGAAGTACCCTTTAACTAGAACAACCTCCACCTACTTGATGTCCAATTCATTAGCCTGAATGCAGAACTGCTACAATGAGCATGTCTGACTCTATAGGAACCACAATGTCCATGCATTGTGTAATACTTTATTTCTCCTGCAGAGGGGCTGCAGGGGAAGTAAGCACTTGCTGATTGTTCCTACCCAATACCCCCTTATCACCAAGCAGATTAGAATTGCTGATCATCGCAAAATCATGTGATTAGCTCACCTTCAGGAGGACGCTCTTGACAAAAAGAGATTATCCAAAAGAGACAACCCCTTTAAGTTAATGCAGTAGGATTATCCACAGTTCTATGAAAAGTCACAGATGACCCACCATGATTTGTGCCAAGTGACAAGATTAGACCTACAAGGTGCTGGATTCAGATATTGGAATGGGGAAAATTTACCAAAATTTTTTGAAGCAGATTCTGCTCCTCAACCTTGGCTCTTCCTTCCTTGGCATTGCAGACCATTACCACTCCAATTCCTTCATGCACAGGGACATTCCTCAGACTGAGCTTATGAAAAGAGCTGGGAGGATTTCAGACATTAAGTAGGGTGATACTTCCGTCTTAAACCTTTTACTGCCCGAGGGGGTCTTTGGTTGATTCAATTACTACACGTCTCACCACTTACCCGTCATCAGCTCTCTATAACATCCCTTGACATATAACAGACCTTCAGAAATAACGCTCATAATGCTGCATATAACCAATTCCATAATGGCATTAAGTCTCGCTGTAAAGTCACCCACTACAAATCTCCCATACAATGTGTCCATTCTGTAGACTGCATCCCATTGTGTCATGTATACACGCATCCTTTTGTCCTAAGAAATATCCATTTGTTAGATATAACAAGGCACCAGCCCTCCCGAATGGTATAGCATTATGGTGAATTATGTGTTAACCCTAGACATGCTGAAAGCTAAGCACAAACAGCACAGATTAGAAATACACCTGCAGTACAGGTTCTGCAGTGACTTCAGTCCTCATTTAGGGGAATATTTGGGGTGATATTGGTCTGATGTGTTAAATGAAACAAACTTAAAGGGGAACCTCATTAGCCACATATGATAGCCCAAGATGGTTGGAGTAGGTTTTTTCACCAAGACCTTCACCAATTACCCATCTTCTAAGTCAAACAAATACAGCTCTTCCGAGAAGGGAGAAGACTACTAAATAAGGAAATATAAAATGGTTACAATGTAAAGAGGTACATACTTTGGACAATTCCTTTTTGGGGGTAGATAAGTGTTCAGATGACAAGCTGATCATAGGAGGTCCTACTAAGGGAGAGTCCCCTTCTCTGCAATCAGCAAGCTCTTACTGATACATAGAAGCATTAGGATTAGAGATGAGCGAATATACTCGTTTCGAGTAATTACTCGATCGAGCACCGCGATTTTTGAGTACTTCCGTACTCGGGTGAAAAGATTCGGGGGGCGGCGTGGCGGAGCGGGGGGTAGCAGCGGGGAACAGGGGAGAGCCCTCTCTCTCCCTCTTCCACTCCCTGCTGCAACCCCCCACTCACCCACGGTGCCCCCCGAATCTTTTCGCCTGAGTACGGAAGTACTCGAAAATCGCGGCGCTCGGGCGAAAAAGGGGTGTGGCCGAGTAGGTTCGCTCATCTGTAATTAGGATGGATTCACACGTGGTCTCATTTTAGGTCATTGACAAACATAAGGCATGCAGGTTTTGAGAGGTGGTGTATCGGGAAAGCTGTAGACTCCAGGGCTGTGGTGTAAACCTATATCAGCAGTAGAAAGCTACAGCCTTACTACATACTCCAGGGTCATGGTGAGAAACCCACACAAGTAATATGGAACAGAGAGGGTAGCACTTTATGCCACCATACTCCGGACTGGACTCCGAAATTGGATTACAAAAATGTTGCGCCTTCATCATTTAGATGCTGAATCATTGTGGGTCAAGTAAAAGTGAGTTGCGCTTTTAATCTCATCCCAACTCTCTAGACTCTTCACTTCATGGGTACCACTGAACTACCCCAATAGCAACATACCAAGGAGCAGTGACCAGCCCTTACCATCAACCCCGTAGTGCAGCTATTTTAGGAGAGTAGTTTACACTATGTTGGCCACTGTGGGGTTTAATACCATAAGCCCAAAATATCACCCCCATTCTGGCTTATTACATATGCACCAATCCTGTCTCCTGGAAATAGCACTCAAGAACTGGATCAGAGTATGCAGCTTATCCCCATACACTTGATGTAAATGTGGATGAGCTGCAATACTAGATAAGAGTGGCGCTGCTTCTGGCACCGAAATAAAGAGGAGTATGGAGCAGATCATGCGTTTGATGTGTTGCTGGACCTTAGGTAGGATTTGGGGGGGGAAGGTTTCCATTAAATAAGTTGCCCAATATATCATTGCAGCGCCAGTAAGCAAACAATTGTTGCACTACAAGTTCCAATATGTCATTCTAACCAGTGACAGTTTGCCAAGCCATGGGACATCACGCCAAAGTCTAAACTGGAATCATCAAAAAAAGGCCATCCTGAAAATTAAACAAGCAAAAGCTTGTAAATTGCCTGAGACATATGCAGACAAAATGAGCCAATTGGTTCTTTTCAGCTGTCAATTCCTATGTTTCCAATTAGGATTCTGCACAATCCTCGATACAAAGTATCCGCGCTCCATACTGATATTTACTGGCACACATTCTGCTCATGTGTCCTGTTTCTGCTTCAAGAGACATAACTAATCCTGAATTCCATGGACGACCTCGCATCCTCCTGCAGATCACTGAAGTATGTCCTGAGGGAAATCTCAAGCAAACAGGGCTGGCCTCACACTGTCCCTGCTAATCATAATCATGTCGAGACCCCACCGCAGGCGCAGGTCCATGCTACTTCACAATGGTAGCACCTCAGGAGTAACCCTTCATTTGCCTGAGGGCCTGTGCTGCAAATGACAATGGGCAAAGGTCTAAGATCTTATCAGCTTATCCCCCTTCCACTGTACTGTTGAAAAGCAGAGCTCAACAACTGGACGTTTTATGTCTTTTGCTAGTTATTGTATATCCCATAATCATGGAAGAGGTTGATATTCCTATTATGCAAATATTCCTCTTTTTGAAAGCCAAATCCTAAAAAAGTAGGACTGTTTTAAAATGACCTTCTGGTTTTGGGACAAAATTCTGTCCTGGGATCGGAGGGTTCATTGGCTGTACCTTTTGTTTCCTGCAATCCATCCGATTGGCTGGTTCTAGTGCCAGTTTTTGGCCGTCCAAGATGGCCACTGCTGCAATTCTCTACCGACACTGTGCACTGCTCATGTAATTAGCTCTGGCCAATTGGAGAGCAGATATAGTGCAATGGAAGTCTAAGACTACCAATGCACTATGGGGATTAGGTAGTTTAAGGATTGCATCAGCCATCTTGGAAAGCTGAAAACAGGAACCAGTGGATTGGACAGCAGAGAAGAACAGATGCAGGCAATATACCCTCCTGCCCCTTCTGGTTCCAAAACCAGGGTGGGGATGGAAGGGGGGTGGGGCGCTTTAAGGGCATACATAGCTCAGTAAATCTGGACAGACCATTCCAAAATCTGTGGTCCGAACTGAAATCAGACGATGTACAAAAGAGATTATGAGCATTAGCGCAATTTCAGAGGCAGCAGAATATTTCGCAACAGAAATGTCTGCCTCGCAGGTTTTGACACAAATTTATGGCAGAATTTAGCCATTTGCAAATAGTCACCATTTACATTTTTCCCCCATGCGGTAGAATATTACATTATGGGTGAAAGCACCCTAATAGATACTTTGTGAGCTGAGTTATGTGCATTGCGTTTGTATGCAAGCCTACTGAGTGCTACAATACGTATTCTGCGTACTGCCATATGTTGCCTCAATGCAGCATAGCATTATTTGCCCATGAGTCAAATGATTGACTGTACAGCTTCACTGTGGTCCAGCTTTTGGCACAGCGCCTGGTTTTGTCTCAAATCCATGATCTGGACTCCAATTTTAGATCAAAAACCATGTGAGGAAACAGTTTGCTCCTAAATGAAGTAAACTCCATCCTGGACATGAAGAGGTTAATATTGGCTGCATCGCAACTTTTTAAATGAGGCGCTTGCATCTGGAAATGAGCAGGTTAACATTTGTCCAGAGAGAACAAGTTCATTCTGTAGTAAAATAATCACATCTTCCCAGGGTGACAGGTCTCTCTTGCTTCGCCTTTATGTCGCTGTTAATTTTGGTCAAACACAATGCTCTACATTTTACAAAATCTGAGCCGCAAAAGGAGTGGAAAGAAAAAGAAAAAAAATTCTCCCTGACAAAATCAAGACGTTTACATCAAAGCGGGAAATGTGATCAGTGGATGCAGCCTGGTTGCCTCTTTTTTTTTGGCTATTTTATTAGAGGCCAACGTGGACTAGAGATGGTCCTAGTGTTGGCCAGAAGGTCCATTGACCATTAGCCAGTGGTGAAGCTGTATGGGCGAATCCACACAGTGGTAATATTCAGTCTGGATATACGGTAGGCTGCAGTGTAATACAATCCCAGCAAAGGGGATATAATTTTACACATCTCTTCCACACACTGTGGAAATGTTCAATGCAAATTGACCTACGGTGCAAATTTTTAAATCCGCAGCATGTCAATTTTTGTTGCAGACGGCTTGTGAATTCGCTGTGGATATTCACCGCTGACTTCAAATCAAGTCAGGGAAATTCAAAAGCCACAAAAAAGCCTTAATGCTGCAAGTTACCTACTGATCTGCCGCAACATCTACGGGTTTTAAAAACATGGCTTTTTTTTTTGCCTCCTTTGCATAACCAGCAGTGGCAAAACTGAACAACTTGTGACATATTGGTCATCACAGATTTAGTCAGATGCCCTGCAGAAAATTCCCATAGCATTTCCAATAAGTGGGAACTTACCCTAAGGATCTGTTTAGACCAAACGATTTTCCCGTTTGAACGAGCGAATGATGTCAGAGTTTAATAAGGGAGACTGTCTATACAGCAGATACATCGTTGGCTCGCTCAAACGAGAAAATCGTTCACCTTCGCTGTAGAAGGGATTCGAATGACTGAACGATCGGCATGAACACCAAATGATTAGTGATAGAGTCAGGGATGATTTTTATGCCTGCATAAAATGAATGAGAAAAGGGAACCATTGTTGGGTGCGTTTATACTGAACGATTATCGCGGCAGGTCATATCTTTTTGGCGTTCCTCGCAGCACATCACCCATTGTTTTCAATGGAACAGGGAAACTCATCGCACACTGCAAGGTTTCCCCATTGAAACAATGGAAAACACTTGCTGATTATCCAAGGCACCTGAAACCCACACCTGAGGGAGAAGAAGTTTTTGCCAGAAAATCGCCGCACATCGGCGTGCAATCACATTGGCAAGCGAGATATCAGGTCGAATTTCTCACAATGTGTAGGTAGCCTTAGACAAAGACTGTTAAAATTGCCCATAATAGAGTTAAATTGGCATTAGGTCGGAAATGGGTCTCAAACTAAACGCCTGCCACCACCCAGAGGACCTAACATGTACTTTGTGTGATTAATCCCTATGTGGGTTCTGGCGGAGAGTTCTAGAGCCACTTTACATACAAGGGAACCAGTTAAATATGGCTTCTAGAATTTCCATCCCATGTGTGGATCTCTGAAGACACCTATAAACCCCCATAGATATTACATTGTTAGTGTATGCAAATTGAAATAGTGGGATCTACTAATGCAAGTATTATCTTGGGGGCAAAAAGATGGCCGCAGGAATTAGATCACATGTGAAACTCAAGGCCCGTGGGCCGAAGCTGGTCCACCACATCATTTTATGGGGCTCATGACATTGTCCGGTGGCAGAAGGACTGGCTCTCCACTTTCCCAGCGCTTAGCAGAGGGCACAGAGTCAGCACAGGGGGCAGGTGTCATCTTGGATTATGAACTTGGGCACACATTTCCACATCACTCTGTTCAGCAACTCACAAGTGCTGGCACAGCTCTGCCAGCCCTACCCAGGCACCTTAGCCACCCTCAAAGTTTGGAAACTCCATGCTACAGAGGTGAAGGGAGAGAAAACACCAACATAGTGCATAGAACTCCACTGTTAGAAAAGCTAAACTTAGGCCGTTTTCCCACGGCTGAGAAAACCGTGCAAGATTTGTAAGTTGCGAGATGCGTGAATATGAACCCAATTCTTTTGAATGGAGTCATACACACGAGCAATGTTGGCATGCTTGAACTTTTCACGTTCCTTGGAATGCATCACCCATTGATTACAATGGGACCTTTAGTGCCTCGCATGCCGTGTGATGTGCATGCGAGTGCGATGCGAGGTTTCCCGTTGAAATCAATACACACCACTTCCAATCCTCTCTTGTGCAATAGAGGATCGGGATTTCACAGATGTGAGGTGTTTTTGCCTGAAAAACACCTTGCATCCACTAGTTGACTTGATACCCATGAATTAGATGAAGGCCTTCAGGGTCACTGATAGCAGAACACATCTCAATGCATTTTCAGAATAGTTCACCCAAAATTATGTGAGCCTGGAAAAGAAGTGGAAAAAAAAAAAGTAAAAATGTGAGGGGGTGGGGGAGGGAGGGAGATTTTCAAAACTTTCAAATATTCCACAAAATACTGCCTCACACAGGCCGCTAGTGGCATTACCCATAAAACTGGTATGTTAATGTTATGAAAAGCCATTTTAGCGCAGATTAGGCCTGCTGGTTGGGCATTGCCACCATTCGTACCAGCACCCAAGTTGAGGCATTGGAGAGCAGCAGAGCTCCCCTATATCAGGGCTGACCAGCTGAAGAGGAGGCCTTGTTCTGCCACGTATCAAATATTTCATCAATTTTGAATAGGTAAGTTGCATTTTTCACTGCTGAAACTGGCATTTCGGTGATAAATTACCATCACTAGCTGAGTTGGCATTAATATGCACAGCAGGCGTTATCTCCTGTGCCCGATGTTCCATTTACTAAACATCCTATAAAGCAAATTCACATTTTGACTGTTTTTTTAGTAGAAATATAATTTTATAGCAACATTTCTCACATGTCAAAACTTCCACTAAAGTTAGCAGAAGAAGGAATACTCCAACTGTTAGGCACTGCCCCTCTGCCCATCCTGATACCTACTGCTGGGTTTAGTTATAGACATTAAAACAACCCATTTTTGGGGTTCATATTCCAGCTTCTTGCATTGCAATGTAAGGGAACCTGTAATCTAAGAGGATCAGATCTGTTACGATGCGGCGCGCTCTCCCCATGTCCGCAGCAGGTGTTCGGCTCCAGCCTCCTGCCTTATGACCATGCGCACATGTTCGCACCTTGCTATTCTGCATCCTGACAGTCATGGGTAATGCCTGGATCCATATCCCAAGCCTTCATCAATACAGATGTATATATATTTTGTACATCTACTCACCTATAGACCTCTAGGTTTTCTACACAGTTACCTGAGGGTGTACGATTTCCTAATACATCCACAGTTACCATCAGACCCTCCTATTAGGCTTCTTGTATCATGTAACTACCATTAACTGCTTTTGTAGCAGGATCTGATACTTCTATTATACTTGTTCTCTATTCTGTGCAGCTTGACAAAGGCCTTCGCCTGAAACATTGTTACCGTTTTCTGGAGTTGTACAATAAAGCCTCACTTTTTGGCATCCTATTTTTGTGTACTTGCTTCCTAAAAAGATCTCTCTAAGAAATTGGAAGCCGGGAACAGTGAAGGACCATTTGTCAGGTCTAGTCGTGCCCATTGGTTGAGAGGCATGCGGATGACCTGATCCAAGATGAAGTTGCCCTATTAGGGTGCAGTCACACTTGTGTTGGGGCTGCCAGTTAGAATCCCGCCTATCTGTTCAGAGCAGAAAAACAAAATACAATGGAAATAAATGTTGCCTTTTTTACCCTGTGGATTTCAATGGGTTAAAAAGTGTGAAGCAAAAGGTTTGCTTCCATTAGTTGCCATTTTTTCTACTGAGCAAATAGTGCAGTTTTCCGGTTTTTTTTTATGAAACCAATTGAAATCAATGGGGGAAAAACATGGAAACCATTTGAATTCGGTTTCTCTGCCTCAAAAACGAAACAGATAGATGGGGTCTGTGGAAAGCTGGGTGACAGTTCTAAAAGAGGTATTTCCACAAAGGGTATGGTAAAGAATAGTGGCCAAGCTGCTCCATATCCTAGATAGAAAGAAGAAACAGGCCCTCTGTCCCCATTGTGGTTATGACGGGCCCAGCGACCCAATATGTTGTTAGTAGGAGAATTTCCTTTAGGATCAGCATAATGGCAGCCAGGAGTGTTTGTCACCTTTTGAAGATAATTCATAATTGGCTGAACCGAATTAAAAAATAAAAATAAAAAAAAAATAAAAAAAATCAGGGAAGTCACATTATATAGTGTATCATCCTGGTTCATGCGTAGAATGCTAGAAATGCAGTAAAGACCGACACAGAGGCACTGCTATAAGCAGACTACTATGTGCACATTCCAGGGCTGGGAGAGGGGGCGCTCTTGCACTGTGGCTTTATATGTACACTACTAGCTCATTCCTGACACACTGGATAACATTACCCCTCTCCCTTTTCAAAAAGTTTAGTGACTCTTTAATTTAATATCTTCTCATTGTTACCATCAATCCGCGCTCCCGGGGATATTTAAGTAAATATTTATTGAACAGGGCTAATTAAAATGCAGAATAAGAGTTTTTTAATCAAATCGAGGAGCCATTTCATGATGAGAAGGTAGCGTGGTGTCGGTATATGAGACGGCGGATAGATGGAAGGCTCAGTAATAAGGAAACTCTGGTGAAGTGTTGGTAAATACTTTGTAAGAAGAACCTTAGGCCGAATGCACACGGCCGGGTCGGATCCCACATGCAGGATCCCGCAGCAGAAGGTAACCTGGTACCCGGCCAGTGACCCCTGCGGACCTGTCTGCAGTGTTCTTTATCTGTAGTGCGGATGTGCCGGCCGGCGCCCATGTGCAGTACTGATGACGCCGATTCCGCAGCCCATCCGTGCTGACAGCTGCAAACAGGCCGCGGATCGGATGGCTTCCATGGACTTCAATGGAAGTTGTCCTAAAACAGAACATGCTGCGATTTTCCTTCCATGAGCGGGAAAAAAAATAAAAATAAAAATTAATCAAATCGCAACCAATTTTCACTTGTGGACATGGAAAAGCGATTTTCTATAGCATGTTTATGGGCAGCATTTGCTGTGGAATCCGGAGGCAATGCCCGCTCCGGATTCCGCAATGCAAATCCTCCTATGCGCATCGGGTGAACCAAGGTTGTGTCATTCAGGCTGTATTTCCACGCATGATTTTCAATTGTGGAATGGACAGAACTGAAAAGAACCCATTGATTTCAAAGGGTTAATACATGCAAGAAATTTCTCTCTCAGACAATCCAAGCCAGAAAACCCGCTGCATGTCCTATTTTGGGGCAATTCTTGAGGAATCTCCTATTAATTTCTATGGGAGTGAGATAAACATATCGCACTGCGATTTGCATGCAAGCGTGATGCATTTTTCAAACATGTTAACTATTGGAACCATGTGCGGGTTTTTTTTCCACGTGGATGAAAAGACATGCAAAGTACACAATCCTGGCCCAAAAACACATCACATACAGGAAAAATTGAATCTAGAAGGCCAGTTTTTCGCACTTGCCCGTGTGCATACAGCCTCACTACAGAAACAGCCAAGGCAGTTTAAGCCTGTCTTGTCTCATGGTGCTTTTACACAAGTGGATTTAGCCTGCAGGACGCGCCAAAAGACGCAGGATAATCTGCCGCTATGGAATTCCGCTATAAGGCCTCGTTCACACGGGCCACAAAATATCGCTACAAAAACGTATGTATGTGAAGCTCATGGTTTCCAATGGGTTCTTTCAGGCTACAAAACATGGGAAAAAAAGTGAGATTTTGTAGCCCGTGCGAATGAGCCCTAAAAGCCACAGTTCTATCTGCAGATTTTAATGTAGACTTGATGGCAAAATTAAGCTATTTTCAATTCTGCATTAGCATCCACACGGAGAATACACGTTTTGCAATTTCCCTTGTCTGGCGGTGCGTATTGCGGGCTTATTCCGCTCCCCAGGATGCATTCATACTTGGCTTTTTAAATGCATTTTGGTGCTTTTTCTCTCCATTCTGCAAAACTTTGCTGCCAGAAGCAATAGAAAATTATGAAAAACACTACAATCTGCATTTTCTTTCTAAAACAGGGCAAACGTCACCCTTTGCCTCTTCTCGGGCGCTTCAATTAACTTGACAAAGAGCACAGAAACAAACCCGTCAGCCCCCATCATAGTCATAAATCCCGCTCTATCCAAGTCCAGAACGGTTTCTACCTCTCTCCAGGACCCTGCAGCGTTTGGGATTTATTAGGCAGGTAGCAGGCTGAGGTATGACAACCCTATTTCCACATCTTTGCTGCAGGCGAATAGGGCGTTTGAACGGAAAAATTCCAGTGGGGTTAAACAAATGAAGTTTTCTACAGAAGCTGAAATGAATGCAATCTAACACATACTAGAATAGTTTCAGCAAGGTAGTAAATACAATCTGGAGCAGATGAGGGGAGCGCAGCGCACAGGTGATGCATAGACATGCGAAGACTAAGGAGAAGAAGGGCAGTGCAGTGAAACTCAAGGTGAAATGCTCATAAATACAGTTATGCAGTGCAGCTGTATGACGCAAAGGTGTAAGCAGTACATTGGGGATGTGCCGCTAGGATGTACTTAGAAGAAGCAGAACTGAGGACTACAAAGTCCGCAGAGCCATGCACACAATACCCTAGAGAAGCACAGCTACTCAATGCTAAGCAGCTGCACAGCGAGGGCATGCAGTACACCGGGGAGGCCCAGAATATAACAAGCTATGCAAAGCACAAATGGCCAGATTGATTGCATATTGCACAAAGAACGAGAAACTCAATGGGAAAGACAATTATCTTCGAAAGATGACGACAAGGAGGGACGGAGACAATGATGGAAGCTATAAACATGCAAGCCTTAAAAGGGGCTCCTCAGTGATGTATTAACCTATTAAGGACCAAGCACCGTAAATTTATGGCGTTGGTCCTGGGCTTTAATCCCAGCCAATAGTAAAAATACAATGGGGGATTGCAGCCCCTGCTTCTGCAATCAATCAGAAGCAGGTCCAGTTGTCAGCTGTTAGTCACAGCTGAGAACCCGAAGGAGGAGAAGACAGGAGGGGTTTTTACCCCCTTTTGCCTTCTCCTTTCCCTAGTACACAGCACTCAATGAGCTATGTACTAAGAAATGAAAGTGGAAGTATAACTTCCACTACATGAGACTGCAATAATGTAACCACTGGGTCTCCCTGTCACAGCAGAGCTACAGGGTCCTAGAAGACGCTGATTTAGATCTATTAGTGACTATTGTCATTACAGGGGATGTTTTCCCTGTAACTGGGGCTCTTGTGGATGCCACAGCTACAGTGTAAAAGTGTCAAATTAAAAAAATAAATAAAAGCATGTGAATGTCTCCCAGAGGTCTTATATGATGTCATGGGGGACAAAGATAGTAAAAAACATAATTATTACATAAATAAGTAAAACTAAATTACAGAATAACATCAAAAATATATAAATAGAAAAGAAAATAACCCAAAGCCGACGCCAACCAAAACAGTCGCTGTATGCGCCCTGTAATCCAAAACCATGCATAGTATATATTGAAACGGTCAAAACCAAATGAGGAATACATTCCCATACTTTATTTTAGTGTAAATATACTAGTTAAAAATAAATAAATAAAACTATTTATATAGCTTTTTTTTCCTCAATGAGACAAAAAAAAAAAAAAAAAAGCTAAGCTCCCATCCCCTCCCCTTGTCGATAGCCAGCAATGAGAGTAGGCGGGACAGAGCGGAGGTTAATAAGGTGTAATCCCTATATAAGGAGAAATAAAGCACTTCCCGATATACTTTGTTTCAATTCCTCAACCATTTCAAGATCTCTGCTGGCTGTCAGTGAACGGAAACTTTCTTGTTTCTATTCAGAGGTAGAAAATGCATTCAAATCTAGTAATTCTCAAGGCTGAAGGTATGTAATACTTCTATTTAGTTTAGACAATACCATATAAGCAAGGCGCTATACAAATAGCACTTGAGCCTTCCATCGCAGGTATATGCTTTACCGCTAAAAGGAAAGGTATAAACGTAGCACAGTGCTGGTGTATGAGACAATGTAGTGGATGGAAAGCTCAGTAATAAGGGAGATTCATGTACACAGGCCAAGAGGACATACTTTTTGCCTCTATCAGATGGTGGTTTACAGATCTATTGACAGTATACGCTGGGGATACTTCCCGGCATATACACTCTTTAAAAAAAAAATTAAAAAAAAAAATCAAGCCGCTGGAAGAAGTTGTTATTTTGCTATAAAACTCGGCATGCAGTTACATCTCAGGAGAATATGTAAATGATTCAAGTTGTGGTGTGATTAGATGAACGGTCATGTCACCTGAAACCCCCAAAAGTGGTTCCCCCCGGCCTATAAAAAGGCTCTCAGCGGCTCCTTCTGCGTATTGACCTCTTGTTCCACTGTAGAGCTTGTTGATCACTAGACATCTCTATGTTGCAATCAGAGAGTTTTCGCCAAGACAAGTGGCACCATTCGTACCGGTCCCTGTGTCTGTCAGAACCATTTGCAGGCACTTGGCTGAAGGACATTTGGTCACACAGAGCCCATTACATGTACGACCTTTGACACCAACCATCGCCTCCGTTTGCAGTGGTGTTGTGAATGATGAAACTGGATGCTATAGAGTGGAACTGGGTTACTTTATGAAGGCATCCAGATTTAGTTTGGGCATGGATGACTCATGTTTATGGCTAGAGACCTAGGGGTGAGCACCACAACCCTGCCTTTGCTGTGGAGTGGCACACTGCCTCCTGCTGGTGTGATGGTCTGATGGTCTTGGGGGGGGGCATCGCATATGACAGTCTGTCACCCCTAGTGGTATGAGGGACAATGACAGCTCAGTGATATGTTCAGGACATCCTGCAGCCACACGTGTTCCTCTCATGGCGGCTTCCAAGAGGCAGTTATCAGCAGGATAATGCCCGACTGCTCACAGTAAGGGTGTCACAGGAAAGCCCCCACAACATTGTCACCTGCCTGGTCGCCAGAGGCAGTAGAACAGGGTACTACAGTCTCCCGGTATTAGTGTATCTTGACGCCACCTGAAGTTGAGGTGGAGTCAAGATTCTGAGTGTTTGACAGGGGGTTGCTGCCCGCTGTTCCTGATTGGTTGTCCAGTTGTGTGTCCATCCTGTCACTTACAGGTCCTGTAGCCACCGGCATCCACCATGCATGGAGGAACCGCTGTATACCCATCCTGGCCCTGACAGCTGTAGGCAGTGGTGTCCGGCGTGCAGCAAAGTGACATGCGGCGGTCGGGAGCTATGATTGCTGCTGCCGACCGGACGATGCCGTTCCTGAAGGTCAGAGCGGCCGCTGTTCAGTTTACCCCATTGCTGTCCCAGGGAGCGGTGAGCGACGGCGCTGGGGAGTGAACTGCGATGCTGTGGAAGGGAGGGCTGAGCGCCGTTGGTCTGCACTTCAGTGACGTACGGGTGAGCGCTGCAGAGTGCCGGAGGGGCCCTGCTTAAGTCACAGAGAGCAATGGCGGAATCTGCGGTCCAGGAATCTATGTGTAGAAGCCTTAAGTGCTGCACAGCAGCTGGGTGCAGCAGCGGTTTCTCAGACGCCAATGGCGGCAGCAGTGGGCCTGGAGTGTATGTGCAGCAGCCTTAAGTGTGCAGAGGGGGACCTGCATTAATGAAACGAGCACAGTGCTTGCTCCACGGACACACTGTGGGATACAGCGGTTCCTCCACCCCCGACGCCGCTGGCTACTGGACCTGTGTGGGCAGGACGGGGAGACAGACGGACAGCCAATCAGGAACAGGGGGCGGCAACCCCGTCAAATGCTCAGTATCTTGACTCCACCACAGCTTTCGGTGGCATCAAGATACACTAATACCCAGTCTCCCTTCAAGGGGTCAGTTTTTGGCAGTAAATTATCCTTTTGCTCTGATATTGTAATCCAAGTTACAATCATACATAAAAAGTATCATTCCATTCCGACAACTCCTTCTAGGTGAGGAATGGTTTTTCTTTTTACACTGAGTGTATGTTAAAAGGCTCCGATACAATGTGTACATCAGCAGCACAAAGCTATCTCCTGTTATGCTAGTTTGCTACAATGTATCAATCCGGCAGTGGCATCCAAATTGTTAAACTCACAGAATGTTGCCCAGACTGCATACTGCAGCGGAACTTCAGCCTTTGGGATCTTGTGCATGTTTGTTCACCAACCATAACCAATGATCTTGAAAATAGCGAGAACCTGAAAACACGTAGTGAGCAATTTACTAAAGACTGGTGATTTTAGGGCTTGTTCCTACTACCATTAGCCATTTATGTACCAGTTTTGGAGCAGAGAAACGGAAGTCAAACAGGATTAAATGTTTCCCTTACACCATTCCTTAGCAGCAGTGCACAGGAGTAAGATGTGCCAAATTTATTAAGAAAAGCATGAATAAATTTGGCGCGTCTCTGGCTAGTCTGTGTGCCAGAAAAACAAATCTACGGCAGCTATGAAGTGAAGTAGATTTTTGCTATAATTTACATCAGTTCCTGGCGTGGATTATATTAAAGCTGTCAGAGCATGCCTCTCTCACGTCAGGCCCCGGCCACTTACCAGGACTGGTGAGCACAAGCTTCTGAGCAAAGGTGGCCAAAATTTGGGATCTTTCTATTCCACCAGAATTCTGGCACAAATGCATTAAATTCCCCTTGTAGTTTAAATATAGTAGACTTCTTAATAACCTAAGATTAAGGCCGTATTTACATGAACAAGTGCCATATTGGTCCGAGAAGCTCTGTTTGATATCACCCTCTTAAATCTGCAATTTCAATACGAGTGTAATGCGCATTGAAAACTTCATTGCAAGAGTAAAAAGTGCATGTTTTAATAGGGGGGGCTGGGGTGGGGAAAAAAAAAACGCATTTCATGAAACTTGCATGTACATGTGAGTGCAATACGATTTTTAAATCACTCAGGAAATAAAGGCAAGTTTTCTGCGATATCACAAAGAGGAAAAACACCTATGTAAATTAACCCATTGGAAACAACGGGTTAATACATCGCACGAGTTCTTTGCGTCACGCAACTTCACAGAACTCATGCGATTTTCTTGCTTGTATAGACAAGCCTTAAGGATTCATTCTGACTTTATTTTCCATTGTTTGGCTTTATCCTAGCCGCTGAACAATGGCAAAAGTGGACATGCAGGATAGAACCCAATGACTACAGCCACAGATCAATTTACATGGCTGATTTCTCTGCAGCGTGTGGATAAAATGTCTTCAATTTCTTCAAGTCTCACCCACTTTACTTATATGGTAATACACTATGTATTAGTCACATGCAAATCTACAGCAGAGAATAAGTAGCATGTACTCCACATGCCTAAGGGTGCCTTTTCACGTGGCGGAAATGCTGCCAAATCCTGCCATCTTGGAGGAGATTCTATAAATCTTTACATGCTGCAGAAACTTCCCGCGACAATCCTGCTGTGTCTTCTACATTCGCAGAATATCTACTCATGCTGCGGAATTCAACCCTTGAAATACAAGGGTTAAATTCCGCAACAGATCCACAATTAGAAGCACAGCCAAATCTTCACCATTTATGTGTGGATTTGACCATTGTGGTTTTCCAGCGTAATGACTGCGGGTTTTCTACTGTCAAATGCCCACAGTGATTACATTGTGTGAAGACAGCCTAAGCATCCATGAATTCAAACATGCATCCAACTCCAAATTAAAGGGACCACAGCACCCTACAGAGTCTGGCGCCACTCCACAGAGCGCAACAGACCGATAATTGCAGAATCACAGGCTCCTAGGTGATGTTTCTCCACCAATATCATGTAATAAGAGGACTTTAGGTAGATTTCCCCTGTAATAATACTATTGCAGTGCACACAGGCTGTCCAGAGCAATTACATAGAGACAAGCAGAGGGGGTAGAGTTGGACCACAGCAGGTGTATTGCCCTGTGCTACTCTGCAAGGCGCTGCAGAGGTTGTAGTGACCTGGTCTCTGGAACTAGTTCAGCTATTGATTTGGAGAAATGTAATTTCGCTGGAGGCATCTGCTGGCCACGATAAGACAGCCCAAAGCTCCAGAGGTGGGAAGAACAGAGAAATATTCACAGGGAAATGCACACTCATACACAAATCCTGAATTGGAAGAAGCGGCCCGTCTGTCCTCTTCATGACTTAACCTTCCTGAAAAGCTTTGATGCGCTAATTTGAGTTGAGTCAAGCATCGCCAAGAAAAGAAGATAGAAAAACTGGCTGAAAGAGAGAAGATGGAGAGATGTAGATACAGATGGACCCGGAGGGAATAGCAGGAGGGGAGGAAAGACACAAAAACCATACCAAGACATAGCTGTACTATCTGCATAGCGCACACTGCTACTGCACTAGTATCTTCAATGCAGATTAATGGGATATCCTGGTTGTGCAGGTGCCTTGCTATTTAGTGCAAGCCACTAGGTGAAGATAGAGGCCACCAATTTTGACATAGGCCTCAGGTTCTTCCAGCTATGCCCATCTCAGACTACCAAAACTTAAAAGGTGTTGTACCACAACTGCAAGTTATTCCATATCCACAGGATAGATGATAGCTTGCTGATTGGTGGGGGTTTCACTGTGAGAACGGGGTTCTGCTGTGCCGCTATGCCTGTCACTGTGAATGGAGCGCTGGGCGCGCATGCGCAATCAGTGTTCCACTCATTTCAATGAGGCTGACAGAAATACCCGAGCGGCACACACTTGGATAGCTTGACGTTCCCATTAAAAAGTGAATGGAGCGCTAGTGCAACCAGCACTCTATACAGTCTTTTTCTCTCTGCAGGGGATGCAGTACCCCACAATGAAGAGGACAGGGGTTATGGGAACCCCATTCTCAAGATTAGCAGGGGTCTTAACAAGTAATCCCCTATTGTCATACAACCCCTTCAAAGTCTACTAAAAGAAACTGGCATCAGTACAACTGTAGTTTTGTTTAGTTGGCACATTTAAAGGGGTTGTCCAGTTGTAAGCTGTTGATAGCCTATTCTCAGGATGGGTCATCAATATTAGATCTGTGGGGGTCTGCCCTCTGCGACTTCCACAGATGTTCACTGGGCCGATGCACTCATGCACCAATCCAATTTCTGCAAGAAGCAAACAGCTCCAATCACACTGAAGTGGCCAGGCTTAGTACTGCAGGCACAGTTTCCATTCACTTCAATACCTGCAATATCAAGCCTGGTCGCTGCAGTGGGAAGGTCTGCTTGCTGCAGAAATCAGCTCAGTGCATGAGTACGGCAGCCCAGAGAACTGCTTATTGGTGAGGGTTGTGTGCAGCAGCCCCTCTGCAATCTACTATTGAGGACCTATACTGAGTATAGACCATTATTAGTTTACAACTGGACAACCCCTTTAATATCCGCCACAGAACCCATCTGTCTGATCTCTAAGAATGCCCCTCACCCTCCTGTGCCCCAGTTACCACTTTATGAATGTGTAATTGTAATTATATGAATATAATTGCTGGTATCTTTGCTTTCAGCGCAGAACTGTAGTAATGTGCAATCTCCATTATTTGCCAGAGGGTCCTCTATGCCGCGGCACCGAATTCTGTATTAAAACAAAAACCTTTGAAGTTGGCTGAGCTGAACAAAGTGTAATTGCTAGGTACAATGTAAATGGAGTTGTTGATGTAATGAAAGTGCTTTAAAACACTAGTACACACATTTTAGCATCTTGGTGGATATAGGAAATGGGATTTAATCCTCCATGCAGAATTTAAAGTGTCCTCACTTGTACCATTCAGGCAGCCATCTTGTGAAGACGCAGGTAGGACTTCATAGCTCAATACATTAGGCTGTATATATAAGGAAGAGTGCCATATAGGTCGGAGCAAAGTCGCACTATATTGTGCTTGTAAACCTGAAATTTTTCAGGCTTCTGCAATCGGTTTCCGATTTTAAAAAAATGCACGATTCACTTCGCCATACTAAGCGGTTTTTACAAAAAAAGAATTAAAAAAAAAAAAATAGGGAGGAGTAGGAGGAAACTTGGTGGAAGCAGGAGAGTAGCAGCACCTTGAGGGCACAGTCTTTGATATAAATTCACAGCCATATGTGAGTAGGGCCTCCTGTCCACCGGCGATATTTCACTGCGCTATCTGCGGTGATAATCCGACCACGGGTAACGCAGTGAACGCTTTCCATAGGGTAGCTATGGAAAGCACAGCTTGACACCAATGAGCAGAGAATTATAGAAATTCTCCGCTCACGGGATTCAAGTCGTGGCATGCTGCGATTTGCCGCGATTTTCCGATAGGTCTACGAGGTGAGCCTTTCATTTCTCTCCCCTGTCCCCCAACTCCAACTAGCAATATTCCGCCTTGCCCGTGGACAGGGGGCCTAAAAGCTTCTCTATCCTGTACTCAACTGTAAAATATCCACTGATTACACTGTGCCTCTGTTATAGATGGCTAGGTCATATTCATAGAGGTTTCATTGGATGCCTGCATCACATGCAAGACGGAGGCCACATTTGGCGACATCAGTAAGGCACCCTGGCTGCTGATTGGTTGCACACTGACCTCTACAGCAGGCATTATGAGAAATTTTCCCGCAATTTTCACCAAAAATTGGTTTAGACTAACCAGTTTCGATTTAGCAAAAATTGTGATGATCAAGGCAAGCAACACGATTCTTCACCCCTTCTGCCCATTCCTAATACAAAGTTCTTCTAAAGAGTCTGGGGTTATCATGAGAGTCCATTGAGTGTAAACTGCACTTTAGGACCGCACAGAGCAGGTTTATCAAGGATGCCATCAAGCCCCCAAGCAGAGTAGACCCTGGTGCCGCTCCGATACTGGTAGACGGGCCCTTTTCTAATATCAGGGGCAGCACCATAGCCCAGTCCTTGATAAACCTGCTCTGTGCTGCCCTAAAGTGCAGTTGACACTCAATGGACTTTCATGATAACTTCAGACTCTTTAGAAGAACTTATGATTGGGCAGAAGGGGTGAAGTAGTATCTGCAGGACCTCTGGACTATTCTGACTAGATGAGATAGCAACCAAATCACAGCAGTTTTAGAAATGAAAGCTGTACTGTGATTGGCTGCTACGGGCTAGTTTTCCTTTTAGACCATTTTGGTAAACGAGGCCCACAGGGATACTCCAGAGACTTTATTAAGACATCTTCTTGATGTTCTAATTCCAAGGGTCTCTCCAAGTGACGCATTCCTTTTTAATTTCCTTATTTCTTCCTGCAGAGCTAAACCCTGAGATGTAAGGTCCCAGGGCCAGGTTAGAACATATGTCAAGGATTAATGTTAATAAATCCTTTAATAGGTATTTTCTGCTCACATTTTAGATATTACCATAAACCTTTTCATAATTTTATAAGGGTGGCAACGCAAGGGCAAAACTGCATATTAATATTCTCATTAGATGAGAGGAGAAAACATCCCCCTATGTCAGAGCGGCAAAGAAGGAGGATTGGAGAAAAAAAAAAAATACATTTTCGAATAGAGGCCTTGAAGAACATGTCTCAAGGCATGCTGGGAATTCACAATGCTTGCAACTCTTAAGACCACGCTATTCATCATCTCCTCGGAGCTCTGTTTGAATAGACAGACCCTGCTATACCAATACTTCTTAAAGATCGTGCCCCTTCCCCTCCTTTAATTTGGGGGTAGTCCAATTTGCCGTTTACCACTAGGAAGCTGCCAGGTCAATGAACATGCCATCCAGCCACTGTGGGAAGCACTATGATTCTCCAAAGGGGCTATGGATGTGGCTCTTAACTGTGAAATCCCAGACTGGCTGTGGAGTGGTAGAGGAATAGTAGCATCCTACCTGGCGCCTGATGGGTCCCTAAGGTCTCATGTCCACCAGGAAATTCAGGCCCGCGCGGATTCTCCATGCAGAATCCCGCAGCAGGTCCCTCCTTTCCTGTAGACATGAGGCCTATAAATTGATTTTACTTATCTGTCCGGACGCTGCAGGTTCCCATCCATCGCGGCCGGATCTTCTTCCTTTTTGCCGGGCGGATGCGCTCAGCACGTCGGCAGCATGCCGTGCGCATGCGCCGTGCACTCTTTTTTTTAACTCCTGCTTTCCCACGGCAGAGCAGAAATTTAGCTGTGGGTGTATCGCGGATCGGGAAGCCTGCTGGAGCCAACCGTGCGGGAAACTCGCAGGAAATGAAGCATGCTGCGTGTGATTTCCCGCACGTGCGATCCAGGAAAAAATGACATCTGCAGGGAAAAATGACATCTGCAGGAATTTACTTACCTGCGAGTGTCCAATGCATCCCTATGGGCGCGAGTCACGCGAGCGGGACACCCGCACGGATTTACTAAATCCATTTTACTAGTGGAAATGAGGCCTAAGGGCCCTCTACCACTTATATCAGTATTATAAATGGCGCATGATAAGATTTTGCATATGGGGCCCAGGATCTTCAAATTATGCCTCCGCAAAAACAAAGACTCCTTTCCGATGCAGAGGGCATTTAGAGCGACCCTCTGGTCCTGGACAAATGAAGATGGCTGAACCGCTTCTCGGACTACCTGCTGCACACTGTGCTTTTATTCACCGGCCATCTATGGTCTCCTTCACCCCGATGTATACAATTTTGGCTGTGTAAATGTCACCGTTTTCACTGGCTGTTTTTGGCGCATATTGCATTCATGTTCCCTGCATTTTTCATGAGTGCAAAAAACTATGGAAGAAGGCCCAATTGATGTCACTTGCGCCCCTCCCCCCCCCCCCCGTCTCCTGGCAACATGCACAAAAATTACAAGGAATATGCATGTAACATCCATATTCTCTGCGCCTTTTACTTCTGTTGGCGATACAGACCAAAATTGGATATGCCACAATTTTCTTTACACACATAAAAATGGACAGAAAATACATCCATGTCAATGAGGCTCTAAGGTGCTACGTGCTGCGCTGATCTCAGGGGCAGCACTGCCCAATGAAAGCAGATAGGTAAGGTCCTAGACGCAGGGGGCATTCACATGGGTGAGGGAGATCTAAATCCCGGAAACTGGGAGCAATATTGTACTTGCAAAATTGTGATGTTTACTGTGAGTGTGTTGCGATCTCCAGAAAAATCACATTATTTTCAATAGGAAAAGTAAAATTTCTTTTCTCACCCATTGGAAACAATGGGCGAGACTTCTGCGGACTCACAGGGGGGGGGGGGGGGGGATTGCACATGTAAGGAGACCCATTGAAAACAATGCGGTCTATTTCAGTGCAGGTTTTGTGTGTCCCTCAATGTGAGAAACTTGCTGATGTGAATGCACCCTCAGGCCGGGTGCGCACTTTACCTTGTGCCTGAGAGGTTGACGTATAACTCACTAGGAACAGCTATCCGTGTGCGGTATGATGCATGGGTTGCCAGCACAGCGACGTGCATTTGCAGGTCCTAATTCTCATCTGTCATGCGGACAAGAATAAGACATGCAATGAGTTTTTTCACACAGACAGTGTTTACATGAAAAAAAAAAAAAAACCTTAGCAGGGTGTGCCGCCTTATTAAATATTATGGGCCCATATAATGTTCACGTGTCGGCCATCTTTTCACACATGGCTTAAAAAAAGCAAGACTTCGGATAGTAGCAGAGCTCGCCTTCATAGGGGTTGTGCTACGCTAGTAGAAGTGCCTGCTGTAGGTGCCATGTGTCTTCGAATGGTTTTCTGGAAGGGACGACTAATAGGAATGGTAAGTATAAGGAGTGTACAGGTGACTCCCCTCCAGCAGACAGACTACAAAGGGTTTAGCGCTACACTATTTCCTCCATTCTCTTCATGAAAGAGGAAATACCTGGTGGAGGTGTGTGATACCTATTTACAGAGTGGCTGCACTTTTAGGAGACTTTTGACATTTCATAAAGACACGTCAAAAGTATTGATCAGTGGTGGTCCTGAAGAATTAGGGGGCAGCAGAGCTTAACCAAGTGTTGTGCCCCCTCGGCGACGGTCACTCATTTTCGGCAGTTTCCAGCAGCCTCATAAAAGGTTGTCTAGGAAGCTTCCCTGCTACCCTGTGAATTAATGTCCAGCATCCGAGAGAATCAGGGGCAACGTGCATCAGAAATCACACGGGCACCAGTGCTGTCCAATATATATAGAAGACATGGCACATCATCAGGTGTTGGCAGGTCCTATTTCTTGGTCATGCAATGGATAGGAATAGCACATGCCGCAGGTCATCAGCCCGTGTCAAAAACAAACCATGAGTACCGCTTTGTGGGCCATAATGTGGTCGTGTGCCATCCATGAAATTACACAGGCGCACAGCCCCAAAATACACTAGTGTGTTAGAGGCCAATCTAGTGATTTATCCCCTTAAACCTCTGCTTTTTGTGGGCCTAAGGCCCCTTTTACATAGGCGCCAAAATCTTTGGGGTTTTTTTGATGTGACATTTTGATGTGATTTGTTTTTTTGCGATGTGACATCGCTACAGATTGCATGTATGTGAAGCCCATGCTTTCCAATGGGTCCCTTCACATTAGCGATGTTTTGTAGGCTGCTACATTGCGATAAAAAAATGCTGCGTGCTGAATATTGCTTCGATTTGTGATTTTTTTTTTGTAGCCCATGTTCCCCTACGGAGCCTTCCTTTGTGTTGCAGCGCATAAAAACATGGTTTTCATGTGGTGCAATGCTTACAGTAGAAAATCCTTTGGTTTCCCCTAAAATAACCCCTAGCTACAAAAAAAAAAAAACAAAAAAAAAAACAACACCACAATATATCACCTAAGAGACACTGTCCGGCCTTTACAGCTCCAGCATTCAATGTAATGGCTTTGATTGGTTCTCGAGCAGCAAGTCAGAGACAGCGCTTCCTGGAGGCGGTGTTTTTGAACCTCTGACTGGGTGAAAACTACAAGCAAGTGTGCCAGACAGCGCCTCTTAGGTGATGTATTGTGGTTTTTCTTATTTTTTAATGCAGCTAGGGCTTATTTTCAGGGTGAGGATTATATTTCAAGACATCCCCCTCAAAAATCCAAGCAAAAGAGCACTACAAAGTCTCATGACGTTGTAGCGACATTAAATCGCTGCAAGAAAACACAGCGATATCGCACAGAACACAGATGAGATATTGTTGCCTGTGTGAAAGAGGCCTAGGAGTCCAATGGGAGTGGCTTACTTGGTGATAGTTATCTGTGCACGTACACTCAAACAGGAAAGGCTGTCAGTCACTTTGTTTCTCAGTCCTAATTGGTTCTCTCAGGTCCATCTGCTGCTTATGGGAAATTCCATATTACATAGCAATTATTTGCCGCATTATCATTTTTCTGGATTATTGGAATTCCACCATCTCAATAGCCAAAAGTTGACAATTTCTTATTCCTCCTCTTCTATAGTCCTTGGAAATGTATAGTGCCCCCGCACATCCAGCACATTATTACTAGATTGGTTTTACAAGCCGACGTCTTGAGGGCAGCTCTGCAGGAAACCAACCAACTTGTGTTTAACTTGTCACCAAGTTTTCTCCAGGGTCCCAACGCCAACAGAAGTGCATGCAGTCCAGCAGCTTCTGCTTCAATACAGGCATGAGCAAGAGGTAAAGAGACTTCACCCCACTGTAAACTATTACTGCATTATCCGAAAGCGCTACCTTTCACCTCAAGTGATGTGATATCAGCAGGTGTGGATCTTACAGCACAAGATAAGACGGCGCGGCTCTGAGCTGCACTGGCGTTTCCCGTATTTACTAAAGAGAATCTAAGGAGCTGATCACCAGATCAGCACCAACTACTAAAGCCTAGGCTGTAATCTTGTGTGGCATGGGTGACAATACAGCTCCCAGGGGAGGTCACCCAGCTTTCCCAAACTCAAGAACAGCATGTCTGTCGAGATATACAGCTATATGGAAGCAGTTGAGAGGCAGGGGTTGCCAGGCCCTGCAATATACCATAGAATGTCCAAATAATACGGGGACACAGTTCACATGAACCGTTGGTCCGTATGGGAAAATGGTCATCTGAATAAGCTCGTAGATTATAATGGAGCCGTGTGCTAAATACAGGGAACGCAAATGGTCCAAAAATTAAAAAAAAAAAAAAAAAAATACCCTCATTGTACAGGTTGGAAGCAGAGTATTGAATTTCTGCATGACCCTGCTCTGGACACTTGATTACACATAGCAGCCAATCCGACCAAGTAAGGCCCCCTGCACATGGGCGGAAATTCTGTGGCGGGATTTCCCTCTTGTGCTCGCTGCCATAGGATTGCATTAGATAATGCAATCCTATGCAGACAGCCGCGTGAACACACATTGCGGCATGTCCTATTTCTGTGCGAGCCACTAGTGACGCGCCGCCTCTGCGCATGCGGATAGCAGAGCAGGGAGGCGCAGGAGGTGATCCGCAGTGGTCACTGCAGGGGCACGGCTCGCATCCCGCTGTGAGAATTCAAAAATAGAGCATGCTGCGATTTTTCCTTTGCGAGTGGAAAATCGTAATTGATTTCCGCTTTTGTGCAGGAAAAAGCACTTTTGCGTAGCATGCTATGGAAGGTATTTGCTGCGGAACCCAGAGGTGGACGCCCGCTCCGGATTCCATAATGCAAATCGGGTCATGTGCAGCTGGCTTACCTCAAGACATTAGATAATACAGGATATCCTGCATTCCCTGATTATAGCTGTGCCTTAAAGGCATTTTCCAGGCAGCGCCGGGATACACCAGAGTCAGAGAGGAAGTACAATACAACTCCGGTGTATCCCGGCAATGGCAGTCAGCCCTGCCTGATAAACCCCTTAATGGAGCAGACTACTACCTCCCTGCCAGACACATTCCCTAAGATCATACCATACATTACAAGATGATTATTACACAGGCCATGTACATTTGGTGCTATATACCAAATACTTGAATTATAAAGACTCACTGAGGAGTTTCAGGATCCCATGAATGCAAAAGGCCACAGGCTGAATATATTTGTACAGGTAAGAGTCCGATGTGACTTCTAGTAGTCTAAAGATTTATATCAGCGGCGCATTGTTCCTACACAACGTTCAGCGCAGCTGCTGCAGCGCCTCATCCTTTTTAATAAGAATATCTGCAGCAGATGAGGTATATTAGGGGGTTCTTCAATAACTTAGCTGCATGTTCTGACGTTCTACTGTTTCACAGTTTTGTATTAAGATGTTTTACAGCAGCCAGACACATCTGTACCATATATTCCGGCTGCTGAAGAACATCCTCCTAAAAAGGAGTTTTAGGGGACTAGACAATTTATGACCTAACCTTAGGATAGGTCATCAATAGGCTGATCAGCGGGGGTCTGCTGCACAAGATCCCTGCTGTTCAGCTGACTGAAGCTACAGCAGCGCTTGGGTGAGCGCCACTGTGACTTTACTCCATACCAGGCACAGTGCTGTACATTGTACAGTGGCTGTTCCTGGTATTGCACCTGAATCCCATTTAACTGAATGGGACTGAGTTGCTCTCGAGTAGCATGACTGATGAATGTGATTTTACTGTCCTAATAGGCCACAGCACTCTAACCCAAGCACTGCACCCTCTGCAATCAGCTGATCGTCAGGGAAGCCAAGCTCTGACCAATCAACTATTGATGACCTATCGTAAGGTCATCAATAGTTAATTTCAGAAAACCCCTTTAGGGTGACTACTACCCACTAGCGTTTTTTTTGCGCTGCAAATTCTGTTTTTTTTCCAATTGTTAATGGGACTTTCTAATGTTAAAAACGCAGCGCACCAAAAACGCAAGTTGTGTTATGTTGTGTTGTGTTTTTAACATTAGATAGTCCCATTGATAATTGGGGGGGGGGGGGACGCAGTGAAGTTGCAGCAGAAAAAAAAATAAAAAAATGCTAGTGGGCAGGCACCCTTAAGGTAAAGTACTACACGCAAATCTCGCAGTGGTCGGCAGAGAAGGAACTTCTGATAAGCCCTGTGACACACCACCATATTTTGGCTGAATTTCCGCTTCTGTGATACAGACGCGCGTCCCGGCCTGACCAGGGATTTCCTGACCCGAACTCTGAGCATTATAGGAATCTAATGCTTGGAGCTCAGGTTGGGAGACCTGCGGTCAGGCCGGGACTCGCGTCCATATTAGGGCTCTCTCACATGAGCATTTTAATACCGCACACCACGTGGGGGAACACAGCAGTACGTAATGCATTGTCGAAATATGGCGGTGTGTCACTGACCGAAAAGTGACCTGTGATAGGCCACTTCTGCTGGAGGAGATAAGCAGCATATATGTAGCGCTGCTCATCTCCAGATTATATGTATTATTTACAAATAGGTCGATGGGAATTTCCATTGATGTATATTATATGCTAATAGATTGTATTACAAAAGGTCTTCCAGAAGAGTCAACTCTATGAGAGGTCCCATCTCGGAGACCCTCACTAAGTCCATCTTACACCTTCCCCTTTAAATAACATCCACAAACTGCGTACTCTCAGCAGTAAGATACAGACGACTTTCCAGACACTCCTGCTCATCATCTCAAACTACTCTAAATGTTCATTTTGCAGGGAGCTATAAAATTTGGCAGCAGCCTCGCTCTCCTGGAACCATTCATAAAGACTCCGATCTTTGCATTCACAGTATAGAGCACAGTCGCACCAACCGTCCCCGATAGGATCACTACTGCGAAGCTTTAAGGGACACCTCTGATAGATTATCTGCTGGCATGGACACGCTGCCCCAATTCCCTCCAATATACACACATAGCAGAAATGTCATCGCAAACTCTGAGGATTGTGTTTTTAATCTCCGAAGGTCCCTGCGGTATATGGAGGAGCCCAAGACCTCACTAACCGCACTGCCCCCTACTGAAGGACTGGACCGCGCACAACAAGACCAAAAAGGAAGCAGACAGCTTTTCTAATAACCACAGGGGCATATTATTACTGACATAAACAGGCCACTCTGCTCAGTTACGGCACTTGCTTGAGCCATCGGATTTCCCATGATTTATGCAGTTACCCATGTGATAAAGTGCTGCAATGTATAGTAGCGGAACAGAAGATGATGTGCAGTGCAAGAGAAGAGACTCCTAGGGAATATACTGTACTGTAGGCTTGTTTAGATGTTGCAATGAAGGAGACCAAAATAAATAAAAGCATAAAAACAAACAATATGTAGCAAAAAAAAAAAAAAAAAAGATACAAAAATATATATAAAAAAAGATACAAAAACAAAAATGTAGCAAAAGCAGCAAATAGAACACCAGGAGATAAAATATTATATGTTTAACTCGCTGTACATTTAAAGATAGGAGTATTAACAGAATCCATAGAATTATTAAAATATTAAAACATATTTAACCCCCTGCTGGGACTAATTCTATTATAATCATCCATGAGTCATAGAATCCTTTATTATCCTGTAAGGCAGAAATATCATCAAGAAGTCCACATCCCGTTTTTCTTCTAAAAGATGGGGAAAGAACAAAATCAAGAAGTAAAATAACCTTTTATGGTTTACCAAAGTCCAAAAAAACAAAGATCAAAAAACACTACACACACACAAAGTAGAAAGTGAGGCGGTGAAGAACACTCTAAAAAAAAAAACAAAAAAAAAAAGTGGAGAACTAAACTGCTGGGGAACTACAAGTCACAACATGAAGCAGCTACCTCCTGAGAGTTATAGTTAACACAGCGGCTAGAAAATCCGGCAAGAAATAACACAGCAACCCAAGTGTCAGAGGTCAGACTCCCCGGCCATAAATCTCTGCTCCTCTGACACATTTCATAGAGTCATCTGCAGTCTCGGAGTGACACAAACACACAGGCAGCATCAATGGAGATAGGATTGTGTGTGTAATCCCAGCACAGTGGGTACCACTGCCAGTCTTCCTGAATGGACAATGCGGACAATTGGGTGGAATCTCTCCTGCTGGCTTGGCACCGAGGAACAAGTCCAGAAGATGACAAGGGCACAGAACGCGGAGCTCGCTCCTTGGACCACAAGGGTTAACCCTTTCCTCTCTGCAGCATCAATCACACAAACACACATTGGCGGGAGGGAATTGATAGAACGGGGGAAAAAAAGCGAGAAGGAGGACGATGGGAGAAGGTGGGGGGGGGGGGGTACGGCGTTCAGCAAATGATTCTGCCCTTTAAACACACATCTCTTTGTTTAAAACCGTCTGCAGCGAGAGAATCTAGAAAACAAGCCCTCAGTCATCGTCTCTGGAAACGTCCTATGTGTTACCTTCCACAGACCTCAGAGCAAACGCGGCGACCTTAGTCATTATTAACTCCACGCACGCCAGGGTGACCTGCTGCACACCTTGACCTGACAGCTTATCACAAGGCGGGCTGCTATGCACGTAAAAGGGGACATGACATATAGATGTGGCTTTAACCCATCGTCCACCGATCGATCCTTTGCAGGTGCATGTGCAAGATACTGCATATCCATCCCCCAGTGCAGTCTGATACAATACACTACAATAGAGGTCCTACCTGTCCCCGCAGTGCTGAGCAGTACGATCCCCAGGACAAAGCAGCCATGTAATAGTGTGTGTCCAGGAGCCATGGTGTACAAGTGCCTTTCTATGCTGCTGTCTTCTCTCTGCCTCCCTCTGCACCTGCCCTGCCACTAATGTATGCTAATTAGATGCAAAGGGAGGGGAGGAGCCCCTGGGAGAGAAGCCTATAGCAGAGGGAGCTGCATTCTCTCTATGCAGAAAGGGAGGTGACTGTTTACTAGTCCCATGCGGGTGTCAGGAGGGAGGGCAAGGGATTTAACCCCTTGTGGGATCAAGAGCAAAGAGTTTTCGTCTGGAACGGATTGTGCAATTAGGAGACAGGAAGGTAAATACAAGGAAAGGATATAAAGTGAGAGAAAACTTCAGATACTTTATATATTTATGCTAGAAAATATATGAAAGTAACAATGTGGATAAAACATGAAAACAAAGCATTAAAAAAGCGCAATAAAAGCTGTCGCACGTGGGGTTCGTGGAATGGAGCTGCGGGGAATAGGGTTTTTTTTCTGTTGGACTTGTAAAGAATTAGAGGCATGCAGAGGTACAAAATGTACCCATAATAGGGATGTGCGCATGAGGCTGAAGGGCGCGTCCGCATGTGGCGGATTTGCTGCAGCGAGCAAATTGGCAGCAAAATCATTGTCAAATTTGCACATAAGGCCTCTTTCACATGGGCGACAGCGATATCATTGCAAGAATATCGCAGCGATATCGCAGCTGTGTTCCTGCAATTTCTGTGTGATATCGCTGCGATTTCTCACAGCGATATAGCAATTTTGTTGCGCGACTTTGTGGCGCTCGTTTGCTGGGATTTTCAGGGGGTGAAGGTGGACTTAAAATATAAGCCCTACCCTGAAAATAAGCCCTAGTTGCATAAAAAGGCCCACATACATTACCTAACAGGCGCTGTCCGCTCCGCCCCACTTGTTTGCAGTCCTCCGCTGTCGCATTGAATGGCTGTGACTGGTTCATCAATCAATGCATTGATTGACTGAGCTGTGGCGCTTGAGAACCAATCAGAGTGATCGCTTCCTGGAGGCGGGATTTATGAACCCCCTAACCAGGAATTGACGGCTGAAGACGGAAAGCAAGTGCGCCGAAGCTTCGGGAGAAGAAGTGCAGCTGTGTGGAAAACGCCTGTTAAGTAATGTATTGTTTTGTTGTCTTTTTAATGCAACCAGGGCTTATTTTCAGGGAAATAGTAGCATTTGCTACTGTTAAAGTTGCATCGCACCATACGCAAAAACCATGATTCCATGTGATGCGATGCAACACAAAAGAATATTCGGCATGCCACGATTTTTTTCTGCAATGTTGCAGCCTACAAAATATCGCTAATGTGAAGGAACCCATTGGAAAGCATGGACTTCACAGACATGCGACTTGTAGTGCAGTCATATTGTGAGAAAGTTGTGTGATTGTCACCCGTGTGAAAGCGGCCTTCTAGTGCGAATTCGGTATTCACGGTATAATGCTCCAATTGATTTCAATGGGACCTCGCAGACATGCGCTCAACCGTGGCGTATTCTAACACTGCAATTTTCGAGCGCCGTCTGCTCTATTTTGCCTTGTTAGGAAACGCTGTTGGTAAAATCGAGGCGTTTGGCCGACGCTGTGCGTGAGTGGCCTTAGGGTACATTCACACGAGTGGGATTATTCCACAAGACTGACTGGAAGCTGTGGAAAATTGGCATGTAGAATTCCACAGCTGCCGATGAAGGCCGGCTTCACACGATTAGCGCAATTGCACAAGCAGACTTTTTGTGCTATGAATGAGCCTTTTTGCGCGTGTATCAGCGTATTTTACTGCACTTTTTCTACCCGCAGGGCATGGTCATTTGCGCATGGCAAACTAACACAAATTGAAAGGCTAATTAGTTCCAGATGTGTTCTTTTCGCAGCAGAATTACAGTGTTTCACGCATCTTTTTTTTTTTTTTTTGCGCAGCCAATTTTGCTGATCGGTGGTGGTCTCACTGCGGATCTCAAGAACAGAAGTCCCGTGTTACCTGTGCTCCTCACTGTGGGGTTACTGCACCCCCTGCAGAGAGGAAGGGACTTAATGAAGCGCTGGTTGCACCAGCGCTCGATTCACTTTCAATGGGCCGCTGAGATACCTGAGCGTGTGAGATATGCTGTCATGCATCGTTCCATACTGCTGCCATACACAGCGATAGGCCGGCTCACCACCGGCTCCACAGCGGTAAAACCCGGCGTGACTTACACAGAGCTTTACGCATACGGCCAGCTCACACTACCATGTTTATGGCATGCTACACGTGAGCACGCAATGACAATGCATACTTGCTGTGTGCTGCCAATCCCCATACCCTGTTTTGGCATGTATGCGCGCATAATATGCACCAAGATAGAACATGTGCGTGTATTTCACACTTCATGAAAGTGTATGGGAGACTTCTACTATGTATTACACACACAGAAACTGCGCAGGTAATACGCAATGAGCATACGGCCGTGTGAGCCTAGCCTAATAAGGGATCTGTGCACCTCTTCCACACCCCTAAGAAACGGGCAAGGTCACTCTCATACACAGCATCTGTAAAACACCACAATGTTGATTGCGGAGATTTACTGTGATTTTTAGCGCCATTTTTAAACGCAGGTTACTGGGTGATGTGGTGCACTGAGAAGCACGAAAAAGAACCAAAATAGAGCAGACAGCGCTCGAAAATGGAGTGCAGGTCTGCAAGGCCCTATTGAAATCAATGGGAGCATTGTGCCACGGTAATTGTAGTAAAATGCGCACGTGTGAGTGGAAATAGCGCGTTTTTTGAGCGATGTGAGAGGGAGTGAAAATGCAGAATTATCAAACCAATGATTTTCAAGGTTTTCAATCATGTGAAGTTGCGTGAAAAAAAAAATCCCAGCGATATACGGTCATCTTAAGGCGCCTTTAAGGCCGCTTTTACATAGGCGACAAAAATCGTGCAATTTTTCTCGCGATGTGACAGTGCTATAAATCGCATGTATGTGAAGCCCATGCTTCCCAATGGGTTTCTTCACATTAGTGATGCTCTGTAGACTGCGACATTGCAGCATGCTCTATAGAGCCACGATTTGCAATGTTTTGTAGCCCATGTTTCCCTATAAAGCCTTCCTTTCTGTTGCATCGCACGAAAAAACACTGTTTTTGTACGGTTTTATGCAACTTTTACAGAAGGAAGTCCTATTGTTTGTCCCTAAATAACCCCGAGCTGCATTTGAAAAAAAACCAAAAAAAACACAATACACACCACCTTACAGGCGCTGTCCGCTCTGGAACACTTGTCCGTAGTCTTCAGCTAGAGCTTCCTGGTGAGGGGGCTCAAAAATCCCACCTCCAGGAAGCGCTGGCTCTAATTTGCTGAACCACGATGCTCGAGAACCAATCAGAACCAGAACTTACTGGAGGCGGGATTTTTGAACCCCCTCACCAGGAAGCGCTAACTCTGATTGGTTCTCAAGCATCGTGCTTCAGCCAATCAGAGTTAGCGCTTCCTGGTGAGGGGGCTCAAAAATCCCGCCTCCAGGAAGCGCTGGCTCTAATTTGCTGAACCACGATGCTCGAGAACCAATCAGAACCAGAACTTACTGCAGGCGGGATTTTTGAACCCCCTCACCAGGAAGCGCTAACTCTGATTGGCTGAAGCACGATGCTTGAGAACCAATCAGAGCCAGCGCTTCCTGGAGGCAGGATTTTTGAACCTCCTGAAGCTGAAGACTGCAGACAAGTGTGACTGAGCTTTGGAGGAGAAGTGTGGCAGAGCGGACAGTGCCTGTTAGATAAAGTTGTTTTTTCTAATGAAACCAGGGCTTATTTTCTGGGTAGGGCTTATATTTCAACCCCCCCAAAAATCCCCTCAAAAGAGTGCTACAAAATCACAATATCACAATATCAAGAAAATGCAGCGATATCGCATAGAACACCGCTGCGATATCGCTACAATTTTTTTTGCGGTGATACTGCTGTCGCCCGTGTGCAAGAGGCCTCGTATAACAGATATTACAACTGAAGTGCACAAAAAGTGCGATTGAAGAAAAAGAAGGAGAAAAGCAAGTCATCAAGTATGACCTGATTTAAATGGTGTAGTACTATGGGTCAAGAGTAGCGCACCTTGATACAATATATGCTGCTGGAGGGCCGTACCACCCCATCTGCCTCAAAAACATATTCCAAGTCAGGCCAGTCAGAATGGGGAGGGGGATGATATTGCAGTTTTTGTCATGCGGCAGGAACCACGCAGCGAATCTGCATGTCGTTTTTTAGCAAACTGCTGTGGATTTAGCGGTCTAGTCGGACAGTGCAGCTGAGGTGCAGTTCTTGCCATGCTGCAAAAAATGCTTGTGATTTTACCATATATTGCTGCGGTTTTAATGAGCCTCGCCTGTACTATTGCAGAACTATGGCACAACTGCACAGTGGAACTAGACCCTAACGCCTCGTTCACATGGAGCTTTTTTACCTGGATTCAATGAGGGAGCCTGCATCAGTTTAGTAGCCCATTGAAGTCAGTTTGAAAGCCACGTTGTGAAAGCAAAAAATTCAAAAAAACTGAATTGGTGATGCGGATTACGCTTGGAAATTGTGTTGGATGATTGGAAGACCTTATGCATGTGGACTTACCGGGAGAGAGACCACAGGAGTCTTTGCAGTCTGGATCACCAGCGGGTACGGCTTGAAAAAGGCGCAGTCGCAAGGTTGTCTTGGAATCATGGACTGGGTCTGCACATAACCATCGCGGCTCACATGCTTGCAGTGACTTATTAAACAAATGTGCGGTCAGTACATTGGTTCTTCACGTCAAACGCAGTAGAATATACAACCGACAAGTCTTACAGGTAAACCGCGCTAATCTTTGTTGGCTTCAGTTCTTTCGTGCAGCGCTGGCTTGTAGGACACCACAGCAAAACTATTCAGCGGCGGCTCTCTAGATAAAGCTTCTCCGTTCTGCTGAACTTCAGTCTCTAAGCAGAACTTTTATAAGATAGGTCTGCCTTACTTTTGGTGATAACACCCTATATGTGTGTCCCTGTAGGCAAGTTTCTTAAAGGCACACTAGCATAAAATACCATTTATAAATACCGTTTAGGGTAAACCGATGAAGGCCCCCTTACATGGCCACATACAAACTTCCCCTGTTGAATGAGGCTAACCTTGTGTGAAGATCCGTGGTATTTAAAATGCAAATCCACGGCAGAAAATTGAGGGTCATTCTTGAATATCTGCAAAGGTTTATGTAAGAAATTTAGGTCGAATGGTGCCCATGTGCCCGATGCAGATTCAGGATAGGATGCAGCAGAAGGAGTTACAAAATGATATAATATTTATTTGTGAACAAAGAAATTAAAATGAGTAATGTTACAACCAGCGAGCAGTTTAACTTTTACAGTAGATGTTCCTGTCAGCAGCTACAATAACTAAATCCTAGGATTATTAACACCATACGCACAATGCAGAATAATACCGTCAGAACATTATCAATAATACTGTCCGAAGATTAGTCCTGCAGAACAGAAGCATAATTCACACAACGTAATACACAAGTCGTCCTCAAACCGGGTTAACACTTCACTTCTCATGAAACAGCAAATCAGGAATGCAAGTTGAGTAAACTCCAATTACTATTTCGATAAAGTCCAAAGTGAGATTGTTCTCAGTGAGAGAAACCAAGTAATCTTGTAGATATGATACCTTTTAATCGCTAACAAAAATACATGATGTTACAGCAAGCTTTCGGGTGGTTCTTATCGACCCTTCATCAGTCCCAGGCGCACCTTTACTTAATGCAACTATCACAGTCCGGTCTCGAATGCGCCACAAATAATCAGTAGTACAGTATCCCATAAGGAGACCCTGGACACCTGACATCTGTGGGGAGCTGGGAGGGTAAAGTGATGGCTTGCCACGGCCGGAACTTACCAGGCTCCTTCCTGGAGGGAACACACACAGCCGAGGCCAGGGTATCACTGCAGGTCACCGAAGACACTCCTAAGATAGGGAATGCCAATCAGAGGATAACAGGGGTTGTAGTTGTCACGTTTGATGCTACCGTTCCTTTACACACCGGTAGGACCCTCGGCAAAAAACAAATTCAGTCTCAGGCAGTTTCTTAGTACCACATGTCCCTAGGAACAGTTAAGGCCCGGAAAACTTTACTTGGAAACTTTCAACAATTATTACAAGGCAGTTCGGTTAAAGACGTTACAGTGCAGACAAATGACTTCACAATGTAGTACCTCCACATGGCTCCCATAGACTCAAAGACGCATGTGTCTGACCAAAGACTAGTTTTCTTTCAGTACCTCCACCCTGACGTGAAAACATGTGGATGTGACAATTAAAGGGTGTACCTCTACGTGGTGGTCCAGGCTCAGGATGGCTGTGTAGGAAAAGTTAAACAATCAGTTAGTACCTTTGCACTGGTCTTGAGAAGAAGTAGTTACTTACAAGTGCTCTCTAACTTTTTTTGGGGGGGGGGGGGGCTCACTCCACTTACATCCAGACCACAATCAGCATGGGAAATCTCTCCTCCTCTTCCATCTTCACCACAAGGAGGCTGAAGGTGCCTCCATGTGGCTCTGTGTTTGGTGGAACTCAGGTAGATGGAACACAGGTTGAAGATGAAGACCCTTTCCCGCACTCAAGCACTCCTAATTATATCCTCACTTATACCACATGACATGACAAACTTGATACATTTACATGCAGGCTTGGAATTTATTAAAGTTAACCTTTCAGGCTGCAGCTGTGCAATACACACACTGGAAATAACAAGACAGCTTTGCACAGTGCATCTACATAAGACAAACATGTATGACATTTATGGAGGGGACCAGGATGGTGTTCCGGGCCACTACAGTAGCAACTGTATTATTGACTACAAATACCTCTGTCCTTGGTTGCAGGAGGCCTGCTGACTAACCTTTTTGGTCACTAGTGGTGTGCACACCTAGAGGTTTCACTGAAGCCGGCCTCACTTTCAGGTCTCTTTCACATGGGTATTGTACCTTCTGGCTGGCTGCATCGTGGGCAAAAAATGCATGAATGAGAAAGACGCGACCAGGTAGCGGCTAAATCTCGCGTTTTCTTGTCCATTCAGATGGCCGGGTGTGAAAAAAATATATGCTGCAGCCCTGAATTCCGTCAGCCAAGGGGAGAGAGTTTAGCGCTGCTAAACTTTCACCCTCACTCCCCATCCCTTCACCAGCTTATCGTGGCAATAGAAGCTCTGACAGAAGCCTTTGGGAGCTGCCGGCAAAGGGAGGGTGAGGGAGTTCATCAGCACTAGTCCTGCTAAAGTCCTTCCCCTTGCTGGCAGCTCCCATAGGCTTCTATGGGAGCTGGATGCTGATCACGGACAAAAGATAGGTCTTGCTCTATTTTTACCGGCTGCACGTAAAAGCAGCTGGCCGGAATCAGCAGTGCATGTGCTATCTTTTCCGGCCAGACCATGTTACACACCGGAAAATTGCCCATCTTAATGAATGCATTGGATTCCAATGCTTCAGATGGCCGCCATTTTTGGATGACGTTTTATTGCGGCAAAATATCTGCGATAAAATGTTCGTGTGAATAAGGCTTTATTCTGTCACATGGGAGTAGTCACTTCAACTGACCCAGTCTAGTCCAGGGTCAGGAGAGCTCCTCTACCACAGTTCCTAGGAATCCCTGTCACTGTCCAGATGTCCCACTGGGTTGGGGATGCAATGCTGACTCTCTCTCGTGGCTCCAGGCAACCTCTGGCACACAACTCAGTTGCCCCAGTGTCCTCCAAGCATCTCCGGCTGCTTCTTTCCTCTTCGCAGTCTACTGTGGCAGCAGCACTCCTCCGCAGACCGTTGCACCTCAGCAGCACCTCCACTCAATGTAGGCATCTGCCACATTGAGGATGTGTTGGGCTCAGGTAGCAGAACTCACTATTCAGCCCTCACAAACAATACTGATCTCCTGAAGTTCATGTGCCTAAGGCCTCTTCCACACGGGTGACAGTGATATCGCCGCCAGAAAATCACAGCGATATTGCATCATTGTTCTGTGCAATATCGTGATTTTGTATAGTGTGGCTTTGTAGTGCTCTTTTGCTGGGATTTTTGGGGGTCAGGGCTTAAAATATAGGGCATACCCCAAAAATAAGCCCTAGCTGCATAGAAAAAAAAAATACATCACCTAACAGCCGCTGTCCGCTCCGCCACACGTCCTCTCTGCAGGTCCCAGCCCTTGTCTTCAGGCAATGACTCCTGGTCAGGGGTTTGAGAAACCCGCCTTCAGGAAGCGCTGCCTCTCATTGGTTCATCGAGTGCTGGCTCTGATCGGCTGAGCCGCAGCGCTCGAGTACCAATTACAGCCAGCGCTTCCTGGAGGCAGGGATTTTGAGCCTCCAATCTAGGAAGCTCTGACAGAAGACTTCAAACAAGTGCTGTGGACCTGCGAGGAGAAGTGCGGGGGACCTGACAGTGGCTGTTAGGTGATGTATTTTGTTTTATGCAGCTAGGGCTTATTTTTGGGCTTTACAGTAGGACTTCCTACTGTCAAAGTTGCACCACATGAAAACGGTGTTTTCGTGTGATGCAACAGAAAGGACAGCTATATTGGGAAACATTGGCTACAAAACATTGCAAATCGCGGCTGTATAGAGCATGCAACAATTTAGTATTCTCGCAATGTAGCAGCCTACAAAACATCGCTAATGTGAAGGGACCCATTGGAAAGCATGAGCTTCACATACATGTGATTTGTAGCACTGTTGCATCTCGAGTAAAATCGCTCAATTTTGTCGCCCGTCTGAAACCGGCCTAATTTCACTGCCGTGTGCCCGATTCTGGTGCACAGCTCTTGCTCACTCTCCTCCGCCTCCCTCGCCTTGCCTGACATAGGGGTGCAGCTTAGCACCGCTGTTGCAGCTGCTCATCACAACGGCTGGCAGAGGCTAAATTAGTAAGAGGAAAGCTCTCCTTCCTTACACATGAGAACAAAGCCTTAAAGGGTCCTGTCTTTAGAATAAAACAATTCTATACTTGCCTATTCCTTCCCAGGCAGTTGTCTTACCAGATCTTCTCCTGGCTCCTCCAGTCTCCAGGGTCACATCACCTCCAGTGGCCGGATCTTCTATTTCTTGAAATGTAGCGTCCATTCGCTGCATTTTACTTCCTGCAGGGCAATCTACGTTATGTCACTAGTGACATAGCACCCACTGCCTAGCGGGAAACGCAGAATCCTTGGCAGCCTGTTTTAGTGCGAAATTTCTGCCAGCAGAATAGAGGAAGAGCGGAAGATTTGAAGAAGGGCATGAAGCTGCAATCTGGAATATAGGTAAGTATTACTTGTGACGAAAACGTGTTGCATGTGTTTACCACAGCTCATGTTAGGCACGGCCGAGTACTTGAAAAGGAAAAAATACAGATTGTATTGACAAAACCCCTTTAGGCCTCATGTCCACGGGGAAAATCAGGCCCGCCGCGGATTCTTCATGCAGAATCCCGCAGCGGGTCCCTCCTGCCCTGCGGACAAGAGGCTAAAAATAAGAATAAACTCACCTTTCCGGACGCTGCGGATCTTCCCTCCGTCGCGGATGTGCTCGGCACGCCAGCAGCGTGCCACGCGCATGTGCCTGGCACATCCGCTGGGCCGAAGAAAGAAGATCCGGACAGGTGAGTTTTAATTCTGGTACGAGTGTTCCACAGATCCGGACGGCTTCCATAGGCCTCAATAGAAGCCTGCGGGAGCCGTCCCCGTGGGAGACCCGCACTAAAATGGAGCATCTCGCGTTTTTTTTCCACGCCTGAAGGGAAAAATGACATCCGCAGGTATTTAACTACCTGCGGGTGTCCAATGCATCCATATGGGGCGCGGATCCGCGTGCGGGAAAAATGCTGTGGATTTTAAATAATCTTTTCCCCGTGGACATGAGGCCTAAAGGTTTACTCAGAGGGTGCAGCTGCATTGTAATTCGTTACTGCAAAGCTGCGTAAAAGTGCCATGGGTTCATGGGGATATTGCAAAAACCCCACCATTGTGATGCAGTTTCTCAGTAATTGCAGTAAAAAGCACAACTTGACCTAGCGATTTATTCAGGCGCTGCGGTCAGGTCGTGGTTTTGACAGCAATTACCCCAATACAACGTCAAGATGGGATTATTTTTTGAGTTTGCAAAAACATCGCACCTGATGTGGTATTTACTCATAAGTTGTGGTCAAGTCAGAATTATTACCTAAAGTTGCAGTGCGTTTGCCGCCCTGAGATTCCTCCAACATACCCGTACAGTTAACTCCATTGGTCTTGGGTTAGGAGTGGACTAAATTCACACAACAGTAGTTTGGTCAGTGTTTTGCTTCAGTAAGCCGAAACCTATAGAGAAAATCCATCGTGGAAAGCTTTGCAGGATGTATTTACACTGGCGCTGTTCCCATGCTTGTTCTGTCCGATTGTCATATGGATGGAAGTTGCATTGGAAAAAAACAAACAAAAAACATAAATTTGAATAGGCTCATGTACAAGAGGGATATTTCACTTGGACTAACTGTCCGAGTTTGAAAAAAAATAAATCACTGTCTTTCCCATTTTTTTTTGTTTGCGTCTCGCCCAAGAATAGGACATGTAATTTGCGGTATCCCGCCAAGCACACGGATGGGGTGTCCATGTGCTGTGTGATAAAAGTGGCATGCGAGAATCTTGGCCACAACTGTGTAAATGCAGCATCACCCTTCTATGTTTTTGACCCACTTCTGGTTTTAGTATAGGCGGTGTTCATACCAGGGTTTGGCATGCCGATTTCCTGGTACCGCTTCTGGTATTATGAGACAACATAACAAAAACAGCAAAGCACTGTAACAATAACAAACTCCTAACCATACACAGCAAAAATAAAACCCTTCACGCATGATCCACTAAAGTTTAATAAAATAAGTTCATGTCTGGAGTTTTTCCCACCAACATATAACTTATCACCTAAAAGAACCTAAATCCATGCAAACTAAAACTACAGGTCCAGCCGCATCTCATGGAAACCACACAAATCAAATAAAACAATAGCATAAAAACCAACATAAATAACCAAATACTATAATAAATAAGAAGACAACCAGCATACAATCAAACCACCTAAAACTTTTTTTTTGCTACCCAAGTGTGGCCTGGGGGCCATGCCTGCTCCACAAGTCCATGCCCGCTCCACAAGTCCATGGCCAGTCAAGGATGTGCCAATCCCTACAAGAGTTTTAGCACAGCATGCTTCACTATGTCAGTTGGGGTTTAACCAGAAATCTACTATGGACCCTCCGACACAGATGTGGACCTTGTCTTACTGCCATCTGAGCATTGCCCTGAGGTGGGATGATTAGACTGTAAGCTCCTGTGGTTGAGGACAGGTGTGGCTTATTATAAGTCTGCGGTGTATTATGAGAGCTCCAGTGGTGGATATAAAGGCCATGTCTCCTCAGTAATTATTGCTTGCACTTTATACAGTGAGTTAATTAGTGTTTGCTGCTTGTCTTCTACCCCGGGCGGCCACTGAGGACTTCACTCCGACTGTAAATTGCTGTCAAATTGTTTTGATTTGAAAATCAATAATTTAGCTGAGCTTGTAATACAAGAAAATAAATCTTAAACCTTGAAGACACATTCATCTCCTGCAACCTCACAGCAAGTCCCAGAAAACACACTTTCCTGCATGCACAGGCAGCGGGTGGAGAGATGCAGATGAGCCCCTCCTGCGTGGCGCCTGGAGTTTTAGGTCTACTTAAAGGGGAAGGCGCCTCCAGCATCACTGCAGACACAGACTCAGCCTGTTGCCACTTTAAAAATCACATCCTGGCTGAGATTCTGCAAAGTGACAGGAAGACAGACATGTCGTATATCATGCGCTACTCGGGGAGTGTCACACAAAATATGTGCAAATCAGGCAGCACTCATTCCTTGCCAGAAACTTTATATCATAACTGCAGCGAGGCGGCGGTCATGCAGGCAGGAAGATTTGATTTTCTGTGATATGATGTCACGTAAAAATGTGATATTGCGGTGCTCGCTCATGCAAGGTCATACTGCAAGCGATAAGTTGCCATAGAGCCAATCACATTTATGTCAGCAATATTGCGCAATCTCGTCTATAATATAAGTCTGTGAGGGTGTACAAGATTGCACATGTCCTCAATTTCGCAAGGTGCTATTACACAAGTGCTAGCGGCTATGCCTGGCAACAAACTGAATAATGTGAGCACTAGCGCCATGTAATAGCACCCTCAGGCTGGTTTTATACGCCGCTGATTTTGTGCAGATTTTTCTGTGGATCTGCAGCAGATTTCACCTTTTCAGTTGAATTCAAATGAAAAAGGATAAAATCTCCTGCAGATCCGTACCAAAATCTGCAGCAAATCAACGACGTGTGACACGCACCCCAAGGGCTCCTTCACACTGGTGAGGGCGATATTGGGCTGTGATTCACGGATATCGCCCTCGCCATCCATGTAAAACCTGTGAAAACAGCCTTGCATCACTGAAGGGATGTAGGAAATCGCGGCGTTCTCCAATTGTTTTCAATGTGGCCGGCGCTATTACCGCCAGTCCAATTGAAAACAATGGGCGATATCACAAAAGGTTAGAGCTAGAGATGAGCAAACCTATTCGGCCACGCTCCTTTTTCGCCCGAGCGCCCCGATTTTTGAGTACTTCCGTACTCGGGTGAAAAGATTCGGGGGGCGCCGTGGGTGAGTGGGGGTTGCAGCGGGGAGTGGGGGGGGAGAGGGAGAGAGGGCTCCCCCCTGTTCCCCGCTGCTACGCTCCGCCACGCCTCCCGGCACCCCCCCCGAATCTTTTCACCCGAGTACGGAAGTACTCGAAAATCGCGGTGCTCGATCGAGTAATTACTCGAAACGAGTATGTTCGCTCATCTCTAGTTAGAACGCGATTTTTTTCCCCCTGTGCCATGCAGGAAAACTTCGCAGATGTGAATGAACCCATTCAAAGGAATGCGTTTCATATTCGCAACACACAAATCTCGTGCGATTTTCTTGGCAGCTTCACACAGGTTGTAAATACTGCAGGATTTCCACAATGGATCCTTTGCATGGTGTAAAAAATTTCCTCAACAAATTTTTTCAAAAACGCTGCGGATTCTGAATCTACAACACGCCTATTTATGCTTTGTTAAACCCACGGCAAGAAAATTTTCAGTATTTAGGTGTAGACACAGCCACTGCCGATTTATGGCGTTTGATTGCAGGGTTTGCACTGCAGAAAGCCCAAAGCAAATACAACCTGTGCGAAGGTACCCGAAGTCCGTTTTCACGCAAGATTTGTGCATAGTAAAACGCACAAATTTCACGAATATGAACCCCGTTCATTTCAATTGGGTCATACACATGAGAGATTTTTTTTCAGGCATCACACCGCAATGTGGGAAACAAATCGCAGCACGTTCTATTTTTGATCGCATCTCCCATTGTTTTCAATGCCAGCATCGCACCACATGCAAGGTGCCCACGAGTGCAATGCGAGGTCTCCAATTGAAAACACGCTTTCACACTGCCCCGATATCCACACTCGCCTGTGTGAAATTAGCGTAAGGCTATGTTCACATGGGGCAGATTTGCAGCAGGAGCATGTGTCTTCTGCATACTTGTGATCTGTTTTCCGAGTGGGATACCAGCTGAAACAATAGTATCAGGTGTATCCCGCTGAGAACTCAGCGCGCGGCACTGATGAGGCTGATCGCTGACTTTTAGCAAGGTAACAGCCAGCGAAAAGTACGCAAAAAGTGCTCGACGGACGTGCGTTTAGACACCGATTATCGCTCAAAAGGTGGAAGATGAGCGAATTCTGAGCGATAATCGTTGTGTCTAAATGGACCCTGAGTAGAGATGAGCGAACGTACTTGTCCGAGCTTGATACTCGTTCGAGTATTAGCGTGTTCGAGATGCTCGTTACTCGAGACGAGTACCACGCGATGTTCGAGTTACTTTCACTTTCATCTCTGAGACGTTAGCGCGCTTTTCTGGCCAATAGAAAGACAGGGAAGGCATTACAACTTCCCGCTGCGACGTTCAAGCCCTATACCACCCCCCTGCAGTGAGTGGCTGGTGAGATCAGGTGTCACCCGAGTATATAAATCGGCCCCTTCCGCGGCTCGCCACAGATGTGCTCTGACAGAGATCAGGGAAAGTGCTGCTGATGCCGGAGCTGCTATAGGGAGAGTGTTAGGAGTGATTTTAGGCTTCAAGAACCCCAACGGTCCTTCTTAGGGCCACATCTAACCGTGTGCAGTAGTGTGGAGGCTGCTTTTTGCAGTGTTGCACTTTTTTTTTTTTTTTGTATATCGGCCGTGCAGAGCATTGCGCCCTGCAGTAATTATACATAGTCCAGGGCCAGTAGTGGTGGTGAGGCAGGGACAGAAGACATATTTATTGTATATAGGCAGTGGGCCTTTCCAAAAACATTTGGGAAAAAAAATCTATTTGGGCTGCCTGTGACTGTCCTCAGTGTACTGGGTCTGTGCTGGGGGTAGTTGTCCTAATTCATACGCAGCCAGCTAAGTGTTACAGCAGGCTTGCGCAAAATTATTTCCTGGCTCTGCTGTGTGTTCCGTAAGCGAAGTCAGCCTCCAACCACAGGCCAATAAGTGGCACATTCAATTGCAGCGTTCTGTTTCTGCACTACTGGTAATACAGCATGCTGAGGGGTAGGAGTAGGCCTAGAGGACGTGGACACGGGCGAGGACGCGGAGGCCCACGTCAGGGTGTGGGCACTGGCCGAGCCAATGCGGTGACCAGGGGTAGAGGCAGGGCTAGACCGAATAATCCACCAACTGTTTCCCAAAGCGCCCCCTCGCGCCATGCCACCCTGCAGAGGTCAAGGTGCTCTACGGTGTGGCAGTTTTTCACAGAGACGCCTGACGACCGACGAACAGTGGTGTGAAACCTTTGTCGCGCCAAGATCAGCTGGAGAGCCACCACCACCAGCATGCGCAGGCATATGATGGCCAAGCACCCCACAAGGTGGGACGAAGGCCGTTCACCACCTCCGGTTTGCACCACTGCCTCTCCCCCTGTGCCCCAACCTGCCACTGAGATCCAACCTCCCTCTGAGGACACAGGCACTACCGTCTCCTGGCCTGCACCCACACCCTCACCTCCGCTGTCCTCGGCCCCATCCAGCAATGTCTCTCAGCGCAGCGTCCAGACATCGCTAGCGCCACTGTTTGAGCGCAAGCGCAAGTACGCCGCCACGCACCCGCACGCTCAAGCGTTAAACGTGCACATTGCCAAATTGATCAGCCTGGAGATGCTGCCGTATAGGCTTGTGGAAACGGAGGCTTTCAAAAGCATGATGGCGGCGGCGGCCCCGCGCTACTCGGTTCCCAGTTGCCACTACTTTTCCCGATGTGCCGTCCCAGCCCTGCACGACCACGTCTCCCGCAACATTGTACGCGCCCTCACCAATGCGGTTAGTGGCAAGGTCCACTTAACTACGGACACGTGGACAAGCACAGGCGGGCAGGGCCACTATATCTCCCTGACGGCACATTGGGTGAATTCAGTGGAGGCTGGGATCGAGTCAGAGCCTGGGACCGCTCACGTCCTACCCACCCCCAGAATTGCGGGCCCCAGCTCGGTGCTGGTATCTGCGGCGGTGTATGCTTCCTCCACTAAACCACCCTCCTCCTCCTCCTCCTCCAACGCAACCTCTGTCTCGCAATCAAGATGTGTCAGCAGCAGCAGCACGTCGCCAGCAGTCGGTGTCGCGCGGCATGGCAGCACAGCGGTGGGCAAGCGCCAGCAGGCCGTGCTGAAACTACTCAGCTTAGGAGAGAAGAGGCACACGGCCCACGAACTGCTGCAGGGTCTGACAGAGCAGACCGACTGCTGGCTTGCGCCGCTGAGCCTCCAACCGGGCATGGTCGTGTGTGACAACGGCCGTAACCTGGTGGCGGCTCTGCAGCTCAGCAACCTCACGCACGTGCCATGCCTGGCCCATGTCTTTAATTTGGTGGTTCAGCGCTTTCTGAAAAGCTACCCACGCTTGTCATACCTGCTCGGAAAGGTGCGCCGGGTCAGCGCACATTTCCGCAACTCCAAGACGGGCGCTGCCACCCTGCGGACCCTGCAACATCGGTTTAATCTGCCAGTGCACCGACTGCTGTGCGACGTGCCCACACGGTGGAACTCTACGCTCCACATGTTGGCCAGGCTCTATGAGCAGCATAGAGCTATAGTGGAATACCAACTCCAACATGGGCGGCGTAGTGGGAGTCAGCCTCCTCAATTCTTTACAGAAGAGTGGGCCTGGTTGGCAGACATCTGCCAGGTCCTTGGAAACTTTGAGGAGTCTACCCAGATGGTGAGCGGGGATGCTGCAATCATTAGCGTCACCATTCCTCTGCTATGCCTCTTGAGAAGTTCCCTGCAAAGCATAAAGGCAGACGCTTTGCACTCGGAAACGGAGGCGTGGGAAGACAGTATGTCGCTGGATAGTCAGAGCACCCTCATGTCTATATCTCAGCGCGTTGAGGAGGAGGAGGGGGAGGAGCATGAGGAGGAGGGGGAAGAGACAGCTTGGCCCACTGCTGAGGGTACCCATGCTGCTTGCCTGTCATCCTTTCAGCGTGTATGGCCGGAGGAGGAGGAGGAGGAGCAGGAGGATCCTGAAAGTGATCTTCCTAGTGAGGACAGCCATGTGTTGCGTACAGGTACCCTGGCACACATGGTTGACGTCATGTTAGGATGCCTTTCTCGTGACCCTCGCGTTACACGCATTCTGGCCACTACGGATTACTGGGTGTACACACTGCTCGACCCACGGTATAAGGAGAACCTTTCCACTCTCATTCCCGAAGAGGAAAGGGGTTCGAGAATGATGCTATACCACAGGGCGCTGGTGGACAAACTGATGGTAAACTTCCCATCCTACAGCGCTAGTGGCAGAAGGCGCAGTTCCGAGGGCCAGGTAGCAGGGGAGGCGCGGAGATCAGGCAGCATGCACAGCGCAGGCAGGGGAACATTCTCCAAGGCCTTTGCCAGCTTTATGGCTCCCCAGCAAGACTGTGTCACCGCTCCCCAGTCAAGGCTGAGTTGGCGGGAGCACTGTAAAAGGATGGTGAGGGAGTACGTAGCCGATCGCACGACCGTCCTCGGTGACGCCTCTGCCCCCTACAACTACTGGGTGTCGAAGCTGGACATGTGGCCTGAACTCGCGCTGTATGCCCTGGATGTGCTTGCTTGTCCTGCGGCTAGCGTCTTGTCAGAGAGGGTGTTTAGTGCGGCTGGGGGAATCATCACGGATAAGCGTACCCGCCTGTCAACCGACAGTGCCGACAGGCTTACACTCATCAAGATGAACAAAGCCTGGATTTCCCCAGACTTCTCTTCTTCACCAGCGGACAGCAGCGATACCTAACGTAAGCTGCACCCGCGGATGGAAGCATCGTTCTCTATCACCATCAAAAACGGGGACCTTTTTGCTTCATCAATCTGTGTATAATATTCCTCCTCCTCCTCCTGCTCCTCCTCCTGAAACCTCATGTAATCACGCCGAATGGGCAATTTTTCTTAGGCCCACAAGGCCCAGTCATATAATTTTTCTAAACAATTTTTATACGTTTCAATGCTCATTAAAGCGTTGAAACTTGCACCTGAACCAATTTTTATTCTAACTGGGCTGCCTCCAGGCCTAGTTACCAATTAAGCCACATTAACCAAAGCGATTAATGGGTTTCACCTGCCCTCTTGGTTGGGCATGGGCAATTTTTCTGAGGTACATTAGTACTGTTGGTACACCAATTTTTTGGGGCCCTCACCTACAGTGTAATCCAATTAATTTTTTGCCCACCTGCATTACAGCTGACGTTACATCAGCTGTGCTGGGCACTGCAATGGGATATATTTATGTACCGCCGGTGGGTTCCAGGGAGCCACCCATGCTGTTGGTCCACACGGAGTTGTAACTACATGTGTCCACTTCTAAAGAACCCCAGTCTGACTGGGGCATGCAGTGTGGGCCGAAGCCCACCTGCATTAAACATGACATTACCTCAGCTGTGATGGGCAATGCGATGGGATATATTTATGTGCCGCCAGTGGCTTCCTGGCACCCACCCATGCTGTCGGTCCACAGGGACTTCACAATAGGGAGTTGTACCTGCCTGTGTCTATGAATTAAAAAGCCCGGTCAGGTTGAGGCATGCAGTGTGGGCCGAAGCCCACCTGCATTTAATCTGATGTTAGCTCTGCTGTCCAGGGCACTGCAATGGGATACATTTATATACAGCCGGTGGGTTCCAGGGAGCCACCCATGCTGTGGGTGCACACGGAATTCCCATTGTGGAGTTGGGGATTCCCAGTTGAACCTGCCTGTGACTATTTATAAAAAACCGCGGTCTGACTGGGGCATGCAGACACCTTGACAGAATGAATAGTGTGTGGCACATGGGTTCCCCATTGCTATGCCCACGTGTGCAGCTCCTGTTGGCGGTGGCACAGGATTATATTTCTCATTGCTTCTCTACAGCATTGTGGGCTATCGCCCCGCCCCTTTTAAGGAGGGTCGCTGCCTAGCCGTGCCAACCCTCTGCAGTGTGTGCCTGCGGTTCCTCCTCATGGCTGACGCACTTATAAATAGACATGAGTGTGGCGTGGCATGAGGGCAGCTGAAGGCTGCGCAGGGACAATTTGGTGTGCGCTGTGGACACTGGGTCGTGCAGGGGGGGGGGGGTTGGGCAGCATGTAACCCAGGAGAAGTGGCAGCGGAGTGTCATGCAGGCAGTGATTGTGCTTTGTTGGAGGTAGTGTGGTGCTTAGCTAAGGTATGCATTGCTAATGAGGGCTTTTCAGAAGTAAAAATTGTTGGGAGGGGGGGGGCCCACTCTTGCCGCTATTGTGGCTTAATAGTGGGACCTGGGAACTTGAGATGCAGCCCAACATGTAGCCCCTCGCCTGCCCTATCCGTTGCTGTGTCGTTCCATCACTTTCTTGAATTGCCCAGATTTTCACAAATGGAAACCTTAGCGAGTATTGGCGATATACAAAAATGCTCGGGTCGCCCATTGACTTCAATGGGGTTCGTTACTCGAAACGAAACCCTCGAGCATCGCGATAATTTCGTCCCGAGTAACGAGCACCCGAGCATTTTGGTGCTCGCTCATCTCTAACCCTCAGTAATAGTGTCTCTCGGTGATTACTTCACAGAATTAGTATATCTCTAGCTAATAGATACCAGCTCCGCATAGTGATTACAATGCTGTCACCTCCAGTGATCACAGATGGCGTCATCTCTGATTGATGTCATTTTTTTTTTGTCTTTTCTTCACTATCCGGGCCAGACCGTCACAATGATTTTCCCAGGCCACAACTTGTCTCTGCAGAATTTAACACACACAAATCTTCAGCTTTTTGCTTTTCTATCATCTTCCCTATGTACTCCACACCTCTACACAATCCATAATGTCCCAGATAGTAATTAGACCCTGCACAGTAAATGCTGCTTCTAGTGCACTCCACATAGTAAAATTGCCCCTTTTCTGCCCCTATCAGTAATAATGCTGCCTTCTCTACACCATCAGTAATAATGCCACTTCTTCTGCCCCCAAATTTAATAATGCTCATTTTCTGCCCCATAAGTAATAATGCTCCTTTTTTGCCCCATAAGTAATGCCTCCTTTACTGCCCACACAAGTAATAATGCCTGCTGTTTGCCCCGCCCCCTGTAATTATGCAGAATTTTCTGCCTGGGTAGTTAATAATGCCCCTTTTTTGTATGTAGATTATATCAGAGAACTCTCTCCTCGACCCCCTACAGTCTGGCTTCCGACCCCAACACTCCACAGAATCTGCCCTTACAAGGGTATCAAACGACCTACTGTCAGCCAAATCAAGGGGTGACTACTCCCTACTGATCCTCCTCGATCTCTGCAGCATTTGACACAGTTGACCACAAACTCCTCCTCAGTATGCTTCGCTCCATCGGCCTAAAGGACACTGCTCTCTCCTGGTTCTCCTCCTACCTATCTGACCGCTTTTTCAGTGTCTCCTTTGCTGGCTCTACCTCTCCTTCTCTTCCCCTTGCTGTTGGGGTCCCCCAAGGCTCGGTCCTTGGCCCCCTCCTTTTCTCTATCTACACAGCCCCTGTTGGACAAACCATCAGGAGCTTTGGCCTCCATTACCACCTCTATGCTGATGACACCCAGTTATACACCTCTTCCCGTGACATCTCTGCACCTTTCCTCCAAAACATCACCAACTGTCTGTCTGCTGTCTCTAACACCATGTCCTCTCTCTACCTAAAACTAAACCTCTCTAAAACTGACTTACTGGTGTTTCCTCCTTCCACCAACCGACCTCCTCCTGACATCTCCATCTCAGTGTGTGGCGTCACCATAACTCCTAGACAACATGCCCGCTGCCTTGGGGTCATATTCGACTCAGATCTCTCATTTACTCCCTACATCCAGTCAGTGGCCCGAACATGTCGGCTGCACCTAAAGAACATCTCAAGAATCCGCTCCTTTCTCACCATAGACACGCTGAAAACGCTTGTTGTTGTCCTCATCCACTCACGGCTCGACTATTGCAACTCCTTGCTGGTCGGCCTCCCCTGCACCAGACTCTACCCTCTACAATCCATCCTGAATGCGGCAGCCAGGCTCATATTACTGTCCAGCCGCTACTCAGATGCCTCTGCCCTGTGCCAGTCACTGCACTGGCTGCCCGTTAAATACAGAATTCAATTTAAACTTATTACCTTCATCCACAAAGCCCTCCACAGTGCAGCGCCCCCCTATATCGCCTCCCTCATCTCAATCCATCACCCAGCCCGGGCTCTCCGCTCGGCAAACGAAACTAGACTGCACACCCCTCTAATTCGAACTTCTCACTCCCGCCTCCAAGACTTCTCCAGAGCAGCACCGGTCCTCTGGAACGCACTACCAAAGAACATCCGGGCAATCCAGGACTCGAAAAACTTCAGGCGTGCTCTAAAGACGCACCTCTTCAGGGATGCATACCGCATTCCCTAAACAAACCCCTCTGTACTCCGCCTGATAACATGTTTCCTGACCTACTGACTGCAATCCCTGCTAGCCATCATAAACCGCTCCTGTAGTCATATTGATCCTGCCGTCGCATAGCTAAATGTCTGACTGTTGTCTGTATATAGCATCCCTCACTCTCCAGCACGCGATACTGTGCACACCTCCAGCCATTTTACCTTCTGTATCACCCCATTACTTGTAGCATGTAAGCTCGTTGGAGCAGGACCCTCACCCCTATTGTTTCCATCAGCTGATTACGATTGTAACCGTGGTTCTGTAATTTTTTGTACTTTTGTCTTTCTGTATTTCCCCTGTCTATGTAAGCGCTGCGGAATATGTTGGCGCTATACAAATAAAGATTATTATTATTATTATTATCTATATGTGCACTGTTAGGCTCCATGCACACGGGCAGGTCAGATTCCGCATGTGAAGCCTACAGCGAAATCCCACCCTGTGCCAAACCAGCATCTGCGTGTACCTGTATTTTCTTCTTTTCTGTACAGAGGATGGTCTGCATGGTGAGCCGTCAGACGTGCGCCGTACAGATTTTTTTTTTTAAACTCATGCTTTATCCACGTAATCTTTGACAGTGCGCAATATCAATTTGCGGATAGGCCACGAGTCCTCCATGCGGAATCCGCAGGAAAATGGAACATGCTGCAATTTTTCATTCGTGAGAGGAAACCGTGATTGGTTTCCGCTTGTGTGCATGAAAAATCACTTTTGCATTGCATGCTATTGGCGGTGTTTGCTGCGGAATCAGGAGGCAATTCAGATCTGTCCATGTGCATTCACCCTAAGAAGGTAAGACTATAGACACCTTAGACAAGGGGAAAAAGATTTTATACATGGTAGGGCACATTCACACTTGCGCCCACACTCCAGCATCATTTCCATTATTTGGCTCACTCCTGTGAGCAGAATAACAAAAATACCAGAACTGAAGTCCTGGATCCTACAACGCCGGCTGGAATCTATTGACTATAATGGTTCTGTCCGGCTTCTGGCATGCCAGCCGAAAGTTTACAGAACAAAATAACGCGGTTTGCTGCGATTTTCTGCCAAATCCGAGAATGCAAATGGCACCTCCAATGCAGATATGAATGTAGCGTTAGGCTAACTTCACACAGGCGAGTGAATCATTGCCCGATATTGCGCTCACCAGCATCACTTTGGGGAAGTAGCGTTCAACCGCAGCAGAGGATCGCGGAGAGTCTCCCATTCTTTTCAGTAGGGAGCCCTCGCTTTGCACTCGCGTGCACCTAGCACAAAGTGCGATGCTACTGCTGGCCCCATTGAGAGGAATGGGCAATGTGAGGGCACACCCAAAAATAGGACATGCTGCTATTTGTTTCCCACATTGCACCGCAATGTGATGTGGGGGGGGGGGGGGGGAATCGTTTATGTGCCTGACCCCATTCACACAATCCTGCGGAATTTTCTCGGCTGTGTGAAAACAGCCTTAGTGGTTACTTTAAGTTAAAAAAAAGTTGCACAAAGATTTAGGCTGCCATTCATTTCAGACTACCTGGTATGTAGATTGATGCCCGCTTCTAGTTGCAGACTCAGCTCCTCTGGTCATGCTATATTGGAAAAATGAAGAAGGGCCCGAGATAGAAGTGGATTGGTGGCCCAACCAGAAGAAATAAAGGTAGCAGGTAATATAACTTAGCACCTCATTCCAGTTTCTGGACACATTTTGCCCCCGGACTGGAGTGTTGCTTAAAAAAATGGTCATCTCAAAGAAAAGGCAAATATGCAGGTTGATCATAATTAAACTAGAAGTTTTCAGAGGTCTTTATTTAAAAAAAAATCCAGAATCCAATAAAAGGTATCTAAATAAATAGTGGGGTTTAGATTTATGGGGAAAAAAATGAAGTACCAAATATTGCCACCAGAGGAGTTTTTGGCGCTGCTGAAGATGTAGGAGTTTGTCACAACTAATGGCTAAAATGCATCCACTGTGGTTTGGGACAGGATTATGTTTACTGTATGATGTCTCAGTGATTTGTCATGTTGGAATAACCTGTAGATGTGGTACAATATGTGCTCCTTCTACATGTTCCTATAGTTATAATACAATGTACTCCTTGTACATGATCCTATAGTTATACAATGTGCTCCTTCTACATGTTCGATGAATTTGTTACCACCTCACTGATGATAAAGTTTAAGCAGCAAGGCACGTTCAGGGAATGTGAAGGTCGCAGCGCCGCAGCCGCACTGTACCGAACTGAATGACATATGAACAGAATGCTTTCACCAGCTGTGTAATATACAGCATATCATTCGCGTATATAACGGGGCTGCGGGCAGCGGGTTCCATGCTCCCGCCATCGTCCAGGTGAGTAGTAGCCCTACTGACACTGGGCTGGCTTGTTTCCATAGAGGGAAGGGCTAGACTCAGCTCTGCTATAGTGGCCATAGCCCCTTTCTCGATATAAACTGGCAACTGCAACATTAGAGACTTGTGGACGGGCTCATGTGAGGGACACAAGAGGCAACAAGCTTGATAGTAGGGCACACACCGGTGGGTGCGGGTACAAGTTGTAAAACTAGTGGGAGTCGTCAGTGCACAAAAAAAAAAAACTTTTAACCTGGTAGTCCTGGTTAGCTTAGTCCTCTGGCCCGTGGACAGGAGTTACTACAAGAGTCCTTCACCTGGTTAGCCAGCAATAATATAGTACCGGGGCTAGTTAGCATTGGATCATAGTAGTTGGATGCACCACAGATTAGATCAAAGTGAATCTTCATCCTCTTAGGGCTTCTTTCGGGGGAAAACAGGTGATAGTTTGATTGAGGAAAATCAGGACAATAGGGAGGATGCTTTAACCCCTGTGAGGGATTAGCGTTTAGGATCGGTAGCAACCTGGGCATAAGCAGTCAGAGACAGTGACACATAGGATAAAGTCTTTAGTCCAGGCTTTGCCTTGGTTTATTTCCAAGCAAACCAAAGCAAAATACAGGCCTTAACATCAGGCAAACATAACGTAAATCCTGCTCGTCTGAGCACTTACTATACATGGAGGGTCCCTGTCTACACACTGGTAACACAAATGGCTCCTGCACACCGCCAGCCAGGACTCTCAGACCTGCAGAGGTCTCAGCTCTCCCTAGGAGCTGTAGGCCCAGGCTTTATATGGCCTGGTACCAGCCTCACCTGGTACGTGGGAGTGGTCATCCCACCCTTCGCTTTGACCACTCCAGGAAAAGCCGGCCCGGATTATGTGGCTTGGAGCCACTTACACACTACACCGTGTCAGTAACTTAATGTTACTGACATTATACTGCCGGCTTCCTCCACCGAGCCCAGGCTGCTCGGTGGCACGTATCTGCCCAAGTGCTCCCTAAAGCCGCATAGGAGAGCATCCTCGGCGAAATATATCTGCCCTCCAGCACTTTGCCGGTCACAGTCTCACACCCCTTAACAAAAATGAAAATGAAAAAAGGGGCAGCCCTTAAGGGCTTAACACTTCAAAACAAAGTTTTTAGAGTGTCGACAGTATGAGCTGCCGTGCATTGTCATGCAACAACCCCTTTGGATAGTAGCCCTGTTGTGTGTTGTTTTAGACCTCAACTCTTCAGTGAGCCTCTCACTGTAATGATTACTGTTGATTGTTGAACCTTTTACCTGGTAATATTCCAATACTGGCCCTGGAGAATCCCCACGTCCAGTTCCTTCCTTTGAACTTCTCTATCAATTCATACACACTTTTCCAAGACAAAACCCTTTCTCCATACTGTGCACAAAGTCTTCCATAAATATCGACACCAGACACACTCAGACCACAAAAATCTAATCCCTGCATGCCGTTCTTCTTTCATTTAAATCACTAGTGGGGGAAGCCATTTTTTCTTGCAGTGCAGTCACAAATTAACATTCACCCCTGTACAGCTGTGACTCAGGTGACAGCGACCTACATCAAAAGTTTTAATATAACTTGAGTGCGGATAATTTTTGACCCTTGAATATAAAGAGAATTTTGACTTTAAAAAGTGGAGTTACTGGATTTGATACTGTATTTTTTACATTTCCCCCCACTCTATCCGTTTAAGCTGTTGTCCAGTCAAAACCCAGAATTAAACATTAAACTATTGATTCAGTTATGACTAAAAATTTCCATATGTTGTCATTAGCGTTGTTGTGTAGGTTGCCACATTGCGAGACAAAAATAAGCAGCATGATGAATATTGCCGCGATTTACAATGTTTTGTAGCCCATGTTTCCCTATGGAGCTGTCTTTTGTGTTGCATCGCATGAAATCACGGTTTTTCATTTCAGAGATGAGCGAGCATACTCGCTAAGGCACATTACTCGAGCGAGTAGTGCCTTAGCCGAGTATCTCCCCGCTCATCTCCAAAGATTCGGGGGCCGGCGCCAGTGACGGGTGAGTTGCGGCGGGGAGCAGGGGGGGGGAGAGGGAGAGAGAGATCTCCCCTCCGTTCCTCCCCGCTCTCCCCCGCCGCTCCCGCCCCCGAATCTTTAGAGATGAGCAGAGAGATACTCAGCTAAGGCACTACTAGCTTGAGTAATGTAGCTTAGCGAGTATACTCGCTCATCTCCAGTTTTCATGCAATGCAATGCAACTTTTACAGTAGGAAGTCCTGCTGCTTGTCCCTAAAATAAGCCTTAGCTGAATATAAAAAAAAGCAAAACAAACAACAATACATTACCTAATGCAGCGAGCAGTAGTTGGCAGGAGTAGCTTGAGTGGGTGTGCCAAGTCTAGACAGGTGACGGTGGTGGCTACTCGGCTTACAAGGATAGCTCATGTAGCAGGCAGAATTACACATGGGTTTTTGGCTAATGCGATTAGTGTAAATTCTTCGTGACGCCAGTGCCTTAGAATGAATGCGTTTTTGTTGTGAAATGAAGAGACAAGTCGATAGATGTAACAGTAAAACCGAAGGCACATAGTTTACTTAGACTTGAGGACTGAGTACAATGTTCACACTTTCTTATTGCAAACAGTAAGATCTCCAGAAATTTCTTGAACTCATCAAATGGCATACATGAGTTACTTGACGCTCTCCTAAAGAATGGTTTGAGGCTTCCAGGCTAAGTAAAGGGATTACTGATTTAGAAGGTTATTTATAGAGGCATGGGGGGAACAGTGCAGCTTCTCTTGTAGACACACTGACTCCGGACTAGGTAGGGACAAGTTAAACTCACAGTTGCAGTGTCAGGTTTCCTTCCAGCTTACATGGGGTCTGCCCTGGATCAGGTTCCTCCTGGCAGGGTTGAATGAGAGTCCTCTCCCACTTCGTTCTGATCAGGTCCCCTGGCTCTTCCACTCCTCCAGTGCTTGCTTGCTCCTTTCCTTATATCTCTGCTCCTCTCTGTCTTTCTGCGCTCTCCTTCTGCTGACTCATTCCACTTGCCCCACTAGCTTACTTTCCCGGGCTGCAGTTCCCTCCTCCCACTCCACCAATCAACAGAGTTCTCTTTCTCCTGAGTCACTGGGCCAGTTTTCACCAGAAACAAATTCTCTCAGGAGAGGAGGCAGAGCAACCAGAAAATTAGCTACGGCAGCCAATCACAAGGGCCACTGTTGCTAGGCAAGTCACATTTAACTCGTTATGCAGGGAAAAACTGAGTTTTTATCCTGATGGGTGCCTCCTATGTCCCCCTAAGGACTCATAGCGAGGTCCCTAGGACCTATTAACCCTATGCCTGCCCTCTAGGACCCTCCATGTCACTACACTAACAGGCACTGTCTGCTTCGCCGCACTTTTCCTCCTGAAGCTCTGGCACACTTGTTTGTAGTCTTCAGATGCCACTTCCTGGTCAGGGGGTTCATAAATCCCACCTCCACGAAGTGCTGGCTCTGATTGGCTGAGCTGCGGTGCTCAAGAACCAATCAATGCAGCACTTGATGAACCAATCACAGCCATTCAATGCGATAGCTGTGATTGGTTCATCAAGCACTGCATTGATTGATTCTCGAGCATCCGTGGCTCAAAATATCTGAGCCAGTGCTTCCTGGAGGCAGGATTTATGAACCCACTGACCAGGAAGCGGTGGCTGAAGACTACAAACAAGTGTGCCAGAGTTTCGAGAGGGGAAGTGCGGCGGAGCAGTCAGCACCAGTTAGTTAATGTATTGCTTTTTTTTTTTTTTTTATAAATGCAGCTAGGGGTTATTTTCGGGGTAACCCCCCCAAAAAATCCCAACAAGAGAGTGAGACAAAATCATGATATTGCCTCGAGAAAATGTAGTGATATAGCACAGAAATCGTGGGAACACAGCTGCGATATTGCTGCGATTTTCTTGCGGTGATATCACTGTCGCCCGTGTTAAAGAGGCCTTAAGGGAAACCTACCAGAAAAAATGTATAAAGGGCCCTAAACAGTTTTGATCTCTTAGATGCTGAGATATGTTATAGGCTCAAAGCTTGAGGTTGCACTAATGAGAAATTCTGATGCTAACATATCCCTATGTAATCTCTGTCAGGGGCAGTACAGTCATGGAGAACTTATGTGAATCGAAATGATAAGAAACAACGTTGCCTACATCCTAGCTGGCTTGAATAGTGGCATTACTATGTGGACATGGAGGTACTTGTATCACATGAGGTCTCCATTAGAATAATGCACATGAAAGAAATCGGAAGAGAACTGGTCATCAGCAGAGGCATACAGAAAGGCGAAAGGACCCTATGGTAAAAATTAAAATGGGCCTTCTTCTAGTTGGCACCACAACCCTACCAATCTCCTGGAACAGGAGTACTTGGCTCATGCCTGCCCATCTCCCTTCCTCTGGCTAATTCCCTTGTTTAATAGGATTGTGCAGTAATTGGAAAAGGTTTCCCGGTTGAAATTTTAAACACCCATACAAATAGGGGAAGCAGCCAACCTGGGTTGGACCTCCTCTCTTCGGGGGCAGCTTTGGATGCTACTATAGAACATATACCTTTGGTCGCTCGGAATCTCTTAGTTGTGCAACCTGAAGCCAATGATAACTTGGCAGAAAAATTACGTAACATTTTTTTTAGCCCTCAGCAATAACACTTCTCTATGCACAGATGACAATAGGTTATCAGCCCTAACATCACTCCACACAATAGAAATAACTGGATTGAAGTCCAAGATACTGTATCACTTCTCTACTGGTACCTGCTAGATTCACTTGTGTCACCTGGTGATCAGACTTTGAACCCCCTTGGAGCGCAGACTTTTATAATGCAAGTTCCAAGGCCCATATTGATGAAGGTCTGTTGCCGCAGGGCTGCCGAGATGAATTACCCCAACAGATGCATTCCCCATTACCCTTATGCCTGTAATGTGAGCAAGCAGGACAATAATGTAATTGCTGATAAATGACGCTTCCAGCTCGGCTCTGGAAAGCAATGATAGTCTGCAGCTACGCTGGGCAAGGAGGGAAGAATATGTATCTTTGTGGCTAATATTTATGGCATTCTTAATATTCTGGGCTGTGTGTATGCGCCATGCAGAGAAGTAAATAAGTCAGATAATAGATTAAATACTTGTGTATACAGTTATTATTTATCAAGGATTAAGAACATGCGTAGATGTTAATTATATAGACTGCGATTATAGAAGAGCAAGAGCGCCTGTAACAAAGCACCAGCTGCTTGCAGCTTGTAGACCGGTCAATGTGTGTCTGCTAAGCGGAGCAATGTGTTTGTGTATGCTTGATGTCTCTATAGTTTCCAAGAAGCGAGGGGTGGGGTAGCAATACAGCAATACAAACGTTTCCGAGTTCACCATGTTGGGACATGTTGGTTATTTGGAATTAAAACCGTGTTCAAGTTCTGCGGCATTTCTGTTGCGCAAAAAAAAAAAGCAACATGCTCTACTTTCCTGGGCGTTAGTGCACCAAAAGTCCCCATAGAAGTCAACGGGGATGCACAAATGCACGCAAAATACAATAGGAGATGCGTGAAACATTGCAAAATTGCACAGGAAAAAGAACACATCTGAAACTCATTAGACTAATTAGCCATTTCAATCGATGCATATTTTTTTGCCGGGGCAAATGCATATACCGTACACATGGAAAAAGTACAGTGAAATACACCGATGCACATGAAAAAAGCAACGTTTGTTCCGAAAAAGCAATATGCTAATGCGCACGCAAATACACCTACGCTGGTGTCACGCTGGGCTAAATCTGAGTGACTTTGACAAGGGCCAATTTATGATGGCTGTACCACTGGGTTAGAGCATCTCTAAAACATTGGATCTTGTTGGTGTTCCTAGTATCTAGTGGTTCATACCTACAAGAATTGGTCCAAGGAAGGACAACCAGTGAGCGGGTTGTTAGCAACTTGGTCATGGTCAAATAATAGCACCCATAGAATGCTCAAATATGACCATTATGTAGCATCAAAACAATACCACTGTGCCAAAATAATCGGGCCATATGTTGCTTACATAGACCACCATACAATGTGCAGATAATAATGCTTAGGCTTAAAGGGGTTGTCCCGCGCCGAAACGGGTTTCCCCCCCCCCCCCCCCCCCCGTTCGGCGCGAGACAACCCCGATGCAGGGACCTAAAGAAAAATCCGCACGGCGCTTACCTGAATCCCCGCGCTCCGGTGACTTCTTACTTACCGGCTGAAGATGGCCGCCGGCATCTTCTCCCTCCGTGGACCGCAGGGCTTCTGTGCGGTCCATTGCCGATTCCAGCCTCCTGATTGGCTGGAATCGGCACGTGATGGGGCGGAGCTACACGGAGCTACACGGAGCCCCATTGAGAACAGAAGAAGACCCGGACTGCGCAAGCGCGGCTAATTTGGCCATTAGACGGCGAAAATTAGTCGGCTCCATGGGAACGAGGACGCCAGCAACGGAGCAGGTAAGTGAAAAACTTCTTATAACTTCTGTATGGCTCATAATTAATGCACAATGTACATTACAAAGTGCATTAATATGGCCATACAGAAGTGTATAGACCCACTTGCTGCCGCGGGACAACCCCTTTAACTTTAAGGCTTTTGCTGATACGCATCATGCATTGCACAGGTGGAGATGATTGGCAAGGCCTAATGCTAAAGCATGGATTGGGAGGTAAGCATTTCACTAGCCTTTTAACAACCTGCAAAGTTGGGTGACTTTGGCAGCCATATTGTACATAACAACAAAACTGTTGAATACAATTTACTTATGTAAGGGACTCGCCCTGCAGCACAGCAGTACTGAGCATGCTCACTATGAACTTTTTGGGTGAATCAGGCCCTGATATGTAAAAGGCAATTTTTGCTGCGCAAAAGGAGAGCGCAGGTTGCTGTAACTGAAGCTGCCAGGGCACTGGTGCTAAAGGTCACAGGAACAAAAGTGAGGAGTAGGAGGCTGCTGACCACAAGAAGGGAACAAGTGGAGATAACTGGACTGAGCTGGGAGAGCACTAGATGAAAGAATGAGAATGTTGCTGCCTGCACTACCAAGAGAGCGTCTGCTCTACACCCCCAATCCGGTGGGGGCAACTAGACAGACCAGGGATAATAGTGGTAAAGTCGGGCTCCTGACCTCGGACAAGCCTGGGTTGGTAAAAGTGGTGATTCCCACACAATGGAACCGTAAGTGAGGCTGGACTCAACCCAACTACTAGGTGCGTGCATCGTTAAGGACACAGTTAGTATTTAACAGGCCTGTTACAGCAAACGCGAACTGCGCTGAGGAAAGTGCACTGTTTAGTCAACTTCTGTTGCTTGTGCTGCCATTTAAGAACCGAAATAACGCTACAAAAGGCAATGCTTAAGCTGTAGACATTTCGCCTAGGGTTTCGTACACTGTATTTTAAGTCGGCTGAATTGATAGTATTAAAATATTAACCCTAAAGAGGAACTATGTGCAGCATTCAGTGTTCTGCATTTCTGTGATAGTTACTGATATTGCTCTCAAGGTGTTATGGTTGTTTTGTACTGTGCACAAAGTAATAGTCGTAGGATTTAGTAAGTTGTAGCTAGTGTTAGGATACTCAGAGGTAAAGGTTCTATTGCTTATGGCTCCTGCCCATGGGCGGATATTTGCTGTGGATTCCGTGGCGGGCGTCCACACTGTGGATCCGCAGCAAACAGCGACCATAGCATGCTATGGGGAATAGATTCTTCCTCCACAATTGCGTAAACCAATGTCAGTTTTGTGCAAGTGAAGGAAAAGTTGCAGCGTGCTTCATTTTTCTGCAGATTCCGCGTCATCGCCTAGCAACGACACAGAAAAAAAGTTTAAAAAATCTATACTGCGCATGTGCGGCGCAAGCCGACGGGTCCATCTGCAGTGCAGATTACCCAGCAACTGACCAGGTACGCGCGGGCGCTGCGGATGGCAGAGACGGATTCTGCGGCGGGAGTCAACTCCCTAACCATCATTAATCCATTGTTTATTTTCAATTTCTGTGTTCTTAAATAAATATTGAACATTTTGGTTACTCCATCTGCTGTATCGTATTTTGACTCCTGTGTTGTAATATCACCACCCCGGCGCATATATATGAACATACCAGCGGTAGCAAATCTTAATAAAATAATTTACAGAACAAGCGCCTGTGTGCTGCTTCCTGTTTACATGACCTGCCGCCTGACTCAGGCTGATACAATGTATCAAGTGATGTTTGCTTTATTCCTCTGTGTATCTGTACATAGTACATCACGCATTTCAGGCAGCAGTTTGTACTGGAGGCTTCTAGATCAGCTGACTATATTCAGCAGTTTAGTTTGGGGGCCAAACATACAGCCACATTGCCCTTTAGCATTATTAATATTGTCTCTTAGGTAATTTCTTGTGTCACTAATGTGTTTTCGAGGTTCTGTTCCCCTTCCTCACATGCTCCCATTAATGTGCCTCCTCCGTGAAATACACCTACTCTGAACAATACATGCCATTTGCAGTAGTGGGCAAGTAACCATTACTGTCACCTCCAAGACAATCTGAATTCTAGTTCTATTGTATGTCTATGAGAGCTGCGAGGATTCCATCTAAATAGAGAAACTACCAAATAAGTCCACTTTACGCCCCTCTTTGTCAAATTCTGAGCCATGAAAAGAATCTCATTTCACGTTTCCTTGCAGCAAATACAGCCAGCATTAAGGTACCTTTTACATGGGACGACTATTGCTTCTATGCTTTCACACAGGAGTGATAGTTGTTCAGTGTATGTAGACGGAGCGCGCCGGAGATCTCTTCTGGTCGTCCGTCTCTCTTCACAGTGAACAGGCAGTCGTTCAAAGATCAAATGACTCCTGTTTACACTGATTGAGCTAAAACAACAATTTTTTTGTTTGCTCAGTACCTTATGTGCACGCAGCCACTGATAGGACGACCATCTCTGAAAATCGTTGTTACAAGTGAGTTTTTTGAGCAATAAATGCCCATGTTTAATATTCTCTCTACCTAGACAACCTGCAGGTAGTGGTATCAGCAGTCTCTAACAAGTGATAATAATTACCTGTATATTAGCATCAAAATCAAGTTTAAAACAAACCTGGGCGGCCTTAGCTCTGTGCAACCTAGATGGTCACACTGGGTGCCAGCCACCAGCTTGTACAGGGGGCACCTGGCAGGTGTAAGCTGGGCTAATTGTTAGTGTTAAGCAATTATTGGAATATTTGGGTCTGGAAGCCGACCTGATTTTCAAAAAAATAATTGTGAATCGGGACAGACCATTCCGACTCTGAACTCCATGGTAGTTCTTCTTTAAAGAATGTGGCTCAGTGTTTAGCACGGTTGTCTTGCAGTGCTGAGGTCTTGGTTCAGATCCCATCAAGAGCAACATCTGCATTAAGCTTGAAGACCTCCATCCAAATGTTGCCCTTGAACAGATTTAAACCTTTGACTCCAGCACTGCAAAGCAACAGTGCTTGCAACTGAGCCACCACATTTCAAGGTTCAAATCTATCCAAGAGCTATATCTGCATGGAGGTTTTATGGTTATTCTTTTTGTTCTCCTCCTCCTCCGGAGGTTAAAGAACAAGTGTGTGGCTCGGTTTTACTGCAGCTTTGCAGTACCGGAGTTCTAGGTTCAAATCAGTGTCAGCAGTGAGAGCCCCAACCATCAGCAAGTTACCCCCTATCCTGTGGATAGGGGACAACTTGAAATCTTGGTTATTCCCTATCCTTTAGTAGTATCAACATAACAGTGTCCAAATAAAACTGCTCTATACTGCCATTCAGCTTCTATTAACAGAGCTATTTGATGCTCCAATGACACTACAATAAACTACTCAAATAACACATTCATACTTTGTCTATGTAACACGATACAGGGCTCCAAAATAATACTGTTCCATAGTGCCAATCAAGTCAACAATTAGAAGTACCACACAATGCTATTGTGCCCAAGCAATACTGTACCATCATAGAGTGCTGGAATCATATCATTATACAGGGTCTGAATAATCCCCCCATAGTATGCCTATATAATAGTGCCTTATCTTCTTTGCTTGGTACTACCATACAATGTGCAAACAACACTGATATAGCTTAACATTTATGAAATGCCAAACCATGAAATGTTTCTCATTTAAACAGTGTGAGGCAGGAGCGACGAGAATGTGGGATTGAAAGAGGTGTAGGAGCATGACCACCCTCCAACACAGATACAGCGGACGCCAATCCAAAGCCTCACTCCCTGTCTGGTATGTGACGGGATGGAGAGAGAGGAGTGAGTGCCAGAAATCAGGTCCCACCTCCTGATGACAATGGTGGCATGGATAGTGGGTCACCCTGGGGACAGCCCCCTCAATAAGGAGTAGTGAAGAGGGGCTAAGTTCCTTCTCCTCTGAAACACCAAGAAGTATGTAAACCCGGTAGGCACTTTATAAAAATGACTTTGAGCAGTGCCACATGGTGTGACACAGCAGAGGGAGACTGTGATGCAGTAACAGGCAGCAGACAAAAGAGCTTCTTAAAGTGGTAGAGGCCGTTTAAAGTGGTACAATCAGTGTCTGACAAGTGCAGAATACTGTCCAGATGACCCGGGGCAAAGGATCCCGTAGTGCATGGGAGGAGAGGGAGTCATCCTCCCTGCAGTTACCCTGAAGCACATGTGGATGGCTGTATAAGGCCTCATGTCCACGGGGAAAATCAGGCCCTCCGCGGATTCTTCATGCAGAATCCCGCAGCGGGTCCCTCCTTTCCCGTGGACATGAGGCCTAAAAAGAAGAATAACTTACCTGTCTGGATGCTGCGGATCTTCCCTCAGTCGCGGCCGGATCTTCTTTCTGCGGCCCGGCGGATGTGCTCGGCATGCCAGCAGCGTGCCGCACGCATGCACCATGCAGTCTTTATTTTTTTAAACTGCTGCTCTCCAGCTGCGGGTGTGCCACGGATCCGGACGGCTTCCATAGGCTTCAATAGAAGCCTGCAGGAGACCTGCACTGAAATGGAGCATGCTGCGGGTGTTTTCCCACACACGCAATCCGCGCCTCAAGGGAAAATGACATCTGCTGGTATTTAACTACCTGCGGGTGTCCAATGCATCCCTATGGGGCGCGGCTCATGCGTGCGGGACACCCGCTGCGGATCTGCCCCCGTGGACATGAGGCCTAAAGGTCTGGAATGCACAAACAAGACACAGAGTGCCAAAAGTGTTCTGAAAGCTGCCGTGAGTGCATGCTTTCCCCCGGGACTATCTAATATAGAATCCCATGCCAGGGTGGGGATCTCAGACTTACTAGAACTAGATTGGAAGTAATGTGAGTGAGCGTAGCTCAATATGGCGCCATAGGTATACAAGGTCTTGCAGACTTAGTTGCTAGGATAATTAAATGTAGACACAAATTAGGCACCAGTGAATGGGGAAGATACTTTTTTATGCATAGGTATTGATTGCATAATAGCAAGGTATATAGAATTTGGTACCCACCAGAAGACAAGGGGCCTCAAGAATAAGTTAGAGTACAAGAGGTGCTCATGACATGATGGTCCTCTTCTCTAAATATTTTAAAGGCGCTGTACAGGATTAAAAAAACATGACTGTTTTTTTTCCCATAAACAGCGCCTCACCTGTCCATGGGCTGTGGGGATAATACAATCCAGCTCCACTGAATGAGGCTGCGGTGCAATACCCCCCACTTCCAGCAGCCATGTTTTTCTAACCTCTCTAAAGTGCACTCCAATATACTACATCTATCATTAGAAGATATCATACAACTACAGTATATAAACAATTACCCAAACTAAGGGCATACACACCAGAATAATAAATCTGTTATGGGCCCGTGAGAAGCGGGGAATGGGCTACGGTGGGCTATGAGTAATCCCAGGATGTTGGGTTGCGATGTCATGAACCAGCATGGGGGCCTGATTTTAGTTATGTGGACACCATTGTTCTAATTAAACCTCTGACCTACTATATACCTATCATCAGAAAGTGCAAACCTAGGACAAGACCCCTAATGATGAGTGAATAGCAGGGAACTGGCTGTCCATGGAATAACTGGATGAGCTGGATCCATCAAAGGGAGAGACGCTCTTTTAGTCTTTGGATGGGTTTACAGACCAGTAGCATGCCAATTCTAAATTCAGAACAGGAAAATATCAGAATTTGGCAGAAGATGGGTTAACCATAGCTGAATGACCGATATGCTGGCATTGCCCTTCTGCAGGTGGGTGTCGGAGGTGTGTAGGAGGGTGGTCTTGCTTCGTCTGTTCTCTTTGTGCATTGTATTCTGCAAATATCCCAGTGTGAATGAAATCATTCTGGAAATGTGGGGGTTCAGCCAGAGCTGAGTCACTGGGGTAAATGACAAGGACTGCCACGTCTATGTCTGGCATATGAGACACCAGATGAATATTTTTTTGACCTTTTAGACACATTACTTCCAATTGTATGAGAGGAAGAAGGTGCATACAGATGTAGTAGAGCTGGATTTGTCATCGTAATTAGAGATGAGCGAACGTACTCGTCCGAGCTTGATATTCGTGCGAATATTAGGGTGTTCGGGATGCTCGTTACTCGTAACGAGTACCACGCGGTGTTTCGGTTACTTTCAGTTTCCTCTCTGAGACGTTAGCGCGCTTTTCTGGCCAATTGAAAGACAGGGAAGGCATTACAACTTCCCCCTGTGACGTTCAAGCCCTATACCACCCCCCTGCTGTGAGTGGCTGGGGCGATCAGATGTCACCCGAGTATAAAAATCGGCCCTTCCCGCGGCTCGCCACACATGCCTTGTGACTTAGCTGAGGGAAAGTGCTGCTGCTGGTGCTGCTGTAGGGAGAGCGTTAGGAGTCAGTGTAGGCTTCAAGAACCCCAACGGCCCTTCTCAGGGCCACATCTACTAGTGTGCAGTACTGCGTTAGCACAGTAATTTTTTTTTTTTTTGTCCAAAATTGGATCTGCAGAGCATTGCGCCCAGCAATAGGGACAGAAGTGGGGGTTAGGCAGGGAGAGTGTTAGGAGTTAGTGTAGGCTTCAAGAACCCCAACGGTCCTTTCTAGGGCCACATCTATCCGTGTGCAGTACTGTCCAGGCTGCTGTTAGCAGTGTTGCATTTTTTTTTTTCTTCTCAAAACCGTCTGTGCAGAGCATTGCACCCGGCATTAATACTACAGGGATAGAATTGTGTAGGCAGGGCCAGAAGACATTTATTATTCATTGAATACACGCAGTGGGGTCTTCCCTTTGCTAAAAAGGAAAAGAAATTATATTTGGCCTGCCTGTGTCAGTCCTAAGGTCTGCGTGTACGTGTGTGCTGCGTGTACAACGTACAAAAATCAGACGCAACCAGCTACGCTTTACTGCAGGCTTGCGCCATTGTCTTTCCTGACTGGCAAATACCTGCTCTGCTAGAGTTAATAACTCTGCTACACTATAGTTGTGTGACACTTTTTGAGGGCCACACCACAGATATTAAACTTCTTGTTCATTGAATATACGCAGTGGGGTCTTCCCTTTGCTAAAAAGGAAAAGAAATTATATTTGGCCTGCCTGTGTCAGTCCTCAGGTCTGCGTGTACGTGTGTGCTGCGTGGACAACGTACAAAAATCAGACGCAACCAGCTACGGTTGAGTGCAGCCTTGCGCCAATTTCTTTCCTGCCTGGAAAATCAAATCACTGGTAATACAGCATGCTGAGGGGTAGGGGTAGACCTAGAGGATGTGGACGCGGCCGAGGACGCGGAGGGCCAAGTGAGGGTGTGGGCACAGGCCGAGCCAGTGCGGTGGCCAGGGGTAGAGGCAGGGCCAGACCGAATAATCCACCAACTGTTTCCCAAAGCGCCCCCTCGCGCCATGCCACCCTGCACAGGTCAAGGTGCTCTACGGTGTGGCAGTTTTTCACAGAGACGCCTGACGACCGACGAACAGTGGTGTGCAACCTTTGTCGCGCCAAGATCAGCTGGGGAGGCACCACCAACAGCATGCGCAGGCATATGATGGCCAAGCACCCCACAAGGTGGGACGATGCCCGTTCAACGCCTCCGGTTTGCACCACTGCCTCTCCCCCTGTGCCCCAACCTGCCACTGAGATCCAACCCCCCTCTGAGGACACAGGCACTACCGTCTCCTGGCCTGCACCCACACCCTCACCTCCGCTGTCCTCGGCCCCATCCAGCAATGGCTCTCAGCGCAGCGTCCAGACGTCGCTAGTGCCACAGTTTGAGCGCAAGCGCCACGCACCCGCACGCTCAAGCGTTAAACGTGCACATTGCAAAATTGATCAGCCTACAGATGCTGCCGTATAGGCTTGTGGAAACGGAGGCTTTCAAAAGCATGATAGCGGCGGCTGCCCCGCGCTACTCGGTTCCCAGTCGCCACTACTTTTCCCGATGTGCCGTCCCACGCCTGCACGACCACGTCTCCCGCAACATTGTACGCGCCCTCACCAATGCGGTTACTGCCAAGGTCCACTTAACAACGGACACGTGGACAAGCACAGGTGGGCAGGGCCTATATCTCCCTGACGGCACATTGGGTGAATTTAGTGGAGGCTGGGACAGAGTCAGAGCCTGGGACCGCTCACGTCCTACCCACCCCCAGAATTGCGGGCCACAGCTCGGTGGTGGTATCTGCGGCGGTGTATGCTTCCTCCACTAAAGCACCTTCCTCCTCCTCCAACGCAACCTCTGTCTCGCAATCAAGATGTGTCAGCAGTACGTCGCCAGCAGTCGGTGTCACGCGGCGTGGCAGCACAGCGGTGGGCAAGCGTCAGCAGGCCGTGCTGAAACTACTCAGCTTAGGAGAGAAGAGGCACACGGCCCACGAACTGCTGCAGGGTCTGACAGAGCAGACCGACCACTGGCTTGCGCCGCTGAGCCTCCAACCGGGCATGGTCGTGTGTGACAACGGCCATAAGCTGGTGGCGGCTCTGCAGCTCGGCAGCCTCACGCACGTGCCATGCCTGGCCCATGTCTTTAATTTGGTGGTTCAGCGCTTTCTGAAAAGCTACCCCCACTTGTCATACCTGCTCGGAAAGGTGCGCCGGGTCAGCGCACATTTCCGCAAGTCCCACAAGCACGCTGCCACCCTGCGGACACTGCAACATAGGTTTAATCTGCCAGTGCACCGACTGCTGTGCGACGTGCCCACACAGTGGAACTCTACGCTCCACATGTTGGCCAGACTCTATGAGCAGCGTAGAGCTATAGTGGAATACCAACTTCAACTTGCGCGGCGCAGTGGGAGTCAGCCTCCTCAATTATTTACAGAAGAGTGGCCCTGGTTGGCAGCCATCTGTCGGGTCCTTGGAACATTTGAGGAGTCTACCCAGGTGGTGAGCGGCGATGCTGCAATCATTAGCATCACCATTCCTCTGCTATGCATCTTGAGAAGTTCCCTGCAAAGCATAAAGGCAGCCGCTTTGCGCTCGGAAACAGAGCCGGGGGAAGACAGTATGTCGCTGGATAGTCAGAGCACCCGCCTGTCTATATCTCAGCGTGTTGAGGAGGAGGAGGAGGAGCATGAGGAGGATGAGGAGGAGGGGGAAGAGACAGCTTGGCCCACTGCTGAGGGTACAGATGCTGCTGGGCTGTCATCCTTTCAGCGTGTATGGCCTGAGGAGGAGGAAGAGGAGGAGGAGGAGGATCCTGAAAGTGATCTTCCTAGTGAGGACAGCCATGTGTTGCGTACAGGTACCCTGGCACACATGGCTGACTTCATGTTAGGATGCCTTTCTCGTGACCCTCGCGTTACACGCATTCTGGCCACTACAGATTACTGGGTGTACACATTGCTCGACCCACGGTATAAGGAGAACTTTTCCACTTTGATTCCCGAAGAGGAAAGGGGTTCGAGAGTGATGCTATACCACAGGGCGCTGGTGGACAAACTGATGTTAAACTTCCCATCCGACAGCGCTAGTGGCAGAAGGCGCAGTTCCGAGGGCCAGGTAGCAGGGGAGGCGCAGAGATCAGGCAGCATGTACAGCGCAGGCAGGGGAACATTCTCCAAGGCCTTTGCCAGCTTTATGGCTCCCCACCAAGACTGTGTCACCGCTCCCCAGTCAAGGCTGAGTCGGCGGGAGCACTGTAAAAGGATGGTGAGGGAGTACGTAGCCGATCGCACGACCATCCTCGGTGACGCCTCTGCCCCCTACAACTACTGGGTGTCGAAGCTGGACACGTGGCCTGAACTCGCGCTGTATGCCCTGGAGGTGCTTGCTTGTCCTGCGGCTAGCGTCTTGTCAGAGAGTGTGTTTAGTGTGGCTGGGGGAATCATCACGGATAAGCGCACCCACCTGTCAACCGACAGTGCCGACAGGTTTACACTCATCAAGATGAACAAAGCCTGGATTTCCCCAGACTTCTCTTCTCCACCAGCGGACAGCAGCGATACGTAAGCAATACGTAGGCTGCACCCGCGGATGGAAGCTACGTTCTCTCTCACCATCCAAAACGGGGACATTTCTGCTTCATCAATCTGTGTCTAATATTCCTCCTCCTCCTCCTGCTCCTCCTCCTGAAACCTCACGTAATCACGCTGAACGGGCAATTTTTCTTAGGGCCACAAGGCTCACTCATATAATTTTTCTAAACAATTTTAATATGTTTCAATGCTCTTAAAAGCGTTGAAACTTTAACTTGAACCAATTTTTCGTTAAATTGGGCTGCCTCCAGGCCTAGTTACCACTTAAGCCACATTAACCAAAGTGATTAATGGGTTTCACCTGCCCTCTTGGTTGGCCATGGCCAATTTTTTGGATGTACATTAGTACTGTTGATACAGCAATTTTTGTGGGCCCTCGCCTACAGTGTAATCAAATGAATTTTTAGCCCACCTGCATTACAGCTGATGTTACATCCGCTGTGTTGGGCAATGCAATGGGATATTTTTATGTACCGCCGGTGGGTTCCAGGGAGCCACCCATGCTGTAGGTGCACACGGAGTTTAACCTACATCTGTCCACTTGTAAAGAACCCCAGTCTGACTGGGGCATGCAGTGTGGGCCGAAGCCCACCTGTATTAAGCACGACATTACTACCTCAGCTGTGTTGGGCAATGCAATGGGATATTTCTATGTACCGCCGGTGGCTTCCTGGCACCCACCCATGCTGTGGGTCCACAGGGAATTATAAATGCATCTGTTTCCACTTGTAAAGAACCCCAGTCTGACTGGGGCATGCAGTGTGGGCCGAAGCCCACCTGCATTAAACATGACATTACTACCTCAGCTGTGATGGGCAATGCAATGGGATATTTTTATGTTCCGCCGGTGGGTTCCAGGGAGCCACCCATGCTGTCGGTCCACAGGGACTTCACAATAGGGAGTTGTACTTGCCTGTGTCTATGAATTAAAAACCGCGGTCTGACTGGGGCATGCAGACACCTTGACAGAATGAATAGTGTGTGGCACATAGGTTCCCCATTGCTATGCCCACGTGTGCAGCTCCTGATGGCGGTGGCACAGGATTCTATTTCTCATTGCTTCTGTACAGCATTGTGGGCTATCGCCCCGCCCATTTTAAAGAGGGTCGCTGCCTAGCCGTGCCAACCCTCTGCAGTGTGTGCCTGCGGTTCCTCCTCATGGCAGACGCACTTCTAAATAGACATGAGTGTGGCGTGGCATGAGGGCAGCTGAAGGCTGCGCAGGGACACTTTGGTGTGCGCTGTGGGGGGGAGGGGGTGGCGGTTGGGCAGCATGTAAGCCAGGAGAAGTGGCAGTGGAGTGTCATGCAGGCAGTGATTGTGCTTTGTTGGAGGTAGTGTGGTGCTTAGCTAAGGTATGCCATGCTAATGAGGGCTTTTCAGAAGTAAAAGTTTTTGGGAGGGGGGGGCCCACTCTTGCCGCTATTGTGGCTTAATAGTGGGACCTGGGAACTTGAGATGCAGCCCAACATGTAGCCCCTCGCCTGCCCTATCCGTTGCTGTGTCGTTCCCATCACTTTCTTGAATTGCCCAGATTTTCACACAAGGAAACCTTAGCGAGCATCGGCGAAATACAAAAATGCTCGGGTCGCCCATTGACTTCAATGGGGTTCGTTATTCGAAACGAACCCTCGAGCATCGCGAAAAGTTCGTTCCGAGTAACGAGCACCCGAGCATTTTGGTGCTCGCTCATCTCTAATCGTATTACCACAGAATATTATCTATGGGTTTTATAGAGGTGCAGATCACCCTATTGCATGAACCTATCTTTAGTGCAAAATCAGTAACAGAGCTTTCCTTGTAACACCTGCCATTTATAATCTAGGTACCTTCATGGGCGAGTTTCACAAGCACGTTCCATCCGATTGCGATATGGATGGAAATCACAGGTGAAAAGACCCCATTGACTTATCTGTTCATTCACATGGTCGATTATTCTCTCGGACTGACGGTCTCAGGTAGAGAGAATGCTGCATGTCCCATTTTTAGGGGATTTTTGCTTAAGAATCACCCATGAATTCCTATGGGAGCAAAAAAAGTTGCATTGCACTCACATGCAGATGCGATTTGCTTATGAGTGTGATGCAATTATTATCATTTTAACTATTGAAAGCACATTTCACAATTTTTTTTCACATGCATACAAAAAACGTGTGGGAAAATCTTATATATATATATAGATGTGATGTGCATTTTATGCAGAAATGCATTGCAATGGCTGAGAAACCGTAGTTCGAGTGCAAGGTAGATCCGATTTTCTCTGACCTACATCGCACTCGCCCGTGTGAATGCAGATAGTACCAAGGCCTGGGTGCGGCTGCTACCTTTGCACCTCCTATAGCAGTGATGATGAACCTTTTAGAGACCAAGTGCCCAAACTGCAACCCAAAACCCACTTATTTATCGCAAAGTGCCAACACATCAGGGGGCGGGCTTATCACGACATATGATTTTACCTCCATTGTTCTAAAAAGGACAGGGCTGTCTCAAAATAGACAGCATGCAGATTTTGACTGCTTTTTGGATGCAGAAATGCTGCAGAATTTGCCACAGAAATTTCTGCTGAGGACATTCTGCAGCATTTCCGCTACGTGTAATGACACCCCACATACTGACATCCCACAGCAGCCCAAGTAGTAATATTGCCCCCCCTCAGACCCATATACTTACCCCTTCCTCCTTCTTATGGAAGCGCCGCTGCTCCTCTGTTTGACGCAGCTGCTGGCGCTGATCCGAGGTGCGCACTGTGATGTCAGTGTACTGCTGGACACCTCCTCCCCTGCTCTCGTGGAGCCTAAGAGGAGACATCAGAGGAGTGGAGGAGGATCGAGGCTGTACACTGACGTCACAGTGTGCGCCGGGATCAGCGCAGTGAGTGAATGCCAGCAGGGAAGCCGCAGCACCTGCCAGTATTCACTAACATGGTGAGCAGCCAACAGCGGCGTGTGCCAGCAGTAAGGGCTTTGCGTGCCATAGGTTAGCCACCACTGTCCTATAGCTACCTCCCTTCACATAGAGTTCATTAAGCTCTGCTATATCCAAATTAGTTTATAGATGCCTTAAGAGTTAAATTTAAATCCATATATACTGACTATTATATACTATACTCTTACTGCTATGAGAACAGAATGGAGAGATTGATCAGTTATAGGCCTCTGGCTCACTAGTGTATTTGGGGCCATGTGCTGTCTGTGTTAATTAATAGACAGTAAACGGCCCCATTAAAGCCTGTCTGTATCAGAGATGAGAACTAGGACATGCTAATGTCAATGTGCAGCCTCATCGTATATGGTAAAGTACATGGACAGGTTACTTTCTTTCTATTTATTTACTTCTCAGTATATTATTATTTATTTATTTATTTACTATTCTGTTGCTTCATTCTCTGCAGTTCTTATGCAACTATATCACAAACATTAAACGTGGAGAAGTTGTTTTGGTGGGACAGCACTGCAACATTTGCCACATACTTTCCATACTTTGAAAGTTGGGAGGCATGACCATAAGTCACTTCATTCCTGCAGAACACATGGTGCATGTCACCTGGATCAGGTTAACCAAGATGACCGATCTGCATAGTATTATCAAGCCTCTCGTAAAGACAACAATGTCTACTATATATATCACTTATGAGACTAGCGATAAGCAGGTTGCTATGTAGATCTGCCCATAGCAATGCTGCTGCAGTGTCAGCATAGATAGGGGTGATGGAGATGAGACCTCCTGTTGGTTGTACCACATCCCATATCTCATTCCAAGGTCTGAAATAATTGGTGTGGACATATACTTGAGGAAGATCCATTAAGGTTTAAACAATAATGAAGAATTCAAGTTGAAGGACAGCACAAACAGAGAAACTGCTCAATAACATTTATTCAGGAAGGTCAGTGTTTTGGTCCATTGCCTTGAAAGAAGGTTTAGAAAGATTCTCAAGCTGTTTTCTGCAAGCTTCATGCTGAGGAACAGACAGAAGGAACAGGCATAGAATGTAGCATTGGCCAAAATAGCCTTTTATGTAGTTTGCCATTCTGTCCCCTTTACAGCCCTTTAAGGACAATAGCCAGTCAGATCCTCTCCAGTGAGGAGGCAAAACTACGCAAGTAAGACAGATAGCACAATATGCCAGGAACAAATAGGGTGATGCATTCAAGTGCTCATCATAAAACCCATGGTATGCACTGACTCTGTGGGTACACTGCTGCCCAGTATCTGAAGTCTTATACCTTATACTCCTTATACTCATAAATCCTGCCTTTAGGAGTATAAGGAGTTACACAATGTGTGCAGCTTCACACAACTCTGAAAAGTTTCCAAGTACTAAAACCTTTGCAAATGGAGACATATGTCTGGCACTGAGAGTAATACTGCTAACTGGGAACCCTGTGGTTGGCACCAGCACACTCTAGCTGGCACTGGGGACAAAGAGGCTCTTATTGGGTGCACTGTGGTAGGTACTGGGAAAACTGTGGTGTGGCTGTTATTAGAGGCTTAAATTGATGCTCTTGCAAGACCTGTATTAGAACCCCTAACTTACAGAAAAAGAAGCCAAATACACACTGTGGTGTCCCAAAGGACCACTTGGGACACGAGGCCCACGCTGAGGAGCTGGGAGGGTAGAGTGGTCACTTGGCGTGGTGGCACTTACCAGACTCCTCCCCGGAGGGACACACGCGAACTCGGCCCAAGTACCACTAGGCCTCTTCCGGACACCCTCAGAACAGGGATGGCCTATAAACGTGTAGTGTATTTTAGGATTGCCACATGACGCTACCGTTCCCGACTCACCGGAATGAACTTCGGCGGAGAAATGAAGGAAATCCACACACTGTTAACTTTGTAGTACCTCAGTCCCAGGGAATGGTCAGGGCTGGCAAAATTTTACTTGTAGCTTTAGCAGTACACAGCGTAAAAACACAACAGTGCAGGTAGGACAGGAAGGAGGTCAGGGAGGAAACTCAGGATGATATTGATCCTGCATTTCACGTGAGTGTCAGGCACCGCTGCTAGAAGGGTTACTCTCCAGAGGAGGACGGGGGTAAGAACACTCCACAGACACTCACTTGTTAAGAACTTGAATCTCTGCACGACGTACAATTCTTTTTTGTCTCTCTCTCTCTAATGGTTCCTGGAACTGGGGACCTCAGGAAACCTGTGTTTCTCTTCCATCACTCTTCACCACATGAGGGTTGAAGGTACCCCCATGTGGCCTGCACTCCACTCCCTACCGTTGAAGGTGATGAGTGACCTACTGTAGAAGACGAATGAACCACTTCTTGCTCTCAAACACTCATACTTATAGTATACCACGTGACAGGACATAAATTGATGCTTTTGTAGACATATCATAGCCACATGTAGACATTAATCTCTCATTTGCTGCAATACACATAACAGGACTAGACAGTTTGCACAGTACATCTACACAGAAAACATGACATGTATGACCTTTATGGAGGGGCCAAAAGTATAGACTTTGGGCCACTACAGCACCACCTGATAAACTGCAGGGCATGCTCAATCATCATATACCCTATTAGCATACAGAAAGCCAAATTGCAATATGGAAGAGCTAAATGTTCAGTGCAGACTAATGTGCAGTCACTCAACTCAATCCAGAATTGGGTCTTGGTCTTCTCCCTCCAGTTGTTTGGATTGCCCAGCTGACATCCATAACACTGAATGATTAGTCAGCTCCTCAGACTGATCCATGTGGACTGTTTTGAAGGGTCTGAGGGATTTGGGACAGGGTGAAGTAGAGGGGGGATGCTCATGGCCAACTGTGTCATCCAGTCCATTACCTGTTCTGCGTGCTGTGGAGATAACATACAGGCATAACCACTTCTAAGGACTGGCAGCACCCACTGAAGCTAACTTGGCCCGTCCTCTACCACGCCCAGAAAAACATCCACTATACCATGTTTTCTTCATGCTTTTTTTTATTATTTACTTCTTTTCTTTTGCTTTTTCTTTTTAGTTTACTTTTATGCAACTTTTCGGCTAACTTTCTAGCCACAGGTAAGCTCTACAACTCTGGACCACATCTTTTTGCGGTTTCCCCTGTTTGGGTTTCTTTTTGTTTTATAGTCACAAAAACCACTGGCGCCTACTCTGCCACAATTTCAGGGTGGCACAATATGTGAGAGCAAAAGGCCACACAGTATATTCTGTAGATTCTGAACTGTCTTTGCTTTGTGCAGTGTAATTTTCTTACCCTCGCCCCACAGGTCGCTGTGTAACACCCGCAAATAATTTTTATTGTCCGGACTCGAGACTTTGAACAGTGTCTCAGGCCACAGAGAATGGCAATATTCCCCAGGCCAAAGCATAGTCTGTCTGTCTGCTCTGCTGCTATATACACTGACAGCAGCAGAAATGTACACTCTGCAGACTACCTCTCCCTAAGTACAGAGCATGCTTTTTTTGTAGGCGTATAACATTCATGCTGCTTCTTTCGCTGGTCCCTCCAATACAACCCACTTTACCTTATTTGCTGGCATACAGATTCTCACACCAGCAGCAAAATATATTCTGTGCATATGTCTCCCAAAGTACAGAGCATGTTTTGTATAAGTATATAACATAGAGGCAGCTTCTTTCTCTGGTCTCTCCGCTACAAGGCACTTTATCTTCTCTGCTGGTGTACAATTTTTCACACCAGCAGCAATATATCATATGCACATATCATATGCACAATGTCTTTCCCTAAGTGCAGACCACGTTCTGTATAGGTGTACGCTGCATAGGCATAAAAATGTGATGCAGCTTCTCTGTCCTGTGCTCAGACCTGATTTGTCCGCTGGTAATACAGTGTCTGTAATATGTAATAATCATCTTTATTTATATAGCGCCAACATATTCTGCAGCGCTTACAAACAGGGGGAATAAAAACAAAACCACTGTTACATGTAGTAATCAGTTGATGGAAACAGTAGGGGTGAATGTCCTGCTCCAACGAGCTTACATACTACAGATATTGGGGTGATACACAAGGTAAAGGGGTTGGAGATGTGCCCGGTATGGCGGGGTGGAGAGTGGGGAATGTTATACACTTAGACAATAGTCAAATTGGGCCGTATAGCGGCTGAATCGGTATAACTGCAGGGGCAGTTGATGGTGGCTAGCAAGGATTGCAGTCAGTAGGACAGGAAGCATGTTATCAGGTGGAGTACAGAGGGGTTTGTTTAGGGAATGCGGTATGCCTCCCTGAAGAGGTGCGCTATTAGGGAACGCCTGAAGTTGTGTGAGTCAGGTATTGCCTGGATAGTTTTGGTAGCGCTTTCCAGAGGACTGGTGCTGCTCTGGAGAAGTCTTGGAGGTGGGCATGAGAGGTTTGAGTTAAAGAGGTGCTTAATCTGATTTTGTTAGCAGGGCGGAGGGCGGAGGGCGCATACTGGGTGGTAGATTGAGATGATGGAAGTAATGTAGGGTGTCCTGCTGGTAAGGGTTTTGTGGATAAGGGTAATGGATTTAAATTGAATTCTGTATTTGACACGTAGCCAGTGCAGTGAGCGGCACAGGGCAGAGGCGTCTGAGTAGTGGCTTGACAGGAAGATGAACCTGGCTGCTGCATTCAGGATGGATTGGAGGGGGGAGAGTCTGGTGCGGGAGAAGATATATGACTAGATCATGTGATGCATGCGCCAATGAAATTGCTGCCCATATGCAATATGGAGGACACATTTGGTCCCATGATCTAGGCACCCTGGCTGTTGATTGGCTGCATGCTGACCTCTTTAGCAGGTATTATGGGAAATTGGATTTTCCCATGATTTTCACCAAAAATCATGTCAGACTCGCCTGATTTTGCTAAAATTGAGCCGATTTTATCACCCAGCTGATCTTGATGAGTAACACTAGTGGAGGCCCCTTCAGGCATCAGGGTCTTGTTGTAACCACAAGATTGAAACCCACTATAAGTACACCCCTGGCTATGACTGGGAACAACATGGCTTGTAAGGAGGATGTTGCGTCTGTGTTTTTGCACTACAGATGTAAAGTTCCTATGATGCTTATAGTTCAGGTCAGAAGACCCATGGTCAGGATGGGACAGCCATCAGTATTACAGCCAGAATACCGGCTTAAGATGAAGCAACATGGAAGTAAACAGGAGCAGCCATTAGGAGAATAAAACATTGCTCGTTGCTGTATTTTGTCCCACCATGTCCCATGGACCGTCACATCCAGATTGTGACATCGCTTCTCACAATTTACAGAAACCGAATAGTTCTCTGCTACGTTGTTCATGTAACTTTCATTCACTACTAAAGGCGTTTTGGGAAGAGCGTCCTACAGGTCACTCCGCAGCTTCCATAAACCCAGCTACTGCTCGCACCAAGATGTGGCGACCAGTGGGACATGGTGGGTAATTTCTGAAATGAGAAAACCCCTTTAAGTTAAACTTTTCAATCTTTAGCTGTTACCATTACAAGTTTGTACCTTCTTAAAGTGATAGTAACTGCTAAGATCTTGTACCTCTGTGTTTTCAATTGTGTTAAGAAAAATTGAACCGTCTTTCTACTAACTCTGGTCTGTGATTATCTTTTTTAAAGGACCATTTGTGAGCCACCTCCCTTAGGGCTAACTAGGAGGACTGTGGCTGGCTGTGGGGACACTGAGGCTGACTATCTCACTATGGGTGCCTGTTACTAGATCCATAATTTAAAGTGACACTCTGGTTTAGAGACAAAATTCTGCCCTGGGACCTGAAGACAGTTGTTGTTCTCTGTCATCCCTCTGATCTGCCAGTTCCAAGTCCCATTTTCGGCCATAAAAGATGACTGCTGCAATTTTCTAACTAGCTAGTGCACTACTCTGTTATTGGCCAGCGTTGCTCACGTGAGCAGCGCTGGCCAATCAGAGAGCAGGTGTAGTGCATGGGAAGTTTAACACTACCGATGCACTGTAGGTAGTCTAAAGATGCATTGGCCATCTGACTGGGAACCAGCAGACCAGAGGGATGACAGAGGATGACAGGATGCACTATTGTAGGCACTGTAGGCATTGAGGCTGACCAGATGTATAGTTATTATTGGCTGTTGCTGTGTGCCCAGAACATGGACTGACAGGGAGAATTGCGATTGGCACTGGGAACACTGGGGCCAACAAGATGTACTGTGGTTGGCACCGATATGATGTGGTGTACTACACGTTCAGCATCCACTTCTCCCTCTTTGGGCGGTTTTACATCTGCAGTGGAAATTCTGCTTTCCTGCTCCGTTCAGAAACAGCTGAACAGTTCTCTCTCTTGACGGAAGAGCGCTGGATGGACCCCATTGATGATAATGGGGTCTGCCTGCTTTCCGCCCAGCTGCCTGGCCTTTAGATGGAAGAATAAGCGCTATATGCAGCACTTTCTCTTCTGGTATTTTCAGCCAGATTTGTGACGGAACCTCCGGCCGGCGGTTCTGACCGAGATGTGAAACCGGCCTTTACTTGTCTAAACCTCAGATGATATTCTGTTAATGAAAGCATGCATTCCTGATTACATCCACAGACTAATAACCTGGCATAATCATGTCCATTTGGTCTACTGGTTGACTAGAAAGAACCGAAAGTGACCTAATTGACCCTACTGGACACATGAATGAATCTCTTATTATACCTAATTTCCAAAACCAGCTACATTCAGCCCATTGTTTCCCAACCAGTGACTTATGAGACTCGTGTGGTCCTCAGAATCGGGCCCCTTGTGGCATCCACCTGATGGCTGTAGAGAGGCATTTAGGTAGGACATTACTCCAACTATAAGAGCTTTATGTGACTCAATAAAGGCTGGTGACTGCTACCCTAAACCACTGCATTCCTTTCCTTAGCCCCACCCTCTTTGCTTTGGCCCCTCCCCTCATATAATTTTGATCCTATGTTTGTGCAACAGTCTCATATTCCTTGACACTGGCACATTGTCAGCTCTGCAGAGGCGAAGTGCCAGCAATACAATCTTAGAAGACATGGTACATTGCTTCCTGGAATTCATCCAACCCAAAAGCCACCAATCATTCCGGCTCGGTCGGTGCATTTATGCATACAGAGTAGTCATTAGTAGAGACCCTTGATTGGTTCTGCAGGTGATTTAAAGCAGGCAAAAACAAAGTCATTCTTAAAACTTTGACTTCTAAACAGACATTGCCCTCATTTTACAAAGAACGGTGCAGCCAACAGATAAGCGAATGTAGATGGAATTTACTGCTGAATACCGCTACGGTCCTAACCTATACATCGGGTATTCAGAAATATACATCCCCTCAACTCTGTAAGGGCCCTTTTACACTGAACGATAATTGTTCAGATTTTTGCTGCACATGAAGAATAATCGTTCGGTGTAAATGCCGGCAGCAACGGAAGTCTAATTTTTCATTCTTCAGTTTCTTCAGGCATAAAAATCAAATGATGATCAGCCCGTGGAAGCAGGTAGTCGTTCATCTATGAATGATGGTCTGTTTACCGTAAATGGAGGTGCGCCGCTGGAACCGACCTCCGGCCCCTCCGCCTCCATTCACTGACTGATCCTCGCTCCTGGGTGAAAGCACAGGAATGATTATTGCTGGGACGACCGCCCCATGTAACGAGATTGTAAAACAAATACTTGTTTACAAAGATACTAGTATTGAGATTGCTATTTTACGCCAAGAGCTGCTGCAGAACTCTCCATTGAACCTGCATGGTTAGCAAACAAGGTGGTGGAATTAGCCAAGGGTCATGGAAAGGGGAGGGAAGCAAACATCAGGTTCTTCTATGCTGGGTAGAAAAGCCCAAGTGTGAGCTTTATTGTGTCCTATTGTGGAAAGCAAGTTAGAAGTTTTAGTGATTTTTATTTAGTTTTTCAATGTCACAATCTAGATTTTTTTTTTTAAATATCCTGCCATTCTGATACTCACCACTAGGGCCTCTTGTCCCTGAACATATTGGTAAAACGCTCCACCTCCATTCTGGCAGAGCTGTTAGTGAGCACAGGAGTGAGCACTGGAGCAAGCATCACTGGGACCAGCTGCTGGGGGCATCATTTGCCCGACAGCTCGTCCTGTGTAAATGGGGCATAATAGTAGTCTCACACGTCCTATTTTGTAGAGAAAACTTCTCAGCAGTCATCTGATTACCACAAGCAGGGTTACAGAGGTAAAGATAACATCCATATATAGATAACACAGGATCCACCATTCACAATAGGTGATGGATGCAGCTCACCTCCTCCCCCTCCTTGCATAATCACCTGTCACGGGGCATGCCCACAACACATTCCTATAAAAGTCATTGGGTCCTCTCCTGTCCATCCTTTATGAAATTTCTTTTTATTAAACTAGATTGATGTGATGATCGCTCCGCAAACATAAAATGGGTTCATTTACATTTGCGATGCTTCCCTGCATGGCACCATGAATGCAATGCTATGCAGGGGGGGGAAATCGCAGCATGTTCTTTCTTTCTTTTTTTTTTTTTTGTGATATCGCTCATTGGGGCAGCCCCATTGAAACCAACAGCTGCGCCAGGAGATTCCTTTAGCGCCGCAGGGATGCAAGGCTGTTTCCATGTGAAAAGGCCTCGCTTCCTAGGGTTTCCACATGGATTGCGAGGGCGATATCGGGCTGTGATTCATGGCCTGATATCACCCTGACTCTCCCTAGCGGCCCTGTTGGCTGCAGCACAACGGCGCCACTTGACTCAACATAGGAACTTTGACCTAGCCTGACAGGTCATTCACTGTATCAAACTCAAATTTTAGGATTTTACGGTGGTGGCGGGATGTCACAAATCTAATGACACCAAAATTATCCACCAAAAGTCACACTAAGGGGGCCAAGTGTGGTGCAAGAAAAAATCTGTAGGCTATTTTATATTAGATGCTTTACCAATTACAGAAAAGAGCGGAGGGCTCTACGTAACAATCTTCATAGCCTCCAACAATCAGACCCCAATGGCAGCTGGCGCAACACAAGAATCAAAGACACATGAGAAATTCTGCAAAGTGTAGAGTCACTGGGACTCCTGGCCATTCTGTTAATAGCCCATGAGTTCTGCCATAAAGCATCTTTCTAAATGCTGTTAATAGCAGCTCAGTAAAGATGGCCGCCCCAGAATTATGTAGAGACCGAAAAAAGCTATAATCCAAAAATATAAGCTAAAAGAGATCTATCCAAGGTACCCGCACCTATATTCTGTGTGGTTTTAAAGTGTTACCACTATACGACTAATGGGACCTACTATGCCACCATAATTGTGCCATCACAAAGGTCCAAGTGCAAAAGACATTAATTAAACATGCAGCGGGCCGTGCGCATGAATGGAGGGCTCAACAGACACAAACACAGAGCCACCAGCATCACATGTCGCGTGAACTCCCATGGTGTTCAGAAAAACGTGTAAACTAAGAGCGGCTTCACACGAGCGTATGCGCAAATACGCCCGCCTCAGAGCAATGTATTAGTGCTATGAACGAGGTTGATGAGGTTGATTTGCGCACGTGTCTGCGCATAGTACTGTACTTTTTGTGCACTCGGAGCCAGTTGACACGCGCCAGGCACACCTGCCTTCCGTGGCCATTTAGTGTAATAAGGTCCAGATATTCTTTTCTCCCAGTTTTCCGCAGTGTTTGTGCATCCCCTTACATATTTCCCTGCCTATATTCTTGTGTATAGATTACACATTCCCTTTGTAAGGACACTAAACCCATGCGTGACTTAAGTGGAAGACACAGCCTGTTTAAGATCAATTTTCAACAAGTCTTTAAGAAATTAGTTTGCCTTCTAATGTGGAATCAAACTGTATCAAGTATGATGAAGAAATGATTACTACAGATATAATTTCCCCTCCTTTTAATTGTTGGAGCAGATAAACAAAGCACAAAGACCCCATTAGTACAAGACACAAGAGCAAGGCTGTGACAACCTCATATATTCTCATAAATAGTCTAGCAGTTTATTCTAATTAACAGATGAAATACCTGTTACTGCAGTGTAATCGCATGAGTGCATGGAGGAGCTCAGGAATCCTTACCCTCCTCTGATCATCATTGCCTGCAATCTCCAGCATGCTTTGGATCTACTTTGATAGCTACTTAAGGGCAAAAGCACATGGACGCATGCGCTAATACGCTTGTCGCTACGCAGCATATTAGTGCATGAACAGGGTTTTTCTTGTTTTTTTTCCAGACTATTTAAACTCCATGGTAGTTTGAAAAAAAAAAAAAAAGAGAGAAGATTGGTCCTGCATATGCGAGAACCATAGGGCAAGTCCCAATTGTGGAAACGAAACCATTGAAATCAATGGTTTTGTTTCGCCCTATTACACGGCCGCATAACGTGGCTGTAACAAGCCAATTTCTTAAGGCCCTCAAAGCTATGGACATCTTTGGGCTAATTTTTTTTCACTTAAGGCTCGTTCAGACAAGTGTGGTTTTAGAACAGTACAGGCACGTGAAAACATTGCAGCTATACTGCACTAAAAATAGCGTGAAGGGGCGATTTTTAGCTATTAAAGGGGTTGTCCCGAGGCAAAAGTGAAAATTTTTTTTTTAGCCCAGTCCCCCTTTTAAAGCAAACATTACAATTTACACGTTTAAAGCGTTTTTAAAGATGGTTTATACTCACCATTCCAGCATTTCATGAACTTATAAAAGTTCTTCTTTAAAGATGGCCGCCGGTCCTTTCCCAGGGATGCACCGCGGTTTTCTCCCATGGTGCACCGCGGGTCTTCTCCCATGGTGCACCGTGGATGTCTTGCGTTCCACTGCCGATTACAGCCACCTAATTGGCTGATCGGTACTACGTGACGGGGCGGAGCTACGATGACGATGTGCAGACCAGCTCTCCGGCGCGAGCACACAGCAGAAGACCGGACTGCGCAAGTGCATCTACAGAAGCAAGAAGACACCGAAATTAGACGGCTCCATGGAGACAGGGACACCAGCAACGGAGTGGGTAAGTGAATAACTTCTGTATGGCTCATATTTAATGCACGATGTATATTACAAAGTGCATTAATATGGCCATACAGAAGTGCATAACCCCACTTGCTGCCGCGGGACAACCCCTTTAAGTCTCAAGCTTAATTAGCAGTGAAATTGCCCGTTCACACGATCGGGAGCTGCAAGGTGCCCGTTATCCAGCTCCCATAGGAGTTTATGGAAACTTCTGCACATCACGCACTAAACACAGGTCAGGTCCTTTCTTTTTACACACCACAGACCTTAGATGCTAGCATTGCAGTTGCATGTCCTATCTTTGTTAGGTGCAAGTTTTTACAGCGTCTAAAATTCCTTCATCTGAACGCTTCTGTAAGAAAACATTGGTTCTATTAGACGTGATATTTTCACGCGCCTATAATGCGCTAAAAGCACGCTCTTGTGAACAAACCCTAACATAGATGTATTTTGGGCTGACTATCATTTTTGCAATAGTGTTTAGCTAAAAATGTTGCATTGGTTGTCTTCTGCAGCCTCTACATATCACTGTATATAGACACTGCAGTCTGAGGCCTCTTTCACACGAGTGTCAATAACGCACCAAAGTTTGCCGCACAATAAAATCACAAATATTGCTGTCGAAAATTGCGTGAATGAACGATTTTCTGCGATCAAGTTCTGAGCTGAAATAGCGTTTTTTCGACCATTCACACGGCCGGGTGCAATGTTTTGCCGGAAAAAACGCATTTCTATTTTGAAGAAAGCTCCCTTCCCTTCCCTTTTCTTTTGCAGCTCCCATAGGAGTCTAGGGAGTCTCCAGCGTTTTATGGTCCAAAGATAGGGCAAGATCTATAATTTTCGGCAGCAGGAAATTTTGGTCGTTGAATTGAGTTGCTTATCTACTATATTTTTCGGTCCGTTTTTTTTTTTGCGCGGCTAAAAATCATTGTCTGAATAAATACATTGGAGACCATTGGTCCTAATAGTCACAATTTTATTGCACGGCTAACTTAGCCACGCAAAATCATTTGCATGAACGAGAACTAAGGGTACTTTTACATGGACAGTCACTCAAGAGCGATTATGGATGACTGACATCAAATTACTAACGACCACTTGACCATGAGTATGTATGTTTATGCGTGGGTGCTTCTCTTGCTCCACCCATGGTGATGTCATCGCTTCCGCCCCTGGTGACATCATTGCAGGTCGTACAACATATATAAAACACAGAGCCTGGCCAATAGAAGAACAACACAGTTACGGCTCTTGGAAGGGGAGGACAAAAATAACAAAATGAGAATACAACTAAGCTGTTATTATCTCAGACACAACTCAGTGTCCTGACAGAAGACCGCAACCTACTGCTACCACAGAGATCTAGTGGACTGAAGGACTTGCGGTGATGTCACTGCTGTGGGAGGAGCCATTGTGCAGTTTGGTAACAGAATTCTGGTGGGCTGAAGGACCTGTGGAGACGTCACTGCTGTGGGAGGAGCTATTATTCAGTTTGGTAAAAGAGATCCAGTGGGCTGAAGGACCTGTGATGATGTCACTGCTGTGGGAGGAGCCATTGTGCAGTTTGGTTAAAAGTACTGTATTCTGGATAAGGCGACAGCAGCCACCAGGACCTGTGATGATGTCACCATCATGTGATCACGTGTATGGGTGGAGTCAGGGATCACATGACCAGGGGGCTGATCTGTCTCTGATTGGCTGAGCGCTGTGACCAATCACAGGCAGCACCCAGCTGTCATTCAATGTCATCCAATCACAGGTCACTGCGCTCAGCCAATCATGTGTTTTCACTCACTCTTGCATCGCAGGGAAGTCGTATCACCAGTGGGTATGAGCCCTAACAGAAATAAATGGAAACCATACTTTAATTTTTTTTTGGCGGATCCGTCAAATAGATCCCTTAAAAAAAACTTCTTTCATTTCTGGTTTTCAACATTTTAAACAATTCCATGCGGAAATTAAATAGATTTTTTTTATTGCTTGCAAGAGATCATGGATTTCACTGCGGATCATCCGCGCGGAAAAAATCCGCAATCCCACCTCCCAGCCTTTTCCCCACCTCCCTAATTGTTTTTTGTCTTCAAATCCATGGTGAATCTGCGGTGTATTTGCGGATGCACTGCGGATCCTAAGCTCCCATGGAGATGAATGGAGCCCATCCGTGAGTGATACAGGATAAAATAGAGCATGCTGTGAATTTATTATCTGCGCATAGCATCCGCAAATCAAATAAAAACAAATCCGCAGCTGTAAAATGAAGTGCGGACGCCCAATGCTTCCCTATGGGCGGGTTTGATTTGCAGAATCCGTGCGTGGCACGGGCCTTAGGGTGGCTTTACATCTGCATTGGAACCCTCCGGCCTGAGGTTCTGTCACAGATGCGGCTGCAAATACCAGAAGAAAAAGTGCTGCATGCAGCTGGGTGGAAAGCAGGCGGACCCCATTATAGTCAATGGGGTCCGCCCAGCGCCGTTTGGTTCCGTCCAATGATGGAACCGTTCAGCCATGGTAAATCCCCTTTCCTGCTCTCCAAACAGACCATGAAAGCGGAATCCCCAGCGGAGGTGTGAAAGCAGCCTTACCTTGATGCATGGCATACTTGTACATACAATGTATCCATCCCCAGTAGAGTTTACTATATAATTTCAGATTTTTTAAATCTAGAGCCAATTAATGTTAACCCTTTCCAATCCACTGTCTGACCTCTGAAGACATTATGATTTAAGGCTGTACAGCTCTGATGTTAGAAGATGTCCGTCGGGGTTTGCTTACTGTATATTGCCAGCCTCTCTGCTGTTTGAGCCTATCTAACGTGTCACCTCATGCAGTACTGGTTTTAGCCAGCATATAGCGCTGTTGTATAATGGCAGAAAAAGAGTAAGCCCCCTAGGAAAACCAGGATACAAATTGGATTGGAAAGGGTTAATACCTTTTTGATTACCTTTTTGCTGTTTTATGCGTTTGACAGCAGATTGTAACACCCCGAAGAAGCCGATGTGAACATAACTAGAACATACAACCTCTAGCCTATATTGCTTCTGGTTGGATGTTACCCAGGACCCCAGCATTAGACCTATTTTTCTATTTAAATGACCCTTCTAGCATATCAACACAATTGGGATTTCCAGACACAAATTAGCGCTTAGCTCCATCTCGCCTTCTGTGCAGGATCTGGTTTGAGCCCCTGTCAGTCAGCCATGCTTTCTTGTCATTGCATCTTCTGTACGGATAAGGAGGATTTGCTGGTCTGAGAAGTGTGCAGATGGGAGCAAGGAGTCTTGGAGTCGGCGCGCTATCTTGTGAATGTCTGGCATATACGCATGTAATGCAAACACTGTAGACGAGATGAAGAAATGCTACCGAGTGGATGGTGTTACGTCTCGCACCTCATTTTAATTTCTGCTCGTTCTATCAAATTCACTGAAGACTTGTGACTCGGTGATGTCATTTCAGACAGGTTAAGCGGTTTTCTTCTGACAGCGAGACCGGAGCCTATGTATCTGGATTGAATGGCTTTGTAAGCGAGACAGAATTATTTCTCGCTGCTGATAGGAAAGATATAGACGGAGAAATGAAGGGGAGATTATATGTCATTTTATAGCAGGTGTCTATATTGCAGGAACACAGATCGGTACAACAAGGGGAAGAGAGTAGACGCACATCTATTACGTTAAGTCATTGAGATGCTACATAGTCCAGGAAGAGGGCTCTAAAAGGGGCATGCATAGATGACAGAGCCCCCTTCATTGTTTGGGGTTTTGCTACCTACCCCTGGTGTTTGTTTCCATCTCCTTTCCCTATAAATTACTCAATGGCCAAATCCTAACCCCCTTGTTTGCTCTTCTGGAGAGATGACCTCTAAATAGGTTATAGCCACATAGTAATCAAGGGTATGAGCCAACTGGGTCTGGGTTCCCCTCTCCCCAAAGGCCTTATAACAGCCATATGGTCTGCCTCCAGAGGCGTAACTATAGGGGATGCAGTTGCATCCGAGCCCAGGACCCTTAGGGGGCCCATAAGGCCCATCTTCTCCATATAGGGAGCCTAGTAGTATGAATAAAGTATTATAGTTGGGGGCCCTGTTACAGATTTTGCATTGGGGCTCTCAAATCGTCAAGTTACACCTCTGGGTATGGGTACAGATGGCAGGGGAGGGGGCCCAGCGGAACTTTTGCACCCAGGCCCATGAGCCTTTAGTTACGCCCCTGTCTGCCTTTATAATATGTACAAGCCTTTATCATTATGAGGAGTTTTATATTTTAAAATACACCATTAAAGTTTGATTGGCAAGTTTCTGACCACTAGGACCCTCTTGATTTTAAAACTAAGGATGAGTTCTTGGTCCTAGTGGTCACGCATGGAGAGATCACTCTTCATTAAAGTCAACGAGAGATACAGTATGGTCACTTCTTCGCCAAGAATGGGGACCAGGCACCACAGATTAGTAGGGATCTCACCAGTGAGAACATCACAATGTGGACATATCTAAACATTAAAATCATTAAACACCTTCAAAAGAACCTCTTTGAGGGTTTCCATCACTCAATTAACCCTAAGCTTCATGTTAACTGCTTGCATTATCTCCGGTAGTCATCTGAAACTCATAAAACAAAGTTGTATTATTTGGGCATGGTATAGCACTGGTAGATGGCCACTGTGACTATGATGGCATTATTTGGGCTCTCTATGGTACGGTTATGTGGCAGTATATGGTAGTATTATTTAGGCATAGAAAAGCACTAAAGTATGGCAGGATTATGAAAGAAGTAAAGGGAGCCCCACTTTGGATTCTTGATAGATCTTGACTCATCCCTAACTCTAAGGCCTCATGTCCACGGGGAAAATCAGGCCCGCCGCGGATTCTTCATGCAGAATCCCGCAGCGAGTCCCTCCTTTCCCGCGGACATGAGGCTAAAAAGTAAACATTACTTACCTGTCCGGACGCTGCGGATCTGCCCTCCGTCGCGGCCGGATCTTCTTTCTTTGGCCCAACGGATGTGCTCGGCACACAGGCAGCAAGCCGCGCACATGCGCCGTGAACTCTTTCTTTTTTTGAACTCCGGCTCTCCCGCGTTCCCGTGCCAGAGAGCAGGAATTCATCTGCTGGTGTGCCGCGGATCTGGACGGCTTCCATAGGCATCAATAAAGTGGAGCATGCTGCGGGTGTTTCCCCGCACATGCAATCCGTGCCTCAAGGGAAAATGACATCCGCAGGTATTTAAATACCTGCGGGTGTCCAATGCATTCCTATGGGGCGTGGATCATGCGTGCGGGTGACCCGCTGCGGATCTGTCTCCGTGGACATGAGGCCTAAAACAATCAGCACATAGAGCGAAAATTTTCAGCAACTAATCTGTAGCAATTTTGAGAAATCCGCAGAATGCCTATCTATACTGCAGATTTAGGCTGTGGATTTCAACCCTTCAAATACAAGGGTTAAAACTCACGGCAGATCCACAAAACAAGCCATGAAAAAAAGGTGCACCGTTGCGGATGATGCGAAATTGGCCAATGTAGATTTTCAGCATAAGTGCTGCTGAATGCCCACAGCAGATTCCCAGGCTTTCCGCAGCAATTACCTGCAGATATGGCCAAATTGCTGCAGGCATTTCACAACAGAATGTCCACAGCAATTTAGCTGGAAATCCGTGGTAGTCATATCCGCACCTAAATAATTTGGATGCGTTTAAAATTGTGCATCAGTTGCAGAATTTAACCCTTGCATTTCAAGGGTTGAATTCTCCAGCAGAAATCGCAGCATATATAGACCTGTTGCAAATCGAGAATTCACAGCATTTTTGAAAAATGCTGCACACCACGTAAGGCTGCCTGTCCACGGGTGATGAACCACTGGCGATAAATCGCCGCAGATCACGCTCTGTGAAGCTTTCCATAGGGTTGCTATGGAAAGCGCAGTGCCGCGTCCACGAGCCAAGAATCATAGCGATTCTCTGCTCGCGGGATTTAAATCGTGGCATACTGCGATTGCCGCTATTCCCCGCGGTGAGCCTATCTATCAGATAGGCTCAACTCAGAGACCTGTCAGCGCTCTCCCTTCCTCCCCCACAGTGTAATATCGCTAGCGATATTCTGTCTCGGCCGTGGACAGGGGGCAGAGTACTTTTAAATCCCCTCCACATGGCTTATACTGGGTAGTCAACTGAATTTCCGCAGCGATTCTGCTAGCAGAAAATCTGTACTGGGCCATTGAAGGTGGCCAAATTCTTCCGACCCCGGATGAACACATAAGAAGTACCAAGGTGGCTCAAGTGTCAATGTTTTTGTAACCATTAGACTCATGGCAATTAGTGCTGCTTGTTAAAAGTTACAGTATGTTCGAGTTTTTTGAGCCCCAGCCCAGACTTTCATCCTGAGATAACACAATGCTGTCTTGATGCCGTCACGTAAGATGGGCAATCCATTACTGCTCTGGGTTGCTCCGCGGTAGTTACATTTGAGGAGTAGTAGTAGTAAAATTGCACCCTTGCAGAATCTTAATGTATTGCATTAGGCTGCCAAGTTGCATCATGGATTCCAATACTCATGGGTAGGTATTTTGTGTTCATATCCATCTATGCAATTTATTTATATTTTGCCTGTAATTTCAGAATCCATTATCTTTTCTCCGTTTCCTAGGATCTTCTCTAGTTAAGCTGCGCTGGGTTACAATATAGTGGATTTTTCTTTCCTAAATACATTTATTAAGGATGAAATGCATTGAGAATGAGATGTTTAATTGTTTCATCTTTAGTACTTCAATTTCTGAGAGTAAAAGATCTATAAATGTTTATAGGATTATACCCCCTGGCGCCCACATTATATTTCTAACCTCGTCTATCGCAGTACCTGAGATCATTTCACAGCCTCTCCTGACATCCATAGTCACTCCACATCTCTGCAGTTTATTCCAGATTTTCTATTCTGTTGACTCAGTACTTACACAGGTATATGCACAGGTATATGCGCACTTACATGGGGCTGTTGTGCATAAATAATGGGGATGAAAATTTGTGGGGATTATGTTAATTTGCCTCAAAATGGGCTTTCCTTCAAATTCTAGGGGCAACTAATATTTGTGCGTTTTTTTTTTCTCTGACATGCTATTATCGCAACTACATTGATAAATTCTAGAGATGAGCGAGCATACTCGATAAGGCAAACTACTCGAGCGAGTAGTGCCTTATTCGAGTACCTGCCCACTCGTCTCTAAAGATTCGGCTGCCGACGCGGGTGACAGGTGAGTTGCGGCGGTGAGAGGGGGGGGGAGTGAGAGATCTCCCCTCCGCTCCTCCCCGCTCTCCTCCGCCGCTCCCCGCCCCCTGCCGGCACCCGAATCTTTAGAGACGAGCGGGCAGGTACTCGAATAAGGCACTACTCGATCGAGTAGTTTGCCTTATCGAGTATGCTCGCTCATCTCTAATAAATTCCTCCTACAGGATGTGTTTTAAGGGTCCATTCACATGGGCATATGTATGTTGTGCCCAGGATTCTTGGGTGCCACTCACATTGGACAGCACATGAACACATGTCTGTGTCCGATCTGATACCCACGGGAATACCCAGATCTTGCATATCTGATTCTGGTCTGTGCCTAGAATAGGACGTGCCGTGGTCCGTGTGAAAAAAAAACGGCCATGTGTACAGCCTAATTGGCTGTAATGAGTGATATGTGCTGTCTGTGAAATACTTGGAGAGCGCATGGACAGGACATGTGAATGGGGATTTACTGATGTTCTGCATTTGGAATATCAGGAAACATGGTGAAATCAGGGTTGCATTATGCTTAAATTGCTTCTTATGGGAATAATGTTTCTAGTACCTTTGCAAATACTGAGAACATTCCTATGCAACTATGTTATTCACATCTATAACTAACGCCAACTTCAGCCAACAAGGGAAATTGCTTCTTAGAGCCTCCATCCATGCAGCATACACCAAAACCCTCTAAATGACACTAAAAATTAATAGCCACAAAAGTTTCGCCAGAAGTCATCAGCCGGTTGTGGCTAGGCACCATTATTATAGGTCCACCGTGGGATCCTTTTGTTTTCCAGTGGGCCAGTTCAACCCATAGCCTAAGATATGCCCTGTGGCATTTGGGTGATTAGTCAATCTTTAGGATTAGCATCTTCCTGCATAAGACGGTTGGCACACAGAGTAAATTCACTTCTACACCAAAGTTTCTTTTCCAACTATGTCCTGCCAGCTTTATTAGGCTTCACAGCACACCGGTCTCCGCAGCACTTTACATGAGCGTAAAGAATACATCCAATAGTAATAGCATCCAAAACTTCCCAAGCCATTGATCTGCACACGGTGCATCTCTTACCTTGTGCATTGTGGCTCCCACAGGTTGCATCACCTGTTTCTTCACCAGACCGTGAGCCACAACTGAGAGACCCACACCTCTTTTTAACAAACCGTGGACTCCAAAGCCGAGAACAACTCTTCTCTGCTAACCATTTCCCTGAAATATGGCCCCCAGTAGGCTAAGGTGGCTACTAAAGTGGCCACTATAGTGGCTCCTCTACCAGCTTATATTGTATCTCTGTGCACTTCTGCTTTTAGTCAGGGAGCCAACAAATGTTTATCTCCTGGATACTGTATTAATCTTTTTGAAAAAGAATCCTAGTGTGCCCCATCACATCTATATTACTGAGGCTTTCTCCTCTAGAAACATTAGCACAATGGGAATATTCAGAGGCTTATGGAAGCTCTATACAGTGACACATGTAGTATCTACATATACATAAGGCCTCAGTCAGACGAGCGCTGTTTTCTCGCTATTAGCGGTGCACAGAACGTACTTCTAATAGGAACCAATAGGTCCCTATAGAAGCGTTCACTTGAGAGAATGTTAAGAGCGCTGAATGAGGGCACCTATCAAAAGATAGGACATGCGAGCACAAACTCGCATGCCGGTTCCGAGGTGCGTGCAAAGATAGGGCATGTCCTATCCTTTCTATGTGCTTTCCATAGGTTCCTATGACCTCGGATCGTGTGAATGGGCTACTGCAAGTAGCTTGAAGTAGCCCGTTCACGCGATCTTTACAGCACCTTAGCCGCAATCTGTTCTCATGGCTGTAGTGCGCGAAAACAACGCTTGTCTGAATGAGGCCTAGTAGTAACTTCTCAGAACTTTATCGGGTACCATAAAGACTCTATACACACTCCATAGTGCCTTTGGACATTCCCTTTAGGGTGCTTTCACACTGCATGATTTTGCTATAGTGGATTCGCCATTGCAAATCTACCAGTGATTTTGATGTAAAATTGTATTAATATCCATGTCAGACATGCAGGTTTTGGCGCTGATAGCTTCCACCTGGAATATGATGGCCGTATGGAAGCCCCCACATAGTGGTTTCCAACATACGGCTCTCTATTTGTAAGGAAGCTTAGAACGTCCAGCATGCTCTTTCAGTCAACGTATATCAAAGCATGCTGGGAGTTGTAGTTTCACAATGAAAGGAGACCTTTACCCTATTATATATGTTTAACATGGGGTTTCAGAAACCTGTTGAAAGGAGAGACCGTTCAACCGCTCTCTGCAAGACATAATTATTTCCTTCTGAGCAGACCAGCATATTCCTGCTATTTACACTCTTTATGTCGGACAACTTTCAGACATGACATTTCACACTAAATGTGATGTTTGGGCCTTGACTAATTTGAGGATAGTCATTTTTTTTCAAGGATGGAACTCATTTTCTGCTCTCCGTCATGCTGGAATGTACTATCGTGCAGAGCTGGGGTTATATAATTTAAATAACCGTCTCTTCCATTATTAATCCTAATACTCTATTTAGCTTTTAATAATCCCACAGAAAGTAATTGCACAGAATTTGCATTTTTCTTGGGTTTAGAAAAAACATTGTTATATTAGTTTTCAAATTCTTTCACCATCGGAGTCTGTTTTATAAATACATTGTCATATTTTATGCTATTACAGAATGTCATTTATTAACTTTTCAGTGATTATCAGCCGCAGCCACATTCACTTCACATATTTATAAAAATATCCAGGGTGGTTTAAGGAGAGGCTGACCCCTGCTTCTTATAATGCTGAGATAGAGGGAGTCATAGCATCCACTCCATGATTACTTCCCCTCCTCAACCCCTATTCAGCGTAGTTGAATGGGAGTCACATGACAAATATCCTGCCCTTATGTAAATGAATATGACTACTATAATACTGCCCTCCTATCTATTTCCTGTGGACAATAGTATAAGTACTATATTACCCCTCTATCTATAGGAATATAACTCTATAATACTGCCCCCTATACCTGAAGCTTTACTTCTATATTACTGCTCCCTAAGTACAAGAATATAACTACTATAAAATTGTCCCTTTGTACAAGAATATAACTACTATAATACTGCCTCCTATGTACAAGAATATAACTACTATAATACTGCCCCCTATGTACAAGAATATAGCTACTATAATACTGATCCTATGTACAAGAATATAACTACTATAATACTGCCCCTATGTACAAGAATATAACTACTATAATATTGCCTCCTATGTACAAGAATGTAACTACTGTAATACTGCCCCTATGTACAAGTATACAACTACTATAATACTGCCCCCTGTGTACAAGAATATATCTACCATAATACTGCCTCCTATGTACAAGAATATAACTACTATAATACTGCCCCCTATGTACAAGTATATAGCTACTATAATACTGCCCCCTATGTACAAGAATATAACTACTATAATACTGTCTATATGTACAAGACTATAACTACTATAATACTGCCCTCTATGTAGAAGAATATAGCTACTATAATACTGTCTCCTATGTACAAGAATATAACTACTATAATACTGCCCCTATGTACAAGAATATAACTACTATAATACTGCCCCCTATGTACAAGAATGTAACTACTGTAATACTGCCCCTATGTACAAGTATACAACTACTATAATACTGCCCCCTGTGTACAAGAATATATCTACCATAATACTGCCTCCTATGTACAAGAATATAACTACTATAATACTGCCCCCTATGTACAAGTATATAGCTACTATAATACTGCCCCCTATGTACAAGAATATAACTACTATAATACTGTCTATATGTACAAGACTATAACTACTATAATACTGCCCTCTATGTAGAAGAATATAGCTACTATAATACTGTCTCCTATGTACAAGAATATAACTACTATAATACTGCCCCTATGTACAAGAATATAACTACTATAATACTGCCCCCTATGTACAAGAATAGAACTACTATAATATTGTTTCTATGTACAAGAATATAGCTACTATAATACTGCCTCCTACGTACAAAATTATAACTACTGTAATACTGCCTCCTACGTACAAGAATATAACTACTATAATACTGCCTCCTACGTACAAAATTATAACTACTGTAATACTGCCTCCTATGTACAAGAATATAACTACTACAATACTGGCTCCAATGTACAAGAATATAACTACTATAATACTGCCCCTATGTATAAGTATATAACTACTATAATATTGCTCCTATGTACAAGAATATAACTACTATAATACTGCCCCTATGAACAAGAATATAACTACTATAATACTGCCCCCTATGTACAGGAATATAACTACTATAATACTGCTCCTATGTACAAGAATATAACTACTATAATACTGTCCCCTATGTATAAGAATATAGCTACTATAATACTGCCTCCTATGTAAAAGAATATAGCTACTATAATACTGGCTCCAATGTACAAGAATATAACTACTATAATACTGCCCCTATGTATAAGTATATAACTACTATAATATTGCTCCTATGTACAAGAATATAACTACTATAACACTGCCTCCTATGTACAAGAATAGAACTACGATAATAATGCTTCCTATGTCAAGAATAGAACTACTATAATACTGCCCCCTATGTACAAGAATAGAACTACTATAATACTGCCTCCTATGTACAAGAATATAACTACTATAATACTGCCACCTATATACAAGAATATAACTACTATAATACTGCTCCTATGTACAAGAATATAACTACTATAATACTGCCCCCTATGTACAAGAATATAACTATTATAATACTGCCTCCTGTGTACAAGAATATAACTACTATAATACTGTCCCCTATGTACAAGAATATAACTACTATAACACTGCCTCCTATGTACCAGAATATAACTACTATAAAACTGTTCCCTATGTACAGGAATAAAACTACTATAATACTGCCCCCTATGTACAAGAATAGAACTACTATAATACTGCCCCCTATGTACAGGATTAGAACTACTATAATGTTGCTCCTATGTACAAGAATATAAATACTATAATACTGCGTCCTATGTACAAGAATATAACTTCTATAATACTGCCCCCTATGTACAAGAATATAACTACTATAATACTGCCCCTATGTACAAGTATATAACTACTATAATACTGCTCCCTATGTACAAGAATATAACTACTATACTACTGCCTCCTATGTACAAGAATATAACTACTATAATACTGCCCCGTATGTACAAGAATATAACTACTATAATACTGCTTCTATGTACAAGAATATAACTACTATAATACTGCCCCCTATGTACAAGAATATAACTACTATAATACTCTCCCCTATGTACAAGACTATAACTACTATAATACTGCCCCCTATGTACAAGAATATAACTACTATAATACTGCCCCCTATGTACAAGAATATAACTACTATAATACTGCCCCCTATGTGCAACAATAAAACTACTATAATACTGCCCCCTATGTACGAGAATATAACTACTATAATACTGTCCCCTATGTACAAGAATATAACTACTATACTACTGCCTCCTATGTACAAACATATAACTACTATAATACTGCCCCCTATGTACAAGAATATAACTACTATAATACTGCCCCCTATGTACAAGAATATAACTACTATAATACTGCCCCCTATGTACAAGAATATAACTACTATAATACTGCCCCCTATGTACAAGAATATAACTACTATAATACAGCCTCCTATGTACAAGAATATAACTACTATAATACTGCCCCCTATGTACAAGACTATAACTACTATAATACTACCCCCTATGTACAAGAATATAACTACTATAATACTGCCCCCTATGTACAAGAATATAACTACTATAATACAGCCTCCTATGTACAAGAATATAACTACTATAATACTGCCCCCTATGTACAAGACTATAACTACTATACTAATGCCTCCTATGTACAAGACTATAACTACTATAATACTGCCCCCTATGTACAAGAATATAACTAGTATAATACTGCCCCCTATGTACAAAAATATAACTACTATAATACTGCCCCCTATGTACAAGAATATAACTACTATAATACTGCCCCCTATGTACAAGAATAGAACTACTATAATCCCATGTTTATTTGTTTACTCTAAAATCATGAAATCAATCTCTGAGTAGAATAATAAATCTAAATGTGTCCAATAATCATTAGTGCACAAACCCCCAGTTGCTGATCCTGGATTCTCTCACTCTACTTATTTATTTCCCTAAACTGGACGATATTAAATAAAGTGAATTGTGATGGAATATGAAGTGACTGCTTTTTTCCTTTGAGGCAAAAATAATCTGCCAGCTCAAGGATATGCCTCCTTCTCATCTCCGCATGATGACACTAAGACATGGAGGTCGATGGGCCATGGCGCACTCACAGCAGGGGCATACAGACAGAAGACATTGAAGCCCCATTAAGTTTGTCCCAACCACTGAGGGGTGACATACGAGTGTGGATGGCTCCACAGGTCTGTAACTTCATCTAGCTTGATATATCTGAGCAGCCAAACCTCAAATACACCACATCCAATGAACTTTACGTACACTGAACTTGCAAGTAAATAGTTAATAGCATCAATAATGTCTCTAATGTCATGGGGATATCTGACAGTATTCAGACTGATCTCACAATACCTTACAATATGTCATGATATCCTGAGCAGCATGTTAAAATGGAAATACATATATCTATACAGACCTAGATGAGCTTAGCTTGTCATTGGGAATAATTCACCTTGCTATCCATTGAGGATTCACAACTCTGGCCAACCAATTCTTTTGTATGGCCTTCTTGTAATACCCTACTTATCCTTTAGTGGTCACTGCAGGAAAATTGTGCAAGAGATGTACGGGAATAGAAAAGATGTGCTGCTGGGATTTGTTGTTTCATGGGTTTCCAGCAGTGCAGCCCCACAGGTGGGGGTTGATTAATCTTGCTGGGTGTGGATTTCTCCAGCCAACCAATCAACATCGGTCTGCTGGTCATATATACCAGCACTCTGTTAGAGGCTGCTGCACTTTCCTGTTTGTTCAGTGTGAACGGTGTCATGTTCTTATGTGTGTGGTGTGACTAGTCCTGTTCAGAGTGCATGGTGTGCTATGTTGCATGTAAATCTCTGGCGTGTTGCTGTGAATTGTGTTCAGTCCTGCTGTATTTTTTTGTTATCTTGGTCTAAGTAGGTCCTTCGGTTCCAGCGCGGGGCCGTCCTTGTCGGGACGATCGCCCTACATGCAGGCAGGTCTGAGATTTTGAGGACTGCCTGGCTTGAGAAATCCGCACACAGCTAGCTCAATCAACCCCCACCAGTGAGGATTGGGCTTCGCTGGAACCTAAGAAAGGGTGGCTGACATTTATCTATCTAGGTGCAAATCTGTATGGTAATTGGTAAACTGAATTCAGTGTCTTATGATGCATAGTGGCACCACTAGGTTTAGGGACCGTATGTCAGGGATGTTGAGTCCGCCATGGAGTTTGGTTTGCTGGAGGATTTAAAAGGAAATTTTAGATTTTTTTTTAATTAGCCAAAATAAAGGTTCTATACAGAAAGTTCACTCTCTTTTCATCTTTTGGAGGTAATTAGATTATAAGAGGTTGTAGCAAGTATAACAACCTGGAAAACTATCACCTTAAGGTAACTGTCTCGCCTTAGAAAGGTCAAGGGGAAGCAAGTGAGTGTCAAGAACTCTGGAAATGATCTAAGAGGAAATGAATGAAAATATGTCTATAGAAAACAAAAAAGGCAGAGCGTTTTCTTGGATAGTACCACTGACAACTGGCAAAATAAAAGCAGCTAAAAACTTGCTCACCTTAATTAGGTGGTAAGCCAGGGTGGAGAGCTATATCCAGAAACCACAGTAATTGTTCTCCAAGATGATACCAATCTGTTTTAATGACGTCCAGAAAGACTTGTTTCAGAGCGGATTGCTCCTTCCTCCGTTACAGACAACAGCCTAAATCAACAACGCAAAGCCATCCATATATAATAATACTTAAATAGTTGAAACAATATAAACAGTACTGAACAACACCAGTGTACACGACCGGAATCCAGAGAATATTTATGATTAGTACTGTACGACTTTCATGTTTTCTCTCTTCTGTGTTTTAGGCTGCATTCCCACGAACTTATATCGGCTCGGTTTTCACGCCGAGCCGATATACGTCGTCCTCATGTGCAGGGGGAGGAGGATGGAAGAGCCAGGAGCAGGAACTGAGCTTCCGCCCCCTCTCTGCCTCCTCTCTGCCCCTCTGCACTATTTGCAATGGGGAGATGCGGGGCGGGGCTAATTCTCTGAGCTTAGCCCCGCCCGGCCCGCCTCCTTTCATTGCAAATAGTGCAGAGGGGTGGAGAGGAGGCAGAGAGGGGGCGGGAGCTCAGTTCCTGCTCCTGGCACTTCCATCCTCCCCACCCCCCCGCAGATGAGGTTGACGTATATCGGCTTGGCGTGAAAACCGAGCCGATATACATTCGTGTGAATGCAGCCTTAAGGTGTATTTTTAGTATTTTTAGCTAACATATTCCTTACAGTATTTGGCTATGCTTACTAACCTTATGCTTATTTTAGTACTTTTTTGGTACGTGTTATTCTTTTTGTATCGTATTCTCTTATTACTGTTTATATACTATTTATACACATTTGCTGTTTTTATTTTCTTTGCATCTTGATATATACCATTTATTTGTGTTTTTTCCCCCAATTTTTACTTGATTTGTATACAGTTGTTTTTGATTGTTTTAATTACATCCTGTATCATCTCAAGGAATAATATTGACATTTGCATTATATATGTGGCCACGCTCTGCCAATTAGTCGCTTGCAATTGCAGCAGACAATCTGCCGATTATTTAGTCGCCTGTATGTGCGCTGCTTCACCGCTACCACAGGGCACCCAAGCCATTGCTGGGACACTGTCAGGCCTGAATGTAAGTCTTTACTTGTGTAGTTCAATATTGTTTATATTACCTATTACTTCCTGTGGATGCTCATTATATTATTTTATTTAGAGTTTGGCAGAAACCCCTATCTTTTTTAGGTATCTATAGATGACTTTGGAGTTGTTGATTTAGTATGTTGTCTATAACAGAGGAAGGAGCAATTCACTCTGAAATGTGTCTTTCTGGACTTCATTAAAACTTAATGTTATCATCATTCTGGATTTATTATTATCCTTGGAGGACCGCAACTACTGTGCTTTCTGGATATGAATGAAAATATGTAACTTATGCATTGTGTAAGTTCTGGTATTTCCACCAATAACTTATGCAGTGCATGAGAAATACTTGGTGAATATGGTGCTACACAAAAGCACCACTTAGTGACATAGAAGACATCTATCTATCTCATATCTATCTATCTATCTATCTATCTATCTATCTATCTATCTATCTATCTATCTATCTATCTATCTATCTATCTATCTATCTATCTCATATCTATCTATCTCATATCTATCTATCTTACATCTATCTCATATCTATCTATCTATCCATCCTCAATTCTATCTATCTATTATCTATCTATTTATCTATCTATCCATCTATCTCATATCTATATCATATCTATCTATCTCATATCTATCTATCCATCCTCAATTCTATCTATCTATCTATTATCTATCTATCTCATATCTATCTATCTATCCATCCTCAATTCTATCTATCTATCTATTATCTATCTATCTCATATCTATCTATCTATCCATCCTCAATTCTATCTATCTATCTATCTATCTATCCATATCTATCTATCTCTCTTCTATCTATTATCTATCTATCTATCTATCTATCTATCTATCTATCTATCTCATATCTATCTATCTATCTATCTATCTATCTATCTATCTATCTATCTATCTATCTATCTCATATCTATCTATCCATCCCCAATTCTATCTATCTATCTCATATCTATCTATTTATCTTCTATCTATCCTCAATTCTATCTATCTATCTATCTATCTATCTATCTATCTATCTATCTCTCTCATATCTATCTATCATTCCATCTCTCTCTCTCATTGTCTGTCTGTCTTGGTCTCCCATGATTTGGATATTTACACCAAATCTGTATCTTTTCAGCAATATTGAATTGCTATCAAGCAAGAAAGGGCATTTTCGGTATATAATTAATCTGGAATTGGTCTCTTTTCAGTGATATCATCTATTTATTTTTTAACGCTGCACATTTAGCTTCTCTCTAATATTCATTACACATTTCCACCTCGGGGGTTTTTCTTTACATACTAATGGAAACTGAATATTTAGGGCAAGATTAGAAGTCATGCTGTGTGACTTAAACAGATTTTGCCCAGCACTGAACAATCCATGAAAAATTTGAGCTGAGCATTTTGGGGAGTTTTAAGAATTGTATAGTAAGATGTGTGAATTTAGGAGTCAGCAAAAATGGCTCAAATTGCAAAAAATCTTTTAAAAGCGCTGCACTGCGCAAAATATATATGTCCACAAATAACATGTTTTCTCTTCCTTTAGCCATTTCATTATTGACAAATACGTACTGTGACAGATGAGCTACTGTAGTGGGATTTTTGAGCCACTAGGGGGCTATATGTCAGGAGAATGGACAGTGGAGAAGGGTTTTTCGCTCCTGTGGAGCTGCCTGATTATGATCTATGTGACAGGCTTGCTAAAAAGAGGTGTGAGGCTCTCAGTTATGGCTCCCATTCTAAAAGAAAAAGGCTCTGTTCCTGGAGAGAGGTAGGCTATGCAAAGGGCCTGTAGGAGCCACAAGGCTTGAGAGGGGAGGAGATGCACACTGTGCTGGTTTATGATGCCTGAAGTTTTGGAGTGTAATGGGGTTGGACATGAAGGGATGTGCCACATTTTGTTATCTTGATTTCTTATTTTTAGACATGGTATGTTTTTATTTGTGTATAGCTGTGGACGCAGACTGACCTCTAGTGGTAACTCAGTGTTACTGCTGTTGGTTCCTTTTGCAATATAAGTGTAAACTATTTTGTGATAGGCTGTTGGAAGATCACATGTCTAGAAAGGTCTCAAAAGTTCTGGTGCACTAGATAAAAAGTGTGTATATGCAGTGTCAGGTCAGAACGTATGCCAGCTGACATGTGAAAAGGAAGAGGCAGCTGCCGGTTAGGATTCTGTACCGGGCCCCTGGTATGACCTTGCATACTGAAGAGAGAGGAAGGAATGGCTGCCAGCTAGCTTCCATACCAGGCCTCCTGGCATGGCCCACATACAAGAGTCAGTTTCCGGCATGTGAGCTCTGCGCAAGGAGTTGCTTCCTAGTGCCGAACCCGCGAACAGGGGTCTGCATTGCTTGAGGAGCCTGATGTTTGCCTCTTTGTGTCCCATCACAGCCAGAAATAAGGGAAAGAGGACTAAAGCAAGGACTCTAGTTGTTGTAAGTCTTGTATATCCTGGATGTTTGCTTGTCCTACAAAGAACTGTTACTGCCTGCCCAGTAATTCTTCATGAATTGGAGGTCCACTATGAGTTATATTTACAACAGACTGTATAGTTATCGTAAGAACACAACTTCTGAATTATCAGATGTATAAAGCAGATCCAGAGACTTTGTTATTTGTTTTACTGTTTATTAAATTTAAGAAGCAAGATGTCGGACCTCCAGCACGTTATTTGTCATAAGTCACTGACTATCCTATCCTGTGATAGGGTCTATTATAACAAGTATGGCCCGCCACTATCAGTACCCACAGATTTGAACCAAGAGTCTTCTATGGTCATCAGCCCACAGCTCCGAACCTGCTATAGAACCCGATCTCCACCCAGAAGCCCCTTTCAGGGTTGCAAGGCCTTGCTGGTAGATTGACTTCTTACTAGACATTAACAGGAGCTCTAACAACCAGGATTTGTTTTTGGTGCACTGTAAATGTGTGAAATACTTGCTGCGATGAAGCAATAAAGCTTGCAGGCGCCAGGGTGAAGAATGTTCCTTGTGGGGAATTCGGTTCCTGTGCATGTGCAAACTGTCTTGTGCAGAAAGATGACAGTCCAACGGCATGACTAATCCCCGACTTCACAGTACCTGAACCAATAATTGGCAGCAAAGCATGCCACATATCTTTAATACATTTGGCACATTCTACAACCACACCTCACATTCTCAGGTGTACATTTCAAAGGTGGGTGCCATCTACTCACTGAGGGGACATAAATTAGTCTTTACAAGACAAAGAAACTCTGCTTAAGACATATGGTATTAGTCAAAGCTAGCAGGAGAACGTAGATTATTATTTTAACGTGCCAGTACTTCCAGGGAGCTGTACAAATGAAAAGCAAAGGTTTAACATTAGAGATGAGCGAACGTACTCGTCCGAGCTTGATATTCGTGCGAATATTAGGGTGTTCGGGATACTCGTTACTCGTAACAAGTACCACGCGGTGTTCCGGTTACTTTCAGTTTCCTCTCTGAGACGTTAGCGCACTTTTCTGGCCAATTGAAAGACAGGGAAGGCATTACAACTTCCCCCTGTGACGTTCAAGCCCTATACCACCCCCCTGCTGTGAGTGGCTGGGGAGATCTGATGTCACCCGAGTATAAAAATCGGCCCCTCCCGCGGCTCGCCTCAGATGCCTTGTGAGTTAGCTGAGGGAAAGTACTATCGTGCTGGTGCTGCTGTAGGGAGAGCGTTAGGAGTCAGTGTAGGCTTCAAGAACCCCAACGGTCCTTCTCAGGGCCACATCTAATAGTGTGCAGTACTGTGTTAGCACTGTATTTTATTTTATTTTTTCAAAATTGGATCTGCAGAGCATTGCGCCCTGCAATAGGGACAGAAGTGGTGGTTAGGCAGGGAGAATGTTAGCAGTGAGTGTAGGCTTCAAGAACCCCAACGGTCCTTTCTAGGGCCACATCTATCCGTGTGCAGTACTGTCCAGGCTGCTGTTAGCAGTGTTGCATTTTTTTTTTTTTTCTCAAAACCGGCTGTGCAGACCATTGCACCCGGCATTAATACTACAGGGATAGAATTGTGTAGGCAGGGCCAGAAGACATACATTATTCATTGAATAGACGCAGTGTGGCTTGGCCTTTGAAAAACAAGGGAAAAAATTCTATTTCGCCTGCCTCTGACAGTCCTCAGGGCTCTGGGTACGTGTGTGCTGCGTGCAGAACGTTAAAAAAAATCAGACGCAGCCAGCTACGTTTTACTGCAGGCTTGCGCCAATTTTTTTCCTGCATGGGAAATCCCTGATCTGCTGTAGCGAATAACTTTGCATCACTGCAGTTCTCTGACACATTTGCAGGGCCACAACACAGTTATTAAACTTAGTAGTATTCATTGAATACACGCAGTGTGGCTTGTCCTTTGAAAAACAAGGGAAAAAATTCTATTTTGGCTGCAGGCTTGCGCCAATTTCTTTCCTGCATGGGAAATCCCTGATCTGCTGGAGCGAATAACTTTGCATCACTGCAGTTCTCTGACACATTTGCAGGGCCACAACACAGTTATTAAACTTAGTAGTATTCATTAAATACACGCAGTGTGGCTTGTCCTTTGAAAAACCAGGGAAAAAATTATATTTTGGCTGCAGGCTTGCACCAATTTCTTTCCTGCATGGGAAATCCCTGATCTGCTGGAGCGAATAACTTTGCATCACTGCAGTTCTCTGACACATTTGCAGGGCCACAACACAGTTATTAAACTTAGTAGTATTCATTGAATACACGCAGTGTGGCTTGTCCTTTGAAAAACAAGGGAAAAAATTCTATTTTGGCTGCAGGCTTACGCCAATTTCTTTCCTGCATGGGAAATCCCTGATCTGCTGTAGCGAATAACTTTGCATCACTGCAGTTCTCTGACACATTTGCAGGGCCACAACACAGTTATTAAACTTAGTAGTATTCATTGAATACACGCAGTGTGGCTTGTCCTTTGAAAAACAAGGGAAAAAATTATATTTTGGCTGCAGGCTTGCGCCAATTTCTTTCCAGCATGGGAAATCCCTGATCTGCTGTAGCGAATAACTTTGCATCACTGCAGTTCTCTGACACATTTGCAGGGCCACAACACAGTTATTAAACTTAGTAGTATTCATTGAATACACGCAGTGTGGCTTGTCCTTTGAAAAACAAGGGAAAAAATTCTATTTTGGCTGCAGGCTTGCACCAATTTTTTCCTGCATGGGAAATCCCTGATCTGCTGGAGCGAATAACTTTGCATCACTGCAGTTCTCTGACACATTTGCAGGGCCACAACACAGTTATTAAACTTAGTAGTATTCATTGAATACACGCAGTGTGACTTGTCCTTTGAAAAACAAGGGAAAAAATTCTATTTTGGCTGCAGGCTTGCGCCAATTTCTTTCCTGGCTTGGAAATCACTGGTAATACAGCATGCTGAGGGGTAGGGGTAGGCCTAGAGGACGTGGACGCGGCCGAGGACGCGTAGGCCCAAGTGAGGGTGTGGGCACAGGCCGAGCTCCTGATCCACGTGTGTCGCAGCTGACTGCTGCGCGATTAGGAGAGAGGCACGTTTCTGGCGTCCCCACATTCATCGCCCAATTAATGGGTCCACGCGGGAGACCTTTATTAGAATATGAGCAGTGTGAGCAGGTCCTGTCATGGATGGCAGAAAGTGCTTCGAGCAAGCTATCATCCACCCACAGTTCTGCGCCGTCCAGTGCTGCAAATCCGAATCCTCTGTCTGCTGCTCCTCCTTCCTCCCAGCCTCCTCACTCCACTACAATGACACATGCTCAGGAGCGGGAAGACTCCCAGGAACTGTTCTCGGGCCCCTGCTCAGATTGGGCAGCAGTGGTTCCTCTCCCACCAGAGGAGTTTATCGTCACTGATGCACAACCATTGGAAAGTTCCCGGGGTCCGGGGGATGAGGCTGGGGACTTCCGGCAACTGTCTCAAGACCTTTCAGTGGGTGAGGAGGACGATGACGATGAGACACAGTTGTCTTGCAGTGAGGTAGTAGTAAGGGCAGTAAGTCCGAGGGAGGAGCGCACAGAGGATTCGGAGGAAGAGCAGCAGGACGATGAGGTGACTGACCCCACCTGGTGTGCAACGCCTACTCAGGACAGGTCTTCAGAGGGGCAGGCAAGGGCAGCAGCAGGGCAGGTTGCAAGAGGCAGTGCGGTGGCCAGGGGTGGAGGCAGGGCCAGACCGAATAATCCACCAACTGTTTCCCAAAGCGCACCCTCGCGCCATGCCACCCTGCAGAGGCCGAGGTGCTCTAAGGTCTGGCAGTTTTTCACAGAGACGCCTGACGACCGACGAACAGTGGTGTGCAACCTTTGTCATGCCAAGATCAGCCGGGGAGCCACCACCAACAGCCTCACCACCACCAGCATGCGCAGACATATGATGGCCAAGCACCCCACAAGGTGGGACGAAGGCCGTTCACCGCCTCCGGTTTGCACCGCTGCCTCTCCCCCTGTGCCCCAACCTGCCACTGAGATCCAACCCCCCTCTCTGGACACAGGCACTACCGTCTCCTGGCCTGCACCCACACCCTCACCTCCGCTGTCCTCGGCCCCATCCACCAATGTCTCGCACCACACAGTCCAGCCGTCGCTAGCGCAAGTGTTGGAGCGCAAGCGCAAGTACGCCGCCACGCACCCGCACGCTCAATCGTTAACCGTCCACATAGCCAAATTTATCAGCCTTGAGATGCTGCCGTATAGGGTTGTGGAAACGGAGGCTTTCAAAGCTATGATGGCGGCGGCGGCCCCGCGTTCCCAGTCGCCACTACTTTTCCCGATGTGCCGTCCCAGCCCTGCACGACCACGTCTCCCGCAACATTGTACGCGCCCTCACCAATGCGGTTAGTGGCAAGGTCCACTTAACTACGGACACGTGGACAAGCACAGGCGGGCAGGGCCACTGCATCTCCCTGACGGCACATTGGGTGAATTTAGTGGAGGCTGGGACAGAGTCAGAGCCTGGGACCGCTCACGTCCTACCCACCCCCAGAATTGCGGGCCCCAGCTCGGTGGTTGTATGTTCGGCGGTGTATGCTTCCTCCACTAAAGCACCCTCCTCCTCCTCCTCCTCCTCCTCAACCTCTGTCTCGCAATCTAGATGTGTCAGCAGCAGCAGGACGTCGCCAGCAGTCGGTGTCGCGCGGCGTGGCAGTACAGCGGTGGGCAAGCGTCAGCAGGCCGTGCTGAAACTACTCAGCTTAGGAGATAGGAGGCACACGGCACACGAACTGCTGCAGGGTCTGACAGAGCAGACCGACCGTTGGCTTGCGCCGCTGAGCCTCCAACCGGGCATGGTCGTGTGTCACAACGGCCGTAACCTGGTGGCGGCTCTGCAGCTCGGCAGCCTCACGCACGTGCCATGCCTGGCCCACGTCTTTAATTTGGTGGTTCAGCGCTTTCTGAAAAGCTACCCACGCTTGTCAGACCTGCTCGTAAAGGTGCGCCGGCTCTGCGCACATTTCCGCAAGTCCCACACGGACTCTGCCACCCTGCAACATCGGTTTAATCTGCCAGTGCACCGACTGCTGTGCGACGTGCCCACACGGTGGAACTCTACGCTCCACATGTTGGCTAGGCTCTAAGAGCAGCGTAGAGCTATAGTGGAATACCAACTCCAACATGGGCGGCGCAGTGGGAGTCAGCCTCCTCAATTCTTTTCAGAAGAGTGGGCCTGGTTGGCAGACATCTGCCAGGTCCTTCGAAACTTTGAGCAGTCTACCCAGGTGGTGAGCGGCGATGCTGCAATCATTAGCGTCACCATTCCTCTGCTATGCATCTTGAGAAGTTCCCTGCAAACCATAAAGGCAGCCGCTTTGTGCTCGGAAACAGAGCCGGGGGAAGACAGTATGTCGCTGGATAGTCAGAGCACCCTCCTGTCTATATCTCAGCGCGTTCAGGAGGAGGAGGAGGAGCATGAGGAGGATGAGGAGGAGGGGGAAGAGACAGCTTGGCCCACTGCTGACGGTACCCATGCTGCTTGCCTGTCATCATTTCAGCGTGTATGGCCTGAGGAGGAGGAGGAGGAGGATCCTGAAAGTGATCTTCCTAGTGCGGACAGCCATGTGTTGCGTACAGGTACCCTGGCACACATGGCTGACTTCATGTTAGGATGCCTTTCTCGTGACCCTCGCGTTACACGCATTCTGGCCACTACGGGTTACTGGGTGTACACACTGCTCGACCCACGCTATAAGGAGAACCTTCCCACTCTCATTCCCGAAGAGGAAAGGGGTTCGAGAGTGTTGCTATACCACAGGACCAAGCTGATGGTAAAATTCCCATCCGACAGCGCTAGTGGCAGAAGGCGCAGTTCCGAGGGCCAGGTAACATAGTAACATAGTATGTAAGGCCGAATGAAGACATTGTCCATCTAGTCCAGCCTGCCTATCCTACTGTGTTGATCCAGAGGAAGGCAAAAAAAAAGGTAGCAGGGGAATTGCGGAGATCGAGCAGCATGTACAGCCCAGGCAGTGCAACAGTCTTTAAGGGCCTGGACAGCTTTATGGCTCCCCAGCAAGACTGTGTCACCGCTCCCCAGTCAAGGCTGAGTCGGCGGGAGCACTGTAAAAGGATGGTGAGGGAGTACGTAGCCGATCACACGACCATCCTCCGTGACGCCTCTGCCCCCTACAACTACTGGGTGTCGAAGCTGGACACGTGGCCTGAACTAGCGCTGTATGCCCTGGAGGTGCTTGCTTGTCCTGCGGCTAGCGTCTTGTCGGAGAGGGTGTTTAGTGCGGCTGGGGGAATCATCACAGATAAGCGTACCCGCCTGTCAACCGACAGTGCCGACAGGCTAACACTCATCAAGATGAACAAAGCCTGGATTTCCCCAGACTTCTCTTCTCCACCAGCGGACAGCAGCGATACCTAAGCAATACGTAGGCTGCACCCGCGGATGGAAGCATAGTTCTCTCTCACCATCCAAAACGGGGACATTTCTGCTTCATCAATCTGTGTATAATATTTCTCCTCCTCCTCCTGCTCCTCCTCCTGAAACCTCACGTAATCACGCTGAACGGGCAATTTTTCTTAGGGCCACAAGGCTCACTCATATAATTTTTCTAAAAATTTTTTAGACGTTTCAATGCTCTTAAAAGCGTTGGAACTTTAACTTGAACCAATTTTTCGTTCAACTGGGCTGCCTCCAGGCCTAGTTACCACTTAAGCCACATTAACCAAAGCGATTAATGGGTTTCACCTGCCATCTTGGTTGGGCATGGCCAATTTTTGCTGAGGTACATTAGTACTGTTGGTACACCAATTTTTTTGGGCCCTCACCTACAGTGTAATCATAGCAATTTCTATGTTCTTCGCCTGCAGTCATGGTACAGAAAGGTGTGTGCGGTTGGCCTACACTTTAGCTACATAAATGTAACTTGGGACTTGGCTATACTGCAGCTACTGAAATGGAACTAAGACTGCGCTCCCACTATACTGCTGCTTCGGAATTGTTCCTGGGGCCTGTTTAGGCTGCTACTATTACTTAAATGGAACTTAGACTATGCTCCTCCTATACTGCTGCTTCGGAATTGTTACTGGGGCCTGTCTTGAGTGCTACTATTACTGAAATGGAACGAAGACTGCGCTCCCACTATACTGCTGCTTCGGAATTGTTACTGGGGCCTGTCTTGAGTGCTACTATTACTGAAATGGAACTAATACTGTGCTCCCCCTATAATGCTGCTAGTGATATGTTAGTGGGGCCTGTCCTAATGCTACGGCTGAAATGTTATGAATTCTGGGCTCTGCCTATACCGCTGCTAATGGTATGTCTCTGGGGTGTGGAAACAGAGTCTTCCCAAAGACATGATGGCGGCGAGGCCATTTCCCACCAACGCGGTTACTGTTAAGGTGCTTATAACCACGGACACGTGGAGAGGACACGTAGTGCCTCAAAAACATCCCCCTCCTCCTCCAACAATGAAAACATTCTTGGCAAATGCCTTTGCATTGGTTCGTCTGGTGGCAGTCCAAGAATTTCACCTTTACCGACACAACAAGAGAGCCCCCCCACCATCCCCCCGCCACGGCCCACTTAATCCTGGCCACATTCCGAAAACCAACAAAATACAACCGTGCTACTAGGTCCGCAGTCACCACCACATTACCACCAACGCGGTTACTGTTAAGGTACATATTACCAGTCTGACTGGGGCATACAGACACCTTGACAGAATGAATAGTGTGTGGCACATAGGTTCCCCATTGCTATGCCCACGTGTGCATCTCCTGATGGAGGTGGCACAGGATTGGATTTCTCATTGCTTCTGTACAGCATTGTGGGCTATCGCCCCACCACTTTTAAAGAGGGTCGCTGCCTAGCCGTGCCAACCCTCTGCAGTGTGTGCCTGCAGTTCCTCCTCATGGCAGACGCACTTATAAATAGACATAAGGGTGGTGTGGCATGAGGGCAGCTGAAGGCTGCGCAGGGACAGTTTGGTGTGCGCTGTGGACACTGTGTCGTGCAGGGGGGAGGGGGGTTGGGCAGCATGTAACCCAGGAGAAGTGGCAGCGGAGTGTCATGCAGGCAGTGATTGTGCTTTGTTGTAGCTAGTGTGGTGCTTAGCTAAGGTATGCCATGCTAATGAGGGCTTTTCAGAAGTAAAAGTTGTTGGGAGGGGGGGGCCCCACTCTTGCCGGTATTGTGGCTTAATAGTGGGACCTGTGAACTTGAGATGCAGCCCAACATGTAGCCCCTCGCCTGCCCTATCCGTTTCTGTGTCGTTCCCATCACTTTCTTGAATTGCCTAGATTTTCACACATGAAAACCTTAGCGAGCATCGGCGAAATACAAAAATGCTCCGGTCGCCCATTGACTTCAATGGGGTTCGTTACTCGAAACGAACCCTCGAGCATCGCGATAAATTCGTTCCGAGTAACGAGCACCCGAGCATTTTGGTGCTCGCTCATCTCTATTTAACATCTAAATGACATATACTGCTACATACACTGTATAACCACGTTACATACCTGTATATGCAATGACAGAAATAATAAATATCCACTAACACACTGATACAGAGCAAGGACCATGCAAGAGATTACAGTGTACCAGAGAAGGAGACAGTAAGTAGGGGTAGAAGGTGCTCACGTGGGCAGAAGGGTGACTGGGTATTATTGTATCTTGACGCCACCGGAAGTACAGGTGGAGCAAAGATACAAGGTGTTTGACAGGGGGTTGATGCCCCCTGTTCATGACTGGCTGAACACCACTGTCCCCTTTCGCGGGCTCACAGGTCCTGCTTCTGGCCCCGCGGTGACTGTAGTCGGCATCCTAGCAGCCCCGCTGTCACTGTCCCTGGCACCCCTTTATGGGCTTCACAGCTTTTGCTGCTGGCCCTGCTGTCACCTCCGCTGCCTTGCAGCAAAAGCTGTGACTGTCCCTGCTGACCCTTCCCCGCCATGACACCTCCTGCTCCTGGCGACGGTGTGAGTGTAGGGGAGCCACGGGAACACTGGAACTGCAAAGGTGAGTATACATGCCCCCCTTTCTCACTGCTGTTCTGCAGCACTCACCGATCCGTGCCTCGGAAGTGGCCACCGCTGGCGCTCAGCGGCACAGCACCACTGTGAACTCCAGGCCACCGTCGCTCAGTGCTGCGGCCCACAGCAGTGCTGTGAACTGAACACCAACGCTCAGCGCTCCGGCCCACAGTGCTGTTAACTTTGCCGGTCCACCGGTGCGAGCCGCCGGTCATCACTACCTCGCACAACAGCGCTCTGAACTGCAGACCAGCTGCGCTCACCTTTCTCCTCAGTGTCGCCCCCTGCTCAGCCGCGCTTATAAGTCCCCACCGCTGTCTCTTACCTTCCTCAACGGCGGCCGGCGGTGGCTACAGGACCTGTGAGGGCAAGGACGGGGAGAATGCAGGACAGCCAATCAGGAACAGAGGGCGGCAACCCCCTGTCAAACTCCTTGTGTCTTGGCTCCACCAGTACTTCCGGTGGCGTCAAGATACAATAATACTGGGTGACTGTAGGTTGCAGGTTTGTCTGTAGAGATGGGTTCTCAGGTTCCTTTGGAAGCTTTCTCAGGTGGTGGAGAGTCTGATGGGTTGAGGTAGCGAGTCCTAGCGTATAAGTGATGCACGGGAGAAATGCTGGAGACTATTATATGAGAAGCACACTAGGGGAGAGGAGAGGAGGAGGTCTTGCAAAGACCAGAGGATATGTTTGGGAAAAGGTCAGAGATGTATGGAGGTGACATGCTGTGGACAGTTTTGTATATCATTGATAATAACTGTCACGGTACATCACCATTACTCCCCAGCGCATGGGGGTGCGCTCTAATGTCGCTGCCAGTCACATGGTGCACAGCACTCCAATGCCTCTGCTTGCTCAAAGGACTTGTGCTCACTCCCACCCCCTCTCTTAAAGGGCCAGCGCACACTCACTAATTCAACCTACCACCAATCGCCAGCTTGTTTCTGCTATTGTTGGCATCCTTTCTCCATGTAGGATGCATAAGCAATCAGTTTCATAGCCGCTGTGATAAAGACCAAGTGTTGTGTATTTCTGGTTTTGACCTGTGCCTGTTTTTGACCATTATGTATTTCGTGTTCCCTGACTTCGGCTTTGTGTTTCTGGACTCTGCTACTGTCTGTTGCCTGCTTGACCTTCGGATCGGACCTTGTTTATGCACCTGTGCTGCCATCCCTGACTTCAGATTGTTTCCTGATTACACCCTGTTCAGACCTACAGGTACTACAACAGGGGCGTAGCTAAAGGCCCATGAGTCTGAGTGAAGAAGTTTAGATTGGGCCCCCTTTCCTTATGGTCTTCACGGCTGATGGCCATGATCTCGCCCGAAAAATTTTGCTGCATCAATGAGTCTCTTAAGTAAGTGTTTCTCATCTCCAGTCCAGGGACCTCCAGCAGGTCATGTTTTCAGGATTTCCTCAGTATTGCACAGGTGATGTAATTTTTCTCAGTGCCTCAGATATTGTCACAGCTGTTCTTACTATAGGATGTCCTGAAAACATGACCTGCTGGGGGTCCCTGAGGACTGGAGTTGAGAAACACTGTCCTAAGTAACCCAATGATGCAGCACTAACAACAAGGGACGTTGCTATAGTTTTAAAAGAATAAGGGCACAAGCTCTGAAACACCTGCCTCACTCTCCACCAAAAGAGAAAAAAAAGTATACAGGACATATCTGTTAGAAAACTGTTGTAACGTGGCGGGCTTACATATACCATCTCAGCTCTAGTGCACCTCTATACAATGCAGTGACCATATCATAGTCGGATACCAGTTCTGCGCAGTGGTAGTGTTTATGGTGAAGAATTTTAGTGATCACAGGTGAAGCCTTCCTTGATCAGCATCGTCCATTTTTTGATTTTCTTCTTTCTGACTGTTATGACATGTTCCAGTTACTACTTAGCTCTGCACGCTCTCCCTATCCAGACGCTACTAACTCATAGAATCCTAGAAGTGTAGAGTTGGAAGGGACCTCCAGGGTCATCGGGTCCAACCCCCTGCTCAATGCAGGATCACTAAATCATCCCAGACAGATGTCTGTCCAGCCTTTGTTTGAACGCTTCCATTGAAGGAGAACTCACTACCTCCCGTGGTAACCTGTTCCACTTATTAATCACCCTCACTATCAGAAAGTCTTTTCTAATATCTAATCTGTGTCTCCTCCCTTTCAGTTTCATCCGATTGCTTCTAGTCTTTCCTTGTACAAATGAGAATAGGGCTGATCCCTCTGCACAGTGACAACCCTTCAGATATTTGTAGACAGCTATTAAGTCTCATCTCAGCCTTTTTTTACAAGCTAAACTTCCCCAGATCCTTTAACCGTTCCTCATAGGACATGATTTGCAGACCGCTCACCATCTTGGTAACTCTTCTCTGAACTTGCTCCAGTTTGTCTATGTCTTTTTTAAAGTGGGGTGCCCAGAACTGGACACAGTATTACAGATGAGGTCTGACTAAGGAAGAGTAGAGGTGGATAATGACCTCACATGATGTGTTTGCCTTTTTGCTGCTGCATCACACTGTTGACTCATGTTCAGTCTATGATCTATTAGTATACCCAAGTCTTTTTCACATGTGCTGCTTAGCTCACTTCCTCCTATTCTATATGTGCTTTTTTCATTTTTCTTGCCCAGATGTAGGACTTTGCAATTCTTCCTATTAAATACCATTCTGTTAGTCACCACCCACTATTCAAGCTTGCCTAGATCTTTTTGAATCCTTTCTCTATCTTCCCTAGTGTTAGCTATCCCTCCTAGCTTTGGACCGTTGGCAAATTTGATTAGCTTCCCCTCAATTCCCTCCTCCAGATCATTTATAAAAATGTTGAACAACACTGGGTCCAGGACAGAGCCTTGTGGTACCCCTCTTGAGACATTCTTCCATTTGGATGTAATTCATCTTAACCTTGAGACTTGAATTCCCTCACCATCTCTCAGCTTATAGATACCCTGCATTCTTTTATTCCGCCAATAGCACAGGGAAGATCAGTTGATGTTCCATCTACTTTCTGAGAGAAAACAGATACAAAATAAGAATCTAAATGTTTGGCCTTTTCAGCATCATTTTAAAGCAATTCACTATTTTTATCCTGTAAATATCTTAGAGCTTTTTTAACTTTTCTTTTGCTTTTGACATACCCCCAAATCATTTTTCAATGCTTTTGGTCTCTCTTGCAAGCCTCAATTCATTATTAGCTTTAGCTATTCTTAGCACACTCTACAGTTTAGGAAGACTGCATTATATTCTTTTTTTAGATATGCCATCTACTTTCCATTTGATAAACATAGTTTTCTTCCTTTTTAAGACCATCCTGGTCTCTTTAAATGCTTCCCACTCTTCCTTCTTTCAGGGATTGTTAACGATTATGCTTTGAGAATCACATTTCGCAATATTTCCCAATTTTCTTAGACATTTCTGTCCTTAAGAACAAATAGAGCAGTCTGCAGCGCTATCTGTGCTGTTAAAAATCACAAACCAAATGGAACAGAAGCAAACTAAAAGCTCTGTTTCCGTTTTTTTAAAACCCAATTTAATTCTTTTATTTTGCTACAGAGACAGAAAGCCCTAATGGAGCTCTAACGCAGATGTGAGCAAACACTTGTGCACACTGTATGTGCACTAAGCTGTATGAAGAATCTAGGCCTCCACCATTCTGAAGATTTAAAAGGATCTGATGCTTATTAAATAGATATGGTAAGTTTACTGCATGGAAACAGTACCAGAACTGAACTTATGATTTAGATATGGCATCAGAACCAAGCTTATTTCATAGATAATGTACCTGAACCAAACGTAATACATAAAGTACCATAACCAAGCTAACTATAGATATGGTAACAGAACTGAGCTTACTACATAGATATAATGCCAGAACTGTGCATTCTGCACAGATAGGGGAGCAGAATTATGCTTACTGCATAGATACGGCACCAGAACTGAGTGCACTGCATACAATTTGTATCAGAACCAAGCTTACTACACAGATACAGCACCAAAACTGTACATATGAAGTGTAGGAAAAAAACGTACGTTGCTTGGAAATTGCATGTTCTCCTAATAGTTTTGTTGTATATAGAAGGTATGCATTGTGTTAATCCCTTGATGACATCTGCAGTACACAGTGGTAAGAAGATGGTGACAGAATTTTTTTTTTTAGATATTTTAGTTTTTAAAAGTAGTGCAGCTAAAAAAAGGATACAAATGTGGTATTGATGGAACTATACAGACTCACAGAATAAAGTTATCATGTCATTTTTGCAACAGTTTGTATACTGTAACCCCGTTGCCCCACCTGCTTCCCCAAACCATGGCACAATTGTGTTTGTTTTTTTTACGTCACTTAGAAATTATTAAATGCTTTTCTGTACACTATATGGTATATTAATTGGTACAATTGAGAAACACATCTGATCATGGAAAAAATTGAGCCTTCAGATGATAGCTACATCAATGAAAAAATTAAAAAGTTACCATTTTTTGAAAGTGTGGAGGAAAACAAAACTAGGCTGGTCCTCAGTGAGCACTGCATTATGGTATGGCCAGTTGTGCCTGGGAGAATCCACAGCGAATCAGCAGAAAGCTCAGCATAAATCCACTGCAGACTAGAGATGAGCGAACGTACTCGGTAAGGCCGATTTCGCAATCGAGCACCGCGATTTTCGAGTACTTCACTACTCGGGTGAAAAGATTCGGGGGTCGCCGGGGGGCGGGGCGTGGTGTGGTGGAGCGGGGGGTAGCAGCGCAGAACAGGGGGGAGCTCTCTCTCCCTCCCTCCCACTCCCCTCTGCAACCCCCCGCTCACCCACGGTGCCCCCCGAATCTTTTCACCCGAGTAGTGAAGTACTTGAAAATCGCGGTGCTTGATTGCGAAATCGGCCTTACCGAGTACGTTCGCTCATCTCTACTGCAGACCAATTTAGGTTGCTGATTTCTTCAGCAGCTAGTGGATGAGATTTCTTGAAATCTCATCCACATTGCTAAGAGCTCTTTCAGATGGGCGTTGGCATATTTATGTTTGCCTGCCGGTGCCATAAAAACACATGAATGGGTGCACAAAGCTAACATTTGTGTGCCCGTTCAGACGGCCCGGGCCTGGTGCATATATGGCGAGCCTGCAATGCCGTTGGGCAGGGGGAGACAGTTTATCTCTGGTAAGCTGTCTCCCCCTTCCCTCCCCCTTGCCGCCTCTCAGCAATGGGAGGAGGTGGGATGGGGCGGGAGCTAGTGTGCTAAGCTCTCACCCTCTTTCCACCCCTTGTTGGCAGCCAGCAATGAAAGGGGGCGGGACGGGGTGGGAGCTTAGCAGCTATCTCCGCCCCTGTCCCGCTCACTTCCAATGCAAACAGCTGGCAAGGGGCGGAGAGAAGAAGAGAAGGGGGAGGGAGGGCCGCTGTCATTGGCTCCCATAGGAGTATATGCAGCCACCGCCGTATTCCGGCCAGAAAGATAGTTCCAGTGCCTGGTACTATATTGGCCAGCCAGGCGCTTTTACGCCGCGAGAATACGCCCATGTGATCTTATGCATTGGAATCCAATGCATCAGATGGTAGCGTATATCGGCCGGCCGTGAAAACGGCTGATATATGCTCGTGTGAATAAGACCTAGTAATGTAAAATGCGGATTTTCCACAGATATTTCTGCTGTGGAAAATCTGCAGTAATTACATTATGTTTAAAGACAAAAGTTTGGTACCGTGTTAACTAGTAGAGCAAAATGTGATTTTTCTCAGTGAGAGAAACCAAGTAATCTTGTAGATATGATACCTTTTAATGGCTAACAAAAATACATGATGTTATAGCGAGCTTTCAAATCTACTCAGGGTTCTTCCTCAGGCTTATGGAATAGATCTGAAGAGGCATGAATATATATACACATACATATGAAAAGGCACAGACATAGTGTGATTAATTTGCACTTAAAACCATACCAAAACAGGATATAGTATGGCCTCTCTGCAATATGCGTTTTTCATGCGCATTAAAATTGCACGTTGTTGCAATAGGAGAAATCTATTGCACTCTCATGAAAATCAAATCTACATGGGAGTGCAATGTGATTTTGCTGGCTGCCTTAAGAAATAATAGGCGATTCTGAAACAGAACCACCCAAAAATAGGACATGCAGTGAATAATTGAATCTCAGACCAACGGTCCGACATAAAACCGCTCATGTGAACAAACATATTGAAAGCAATGTGCCCACGCACAATATCTGACAATATCCCAATTGGTAAGATATTGCACATGCAAATCGCCCCAAGTGAATGCACTCTAAAGGCCTCCATTTGGAGGTTCCGTTACTGATTTCTGGTTCGATCCTGGACAAAATAGTGCAGCATGCAGTACTATTTCGTCCAGGGAAATGTTAGACAGCCAGAAAGGAACCGAATGGACCCCATTATTCAGTTTTGTCATGATGAATCTGACTACTGGATTCCATTCTCTTGCTGCCATAACGGAGCAGGAAAGCAGAGCCCACAATGCTATTTTGAAGGAAGCACATTAGCACAGTTTTCCACATAAATATACACACATGGCTGGAGACACAGCAGCGTATTTTGGCCAGGTTTTTGCATTCATAATAAGGACGTGTGTCCCAGCCTGACCGCGAGTCTCTTGACCCAAACTCAGAGCATCATAAATTCTTATGATGCTGGGAGTTTAAGTTAGCAAAACCGCGGTCAGGCTGGGACACACGTCCTTATTATGGATGCAAAAATGTGTTAGGCAGGCTTATTATACATAGGAAAACTTTAATACAGCATCAGCAGCCATATAACTGGGACTATCTGTGTGTGTAATGGCTTGGGGACCCCGTAGAAAAGCTGGCATCTCATTGGAGGAATTAAATGTGAAAACTGGGGTTCCCCAAGGTGTTGCTGCCTCAGATAGCCGACTGCCAACCTGGTGTGTGGCAAGGCGGATGCACGTCTGTCTGCCTGACAATAACTTGAATGAAACTCACCAGTGAAGGGACTGGCATAGAAGTGAGGCAGAGGAATAACGATGAGAGAGGTGGATACCCTGGGCAGCAGAGTTGAGGATGGATTGGAGGGGCACCAGAGCGTTGGATGGAAGGCCATAGAGAATGATGTTGTAATAGTCTACACGTGGGATAATTAGGGCATGCATTAGCATTTTTGTTGATTCAGGGTTGAGGAAAGATGATATCCAAGAGATGCTTTTGAGCTGGAGATGGCAGGAGGTGGCGAGGGCTTGTATGTGTGGTTTACAGGTGAGGGCGGAGTCAAGTGTTACACCATGACCGCTGACTTATGGGATCGGTGAACATATGGAGCTATTGATTGTGATTGATAAATCTGGTGAGGGTGTTGAGTTGGGTGGAGGAGAGATGACGAATTCAATTTTCTCCATGTTAAGTTTTAGGAAAATGTGATTGTTCTCAGCAAGAGAAACGACGTAATCTTGTAGATATGATACCTTTTAATGGCTAACAAAAATACATGATGTAATAATAGCGAGCTTTCGTACCAACGCAGGGTACTTCTTCCGGCTTAAATGGATTGGATCTGAAGAGGCATGCATATTTATACACACTTATAACATACATACTTATGACAAGGCACAGATATGGATGTGATTGGTTCGCACTTAAAAGGAATTCTGCAAACCAGAAAACAAACTTTTTTTGTCTAGGCACTGATAGCGGAGTGAAAGTTTTATGGTCTCTAAATTACTGTTGGAGGGGGGGGGGAAAGGTCAACAGGCTCGAATTGTTATAAGAGATACACAAACATTTTTAGCTAAATACTGATAAGGGAGTGAAAGTTTATGGTCACTGAATTACTGTTGATGGGGGTCTTATCTGTGCAATCAAGTCTCACACTTCCCATTCACGCATAAATCCTGGGGAATAATTTAACCCAGTATTCAGCGTGTCAAAGGTTGTTATCAATTTATACTCCCAAATTCTTCTGTGGTTTTGTGACTTGAAACCACCCTTCAATATCAAAACTCTCATATCTCCTATGTCATGTCCATGGTTAGAGAAGTGTTCGGCCACAGGTAATTCTCTTCTTCTGTGTTCAATCGTGTGACGGTGAGATCTCATCCTGGCTTTGAGTTTCTGTCCTGTTTCTCCAACATAAAGACCCCCAACAGGACATTTACTGCACATGATCAGGTACACAACATTGGACGAGGAACATGTGAATGTCCCCTGGATCTTATAGTCCTGCTGTGTGTTGGGGATCCGTATCCTGTCCGCAGTCAGTACATGTGAGCAGGTCTTACAGCTCCTTACATTACAGGGATAAGTTCCTTTTTGTGTGTCAGAGGGTAATGCACTCCTGATTATAAAGTTCCTCAAGTTAGGAGGTTGCCTGTAACACAGAAGCGGAGGGTCCGGGAATATGGTTTTCAGACGGTCATCCTTGTGCAGGGTATGGTGGAGTTTTCTTGCGGTTTTCCTTAGTACCTCTAGTTGCGGATTGTAGGTCACTACTAGAGGCACACGATTGTTTCTTTCCTTCTCCTTGTATTGGAGTAGTTGACTTCTGGGTATCCTGGTGGCTCTGGTGATTTGGTCATCAATTGAGGTGGGATGGTAGCCCTGATTTATAAATGTTCTTTTAAGATGGTACAAATGTTCCTCTCTGTCTGTTGGGTTGGAGCAGATCCGGTTGTATCTGATGGCCTGGCTGTAGACAATGGACTTTTTGATGTGTTTAGGATGGAAACTGTCCCATCTGAGGTATGTGGGCCGATCAATCGGTTTTCGGTACAGGGATGTCTGTATTGAGTTATTTGAAATCTTTATGGTGGTGTCCAAAAAGTTGATTTCTGTATGCGAGTAGTTTAATGTCAGGTTTATGGTGGGGTGGAATGCATTGAATCTCTCATAGAATTTTATTAATTCTTGTTCAGTGTTGGTCCAGATGATCATGATGTCATCAATGTAGCGGAAGTAGGCCAATGGTTTGCTGGGGCAAGAGGCCAGAAAGTCACTCTCCAGTTTTGCCATAAAAAGGTTGGCATATTGCGGTGCCATTTTACTGCCCATGGCAGTCCCTGTGAGTTGCAGGAATTTCTCTTTGCCAAAGGAGAAATAATTGTGTGTGAGAATGAATCTTGTGAGTTGTAGCACTGCATCAGAGGCGACCCCATTGGCCTCAAGGTGCGCCTGGCAGGCAGTCAGTCCATCCTCGTGTGGGATGTTGGAATATAAGGATTCCACATCCATAGTGGCCAGGATGGTGCCATTGGGGAGGGGACCTACGGTTGACAGTTTGTTCAGTAGGTCCGTGGTGTCTTGCAGGTAGCTGGTTGTGTTTCTCACCAGTGGTTTGAGGATGCCTTCCACCCATCCTGAGATTCCTTCAGTGAGGGTTCCCACACCTGAGATAATCGGTCTTCCTGGGTTGCCAGCTTTGTGTAGTTTTGGAAGCATGTAGAATGTCCCCACCTTGGGGTTCTCCGGTATCAAGTCCAGAAGTTTTGTGGAGCCCACAGACAGGCTTCTAATGACCCTTCTCAATTCCCTCACATATTTCTGAGTCGGGTCTTGATTCAGTTTAGTGTAGTATCTGGTGTCTTGTCTACAGCCAGGCCATCAGATACAACCGGATCTGCTCCAACCCAACAGACAGAGAGGAACATTTGTACCATCTTAAAAGAACATTTATAAATCAGGGCTACCATCCCACCTCAATTGATGACCAAATCACCAGAGCCACCAGGATACCCAGAAGTCAACTACTCCAATACAAGGAGAAGGAAAGAAACAATCGTGTGCCTCTAGTAGTGACCTACAATCCGCAACTAGAGGTACTAAGGAAAACCGCAAGAAAACTCCACCATACCCTGCACAAGGATGACCGTCTGAAAACCATATTCCCGGACCCTCCGCTTCTGTGTTACAGGCAACCTCCTAACTTGAGGAACTTTATAATCAGGAGTGCATTACCCTCTGACACACAAAAAGGAACTTATCCCTGTAATGTAAGGAGCTGTAAGACCTGCTCACATGTACTGACTGCGGACAGGATACGGATCCCCAACACACAGCAGGACTATAAGATCCAGGGGACATTCACATGTTCCTCGTCCAATGTTGTGTACCTGATCATGTGCAGTAAATGTCCTGTTGGGGGTCTTTATGTTGGAGAAACAGGACAGAAACTCAAAGCCAGGATGAGATCTCACCGTCACACGATTGAACACAGAAGAAGAGAATTACCTGTGGCCGAACACTTCTCTAACCATGGACATGACATAGGAGATATGAGAGTTTTGATATTGAAGGGTGGTTTCAAGTCACAAAACCACAGAAGAATTTGGGAGTATAAATTGATAACAACCTTTGACACGCTGAATACTGGGTTAAATTATTCCCCAGGATTTATGCGTGAATGGGAAGTGTGAGACTTGATTGCACAGATAAGACCCCCATCAACAGTAATTCAGTGACCATAAACTTTCACTCCCTTATCAGTATTTAGCTAAAAATGTTTGTGTATCTCTTATAACAATTCGAGCCTGTTGACCTTTCCCCCCCCCCTCCAACAGTAATTTAGAGACCATAAAACTTTCACTCCGCTATCAGTGCCTAGACAAAAAAAGTTTGTTTTCTGGTTTGCAGAATTCCTTTTAAGTGCGAACCAATCACATCCATATCTGTGCCTTGTCATAAGTATGTATGTTATAAGTGTGTATAAATATGCATGCCTCTTCAGATCCAATCCATTTAAGCCGGAAGAAGTACCCTGCGTTGGTACGAAAGCTCGCTATTATTACATCATGTATTTTTGTTAGCCATTAAAAGGTATCATATCTACAAGATTACGTCGTTTCTCTTGCTGAGAACAATCACATTTTGCTCTACTGGCTAACACGGTACCAGATCTTTGTTTTTATTAAGTTTTAGGAAGGCTTGGTTTGCATTTCCCAATCATTGTTCCAAAGACTTGTATAAAGGGTTCGGACATTGATTTGCAAAAAGGCTGCCATCCAATAGGTGGCGCTGCAGAGGTATTGTTCCATCTTCCTTACTTGCATATATTTCCCAGAGGAGCATGCATGGCCTTATAAGTCTTCTCCCACACCTTCTCGGTGCTCTCCTTAAGGAGAGATGAAAACGTTCCCGACCCAAGTTTTAGGAAGTGAGAGAAGAAAGAAGATAGACTCTCTGGGATTCTGGATAGTAGAGAGGTAACATCTCGGCCAGAGAAGTAGATTTGAGTGTCATCAATATAAAGGTGGTACTAAAAGCCATGGGATTCTATGAGCTGTTCGCTGTTCTAGGCCAAAAGTGTAGATGAAGAGTAAGGCTGCATATCCACGGGCGATGATCCCCCAGCGATAAATCACCTGCGGAGCACGCTGTGTGAAGCTTTCCATAGTGTTGCTATGGAAAGTGCAGTGGCGGCGTCCACAAATGGAGAATCATAGCGATTCTCAGCTCGCAGGATCTAAATGGCGGCATGCCGCCATTTGCCACCATTCTCCGCAGTCAGCCGATCTGTTAGATAGGCTCACCACGGAGACCTGTCGGCGTTCCCCCCTCGCGGCGGAATATCGCTAGCGATATTCTGGCATGGCCGTGGACAGGGTGCCCAATGGGTTCTAGGACAGAGCCTTGAGGGACACCAACAGAGAAATGGTAAGGGGAGGATGTGGCTGTCGAGTGAGAAACATTAAATGTCCATGCATGAATCCATCCATTGGGATAAATCTGTTAAACATCCAATCAGGAAGGGGATTTGATGTATAATGAAGACTGTACAGTATAAAAACAGGAATACATGCCCTTTCTGTGAGCATTCTCTTGAAGTGAACCGAAAGTGTCAATGCTTCTGGCTGTTTGTGGATAAGAGCTTGATCTTCCTGGAGGCTATCACTGCCAGAGATATCCTGTTCTACAACAATCCAGAGGGCTACAAAGACTCAGCCAACAGTCATTGTACTTCATTGCTGTTTAGAGTGTCTGACAATATTATTTGATTAGATTAACATGTGAACATGAAAGGTATATTTACTTTTTTCTTTTCTAGCTCTTGGTGTAACTGAAGCCGCATCAGCCCCCCTACTTCTGAACAGGAGACGCGCTCACTTTACTTTTATGTTGACGTACCCCTATGGGGGTTTGTTTTTTCGTGTTGCATTTTCTTACTGATGAACTTGTATTAATTTATTTTGGAAGGATAATACAACAGCAGTTCCACCATTGTTTTTGCGCCTTTTTTTCCTGTGTTTATCTGCAGTATGGATAACGGGCTAACTTTATTCTAAGGACTGGCACAAATATAGCAATACCAAATATGTTTTTTTTTTTTTTTTTGCTTTAGCATTTCTAATGTACACGGCCGGGTCGGATTCCGCATTTGGGATCCCGCAGCGGAATCCGACCCGATGCCCAGTGATCCCTGCAGACCAGTCCGGATTTATTCTTGTCTGTGCTGAGGATGTGCCAGCGGACATGCGCAGTACAGATGACGCTGCACTGACGCTAGGCAATGATGCAGATTCCGCGAACTGTCCACAGTGACAGCTGTGGATGAACCACGAATCGTACGGCTTCCATTGACTTCAATGGAAGCTGTCCACGCAGTGTAGCAAACGGGCTGCCCTCGCCTCGGGATCGCTGACCTCTCGTACCGGAAATGGCGCACCACACGTGTAATCACGGCTCAGGAGTTGCGTTTATCTTTGTCTGGCTCCTCCCAGCGTTTATTTCACAGCACATCACACAATGTTAATATATATGTCTTTCAAATAAGCACCCCAACTTGGGTGGGAGTCCAGAGGCGTCATCCCTTTCGGACTCTGGCCTTTGCTAGGCCACCAGCCTGCAGCACCTTCCTATGCTGCACTGGTCCTCTCTCTCTCTCTTGCTTTTGGCAGGACTGGCTTTTATCTGGTTCCTGCTCCACCCCTTGGTTAACCCTCGCACCAGAAGTCCTGTCTTCGGCCCTCTACAGGCCCTTCTATGTACTGCACTACTACAGCAGAAATAGAACATTCAGCGATTTTTTTCCCTCAGCGAGTAGAAAATCGCAGACAGGGAAAAGCGATTTTCGAAAAGCATGTCTATGGGCAGTATTTGCTGTGGAATCTGGAGGCAGACACCCGCTCCGGATTCCGCACTGCAAATACTCTGTGTGCATTGGGCCTTCGATTTTTACTTTTCTGCTGATGAAGTCATACAAAGCTTTACCGGGATGGGTTGCAGGTTTTGATTAATTTTTGTATATATTGTTTGGTGGAATATAAGAAATAGCAATTATTAGGCTGGTTCACACAGGGCGGATTTGCTGCGGTTTTGCCGCGGTATTTCCGTTGTGGTTTTGCCGCAGAAGAAATGCTTCTGCGGCAAAACCGCTTCAAAGGTTAATTTTGGCTTGCGGATTTTCCCTGCGGATTTTCTTGCGGAAAAATCCGCACGCGTTTTTTTCCGCAGTGTTTTGTTTTTTTTTGCCTCGTATTTTGGTGCGGATTTAGCTGTGTCCATGGAGGTCTATGGATAAAAAAGCTCTGCGGAAAAGACAGAAGAATGGACATGCTGCATCTTTGAAAACCGCGCCGCAGTTGCATTTCCGCTCTGCGGCTGTGCGGAAAAAATCCACCCTGTGAGAACAGCTTTTTTGCAAAACTCATTTGTGCTGCATTGCACTGCAAACGCAGCGGTTTTGGCGCAGTGTGGATATGCAATGGCAATCCGCAGCAAAACCGCAGCAAATCCGTCCTGTGTGAACCCAGGCTTAGGCTCTTGACTGTCATGGTAACCCATTGGCACTGCATGATTGCATCGCTGGGTGCTGATGAACGGTCAGAGAGAGTACCCCCTCTCTGTTGACCAGGACAACTAAGGGGTTAAATGACCAGAATCCGCGTTATATCCAATCCTGGTGGTTGCAGCTGGAGCCCTCTGTGTATGACAGCTGTGCTTCTGCCACTATCTTGTTGGCACAGTGGCAATACCCATAAAATCATTGTGGCAGATATATCTGTCACAGGGAGGTAAGCAGCACTTTCCTTTGACAGATATACTGTATATTAGTCACAGGTCGTTAAGGCGTTAAGAAAATTAACAGATACATTATTTTGGCATAAATACAATATCACATATATTTAACTTCTCAATTAAAAATATTGTGCCATAGTGGAGGAACTTCTAGAACTGAAATAATACCCTTATTTATTTTAACCTTAACCCATAATTCACAGTATGATATAACTAAAAACCACCATAAAGTTACCCATCTGATGAATTAACGATTCTGCTCTACCTGCTCATATATATTGTTCCAATATCCACCTGCTGTTAATTCAAAACAATTCTTCAAAGCTACAATATATTTCCACTTAATAAAATGTTGCATCTGACTGGCATGGACATATATAACCTTAAAGGGACTTGCTTAAAAACTGCAAGAGTGTAAAATAAATAAAAAATTAGGCAGCTCTCATCCAATAAGTGTCCAGCTGCTCTCATGCCACATGATGAATGAGCTGCAATACCAGGCACAGCCACTATACAATGTACAGTGCTGTACCTAGTAAGGACTGAAGTCACAGAAGCGTTCACTTCAATCAGCTGTTTGGCAGGGATCCTGATAGGTGAATCCCTTATGATCAATAATTGATGATCTATCTTGTCATCAATAGTTTACTCCCGGTTAACCCCCTCCACACAAAGTTTTTTCTCTAGTGCAATGATTCCCAACTGAGGTGACGTGGCTCGCAGCCTGCGAATCACTTAGCCTACATTAAAGTGGCTTTCCACGCAATGCCCGCTGGTATACATCGGGGTTGGAGCAGAAGCACTGCTCCGACTCCTGTATAGTGGCTGGTGCTCGTAATTGCAGGTGCAGCTCTCATTGAAATCAAAACACAGCTCCCATTGATTTCCACTGCACTTTCAAACCTGATATCAGAAGACACCGCGCTCCCTTTCACCTCTGAAGTCTTCGCACTTGTCGGCGCCTCCTTTACATGACTGCAAGTTGAAACTCCGCACAAGCTTTGCTTGTAGTGTGTAAAGAGAGACACAGCGCTGCATAAGAGCTATATACCCAAAACGGCAGGAATTTTTTAATGAAGAGCACCGTATTTACAAAGTTACTTCATTCTGTATTTTATTGGCATTGGCGCCATAAAAAGGAGTTCAAAAGTGCACACACCCTTCAAAGCGCCACAAATGTAAGTTAAAAAAACACATTATGATATTTTTGCTACAATCGCCGGGGATTTCTTTCTTTACTTCTTTAGTTCACATTGGCTTTTATGGAAATTGGCAGGTACCTTAATGCTGATTTGATTTCATAAAGTGCCGCCTACTTAAGAGTAATCTTCAGTGTTTTATATGTTTGTAGCGAAACACGTCTAAACATGTGAGAGAACACGCCGTCCCGCATCCTTCATAGGGTAAATATAGACATCTGTGTACATTAATCCGTGTTCTTGGATTATGCCTGAAGTGATGGCAATAACCACGGAAGATGCAATCATTGGTTTAACATAATAAACATAAAGGACCTCGATTTCTTTTCAAGCGTGTATGGAAAATGCTTAGGCCGACAAGACGCTTTATAACCTTTTATTGAGGAAGGGATGTTTAGCAGCGGATTGCAGGAGTTTCTGTCGAGGATGCCGAGTCAGCCTATTGTGTAAAGGGCGTTAATAGATTGCTCTTACACATCAGCCGGATATTCTCTATCTGGCTGTATTAAGATGTAGATTCTTCTTTACTGCACACCTGCTAATCCCCAGCAGCTGACTTCTTGTAGTTTCCTTTATTTTAGGAAAGCAGCTCAAACGACAGATGACTCACAAGATGGGCGGTGGAGCCAGGATGATTTGGCTTACGGGAGTGGAGACACAGAATTCATTAAGACATGATTTTTTTTTTCTTTCAGATTTCAACTGTGAAAAGTCTCGTAGCTGAGACGAAGAATATGGTTTAATTTTTTTGACATTTCACTATACTCATTCGTTGGCGTCAAATTTAAAGGGGAGCTATAAAATGGTGAACTTGTCGGCAGGACTGGGAAAAAATAAAACAGAAGTAAGGATGGTGTATTGTTTGTTGGAAAAATATGTTTTGATTGTGATAAAATGTATATAATTATGTCTTTGTCTTCCTACTGCCAACTCTATGGTGTTTACTACTTCAAAAGACATATGAAACAGTGACACCTACTGGTTGTAAACTGTCATTGCCTATGGGGTACTCACTCCTGCAAATGCCTGCTGCAGTTCTGCTCTTGCAGTGGAAGATTTGGTGGTGTGTTGAGTCAGATGTCACATTTATGATATGATGTATTCACTCTGATGTTAAGCAAATACTGTAAATTGCTGACAGCATGGGTTTATATACCATAGAGGCCGTGTTACTCACCAGTCCAGCACCAACTTCCTATGCTCTTTTGTTGATTGCCCCACACTGCCAGGCAACCAGCAGGCCACCAGTGTCAGTCAGGACGTCATTTGATCCTGACGGCGGAGGTCATCCAGACTCTTGACTGAGTGCTCGTATATCACAGCTCAGTTCCTCTTTTATCTGTCTTTGTTATATAAGTATGCCTTGCTGCAGGCGCTATTATACAGGCAGATAATATGCCGAATGAGCAATTGTATGAAGATTGTCTGATTAATGCTCATGTAAACAGGGCAGTGATCTGCCTGCAAACGAGCAATCATGCATCTGTTGGTTGGTTGCATCATTTATGCATGGTTGTTGGCAGCACATCTCTCCTTGTAAACAGAGGATGTGCCGCGGACAATGATGAAAGTGTATGGGGGACAAACAATCGTATTCACGATAATTAGTCACCCATACAGTTTGCATCAGCCTGAGTGAAGGCCCTTTAACCCTTTCCAATCCAATTTTGGATTCAGGGTTTCCTAGAAAACTTTCTCTTTTTGCTGTTATACAATGGTGCCATCTGTTGGCTAAAGCCAGTTTGTATGTGCGCCAGAGAGGCTCTAAAAGCGGAGTGGCTGGCAATAGACAGTAAGAATACCCTGTCGGACGTCTTCTGACATTGGAGCTGTACAAGCTTCAATCAGAATGTAGGAAGACGACAGACAGAGGATTGGAAAGGGTTAAATGAGCCATATTGTCAGTTGGCACTTGTCATGAGGCTCAAACTGAGTCATGTAAAAGAACATTAAAGGGAACCTGTCATCACCTATAAGCACCATAAATTACGTTATGGTGTTTGTATAGCAGATCCCAAGAAGTCCGCTGTTACTTATGGAAGGCGGAGTGTGGACAGTGCAGCGAGCTCATCCATGAAGAGAAGTGTATGTGCGCACAAAGCCTGCAGAGACGAATCTACTGCACTTCCCACGCACCTACCTCCCCCGGGGATCAATGCAGGAACAAGGAGCAGGGTAACTATAAAAAGTACATCCCCCAACATCTCAGGACCGCAAAACTTAGCGTATGGTGCCCATAGGTGATGACAGGTTCCCTTTAAGAGGCTGCGACGAGTTATAAAGTTATTCTTCACCATAGGATAGGGAATAATTTTATGATCAGTGGGGTCCGAGCACTGGGACTCCCACTGACCTGAGTGAATGGAGCTGACCCATTTATTGAAATTACCGAAGCGTTTGACCTTGGTAATCCCCAGCGCTGCGACTGAAGTGAACGAAGCCCTTTTTAAGCCTGATTAACATAGACGTATTTGCGCACACATTTGTGCATAAATAATTTGTGCAAGAAATTTTTAGAAACTAGTATCCATTGATTTCAGTGGGTTCATTCACAGGCGCGTTTTTGGCGTGTGCGCAATTCGGTCGCACAAACAAAAAAAGAGCAAGATCATTTTCATGAGCATTTGTGCAGGGAAAGAACATATCTTGAACTCATTAAACTAATTGGCTATTTCAATGGCTGAAAGCATCAGTGTGGGGTTTTTTTGTACTTGCAATTGTGCACGGCTCCCACGTGCCAAAAATTCAGTAATAATGTTGTTGCACGCGCAAATATGCCACACTAATTCTGACAAAACTCAGTGCAAATATGCACATATATGCGCATGCACTCTTGTGTATCCGGCAGCAGAGCCCAGAACTAACTCCTGGTTCTGGGTTCTGTTACCATGTAACAGAGTTGGGCAAATTTATCAAAACTGTCCAGAAGAAAAACAGTATTTGTTGCAAATAGCAACCAACCAATCACAGCACAGCTTCCCTGTTCCCACAATCCATGTTTTTGTGGGGTAACTATGCTCCTGTGCCGGGACCATGTTCCTGCTTCTGAACACACGCCTGGTGTCTGTTCTCTGGGTTCAACGCCTGCTCTGCTTCTGGCACATGAGCGCCTCTTCTAAGCTCCACGATTGACCTCCTTATTCTTGTCATCTATGCTGCTGTATAGGTGGACGTGGACAAGTGGACACAAGATCTGTACAGCAAAATCAAAAAACTTTTACTGAGCATTTATTTAGTTTCACTTCATTAAAGGGCACTTGGAAAACATCAGAGTCCCGAACACTAACAGGTTAACATGTGAGCCCAGCGCCCACCACATAGTCTCTTAAACAGGGCTTACAGCCCAAACTGATCATCTTTCTTGTCCTTCCATCCCGGGAGGACCTCCCTGATGTTGGGGCGCTGTTCACTTAATGTAGCAGTCTTGCTTGGCAATTGGTCTGTTTGCTCAGACAACGGTCCAGAATCGCTCGCAGGTTGATGGCTTAGCACTCTGCAAGGACAATACCACAATGTTGGCTTAGTCACATACTTCGGCCTTGACAAATGTCATCACTCGCGGCTCTCTTACTCGTTGTCTCACCGATACCAAAGCAGCAGAGCCTTTGCAGGGACAGCCTCCAAACTCGCCTGGTCTGTGGCCATCATTGCCATTTTCTGCTGGCCTCTGGTTTGCTGGACCTCTTATTCACTGGGCCTTGTTCTGCTAGGCCTCTCCATATTTACCTGTTGTGGTGACAGGCACAGGAGGCCTTTCTCCCGACACCTTCTAGCTCGTGTTGGGGCCCCCAGCTGCTAATCAACAAGGGCATGAAGCCGCACATGGGGCTAACACTGCCGTTTCTCTTTTATGCAGGCCTCTGCCACTTCTGCCTGCCCTTCAACTGTGCCACAATCCTGCCCTCCAAAATGGGTCTTGTTTGTGCTTATATTGTGCTTCTTCCTACCAGTCTATGCCACTGGTGACATACTGATCGCATCACCATGTGGGACGGGTACATCCCTAACTCTGCCCCAGATCTTCAGACCGGTGGCACACTGGCCACATCACTGCCTGCATTGTTACTGGGGCAAAGCTCCTTTTGGTTGCCGGAGCAACCATGCCACTGACAAGGGGAAGGAGCTTATGTCCAGTTCTGCGAGCGCCGGTCTGATTCTTTAGCCCGTTTCACCACCTTATGTTGCAGCTGGCTGCCAACTGATGGCTACTCTGGGGATCGGAACTTAAGGATTCTCCTACAGCAAAATCCATATAACTCCTTCTGATGTTAAAGGGTGAAAACCAGGGGAATCCTCAAACTCGGCGGTCATTTCTCTCTCTGGTTTTTGATTCTACTAATTTTTTTCTGTAACACAACAGAAGTTATCTGATAAACAAAACTCAATATGTATTAGGCCGCCTGCAGACGGCCGGGTCCGATCACCTGCAGGAATTCTCACAGTGGAATCCGACCCGCGCCCCTGCAGTGACCAGTGTGGCTTACCTGCCTCCACAACTGCTCTGTGATGTGACGGCTGCCACCCAGTCGGCACATGCGCAGAGAGGTGCCGGCGTGTCGATAGTGATATTTCTGTGTGGGCCTCTGCGAGACCCGAACAGAAATAGAACATGCCGCGATTTGTTTACTGCACATGTTTTCACGCGGACAAATCGCGGCTGTGTGCATAGGATTGCATTTTATCCTGAGTCTGAACTTTTTAGAAATATCCCATGTGTCCGCAGCGTGCAACATAACTCAAACGCGAGCTTCAGAGATGAAGGAGCACTTTCTGGATTTTGGGGCCTCCCTGTTATTGGGCCAATTTTTCATTGTCAAATTTTTCCTACGACGCTGTGTGAAGCCTTGTTTTTTGTGGGAAGCGCTAATGTTTTCATTGGTACCATTTTCACGTGAAAAAATTTTGCATATTTAGGAGATGAGTTGTTAAAAAAAACAAACTAATTCTGACATTGTTTTTTATTTAGTTTTTTGGACTCCGTTCATCGTGGGGTATGAGGGATATGTGATCCTTATTCTGCAGGTCAGTGTGGTTGCGGTAATTCCAAATTTGTATAAACATTTTTTAAATTTTTTTACTGCTTTTGCACAATAAAAGCATTTTTCATGCAATTTTTTTCTCTTGTATTCTCTGGGATTGTGATGCACTTTTTTATGGTTACCTGAGCTAGTAAGCAATGTTATATGTACATACTTTGTACCGGGGATGACAAGGCACTTTGTATTTGCGCCATGCGCCAAAAAACATGTTTGGTGACGATATGCATTGTGTGGTACTAAGATATACTTTTGCACCTATAGCGCATGAGTCCATGATGTTTGTAATATGCCACGGAGCTCTAAAAGTACAGGAAGCAGAGTAAGGGAGAACAATGATGATTAGCTATGAGTGACATCCAAACCACAAGGTACCTTGCCATTCTGATATAGATTATTAGAGATGAGCGAGCACCAAAATACTCGGGTGCTCGTTACTCGGGACGAAATTTTCGCGATGCTCGAGGGTTCGTTTCGAGTAACGAACCCCATTGAAGTCAATGGCGACCCGAGCATTTTTGTATATCGCCGATGCTCGCTAAGGTTTTCATTTGTGAAAATCTGGGCAATTCAAGAAAGTGATGGGAGCGACACAGCAACGGATAGGGCAGGCGAGGGGCTACATGTTGGGCTGCATCTCAAGTTCCCAGGTCCCACTATTAAGCCACAATAGCGGCAAGAGTGGGCCCCCCCCCCAACAATTTTTACTTCTGAAAAGCCCTCATTAGCAATGGATACCTTAGCTAAGCACCACACTACCTCCAACAAAGCACAATCACTGCCTGCATGACACTCCGCTGCCACTTCTCCTGGGTTACATGCTGCCCAACCCCCCCCCCCCCCCCCCCCCGCACGACCCAGTATCCACAACGCACACCAAAGTGTCCCTGCGCAGCCTTCAGCTGCCCTCATGCCACACCACCCTCATGTCTATTTATAAGTGCGTCTGCCATGAGGAGGAACCGCAGGCACACACTGCAGAGGGTAGGCACGGCTAGGCAGCGACCCGCTTTAAAAGGGGTGGGGCGATAGCCCACAATTCTGTACAGAAGCAATCAGAAATATAATCCTGTGCCACTGCCATCAGGAGCTGCACACGTGGGCATAGCAATGGGGAACCTATGTGCCACACACTATTCATTCTGTCAAGGTGTCTGCATGCCCCAGTCAGACTGCGTTTTTTTATAAATAGTCACAGGCAGGTACAACTCCGCAATGGGAATTCCGTGTGCACCCACAGCATGGGTGGCTCCCTGGAACCCACCGGCTGTACATAAATGTATCCCATTGCAGTGCCCTGGACAGCAGAGCTAACATCAGATTAAATGCAGGTGGTCTTCGGCCCACACTGCATGCCCCAACCTGACCGGGGTTTTTAATTCATAGACACAGGCAGGTACAACTCCCTGTGGACCCACAGCATGGGTGGGTGCCAGGAAGCCACCGGCGGTACATAAATATATCCCATTGCATTGCCCATCACAGCTGAGGTAATGTCATGTTTAATGCAGGTGGGCTTCAGCCCACACTGCATGTCCCAGTCAGACTGGGGTTCTTTATAAGTAGACACAGGCAGGTACAACTCCCTATTGTGAAGTTCGTGTGGACCGACAGCATGGGAGGGTCCCAGGAAGCCACAGACGGTACATAAATAAACCCCACTGCATTGCCCAGTACAGCTGAGGTAATGTCATGTTTAATGCAGGTGGGCTTCGGTCCACACTGCATGCCCCAGTTAGACTGGGGTTCTTTAGAAGTGGACACATGCAGTTACAACTCCGTGTGGACCGACAGCATGGGTGGCTCCCTGGAACCCACCGGCGGTACATAAATATATCCCATTGCATTGCCCAGCACAGCTGAGATAGTGTCATGTTTAATGCAGGTGGGCTTCGGCCCACACTGCATGCCCCAGTCAGACTGGGGTTCTTTAGAAGAGGACACATGCAGTTACAACTCCGTGTGGACCGACAGCATGGGTGGCTCCCTGGAACCCACCGGCTGTACATAAATATATCCCATTGCATTGCCCATCACAGCTGAGGTTATGTCATGTTTAATGCAGGTGGGCTTCGGCCCACACTGCATGCCACAGTCAGACTGGGGTTCTTTAGAAGTGGACACATGCAGTTACAACTCCGTGTGGACCGATAGCATGGGTGGCTCCCTGGAACCCACCAACGGTACATAAATATATCCCATTGCAGTGCCCAGCACAGCTGAGGTAATGTCATGTTTAATGCAGGTGGGCTTCGGCCCACACTGCATGCCCCAGTCAGACTGGGGTTCTTTAGAAGTGGACACATGCAGTTACAACTCTGTGTGGACCGACAGCATGGGTGGGTGCCAGGAAGCCACCGGCGGTACATAAACATATCCCATTGCATTGCCCAGCACAGCTGATGTGACGTCAGCTTTAATGCAGGTGGGCAAAAAATTAATTGGATTACACTGTAGGCGAGGGCCCCAAAAAATTGGTGTACCAACAGTACTAATGTACGTCAGAAAAATTGCCCATGCCCAACCAAGAGGGCAGGTGAAACCCATTAATCGCTTTGGTTAATGTGGCTTAATTTGTAACTAGGCCTGGAGGCAGCCCAGTTAAAATAAAAATTGCTTCAGGTGCAAGTTTCAACGCTTTAATGAGCATTGAAACGTATAAAAATTGTTTACAAAAATTATATGACTGAGCCTTGTGGGCCTAAGAAAAATTTCCCGTTCGGCGTGATTACGTCAGGTTTCAGGAGGAGGAGCAGGAGGAGGAGGATGAATATAATACACAGATTGATGAAGCTAAAAGGTCCCCGTTTTTGATGGTGATAGAGAACGATGCTTCCATCCGCGGGTGCAGCCTACGTATTGTTTAGGTATCGCTGCTGTCCGCTGGTGAAGAAGAGAAGTCTGGGGAAATCCAGGCTTTGTTCATCTTGATGAGTGTAAGCCTGTCGGCACTGTCGGTTGACAGGCGGGTACGCTTATCTGTGATGATTCCCCCAGCCGCACTAAACACCCTCTCTGACAAGACGCTAGCCGCAGGACAAGCAAGCACCTCCAGGGCATACAGCGCGGGTTCAGGCCACGTGTCCAGCTTCGACACCCAGTAGTTGTAGGGGGCAGAGGCGTCACGGAGGACGGTCGTGCGATCGGCTACTTACTCCCTCACCATCCTTTTACAGTGCTCCCGCCGACTCAGCCTTGACTGGGGAGCGGTGACACAGTCTTGCTGGGGAGCCAGAAAGCTGTCAAAGGCCTTAGAGAGTGTTCCCCTGCCTGTGCTGTACATGCTGCCTGATCTCCGCGCCTCCCCTGCTACCTGGCCCTCGGAACTGCGCCTTCGGCCACTAGCGCTGTCGGATGGGAATTTTACCATCAGTTTGTCCGCCAGGGTCCTGTGGTATAGCATCACTCTCGAACCCCTTTCCTCTTCGGGTATGAGAGTGGAAAGCTTCTCCTTATACCGTGGGTCGAGCAGTGTGTACACCCAGTAATCCGTAGTGGCCAGAATGCGTGTAACGCGAGGGTCACGAGAAAAGCATCCTAACATGAAGTCAGGCATGAGTGCCAGGGTACCTGTACGCAACACATGGCTGTCCTCACTAGGAAGATCACTTTCAGGATCCTCTTCCTCAGGCCATACACGCTGAAAGGATGACAGGCAAGCAGCATGTGTACCCTCAGCAGTGGGCCAAGCTGTCTCTTCCCCCTCCTCCTCATCCTCCTCATGCTCCTCCTCCTCCTCAACGTGCTGAGATATAGACAGGAGGGTGCTCTGCCTATCCAGCGACATACTGTCTTCCCCCGCCTCTGTTTCCGAGTGCAAAGCGTCTGCCTTTATGCTTTGCAGGGAACTTCTCAAGAGGCATAGCAGAGGAATGGTGACGCTAATGATTGCAGCATCACCGCTCAGCATCTGTGTAGACTCCTCAAAGTTTCCAAGGACCTGGCAGATGTCTGCCAACCAGGCCCACTCTTCTGTAAAGAATTGAGGAGGCTGACTCCCACTGCGCCGCCCATGTTGGAGTTGGTATTTCACTATTGCTCTACGCTGCTCATAGAGCCTGGCCAACATGTGGAGCGTAGAGTTCCACCGTGTGGGCACGTCGCACAGCAATCGGTGTACTGGCAGATGAAACCGATGTTGCAGGGTGCGCAGGGTGGCAGCGTCCGTGTGGGACTTGCGGAAATGTGCGCAGAGCCGGCGCACCTTTCCGAGCAGGTCTGACAAGCGTGGGTAGCTTTTCAGAAAGCGCTGAACCACCAAATTAAAGACGTGGGCCAGGCATGGCACGTGCGTGAGGCTGCCAAGCTGCAGAGCCACCACCAGGACACGGACGTTGTCACACACGACCATGCCCGGTTGGAGGCTCAGCGGCGCAAGCCAGCGGTCGGTCTGCTCTGTCAGACCCTGCAGCAGTTCGTGGGCCGTGTGCCTCTTCTCTCCTAAGCTGAGTAGTTTCAGCACGGCCTGCTGACGCTTGCCCACCGCTGTGCTGCTACGCTGCGTGACACCGACTGCTGGCGACGTGCTGCTGCTGACACATCTTGATTGCGAGACAGAGGTTGCGTAGGAGGAGGAGGGTGGTTTAGTGGAGGAAGCATACACCGCCACATATACCACCACCGAGCTGGGGCCCGCAATTTTGGGGGTGGGTAGGACGGGAGCGGTTCCAGGCTCTGACTCTGTCCCAGCCTCCACTAAATTTACCCAATGTGCCGTCAGGGAGATATTGTGGCCCTGCCCGCCTGTGCTTGTCCACGTGTCCATTGTTAAGTGGACCTTGGCAGTAACCGCGTTGGTGAGGGCGCGTACAATGTTGCGGGAGACGTGGTCGTGCAGGGCTGGGAACATCGGGAAAAGTAGTGGCGACTGGAAACTGAGTAGCGCGGGGCCGCCGCCACCATCATGCTTTTGAAAGCCTCCGTTTCCACAACCCTATATGGCAGCATCTCCAGGCTGATAAATTTGGCTATGTGCACGTTTAACGCTTGAGCGTGCGGGTGCGTGGCGGCGTACTTGCGCTTGCGCTCCAACTCTTGCGCTAGCGACGGCTGGACGGTGCGCTGAGAGACATTGGTGGATGGGGCCGAGGACAGCGGAGGTGAGGGTGTGGGTGCAGGCCAGGAGACGGTAGTACCTGTGTCCTGAGAGGGGGGTTGGATCTCAGTGGCAGGTTGGGGCACAGGGGGAGAGGCAGCGGTGCAAACCGGAGGCGGTGAACGGCCTTTGTCCCACCTTGTGGGGTGCTTGGCCATCATATGTCTGCGCATGCTGGTGGTGGTGAGGCTGGTGGTGGTGGCTCCCCGGCTGATCTTGGCGCGACAAAGGTTGCACACCAGTATTCGTCGGTCGTCTGCACTCTCAGTGAAAAACTGCCAGACCTTAGAGCACCTCGGCCTCTGCAGGGTGGCATGGCACGAGGGGGCGCTTTGGGAAACAGTTGGTGGATTATTCGGTCTAACCCTGCCTCTACCCGTGGCCTCCGCACTGCCTCTTCCAACCTGCCCTGCTGCTGCACTTGCCTCCCCCTCTGAAGACCTGTCCTCAGCAGGCGTAGCAAACCAGGTGGGGTCAGTCACCTCATCGTCCTGCTGCTCTTCCTCCGAATCCTCTGTGCGCTCCTCCCTCGGACTTACTCCAATTACTACTACCTGAGTGATAGACAACTATGTCTCATCGTCATCATCCTCCTCACCCACTGAAAGCTCTTGAGACAGTTGCCGGAAGTCCCCAGCCTCATCCCCCGGACCCCGGGAACTTTCCAAAGGTTGGGCATAGGTCACGACAAACTCCTCCAGTGGGAGAGGATTCGGAACCATTGCTGCCCATTCTGGGCAGGGGCCCGAGAACAGTTCCTGGGAGTCTGCCTGCTCCTCAGAATGTGTCATTGTAATGGAGTGAGGAGGCTGGGAGAAAGGAGGAGCAGCAGCCAGAGGATTCAGAGTTGCAGCAGTGGACGGCGCAGAATTCTGGGTGGTTGATAGATTGCTGGATGCACTTTCTGCCATCCACGACAGGACCTGCTCACACTGCTCATTTTCTAATAAAGGTCTACCGCGTGGACCCATTAATTGTGAGATGAATGTGGGGACGCCAGAAACGTGCCTCTCTCCTAATCCCGCAGCAGTCGGCTGCGATACACCTGGATCAGGAGCTCGGCCTGTGCCCACACCCTGACTTGGGCCTCCGCGTCCTCGCCCACGTCCACGTCCTCTAGGCCTACCCCTACCCCTCGGCATGCTGCATTACCAGTAGTGCAGAAACAGAACGCTGTAATTAAATGTGCCGCTTATTGGCCTGTGGTTGGAGGCTGACTTCGCTTACGGAACGCACAGCAGAGGCAGGAAAGAATTTTGCGCAAGCCTGCTGTAACACTTAGCTGGCTGCGTATGAATTAGGACAACTACCCCCAGCAGAGACGCAGTACAGTCAGGACGGTCACAGGCAGCCCAAATAGATTTTTTTTCCCAAATTTTTTTGGAAAAGCCCACTGCCTATATAGACTGGATATGTCTTTCACTGTCCCTGCCTCACCACCACTACTGGCCGTGGACTATGTAAAATTACTGCAGACTGTTTCACTCTGGACAGGATCACAGCGGTGATGTAAGAGGCAACGCAGAGCCAGGAAAGAATTTTGCGCAAGCCTGCTGTAACACTTAGCTGGCTGCGTATGAATTAGGACAACTACCCCCAGCAGAGACGCAGTACAGTCAGGACGGTCACAGGCAGCCCAAATAGATTTTTTTACCCAAATTTTTTTGGAAAAGCCCACTGCCTATATAGACTGGATATGTCTTTCACTGTCCCTGCCTCACCACCCCTATTGGCCGTGGACTATGTAAAATTACTGCAGGACGCAATGCTCTGCACGGCCGATATACAAAAAAAAAATGTGCAACACTGCAAAAAGCAGCCTCCACACTACTGCACACGGTCAGATGTGGCCTTAAGAAGGACCGTTGGGGTTCTTGAAGCCTAAAATCAATCCTAACACTCTCCCTATAGCAGCTCCGGCATCAGCAGCACTTTCCCTGATCTCTGTCAGAATGCATCTGTGGCGAGCCGCGGGAGGGGCCGATTTATATACTCGGGTGACACCTGATCTCGCCAGCCACTCACTGCAGGGGGGTGGTATAGGGCTTGAACGTCGCAGGGGGAAGTTGTAATGCCTTCCCTGTCTTTCTATTGGCCAGAAAAGCGCGCTAACGTCTCAGAGATGAAAGTGAAAGTAACTCGAACATCGCGTGGTGCTCGCCTCTAGTAACGAGCATCTCGAACACGCTAATACTCGAACGAGTATCAAGCTCGAACGAGTATGTTCGCTCATCTCTATAGATTATATATATATATAATATTTAAGTGTGAATTCATGTTAAAACTGTAACATTTAAGTAACATAACCCCACCTATGGAGTGAAACAATACTACAAGTCATGTTAGTTAAGTTTGTTTGTGAAAAAAATACTTCCTCCATCTCCTTCTGTCATCTGCTGTGTTATCACATAAACTGCAACCCGCGACCCGTTTCATTGTTTCACAATCATTTCTCAACCTTAAGGTCCCTCTATTTGTTCTACTCTAGTCCCCCCCACCAGCACAGCGCCATTGTTTATACCAGGGGTACTCAGCTCGTTTTAGTAAAGGGCTGCTTACCTGGGTCTGCGGTGAGGTAAAATTTTACTCTGAACACATTAGTAAAAATGTTGGCTTGTTAACATTTCACAAACTTTGTAGAAGTATTTACATCAAGATTTAATATTAGATTAATAATGGGAAAACTAAACCAGGCCCCTAAATTAATTAAGATCTCAGACCCCTAAACTAATTCAGACCGTAAATTACACCCCTAAACTCATTTTGAAAAAAAAAAAAGATCAGATGCCCAGACTCATTTACCAGACTGCTAAAATGAATTCAAACTCCAGATATCTAAAATTAATCAAACCCAAGACCCAAAAACTAAAACTAATTCGACCAGAGACCAGAGCTCTAAAATTAATAACACTCCAGACCAGACCCCTAAAATGAATCAGATATCAGAACAGTTCCTAAAATTAATCAGACCCCAGACCAGAGCCCTAGAATTAATCAGACACTTGACCAGCTTCTAAAATTCATTCAGACTCAAAACCCGACAGAAAAAAGGGAAAGATATACTTATTGCTCCCAGATCATCTTCACTTCTAAGCACCGTTGGAAGTGGACCTTGTGTGCTGGGTACCTGTCATAGTTCCATTCCTGATAGAAGAGCTGCTGTTATGGATTTTCGAGAGAGACACTTTCTTATCTAATGAACCAATGACAACTCACATCCCTGGTCCACATTAAGACTGTGGCCCACCAGTAGAGTACCAATGTTCTATATCATGGGAATGCTCATCTTCTGAGGTTTCTTAGCATAAATAGACCTTTGCATAAGTTGCTTATTCCTAGCAGATAGATAGATTGATTAAATGTATTGCATATGAGAGGAAGACAATTGTTTAAACTTTTGTCCTACCAATGATGCCGTATGGCTTGGCCGGTGTTGCCACAGCCTACGCATCTAGGTATGGGGATTAGAGCGCAATTATCATAATCCTCTATCCTACTTTAATATAGTAATCTGTATTTAAAGATTTGTTTGAGTATTCCATCTCTTTTCTGCTCAGGCTGATTATTCGTCACTCCCTTGATCTTGATTTTAGAAAAAGATGAGTATTGGGAATTTCAACTTTGATCAATCTTGTGAAAGATAGCAGTGTAAAAATAAAGTCTGAGCTCAAGACTCTCATCGAAGGAAAAAAAAAACCAAGTAAACAGATAATCTCGCACTAGGATGGCGCATTCAGTCAAGGTGAGAAGCGAAAATATTCTATTTATAAGCAGACTGTGTAGATTCTGTGTTAATTAATTTCCAGTCCTCCAAAAGCTTTTTCAAATGTCACCTGTGATTAAAGACTGAAGAAGGCATTCACTGTGGGGTCATTCATTGGATGTTTTTTGCTGATTCGCTAGGTTTTGAATGTGTGAAACATAGCAGAGCGATATTGTGTAGGTCATGAACTGGAAAATATATCCTATTTTCAAGCTCTGCCTGTCACCTCCACACATTAGTGACTCATACCTTCTCAGCATTATTTCTAGTGAAGAGTTCCTAATTTGATAATGGTTTCTCAGTGATGTCACTGGTTCCAAGTGAAATTATAGCTCTTCATGCTTGTGTGCCTTATAGTTCATTGACTTTGAGATGGTTCAGGTTTAATGAATTGCAGGTACCAAAGGTATAGAGAGGAAATCCATTCAAAGTCTTTAGTCATACTAAAAAGAATAAATTGTGGGGTTCTTCGGGCTTAGACCTGCTCGGTTTCTCCAGAGGAGTCAAGGTGATCTTTTCAGCTCTGAAGTTTTTGACTTGTGTCGAAAGAATCAAGAGACCACTACAATCTAAGTTAGGGTCTCTGTGTGCATCTAGTCTCGTAGATTCTGCCAATTAAATCGTCTGATATGTCTATATAACATGTGAGATGATGGTGAATCTCTAACATTTAATGATTCCTTCTTGAGTGTCTCTTTAGAGCATCCAGAAAAACTAAGGAGGGCAAATCTCATATGAGACAAACCCAAGGACTCAGTTGGTTGCGTATGTAGAAGTTAGCTTGAGCCACTGAGCAGTGGTTACCAATTTTGGAGTCCATACAAGCTCAAGGCATGGGACATAGTATTGAAAAGATGTTATTCTAACAAGGACGGCCATTGATAGTATCTGAAGAATGACTAGTATATGAAGTATATGCCTTAGATAAGTCTTTACATGGGTTTTCAGATGGAGAAGTTCTATGACATGTAAAAGTTTGGAAGCTGCGACCTACACAAATGTACAGTCAATAGGCTTCAGCATTGTTTTTCATGGAGAGATGAATGCACATGTGGCTACCTCTAAACTGAAATTAATTGGAATTATGGAAAACATATAGATTGTTCACGTGATCTGCAACTTACAGTGCTCATTTTAAAAACCGGTGAGAATCCCAGCATAGATGCTGAAATGTGGAGTGGACGACACATACGCAGAAGTCTATGGTGCTACTGCCTCCTCTTGGTATTTCAGACATCCCCACTCAAAATAATCTTTGCAAGCACCGAGTCATGACATTTTCTCAGCAGACTGTTTTTGCGGGGTGGTTTGCTATTGCCTTTCCCAGTCATCTTTTTACCCCCCAGCAGCTGGGTACTCATTTTGCAAACCTCAGAAGGATGAGTCACATGGGGATTGAACCCAAAACCTTCAGGTCATGAGCGAGAGCTGCTGCCCTAACACTCTACGCCACACGTCAACATTAATCCAGGACTTCTTGATAGTTCTGACTCTGATGGAAAAAAAACCAATTACATACACACATATACATGCAGTGAAAATAGTGGAGGGCAGTTTCACACAGCTGTATGCGCAACTACGGTTGCCACAGTGGAGCATAGGTGCTCATGAAGGTTTTTTTTCTATCCGTTCAAACTCTGACATAGTGCAGGAGTTTGAAAAAATAAAACAGCGAGAAGATAGGCCCTGCCCTATTGTACCCACACATAGTTAATACTATTTGCGGGAAAGATAGGACAAGTGATATCTTTTCTCGCCCATACTATTAACAGTTGAGAATCCCGCTAGTGAAAATGAAACCATTGAAATCAATGGTTTTGTTTTGTCCCATTATGCGTCCGTGATTATCCCTGCAACTGCATATGCCCATGTGAGTGGACCCTAAACTACCACTGAGAAAAAGATCAGCAGATACCCACGAGACATTGACTAGAAGAAATAAGCCCTAATAAGGAAGATTCCATCCAAGAAGTAAAGAAGAATGGGATTACCAAGCTGCGCTGGGCAAGAGGAGACAACGCTTCTGTAGGATTAATTCATTACTTGTATGTTGCACCAGGTCTGCCCCCGAATTTAACCTTCTACACTATGGAACGCTTTCCATTTATTTAATTTCAGACCAATAAGGATGAAGAATAGAGATGAACTTTAAGATAACGGAATGGGTTTACTTGCTATCAAATCAGTACAAGTGAAATGAATATGACTCCATGTTCTATCCTATGCATAACCATTTTCTGTTAAATAACCATCTTGTATGCATCTTTTCATTATATTCATTTGTCCTCAATCTTGAGGATTTATAGATAATAAATAGTAACTTAAAAAGCCTTGAGTGAAGAACCGAGGCCAGAGCTACATCAGATAGTTATGTAGCATTTAGACTGTCCGTCGGGTCAAGATGACATGTTTCTCGATGTTCACATATGTTACAAAATATTCTTTCTAACCAACTTATTGTTTAGAATTACTGTACTTTTGTGTTTTGAGAAGTTAATCATGTATGATTCTTCTGTACCTGCGTGTGTTTGCCTTTAATTTTAGATGTTAAATTCCTTATCTTGCATATTCATATTGTTTGTTTTATCGACCAATGGTAATAAAGGAATTATAATAAATTTGAATTATTGTAATCAAAGCATGTGCCTCTATAAAAACTGCTGCCTGTCAATCAATAAACAGGTAACTTTTGGTCACGTCCCGTGTATTGTGCTGAAAGTTATTTCCCGAGCTCGGCCTATCCTCTAACTGAGTTTGGACCCCAGAAGTATATTTGTTTGCACTAACATCTTAGATGTAAAGACAAGGGAGTGTTGGAGCTTATGAATGCCCAAGAGGTCCCCCACAAGAACAGTACCGTGAATAATGTGTGGGGGCTCTGATACATATTCTGCATTGGGGCTCTGTAGCCTTAAATTTCCCTCCCTTCCCCACCCCCAAAAGTGATACAAAATGTAAAATTTAGCTCTGCTGCATGTACAAGTAATTTGCTCAAACTGATTGTCAAAATCAAAGTGTTTCATCAAATTGTCAAATCTTATTGCTTTCTCATTTCTGTAGCTTTAGAAAAAAAAAGATGCCATTCTGAAGAACACAGTAGACTATAACGACACTTTTATATCCCACCATATTTAATTAGTTCCTATTTAACGACAATTCAACTCCCATCTAAGATAAATAGAACTGAGGATCCTTCTTGTGGACATTAATAAACTTTATTATTAATGGTCTCTTTATAGTGTCTTTATGGAAAGTAATGATGTTTCCATTTAGAACTATAAGAGACGGTCAATGAGGGAAGATTAGATGCAGAAGGACTCTTACAGAAGCTGGACAGTGAAAGACAAGAACCAACTGAGCGGTTTCACTATGGAGACCAAGTAGCTAAAGAATTTTCTAGAATAAAGGCTTCTCAGCTGTTCCAAAGGCGGCCGAGGTGTCAGATCATATTAAGAGAAAGCAGATCCTTGATGAATGACTGAAAGAAAATCATTAACTCCTCTGCTGAGGGGAATGATTGAGTAGTTGAGAGAGAAGCAATGCGTGTAAAAAATTGTCCACCATTCATCAGACACTCTTAATTTTGCCATATTGAAAATAAGATGTTATCTGTACGTTGTCTTGTCAACCACCTGTCACTAAAGTCGGCACTATAGGAAAGTCAGGATTTATAGAAGCAGACGTGTAAACTTAGAATGATGCAAGTGACCTGTAGGCAACAAATGTATACTGGGTATGTGTTCCTTGCTGAGTTGTGATCCAGTGCCACTATCCTGCTCCCTACTGGTGGCTCTCGCTGCCCCTGGGTACCATGGCAACCAGCCTCCCTGATGGCATCACTACAAATAGATTATTTAAAGCTCCAAACTCTTGATTTTTTGTTTGAATCTTTGTTATGTTGCTTGCTCCTTTGGGTTCCTTCTTCTTCAACATAGACCTTGGCTTCAGCTTCTAGTTTTTCTTTGGATCGTGCTTTGTACTTTTGCATCCATTTCTGGTTCTTGGCTATTCTGTGACCTATATATCGGTATGTAATGCTACGTCTTTGCTTAACGTCTTCAGCAGTGTACCTGCTGATAGTCATTGACCACTCCAAGAGCCACAACTCAGGTATCTCAACTTCTTACTTCCTTGAGAAGTTTACGAGTAGAGAAGAGCGAGCACCCAAATGCTCTGGTCCGCGTTATTAGAGTCGAGCTTTTCGTAAAATTCGAGAGCTCTACTCGAGTAACAAACCCCATTGGCTACAAGGGAGACTCAAGTATTTTCGTATGTGGGACGCCGGGTCCCGAGCTTTTTTTCTTCTTCTTGGTTCGTGTGTGTCTCTCTCTCTCTCTCCCCTGCCTGCCAGACAAAAAAATTTGCCATTGAGGCGCGCTGCGTCGCGGCGGGGAGGGGCCGAAACAGGCACGTCAGAGCGGGGAGGAGCCAAAAACTGGGGCGGGGTCGAACACGGCTTAATGCTCATTCGAGTAACGAGCACCATCGAGTACGCTAATATTTGAACGAGCATCAAGCTCGACAGAGTACGTTCGCTCAACTCTAGTTATGAGTGAAGAATGGGAGAGTCCCTTAGATTCTATGTCCTGGTATGCCTTAGCACTGTTCCTATAGTGTTTTTCCTTATTCTGTGGGATTCCTTCAAGAGGTTCTGTCACAGGTGCCGAAAAAGGCATTGAGACGAAGCCAATGAACTGAATAATTCGGACACAAAACAGACACTACTTTGGGGTCTGACAAGGGTGCCATTTGTTTCCATTATATTTAGAGTATAGAATAACAAAGTCATCTACATTATTCTACACTCCAAATATAAAAGAAACAAATGTAACCCTTGTCAAATAATCATCAGAGTAGTGTTCATTTCAGTAATGACACAGAATAGTTCCATTTGTTTCTGTTCGGGGGTTTTGTCACAATGCTGTTTTTGACACCTTTAATGGAACCCCCAGACCGAATCCCAATGCGTAGTCAAAAAAAGTTCCCTTAGTCATTGCAGAACTGCTTGTGTTACTAAAAGTTCCACTTTCTGGGAGCTCCATATCAGAATGACAAACTTGCTTGTCAGATAACAGGTAGAGCTTAAAGTGAATGTCCACCCTTGAACACAACTTTTTCAACTTAATTGCTCCAAAATTCTTTAGCAATCAACTTCTCAAATATATCTTCATAGGGGTCAAGGCTCTATTTTTTGGATAGAAAGCTCCAAATATCCAGCATAGGCATAATGTTAAATGACAAATACAAAATTTCAGCTGCCTGCAGCCACCGTTAGTAGAGATTAAGGAGCTTACTTCACTGAACTTAGCAATAAAACAGTATAAAGTAAGTTCTCTACTAGTGGCTTCAGGCAGGCAAAATGTTATCATTTGACTCTATCTACACAGGGGATTTGGTTCAGATATTATGAAATGATAGTGTTAAAAGAAATACAGGAATGTCATCTTTCCTCCTTAGGGAGAGCACCTAGAAGGTGAGTGAGTGAGTCGACTTATGAGGTCATTTATGCTCTTCTGGGTAATATGCAAATATTTCCATTTCTCTTATTTGCATATAACCCAGAGGAGCATGGATTGCTTTATAAGTCTCATCACTCACCTTCTAGGTTCTCTCCCTAAGGAGAAAAGATAGCGTTCCTGACCCACAGGCCTCTCGCTAGCCAAACCAGAACCCTACTGCATACTGATGAGGGGCAAACACCTGTAACAGCTGTCTGTGTATGGATTCTGGCTTGGCTTTTAATTCCTAGTCATTGTATAAAGAGTTTAACATTGACTTGCATGAATGCTGCCTTCCAATAGGTGGCACTGCAGAGGTATTGTTCCATTTCCCTTGTTTGCAAAAGATGTATATTCACTGTTAGCAATTGGACCCTAATGAAAAATCTATACCAGGGACCTTGAAACGGTCACTCACAATAGCCTCACCCTGTATGGGTCCATATCGAGACAGTTAATCTGATACATGATGGTTGAGAATTCAGATAATCCACCATGACCTAAAATGTTCTTTTGTCACTTCACAGGAATTAACTTAATAGGCATTACATACCAATTAGGGCAGACTCCACAGGGCAACAACAGTACCACTAAAAGAGCATTGTGAGAAAGCATGGTACAAGATAGGCAATAAATGGTAGATCCAGAAGGTCCAACTGCAGAGACCCAGACTGACTTCCGGAGCACAGACCACAACTAGGAGGTGTTTGAATGGAGCAGCAGTCCAGAATGTACCCTACCACTCCATTCAAAGTCCACTGATGGAAATAGCCAAGCACTGCAGCTGGGGAGAATGTACGGGTGATTGTGGGGACCTCTGCATTTGGACCCCCACCCAACTAGCATTTATCACCTGTCTACTGGATAGCTGATAAATGCTTCTGGCTTAAATTCCCCTTTAGGGACCTTTCACACAGGACAGAATATTCTGCAATAGCAATATTCTGAATGCCAGACCAAAATTTGCACTGATAATTACAGATTTTGATGTAAATTGGTGACAGGATTCTGCTATCTTCAATTCCACTCCAAAATCTGCATATTAGCAGTGTGGATTTGGGGGCTGAATATTTCGCAGGAACGCATATGCTGTAATGATGTTGCAGAATATTCCGTCCTGTGTGAAAGGTCCCTTGGTGGGATTATCCCAAAATCTAAAGTTTTATCTATCCCCAGGATAGGGGATAACTTTATGATCAAAACAGATAGCAAAACTTTAGGGCAGCGCTCCACTGAAATGGAATGTATTCTCCAGATAAAACTCAGACAAAAAATGAGGTGACTTACCCGGGGGCTGCTTGGGTTCAGATTAAGGAAACCTCCACCACCACCCTCCAAACCCGGTAGACTAGTCAATCTGCTGGTATACTCAGAATACCATCTGTATCCTGCTAAACCAGGAAAGCCGCGAACAGGGGTGTGCGAACCTCATGAAAAGGGGCACCAAGCAAAGTAATCCATAGAATAAAAATAGAAAAATCTCTCTGTGCTCCTTGGGACAGGCAAAGAACCCGCAATAACCGATAATAATAATAAGGCAAAACCATACAAAGTCTATATGTACAACGCGATTCGACGCATTCACATGTCTTTTTCAAGTACAAAACTACAGTATATCATCACATATATTTATATAATATCAAAACACCTACATTCGTTGGTAGTTGTTGCCAGCTGTTCAGCTGGAGCGCTGACATTACCTTCCGGGTTGCCAGGCCGGGGTAGGAAGGTGGCACATAATGCATGTCCTGGAATGCAGTGCAAGTTTGGTATGGTAGTAATCGTACTGACCCATAGAATACAGCTATCATGTCATTTTTGTTGCAGTTTGTGCGTCGTAGAAACAAGACGGACTGAAAAATGGCGGAATGTCTTTTTTTTTGTTCATTTTACTCCACTTAGAATTTTTTTTACGTTTTTCAGTACATTATATGGTACTATTGAAAAATACAACTTGTCACACAAAAACAAGCTCATACAGCTACGTTGATGGATAAATAAAGGAGTTACGATTTTTTTTAAAGGGGGGGAATCGAAAATGCAAAAAAAAAAGGGCTGCATCATTAAGGGGTTAATGCAACTGTATACTCACTCTGGACTCCCCACTACCAGCCAGAATGGAGATCTTTTACATAGAGTAGAAATCAGTACTTGACATGGAAGGACAGATGAGGTCGATTGAGTTCCTAAATAAGATAATTATGTCTAACACTGGCAAACCCAGTGAACCTGTCCATTACATGGATAGCCCATCATTGATTTCAGTGGGCACAAGGTAATGCTCTATTTCTTCTGTAGCAATAAAAACTCACTGGCCTCTTCCCCAGCTTATAGCAACTATCCACATAGAGTCCAAGCGGCAGAAACCGAACGATCGTTCAAGGACACATCAGCTCTTTATGATTGCTGATTCACTGTTACCAAGAACATTACCCGGAACTGCAGAAAACAAATGTTGATTCTATGGAAGTGAGGGGTGATGAGTGGCTGCCAGGCATCTCCGGAACTACTTCTCTAGGGTGGCTAGGAAAAATCCAACTTGTCCAATTAAGTTCTCCCCAATAGCAGAAGGCTAGCAGCCTCATTGATGGGATCTGCAGACAAATACATAATGTCTATGGTCCCCTTCAGAGTATGGAGATGAGTCTCTCTCCCACCTCCTCATTTGCTGGAGCAACAAAAACAAAGTCTTATTACCTGCATTTTATTTCAGACTGTGAGAGACGCCTTTTCTTCCCATTATAGTGGAGGAACAGATGGCGCCCCACAGGTTCTATAATCCTGATCTAATACCTCTAGCAATACTCGAAAGTATCTCTGCCTATACAACATTCATACATTAAGACTTTATGACATCTGCTGAATGACTTTGCGAGAACTACCTACAAAACCACCAGGCAGGGCCAGAAGTGGTTTTGGAAATTCTAATTAAGAAGCTATTCGAAGACAGGTGCGACTTTCAATTTCTGCAAACAGAAGCAATAGTTTACAATGAAATAAATTAGATTAACAGGTAGGACAAGATGAAAGGAAAAGCAAAGTAGGTCAGGTGATGCGCCTACCTTAGCTGTAAATTATATATAATAATACTGTCGGTTATAATTGTACTTACATAATCTTGTATGTAGTTCAACAACTATAAGTCATTGCTTTGATTTCTCCAATTTTACTGTCAGAAGATCTGCTCAGTCTTGAAGGTTCTTGGCCACTGAGACAGACTCCTCTCCATAGCTTTCATTGAAATGGATGGTTCGGCATAGCGGCTTCGCAACCTCCACTCTGTTCATTTGGAGACCTACCAAAACCCCATTCTTAGGATCGGAGGGGGTCCCAGCTGTCGAACACTAAATGATCAATCAGTTTTCACCTATCCAGTGGATGGGAGAAAACTTGAAAAAATATAAAGTCTCCAGAATACCTCTTTAAAAAGGTTTTATCATTAGTAATCAAATCTTTTCCAGCAGGTGAGCCCAGTGCTGGAAATACTCACCTGCCCTTGGACTTCCGAAGCTCACACTGCCTCAATTTTCCAGTAGACGGCAGGATGGAAGCATGTGATCGCTGTGGCCAATCAGAGGCTGCAGCGTCACGTCCCCAAGCTCCTGGTGCCCATGATGTGAGCGCTGCTGCCAGGCACACCAATGGTAATGTTACGGCTTCTGATTGTCCGCAGTATTCATTTGCTTCTGCCCAGCAGTCTACCCGGAAGCGGAGAAGTGTGAGCTACTTAGCTGTGCTTCGGGGGTCCGAGGAGAGGTATTATCTAATTTTCATTTTATGGTGGATTGGAAAATTGTTCAGCCATTGGCTAGCAGAGGCGGGCAGGATTTGGCAAGATGTAGGCGGCTTGACCATGTGTTCTTAGCTTAGCCTGAGGCCTCATTCACACGAGCGCTGTTTTCGCGCATTAGGGGCACGTGAAAAGAGCGCTTCTATAAGAACCAATGGTTTCCTATAGAAGCGTTCACATGAAGGAATTTTAGATGCGTTAAATACTCGCACAAATCAAAGATAAGACATGCGACTGCTAAGCTCGCATCTAAGGTGCGAGAAAAGATAGGACATAACCTATCTTTGGTGAGCAAAGTGCAGAAGTTTCCATAGACTCCTATGGGAGCAGGAGTCTATGGCAACTCCTGTGCAGGAAAATGAAATTACAAATCTCATTAGGAGGATTTCTGCAGACGGAAGGAATTCCCCACTGCTTACATCGGGACATTTAAAACATGAGGGCAGTAGGGGACTCCCTCCTCTCTCCCCAAGGGATTTCCCTATAGTAGGGAGAGAGAGGGGGCGGGTTTACAAGGCTTCCCCAAGGGCGGGGCTAGAGGGATCTGTTATCTAGCCCCACCCCTTTAGCCCAGCTCCCTACTATCTTTGCTATGAGGAATCCATGAGAAAAGACATATAGCCCCACCCCCTCTCTCTATCCCATCCCCTTTCTCTGCGCTATAAGGGATATCACTCTGGGATCCCCAGAGCAGGGTGACACAGAGCGAGGCTATGGGGGATTAACCCATAGCAGGGAGAGAGTGGGACTAGGGGTTAATCCCCCATAGCAGGGACAGACGGAGCTGGGCTATGGGTTAATCCCCAAGCCCCGCTCTCTATGGGGAAATGCCAAAGCCCTGAGGGGCTTCTTCTCTCCCTCTTCCTGGAACAGCTGTGCTTTTTTAAGCGCAGCTGCCTGTTTACACAATTTTTAGCTCAGTATAAGCATAATTTTTTTTACGCGCACCTATACTGCGCTAAAGCTACGCTCCTGTGAACAGACCTCATGGACTTCAATAGTGAGCAGTCTATGGGCAAGCAAAAAGTGATTAAGGCCAGATTCACACAACCGTAACTACAGTACTTTTTGCACGTGCAAGTCGTGCCTAATTGCGCTTCAGAAAAAATATGCATAGATACTCCCAGCCATCATTAGTCTAATGAGTTCAAGATGTGGTCTTTATCCTGTGCAACTATGCAGTGTTTCATGCATCTCCTTGCACATTGGTGTGCATTTGTGCATCCTCATTGACTTCTATAGGGACTTTTGGTGTGCAAATGTGTAGTAAAATACAGCATGCTGCGTTTTTTTTTGTAACCGAAACCCATTGAAATAAATGGCTTCTATGCAAATACGCCTGTATGAAGCCCGTCTAAGGCTTGACTTCCACAGGGTGCGGTCACAAACAATACATTAAAACAACATGCAGTTTACCATGAACCGCTACGGCTTTGCAGCAAGTACAGGTGAAGCTACCAAGTCTCAGTGATTCGCTGCAGCATGTGGTTGGCCACGCGGTTGACAGAACACTCCCGTCCTACAAATGTCCTGTGGAAACCCAGCAGTATTGGTTTTTTTTCCCAGGGGGATATTCACACATGGAAGATTTGTTGTAGAAAGTTCTGTGACCGAAAATCACTTCTATACATCTAAATGGGGTTGCTTTGACAGCAGGCGCATGGATTTCTGCAAGCCTCATTAGGATGAATAAGACAGCTGTAGGAATCCCTGCAACAAATCCGCCGCATGTCAATACACCCTCTAAAGCTGTACTTTCCAACGTGAGGGCTTCTAGATGTTGCGGAAATACAACTCTCAGCATCCCCCAGGCTGGAGACTACTGATCTACCGAGAAGGATTATATCTCACTAGCTTACCCATCGCGCGTTGCTGCGAAGACAGACAGACATACATTCATTCGTTTTTATATATCTAGATAACAACCAATCACAGCGCAGCTTTCATGTTACCTTAGCAGTATAAAATATAACAACCAATCACAGCGCAGCTTTCATGTTACCTGAGCAGTAAGAGAAATAACAACCAATCACAGCGCAACTTTTATTCTGCCTCAGCAATATAAAAAATAGCAACCAATCACAGCGCAGCTTTCATGTTACCTCTGCGGTATTATATATAGCAACCAATCACAGCGCAGCTTTCATGTTACCTCAGTGGTATAATATATAACAACGAATCGCAGCACAGCTTTCATGCAACCTCAGTAGTATAAGAAGTAGCCACCAATCACAGCGCAGCTTTTATGTTACCTCAGCAGTATAATATATAACAACCAATCACAGCGCAGCTTTCATTTTACCTCAGCATTCTCAATATCCAGCAATTGTCTTGCGAAACGTTCGGCGGATGCATCATTTTGTGGTTGAACACGCATCCCGTTGCTCGTAATGCCTTTTGCTTTCGTGCTTGAGATGGAAATCAAACGATCTTTGTCTGGGGGGCATAACTGTCGACGATGCTCGTACGCGCGGCACCTATCGTAGGATAGTTGTACTATGCCTATAATCTTCCCAGGAGTGTACTCAGCAACTTCCCAAAGTCTCATGGCAATTGGATGAATGGTGTAGTAATGCATAAAGGACAGACAGACAGACATACATTCATTTATATATATCAGGAAGTGAGAGAATTAGATTCCGTACGTAAAATTTGAACGCTAATTGTTTTGCTAATTGAATAATCGACTTGGGACCCATTAACTTTTCCTATTTATGACATATTCAATGCCCGTGCCAAATTTCAAGTTTCTATGTGAGAAAATTACATTCCGTATTTAAAATTTGGATGCTAATTCTTTGGTGCATAGAATTGAATAATCGAGTTGGGACCCATTAGCGTTTTCTATTTATGACATATTCAATGCTCGTGCCAAATTTCACGTTTCTATGACATTGGGAAGCGAGAAAATTAGATTCCGTACGTAAAATTCGGACGCTAATTCTTTGGCGCTTACAATTGAATAATCGAGTTGGGACCCATTAACTTTTCCTATTTATTGCATAATCAATGCCTGTACCAAATTTCAAGTTTCTATGTGAGAAAATTACATTCCGTACGTAAAATTTGGACGCTAATTCTTTGGCGCATAGAATTGAATAATCAAGTTGGGACCCATTAGCTTTTCCTATTTATGACATAATCAATGCTCGTGCCAAATTTCAAGTTTCTATGACATTGGGAAGCGAGAAAATTAGATTCCGTACGTAAAATTTGGACGCTAATTCTTTGGCGCTTAGAATTGAATAATCGAGTTGGGACCCATTACCTTTTCCTATTTATGACATAATCAATGCTCGTGCCAAATTTCATGTTTCTACAACATCGGGAAGTGAGAGAATTAGTGGCAATGATGGAAATCGAACGATCTACGTGGGGGGGTCGTAACTGTCGATGACGCACGCACGCGCGCCATTTATCGTAGCATAAATGTACTATGCCTATAATCTTCCCAGGAGTGTACTCAACAACTTCCCAAAGTTTCATGGCGATCGGATGAATGGTGTAGTAGCGCATAAAGGACAAACAGACAGACAGACAGACACACACACAGACAGACATACATTCAATTTTATAAATATAGATTGGAATAAACCTCGCCCCATGTACCCATCAGACTGATACCTTTCTCTGTCCCTATTGCAGATGCTGATCTTCTCCCAAATATCAGGAACCCGTGAAGTCCTCAATAAATCAATGGCTTAATAACATGGGAGCAGCACTTAAAGCCAAGTCCTACAAGGTGAGCTATATATTGGATGTCATAGGTCCTCAGCAAACCCTACAGTTCTGTTCGTCTTCAGAAATGTCTTTAACCTTTTAGTCTGTCTTATTAAGAGCAGCAGTGGGCACCGAGGCCCCGGTTAGATCGATATTTGCCAATCAGTAGATTTTTTGAGGTCAACAATCTTTTTTTTTATTCTGGCAGAAGTAATAGAACATGGTGTCATTACACTGTGATAGCGAGAGGCTCGGGATCAAAGCTGCTTTCTCCTATTAAATCAAGTTTCCTTAGCATATACTCCCTGTCTTATTTATAGGTGTGCTCACTTTGTAATTAAGGTTTTATCAGCACAGAATATGCTGAATATCAAGCCCCACCTTAAAATAACATTAGTTTAGTCAGCAAATGTGGAGTCTGTGAAATTTTTGCTTTTCTGTCATTGCTGCTGATTAGAGATGAGCGAGTATATTCGCTAAGGCACATTACTCGAGCGAGTAGTGCCTTAGCCGAGTATCTCCCCGCTTATCTCTAAAGATTCGGGGGAAGAAAGGGAGAGAGAGATCTGCCCTCCGTTCCTCCCTGCTCTCCCTCGCCGCTCCCCGCCCCCCGCCAGCCCCCGAATCTTTACGAGTGGGGAGATACTCAGCTAAGGCACTACTCGCTCGAGTAATGTGCCTTAGCGAGTACACTCGCTCATCTCTACTGCTGATAGATCCCAAGTTCTCATTACATGTCTTTATCACTACTGAAGTACAAGGAATGATGCTGGGAATGAGTTGTGGGAGTGCTTGCGCCAAGTTCTAAAGTTATCCCCCATCCTGTTAGCGATCGTGGGGATCCGACCACTGGGACCTCCATCAGCACTGAGAATGGGGGTCCAGTGTAGAGCGAAGGCCAGGCAGGGACATCACTGCTCCATTCACTTCAATGATCGCAGTAGAGATTACTGAGTTCAAGTGTTTTTGCAAACTTCAGCACTGTCATTGAAGTGAATGGAGCAGTGGTGTGCGTGCACGATCTCCAATCCATTCACTTTGGAACTGACCGGGCCCTTGTTCTCTGCATCAGTGGGGGTCCCAGCAGGTGCATCCCCACCAATCATAAAGTTATCCACATCCAATGGATAGGGGATAACTTTAGAACTTGGTACAGCCCCTTGAATACTTTAATGTTTCTTGATTAATAATACTTGAATGCATAATGCAAGTGGCATAATTCAGGGGCATTCGCAGAAGTCATAGGGCCCCATAAAACTCAGCTAAGAGTCAGTTCACATCAGCGCTGGAGATTCCGTTCAGAATCCTCCATCGATGAAATCTGCTAGAGTACAGGAAATAAAGCTGCATGTGGCTCTGTATCATCCTGTAAAATGTTGGATGGAAACTAAATGGACCTTATTATAGCAAAGGGGTCTACTCGGCACCTTTTGGTTCCACCCCGAAACAGATCCATTTTGGCAGCGGGTGTTGTTTGAAAACAATGGGTGATGCATTATGAGGAACGGCCAAAGATTGGACATGCCGCGATTTTATCCGCACTGCGATGTGATGCGGGAAAAAGTAGCTCATGTATATGACCCGATTCGAAGGAATAGGGTTCATATTCATGCAAGATTTGTGCATCACGTATCACACAAGCTTTTTCTCGGTTGTGTGAAAGTGGCCTAAGGGCTCCTGTACACTGGCGAGGGCAATATCAGGCCGTGATTCATGGCCCAATATTGCCCTCGCAATCGTTCTGAAAACCCCTTGATGTGAGGAGTTTTTACAAGGAAACTGCCTCGCATCCCTGCGGGGTTCCCTTTGTGGAAGCCCCTTGATGCGACAGCCTCACATCCCTGTTGGGATGAAGGAATCTCCTGGTGCAGCAGTAATAGCCTCGGCAGGAAATTGTAATCTTCTCCCATTGATTTCAACGGGGCTGGTGGTTCCGGATTTCCTCTCGGGAAATCGTTTGGCCTCTTCCATTATCCATGCACAGACTGATCAGTGTCTGTGGGGGTCCAAAAGCATCTCTCTCTCTTGCAGACTAACAGCTCACTTTTGCTAGACTAGCCTAGAGTTGACTCTCTTGACAAGACTCCATCAGACGGACTGACTGGCACTCTCTCTCACCTTCTTGCAAAACGCATATAAGAAGCATGATCACATGACTTCAAGCTCACAACATAAAATGATACATTTCCAGACACAGACAGCACATTTGTAGACGTTAACCCTTTGATTCCTGCAAACATTAGTACATTTAGCTGAGTCATCCCACATTAAAGACGCTATACCAGACAAAGTACAAGACAATACAATCTACACATAGCATTCATTCTGATTTTGGTCACTACACAGGTATTGAGTGCGCATTTGCACACCTCCCATAGACCTCTATGGGTACCTTTTGGTGTGCAAATGCACACAAATGTAGAGCATGCCATGGTTTTTTTGTGTGCTCAAGTTGAGCTCAAGAGTGATGATGATGAATCCATTGAAATCAATAGGCTCTATTCTCTGCGTATTGCACGTGCAAATTTTGAGTGCACAAAGACGGTTGTAAGGAGCCCTTGGGGTATGTTTCCAAATGGCAGATATTCTATGGATTTTCCAGAGCGGAAAATTCCATGGCAAAATCGACAATATTTCCATAAATGTCAGAGTGATAAAAGTCTGCAGCTGACTTTAGAGGATACCGTGCTCCCTCTCACCTCCAAAGTCTTTGGCTCTTCCTCCACCAGCCGTCTGGTGGCCTCTAGTGAGTGCAGTGCCACCGGTCAGGTGATGCAGAAGTGATCAGCAGCGCTGCCTTCATTAGAGGCCACCGGCTACCGTGTAATGGAAGCACCAAGAGCACAATGACATCGGAGGTGAGAGGGAGTGCGGTATCTTTTGAAATCAGCTGTGGAAGCGCAGATGATTTTAAGTCAAAATTCGCAACTGATGGTGCAGATGTTGACTCTGTTATATATGAGGAAAGCCTGCGGAATTTGTGCAACATTTCTGCAACATGTAAACATACTCTTACATTTACTGACAATGTTAATCAAAGGTGAGGCTTTGCTTTAGGTGGTTCTCTACTTTGCAAAATGTCCTTATGTTAGAAGGGTCTCCTGAAAATAAACTGATCACTGGCAGTCCCACTGTTGGGACCCAACACTTGTTCGAACACTGGACAACGGTTGACGATTAGATGAAGAATGGACTGGTGTTGGCGGCATTAGCACTTGAGATGATATGCTATCACATTCAGGAGCCTGTGAAGATAGTGGTGAAGGACTATGCTTAAATGTTATTGGTCAGTATGCACCGCCAGCTATGTATGTGGACATTTGTGAGGTATCATTTATTGGAGTCTCCACACAGGTGTGCAGCAGTCTGACAACCAGCTACAAACTGCCAGACTGAGTACTGCTGTATCCATAGCAACTGAGGCCCTGGGGATTTGTGGGGGATGTAGTCCACCCATAATTCCTCATTCAGCTAACCATGTGACTGATTACATGATGGTGACATCATCACAGGTTCTGTCAGCACACAAGCTATATATGTGTACATTTGTGAGGTTTCATTTATTGGAGTCTCCCCACAGGTGTGCAACAACCAGGTAAAGACTTCCAGACTGAGTACTGCTGTATCCATAGCAACTGAGGTGGCAGGGGTTTGCGGGGGATATAGTTCACCCATAATCCCCCATTCAGTGCGCAAGGAGGATAAAGGACATGTGATGACGTCACTGTCATGTGATCAGGGGTGGAGCTAAGAGCCAGTAACTGACATCACAGGTGCTGTCAGGCTCTGCATGTAGTAAAAATAATAATAATAGTCTTTATTTATATAGCACCGATATATTCTGCAGCACTTACAAAACAGGGAAATAAAAACAAAACCACGGTTACATAAAGTAATCAATTGATGGAAACAGTAGGGGTGAGGGTCCTGCTCCAACAAGCTTACATACTACAGATAGTGGGGTGATACAAAAGGTAAAGGAGCTGCAGATGTGCCCGGTATGGTGAGGTGGAGAGCAAGGGAAGGTATACACATTGACAATGGTCAGGTTGAGCTATATAGTGGAGGAATCGGTATAACTGTAGGGGGCGGTTGATGGCGGCTAGCAGGAATTGCAGTCGGTAGAACAGGGAGCATGTTATCAGGGGGAGTAAAGAGGGGTTGCTTTAGTATATATGCTATGCCTCCCTGAAGAGGTGCGTTTTTAGAGCACACCTGAAGTTTTGTGAGTCAGGGATTACCTGGATAGTTTTGGGTAGCGCATTGCAGAGGACCGGTGCTGCTCTGGAAAAGTCTTGGAGGCAGGAATGAGAAGTTCGAATTAAAGGGGCGCTTAATCTGATTTTGTTATTGAAGTGGAGGGCCTGGGGTGGGTGGTGGGTTGTAAGTCATTCAGCACACACAGACAGACAGACGGACAAGTGGTCGTTAGCACTTTGATGAAGAGACCCTCCTCTATTAACATAGAATATCCTTATATGGCATTTGCAAATGGATTTTCTATACCCGACAACACCTTTATTGCATTGGCAAGTCGATCGGGATCAGTTAGCATTGTACAACGTATTGTATAGAAAATTTTCTATAGTCAACTTTGCATGTTAGAAAATACCTACAGCCGTCGTTATCATACAGAAATATACGGTAATCCTATTGAGTTATTACTGGTTCCTTTCTGTAATAGAATATTACTGTTACTTTGTAGCCGGCCTTAAATTACAATCTATAATACAGTTTTATTGTCAGAATTGATTTCTCTAGCAGCAAAATCATTGTGTTAATATAACTCCACACCGCTGGGACTCAGATTTGCCCCTTCCCCCACTTCTATGCAAGTCCACCAGCAGGAACCTGGAGACTAATAATGGACTCCAGACAACAGGCTGTGGATTGTGATGGAATTGACGGATCTTATCAAATTGTTTTCACTGTTACTGAGACCTGTTGTATTAACACTATATTAAACGAGTTGCTTCATTTATTAAACACATTTTCAAATCTCCTATTAGGAAATTCTGCATATATTGGGGGAAGTCACCGCATTCAGGACCCCCATCTACTAACCAAAGCAAACAGCATCTCTCGCTTTGTAGGACCCAAGATGACCACGCACTCCAAAAACAGTCCATCATTTCAATAAGAACTGTGTAATACACTCATTGGCAAAAACATAATATACTAAGGCCGCCTGCAGACGAGCGGAAATCCCGCCGCGGGATTTCCCGCAGGATTTCCGCCGCTGAAAGTCTGCATAGGAGTGCATTACAATACGCACTCCTATGCAGACGGCCGCGGTTTGGCCGCGCGAAATCTCGCGCGGCAAACAAACCGCGGCATGTTCTAATTTTCTGCGGGGCACGCACTCACCTGGCCGCCGGCTCCGGTCTGCGCATGCGCCGGCTGCGCGGCAGCCGGCACATGAAAGAGCCGGGGCCGCCAGGCGCGGGTGAGTACGCGGTCGTCCCTGCAGGCTCTGGGGTCGGATCGCGCGGCGAGATTTCTCGCTGCCGGATCCGACCCGCTCGTCTGCAGGCGGCCTAAGAGGAGTTGTCGGAATCAAATGAAACATTGTATATGTAATTGTAATGATGATATAAGGCAGTGATTACAATATTAAAAGTATAAATTTATTGGGGAAAATTGTACAATTTATAGAAGGCTCTAGTACCCTATTGGGCCGCCACTAGCCTGGATACATGATAAGATACGGTCGGGCATGGAGGTATACAAGCTCCATATGTTATCCTATGGCCTCCTGCACACGATCAGAAATTCCGTGGTGGGATTTCCCACAGAATTTCCGCCCGTGCCCGCCTGCATAGGACTATATTACAAAACGCAATCCTATGCAGACGGCCAGGATTTGTCCACTAGGTCACTGCCGATCACTACTAGGGAAGACCTATTGTCGTATGTGATGCCCAGATCATCACACCAGCAGTGGGAGCAGTGGGGACAGTGTGCCGCTCCACAGTAAAGGCAGGATTTAAGCGCTCACCAGTGGCCTCCATATTCAAACACAACCATCATTGGCTCCCAACCGGAACCTGGGATCACTGCTGAAGACTATATTGTTCCAGTTTGTACCAGTCCAGGTTTCTCATTCATGACACCACTACCAATGAAGGCAAAGTTGATGGGGTGTTAATGGCAGGACATGTAATGGACACCATGACACCATATCTCCTTCTAATAAGCGCCTAAAAATGGTCTGGGCAGAGAAGGGTTCTGTAATGATGGCACTACATGTGACTGGATGGTGGACAGTAAAACTGTTGTATCTGCTTGTGCTTTTCTGCAGATCAACCGATCCTTTTTTACTGGTTGTCTGTCTAGGACGTTCAGAGCCTGTTTGACATGTGTAACCACTGCTCCCAACACCTCCTAACAGTCTGGTCAGAATGGCGCAGGTGTGGAGCAATTTGTTGATGGGATCATCCAGCTTCTCTCATTTAAATAATGCGCCCCTCTCAAACTCTGTTAACTGGGCAAAATGTCTTGCACTGTATAGATATGTCTAACAGACAAGGACCTCTCAATACACAAAAGTAGTCTGCGAGAGCCTTTTTATAGGGCTCCTGAGAAGCACTTTTACAGCCCTTGGTGGCAAGCCCGTGTCTAATCATACCACAATTGTAGTCATGTACAGATCTGCCTGAGATATAACTGCAGGCCGAGTTTTGCAGCAAAACGACATTTCTATCTGGCTGCATTATGTTTTTTGTCAGTGAGTGTATTTCATCTCTCCTGTGATGGCCCTGCAGGGAATTTCAACACTTGTTGTTGGTTTTTTTCAGCTGATTGCAATTGATTAATTGGGGACCCAACAGTGGGATGCCCTGCGGTCACCTTGTGGATCTTTCAATAAACTGATCTCTTTAAACGCTTGTCTAGGAATTGAAGAAAATAGCCACTGTATATGTAGACTGTAGAAACCCATCCTAGAATTGAAGACTACATCTCTAGACTGGAGGGGAAAGGACCAAAGGATCTCTAGACTGGAGGGGAAAACGGCGCCTAACATCACACCGTTCATTCTTGTCATACTTACCACTTAGCCATTCATACCTTTAACCCCTTAACGACACAGGACTTACACGTACAGTTACATCCTGTGCTTTGGGGGTTTTTATGGAGGAGGATCGAGAACCGATCCCGCTCTAACCAATGTGGTGCCAACTGTATCTCTCTGCAATCAGAGTGAAAGCTGCTTGAGGCTGTCAACCATGTAAATCATAGAATTTAAGGCCATAAAAAGACATATGTCCATCCACTTCAGTCTATTACCCCCCAATGTTGATCCAGAGGAAGACAAAAAAAATCTAATGAAGAAGAAGCTAATTTTTCCTATTTAGGAGAAAAAAAAATTCCTTCCTGACTCCAATCTGGCAATCAGAATAATCCCTGGATCACCGACCTTTCTGAAGTAATTAATGATTATAACATGTAAGAGATGTCCAGGCCCCTCTTAAACTCTTTTAGCGAGTTTGCCATCACCACGTCCTCAGGCAGAGAGCTCCACAGTCTCAATGCTCTTACAGTAAAGAACCCCTTTCTATGTTGATGTAGAAACCTTCTTTCCCTAGACGTAGAGGATGCCCCCTTGTCCATCCATTCTATTTACTACTTAAGTTGCTCTCTGTTGAACCCGCTAAAGCTTTAACACTTTGCATTCCAATTTTGGATTCAGGGTTTCCTAGGGGGCTTTCACTTTCTGCCATATTCAATGGCACCATCTGCTGGCTAGAGCCAGTACTGGTGTATGGGACATGCTGGAGAGGCCCCCAACAACAGAGCGGCGAGTAATATACAGTAAGAATACCCTGCCGGACGTCTTCTGACATCGGAGCTGCACAGCCTTCAATCAGAATGTCTTTAGACGTCAGACAGTGGATTGGAAAGGGTTACTATGTCCTTCTTGAGTACCGGTGCCTAAAACTGTCCACAATATTCCATGAGTGTCTGACCAGTGACTTGTAAAGTGAAAGAACAATATTTTCAGTGCATGCCCCTAGACCTATTCTGATGCAACCCATGATGCTATTTGCCTTGGCAGCAGCTATCTGACACTGGTTGCTCCAGTTAAGCTTACAGTTAACTAAAACCCCCAAGTCCTTTTTCATATCAGTGTTCCCCAGTGGTTTCCCATTTAGTGTGTAATGGTGACATGTATTTCCTCTGTCCATGTGCAGAACCTTATATTTATCAGCGTTAAACCTCTCTTGCCATTTCTCTTCCCCCAGTTATTCAGATCCTCTCGCAACTTCCTTGCATCCTTTCTTGTGTTCAATTTTTTACATAATTTTGTGTCATCCGCAAATATTGCTATTTTACTGCACAATCCTTCTACCAGGTCATTAATAAATACATAAAAAAGGCCCCAAAAAAGGGCCCTGTCAGATCTGATTGCAGCATTTAAATTCCCCAATTGGTTTTGCAGAGCCCTGAATGCCCTCCTCCCCCACCCCCTGCATGCGATGAGATCACGAGGTGCTGTTTGGTTGCTATGGCAGCCTATGTTGATGGAACAATAAAAAGTTATGGCTGTTAGAAGCTGGCGGCAGAAAATAATCTTATGTTTTTGAAAGATATTTTATTTTTTAAAAGCAGTACAGCAAAATAAAAAAAACCTATAGATTTGGGATCGTAGTAACCGTACTGACCCATAGAATAAAGTGATCATGCCATTTTTGTTGCAGTTTGTGCGTCGCAGAAACAAGCCCCCCCCCCCCCCTCAAGATGGCGGAATTTTGTTTTTCTTCTATTCTGCTCCACTTAGAAAATGTTTTAAGTTTTCAGTACATTATGTGGTACATTAACCCTCTCCAATCCACTGTCTGACTTCTTAAGACATTATGATTTAAGGCTGTACAGCTCCGATGTTGGAAGACATCGTCAAGGTTCTCTTACTGTACATTGCCAGCCTCTCTGCTGTCAGAGCCTATCCAACTTGTCACCTCATGTAGTACTGGCTTTAGCCAGCAGATAGCGCCGTTGTATAACGGCAGAAAAAGAGTAAGCCCCCTAGGAAAACCAGGATACAAATTGGATTTAAAAGGGTTGAATAGTACCACTAAAAATACAACTCTTCCTGCAAAAAGCAAGAGTTATAATTTTTTGAAAGTGGGGAGGAAAAACTGAAAACAAAAAATGAAAAAAAAGGGCTGCATCCTTAAGGGGTTAAGAGATTACTTTTAAAGCAATTCTCTAAATCTAAACTTTTAAATAACCACAAGACTTCGCTCTAAATTGAGAAATCATTCGATAAACTCTTCTGAAGATCTGCGAATTTGATTCCAATTTTCTTATTAAAAACGGCAACAAGCGTTCCCAAACTACAGACCGGCAGATCTGACTAGTTACGGAGTAACCCATTCTATCTGTGCGATTGGTGCTATCAGAGTCTCGAAAAGCTCGATAGTCACCCAACTTTCTCAGAAAAGGATAAAACTAGGAAATATGTTTGTCAGGAGATGAGATATAGACTTCCCGTTCATCCATGAGTTTGAGTCTGTTCGCTCAAAATATTTTGCCGTCTATCTTGCTCATTAAATGATTTAAGTTTCATGTATAACTTTATTCCAAGGTTATCTATCTCTGCAGAGATGACGAAGAGAGGAATCTCAGAGCAGCCCTGTAAGAATGTGCGCGGTCTTCACGGGAGACCAAAGATCATGGACGAACAATCATTATGCAGATCTAACACAAAGACTAATGTGTATCATGTACAGTGGGGAGTCTGCGATCAGCCTGCTAATTTACAAATGGAACAAGCAAAGCAGGATGGAGTGGTAATACATGGACCAATGCGACTGAGGCGATGGCGCAATGAATGAAGCATGCTGCGGGACCCTAAGGGTTACCATAGTAACATAAAAAAAAGATATAAGGGCCATTTATGGGGTCAAATAAAAATGGGGACATTAGGGTTATCTATGCGATCTCACAGCAAAATGAAAATGGGAACATTAGGGACATCTTTGGAGTCCCACAGTAAAATGAAAATGTGGACTTTGGGACATTTAAAGGGTCCATCAGTAAGGTCACATGAATATTGGGTAATTAAGAGCATCTATGGGGGTTTCAAAGCAAAATGAAAACTGGGACATTAGGGGCATCTATGGGACCCCATAGCAAAATGGGAGATTAGGTGGATCTATGGGGTGCTATATAATATGAGAAAATTAGGGATATCTATCAGGCTCCACAACAAAATGAGAATGTGACCCCACTGTAAAATTTGGTTAGATTTCACAGTGGTTACCATTATTAGCAAGAAAATCCAGGTAAAGAGCAGCTAATGATCACTATGGGGTTTTGCTTAATTTCCTATCTTTTCTGTCTCTAAGGGTTCTCCATTCCATCATCATGTACCTGTTCCTTCCTTCTTCCACACGCAGTCTCTCTTACCTTGATCTACAGTGATCATTTCTATGGGTTCCTGCAACAGTGTAGTTGGGTCCCCTCTCCAATGTACTTCTTACGCTTATTGGGTGTTGCCATTGGGTCATTACCTACATCAGCACTATTCCTACCAGTCAATACACCCTTGACTGAGTGATGCACCCATTCATTCTGAACCTCACTCGTGTTTCTGTTGTGCCACCTAATACTTCCAAAGCCTCACCTTCCCCTTCCAAAGTCATCAGAAAGATGGGACTGGTCCGGTTGCCTATTTCAGTGTGGATGGTTCCGTCATCTAGTAGGGTTAGTACTCCCTGCGGAATTTTGGCAGCAACAACGGAGGGGCAGCAGGCAACAGGCATGATGGTCGCGGTATAGACGGAGAAAGATTGTGAGGAGATCCGGTTAGATGATAGAGCAAAAGGGGAGGTTTATGTATGCTTTGAAGGTCCGTTAGGTGCGCATTTATGTTAAAATATTTTTATTGAAATTTTAATGTAATTATACACTTTAGACAAAAGAAAGAAACAACCTATAGCAAGTTGCGTAGGACCAGAATACTGGCTTAAGAATTTTGAAAAAAAAACAGGTGTTAAAACAATGAAAGAAGTGAAAACCTCTGCTAGAAGGCCTTTCGGTGCATCTTTAGTAACTGCATGTATGAAATATTATAACATGGCCGCAGACCCACAGATCTGACACTCCACATACTTGCATTAAAGATACGACTTTGAATTAGCTAAAGCCATAGAAATCAAAACTAGAGACTAAAATATTCAGACTGGACAATAAGAAGCAAGAAGGGTCTAGGAAGGTGTAATGGCCCCAAACAACTTACTGCAACACCTCTCGCCGGAGGCCTAGTTTTGTCATGGTGATGCCAACACTCCGATTGGACCGTCAGGATGGCATGCCAAAGAAAGAACAGAGTTGAGTCCAGTAATAGTTTAGAAATCTGGGAGTGTACAGATTTACTAACTTTGATATTTTGAAATACAAAGGGAATTTACAATTCTCCGGAAAAGCACTTGAAACAGTTACATGAAGATGCAGTATTAAGCAGACAATTGAACACGATGCAAGATACAGTGTTATTGACTCGATTAAGACCTGACTTCAGCGCTCTCTCTTTTCCTTTCCTGTGGATTTATTTGCAAGACAATTTCCCCACTAGCTGCTTTAGATGAAGGATTGATTTAGTTTTAGTGAAGTGTATATGAAGCAGAGGGACAAGTGGCTGAAGGCTAATCCTGGCTTTAAATTCACCAGGTAGCTATGACTCACTGTTTTGAAGAAGATGGACCTCAGAAAGGTTCTTCTTTCCTCCACTGTGGGGTGCCAAAGGAGTAGGTTTACACCACGCTCAACCTTGACAGGAAACGTGTTGAATTGCGGACTTGCTTCTGCACATGTACCTCCTCCCTTCCGACACAGCTGACTGCAACCTCTCCTCTCTGACGTCTGGCTGAGTCTGCCTAACTTCTCACTGACACTCCCTTTTATTACCTCTCTTCCTTTCCCGCACTTTCTGGACTCCTCCCACTCTTGCTTAAGGACTTGTCTGGTGGCTTTCCCGTCCTTGGACTCTGCTCCAGTGAAATTGAACCTGACTGTCAGCCAATGACAGACCAGCTGACATCAGTGTTAAGCTCTAGGCTTAGAGAAGAAGGGGAGACACAGGGTTTCTTCTACAGACGTCACCCTTTACATCCATGGACGGCATATAAACAGGTGTGACAGGACAAGTGTGCTGTGAGTGTTCTATAGGACCCGCTGGGCCACTACAGAAGGAAAATGAAAAAAGAAAAGGTAAGAAAACAAACCACACAGGGAGAAAAAAATAATCAGCCTAGAGGGAGGAAACCCCTCTGGTAACAACTCGTCCGCAGCTGCTCTGTACCCTATCCTGCCTTGACCAGGTTGGGGTGCACATTTAAAGAAGGAAGCAAGAAACAAAATATGGCGAGATGAATATCTGGAAATTTTTTTTCTCTCCTCCCTTTGAAAAAATGTAATTTGGACAAGGGGAAGAGAACGGTATATAAAAAGGAGGAGAAGAAGAGAAGATGGCGTTTGATTCCGCAGACGTTTACTAACTGGCTGCAGGCCTTCGCCATCTTAGCATGATAAAAAAAAAAAAGGCACCGGAAAATTGTTCCCCACTATTTTGCTATTTGGATTAAATCGGGGAGGCTTACAGAGTCTATGAGGGACAGACCTGGCTACAGTACGATGAACAGTTCAGGCAGAGAAAAGCGGTTCTCCTTTTTATCAGATGGGATATAAAAGATATATGCCTCTGGTTAACTGTGATGGCCCCAGTGCGGTATGGGCAGCCCTTTCAGAAGGGAGGTGGGTCATCAGGCTCGGCCAGTGAGTCACAAGTTGCAAGCCAATCTGGGCAATCAGGGAGAGACAAACCTGTGCTGGCAGTTTAACGAGGGACTGGTTGCAGGTTTAAGCACGTCTGCTCACATTGTAACACAGCGTCGCATGGAGCGACAAAATGCATTAGAAAAGGAAAAGGGAAGGGGCCAGCTAGCTTTGAAAAAGGGATGATGCCGATGAAGCTAGCAGAGATGGTGCCGTTTCTAAGTAGATGCCAGGTAGAGCTAAAGTGAAGTTGTTGTTAATAGGTTTCCATGACTGTTTTAAAATTCCTGCTGCGGGGCATTGTGTTCCTTTTTGTACAAAAAATCTGCAGTCAGGACTGAGGGACCCGACAGCAATTACTGAAAAATTGGAGAAGGAGGTTCTTTTGGGTCACATGGCAGGACCTTTTGGGGAACCTCCTTTTTTCGATTTTATAGTATCACTGTTAGGCGTAGTCCCAAAAAAGGAGCCAAATAAATTTTGGTTGATTCATCATTTATTGTACTCAAAGGGGGCATCGGTCAATGACAGCACAGGTCCGGAGCTGTGCTCAGTGGTTTATACCTCCTTCGATTCGGTAGTAGGGTGGGTAAGAAGATATGGTAGGGGGGCAATGTTGGCAAAAATGGATATCGAACCAGCTTTTCATCTACTCCCAGTGGATCCTGAGAGCATTCGTTTGTTGGGGTGTTGCTGGAGAGGGGAATATTTTGCAGACAGATGTCTGCCCATGGGTTGTTCAATTTAATGTGCATATTTTGAGGCATTTAGTTTGTTTTTGGAATGAATGGTAAAAGGCACAGCTGGGATTGGTTCAGTGATTCATTATTTAGATGACTTTCTATGCGTGGGTACAGCGAGCTCGCCGATTTGTGACACTTTCGGGGACAGTTCAATGGGTAGCGCAGCATTTTGGGTGGCACAAGAATTTTTGGAGGAGTGATGGCGTGCATTTAAATGAAGTGGGCACTGACTTGTGGTCATTAGCGATCCGGGGGGGGGGGGGAGAAATCGAGAGAGCGTTGGTTTTGTCGGTGCGGCGCAGGCTTGAGGTGGTCAAGCCATGCTTGATGTGTTGGATGGGGGGTCCCTGGAGTCTGCATAAAGGAGGGAGGGCAGGAAGGCAGGGGCTGGATAGCCACCTTCCCTTGTTTTTAATTAATGGTTATAATGGGTCTGTCGCCTCTTGGCTCTGACAGGGCATACTCTTTGCAGAGATGGTGGAGTTTCTAGTCTTGTAATAGCTAGCGAGTCTCCGAGTCGGGAGGTGGGCGTCTGGAGGCAATTGGTGATATTGGGTCTCCTGAGTCAGTTAGCTTGCCGCAGGAAACAATTGGGAAATTCGGTCTCCCGAGTCCGTTGGTGTGCGATGGGAGGCATTACGAATATTTCCCTAAATGGTGAGGTGACAGATTTCTGGGGCTCTAAGGACCTCCACTCTTTTCGTTTATGGTTAAAGTAGGATTAACAATATGTTGATTTTTATGTAAAGTTTGTAATAAAACGGATGCTGTGGTCAAAGTATCCAAAACAATTGGTGTATATCATTATTCGGGTATTTGAGGGGAGATTGTTGGAGATTGTAAATGTTTAGGCTACAGCTGGGAACGACTCCGTTATACCCGGGTCATGCACTGGCTATGTATATTTATAATGAAAGCTCAGTGATTGGTCTTATGCAGTGTTACATGTATATGCAGTAAGCATAGGATCAGAGTTTGGTAATTGACAACAGTAGATAGACTAAAGATTAATGCCATCCAATCTAGGAAGGTTTAATACAGTGGTGGGTTCACTGCACATGCCTGAGGAAGGGGAGGGGAGGGTGGATGTCATTGGCATGTGATCATGCTTACTACTGAATCAGTTGAAACACAACATCTCATGAAAGGAATACAGACTTTAATGGGCACTTGGATGTCTATATATGAAATAGTGTGTACTTTGTAGTCAGAGTGATGCAAACATTATAAAGCATTGAGATCAGATGAGTGGCGTACGTTGTATTCCTACTGATGTTCCCTGCAGCTCCTGTAGGCACAGCTGATGCTGCAGGATTTATTGGTACAAGGTTATGGAAATTCCCCTTGACATACAGAGGATGTGGCCGCCTGATTTACATGCAGCAGCTCTCTGTTTGTTGCTGCAAAGATGTTTTTCATTTTGCTAATAACTTCCTGTAATACTGAGAACTAAGAGCCCGAGAGCGCACAGACATTAAAGGGGTATTCCGGCTATTCAAAGTGAAGGTTATATGCTTCATAAGGTGATAACGTCATTTTGCAACATACTGTTATAACTTGTATTACAAAGCTGCAGAGATATTCCTTTACCTGTGGTCCCCCCCCCATCCTTTGTTCTCTGTTGGTATCCAACGGTTACGTCCTGTAGGCTCTGCTGTTATACTGGTCAGGCATGCTCAGTGCCTTCACCTTCTGTAATGGCGTCGGGTTGTACAGATGTGAATGCACACTCGTCAGTAACTGGCAGTAGGGCATTCTGGGAGATGTAGTTTTTGCACTCCCCAACATACATTTTAAATACCAATGTCAAAATCTGAAGCTGACTGGAAAGCAGTGGTGGTGCAGGTCAGAAAAATTCAAAGTTTGATTAATTAGATGGACATTTGGAATAATGTCAATAAGTGGAAACGTAAGGGAAATTTTGAAAATCTTGCCCAGTTTCAGGAATACCCCTTTACCCTGCTGATTAACTATTTCAAGTCAATAACATAATAACATCCTATTCTTGTTGCCACTACTAGATGGCTATTCAGTATTATTTGTATTCAAGTCAATAGGAGCCTTATACACAGACTGCCCCCTTGTGGTGTGAAGATGCAAAAAAAATTTGTGTTTGTCTAAAATGTACACTTTGCATTTATTTTGCTTTAAAAGGCCTGACAGACTTTATGTTACTAAATACAATGAAAAAGCTTTTTTATGCTGTTGATCCATGGCAATCCTGTAATATAGCTGTTGTATCAGAATAATGTACAAGGAGTTTACATTGATGACTGTGCTTCGGTGCGATTGGTGGGGGCGCTCTCTAATCAGAAGGAGCAGTGCAGAACTTAATTGTTGTACCAAATTCAGTGCTGCTCCTGTACATGTGGCGTCTCCGGGTACTGCAGCTTGGCCCCTTCACACCATTTAAACCATCAGCAGAATACAAGCTGCTATAAACACTCCCAGTCTTCGTTCCATTCACAGATCATAGGCTGCCATAAGCAGCAACACAACATTTGTTAATGGATTCACCAGATAATGTCAATAAATGTACACTGAATTGAAAAAATTCCCTTAGTATTTCTCTAACAGGTAATCGCCCCATGTTGATTTAAAGGGATTTACTGGGATTTTAATTTGATGGTTTATACTTGTCTGATAGGGAAGTCTGCTTCCCAATCTTCATTATGAAGGTGCACTTCAGCTGGAATGCCACAAACCCATTGCTGCTTGTCATGGGGGTCTGGTCATGTGTCTAACTGGAAAATGTATGACTTTGAAGCGCTTATCATGTCTTTAAAAAATGATGGCCTAGCCTTAGAATAAGCCATCAATATCTGATGAGTAGGGGTCCTTCTCTTGGGATCTGCACCAATCAGCTGATTGAAGGGGTAACAGCACTCATACAAATGTAGAGCTTGTTGACCACTAGATGCCTCTACCACACAATCAAAGTGATTTCACCCCCTTACCAGAGTTTAAGAGGGGCGCATTATTGGAATGTGAGAAGCTGGATGGATGTATCGATGAACTGCTCAGGGCCTGGGCCATTCTGACCAGACTGTTAGGAGGTCTTGGAATCAGTAGGTTTGCATGAGGGCACACAGGACGATTGGGCTCAGGATGCCCTCGACAGACCACCAGTAGAGAGGATTGTCTGATTGTTCGACAAGCACACGCAGCTCCAACTGTTTCATTGTCCACTATCCAGAGACAGGTGGCGCCATTGTTACACCCCTGTGTTTGTCAGAACCATTTCCAGGCACTTGGCTGAAGGACATTTGGTCTTACAGCCCCCATTATGTGTACTGCCTTTGACACCCATCCAACATCACCTCCATTTGCGGTGGTGCCGTGAATGATAAAACTGGACTGCTACAGAGTGAAATTGGGTTGTCTTCAGCGACAAATCCAGGTTTAGTTTGGACACTGATGATGGCTGTGCTTGTGTCTGGAGAACTCAGGGTGAGCATCACAATCCTGCCTTTGCTGTGGAGCAGCACACTGCCCCCCTGCTGGTGTGATGATCTGGGGTGGTCATCACATACGATAGTTGGTCCCCCCTAGTAGTGGTACGAGGGACAATGAAAGCTCAGCGATATGTTCAGGACCTATTGCAGTCACATGTGTTCCACTCATGGCGGCTTCCAAGAGGCCTTTTCCAGCAGGATAATGCTTGGCTGCACACAGCAAGGTTATCTCAGGAAGGCCTTTACAACATTGTCACACATCCTTGGCCTGCCCGGTCCCCAGATTTACCACCAATAGAACAAGTATTGGACTATCTGGGACACCAACTTCGACAGCCTATGAGTTTGCACAATCTAGAGTCTCAGTTATGGCAAATGTGGAGTGATATACCGCAAGATACAATACAAAATCTGTATGACTCCATGCCCGCCTGTAACACATCTTGCATTGAAGCTAAAGGCGGCCCAACTGGGTACTAGAGCCTCCCTTCAAGTGTTCCGTTTTCTGCAATAAGTTATCCCTTTGCCCTGATATTGTAATAACTTACTTATATCAATGTTGCAATCACACATAGAAAGTTTCATTCGATTTCAACAGCTTCCTATAGGTGTTTTCTTTTGACAATAAGTCTATATATAACATATCATTACCCCACCCAAACAATACAATCAGTCATAACTATATCTAAACAGATCATGATCCCCCCCCTATCACCAACAAAAAAACATATTAAAGCAGATACAAAACAAACAACTAATTCTTCTCCACCTCCTGGCCTCTCCCCCAAATCCCGTCAATTTTTCCACAATATGTCAACTCAACCAACACTTGATGTGAACTATCCATGATATATATCAGACCACCTTCCCAAATTTCCTTAAACCTAGTCAAACAGCCTCTTTTTTGATATGTCCCTCTTTCCAAAGATATAACCGCTCTTATCTTTGCGTCAAACTCTCCTACTGTTGGGGGAAAAGGCGGTGGCACGTTGCATCCAATGGGCAGTAATCAGCTTCCGCACCAGACACAGTGTTCTCTGAATTACCAAAAGAGTATGCCCATCAACAATACCCAGGATACAAGTTCTCGAATTAATGCCAATCGACAAGTTATATTTTTAATTATCTGGATTACCCCATTCCAAAATTCACGCTATTGTACGTAATCCCAGACCATATGCATTAAATCTGCAACATCCATGTAAAATTTCAGACAGTCTGAGTTTAATCTAATACTCATGTTAAACAACTTCAATGGAGTACGATAAACTCTATGCACTAAATACAATTGAGATATTCGTTGACTTTCAGATAGGGATATCGTTGGAATCATATGCAACTAGAGATGAGCGAGCATACTCGCTAAGGACAATTGCTCGATCGAGCATTGTCCTTAGCGAGTATCTCCCTGCTCGTCTCTAAAGATTCAGCTGCCGGCGCGGGTGACAGGTGAGTTGCGGCAGTGAGCAGGGGGGAGCGGGGGGGGGGGGGAGAGATCTCCCTTGCGTTCCTCCCTGCTCTCCCCCGCCGCTCCTTGCCCGCCGCCGGCAGCCGAATCTTTGCTCTCGAGCGGGCAGGTACTTGCTAAGGGCAATGCTCGATCGAGCAATTGCCCTTAGCGAGTATCCTCGCTCATCTCTATATGCAACACCACAGCCCATTTATCTTCACTAATGTATTCACTAATACATTTAAGACAAACAAATCTCCCATGGAATCTATAAAAGACCATTCACACTTAAAAAGGATATTTTTATACAGTACATTTACTCCATACGAATATCTTGAAGACACAGAATGAAAAGAATGTGCCCATACACAATGGTGAAGTAAGTGTACAGTATCCCCTATCAAGAGTATTTTCAATAGAAAAACAATATCTGGTTGAAACCGTTGAATAGCTGAAAAAACAGCATATCTTTTAGTTTTATTTCCCATACCCCGCACATTATATGAACCCCATAAAATTATATGAACCTCTTGAACCATGGTAAGTAATATTAATTATTTCTCTTTTACACTACACCCAACCCCATACACACATACCCATATTCCCTAGGGCTGTATTCATATAGGTGTAGTGATAATGGCAAAAAAATCTCAGTATCACAGTAACATCACTAACACTAAGGAGCAGTACCTCATCCTATTTAACAAATAATCTCATTTCAGTCGGTCAATTACTACCAATAATCCACTAATAAAGAGGACTACTTATTACTGTAGTATAAATATGGTTCATATTTCCTAATCCAGCAGGCACCACCCTTAAAATGATCAAAGATAAGCCTCTCCCTGCATCACAATGCTCAGCCGTGCCGGATACAAAATAGAATAAGGCAGCTGTAAACCCCGTAACCTTCTCTTAACGTCATGAAACTGCATCCGTTTTTTTGTATATCCACGGAATAATCTGGAAAAACAGCTCTATGATGACCGTCCATAGTTAACTCTTTCATTTCTCTTGCTTTTTTTTTTTTAAATGTCCCAATCTCTATAATGCAGGAGTTTTATTAAAACGGTTCTCGGCGTGGCATCGGGTGGAGGTGGTTTACAGGAGCTCTAAGAGGCCTTTCCAAAGCAAAGAAAACTGACAAAATATCTTCCCCGATACTTGATTTCAGCCATCACTCAAAAAGTTATCTCAGACACGATCCTTCCACCTTTTCTGGGACCCCCACCAGTCACAAATTATTTCTCCTTAGTCTATTTTCCAGATCATCTGCTTTATATTGCAAAGTACAGATAACCGCTCACATTTACCAATTGTATCCTGCATAGGAATGATTTTTTCTTCTATTTCATTAATACGTGTCTCTGCTTTAGACAATCTCTCAGTAACTTTCTGTAAATCATGCCCACACCCACTATTATTGACCTGACTTCTGTGTGTTTGACTTCGGCTTTTCATTTGACTCTGCCTCTGTTTTGCCCTCCTGTACTGCGCATGTGTCTTACGGTTTGACCCTGCCAATTTCACGATTACTCTCTGGTCTGCTCAGTTGTTGCTTCCAGTCAGCTATTCGGTGCTCACCTGTCGGTCTCCCTGTCCCTCCTTCTTTGGGGTCCCTGTCACTAGTGCAACACAGGGACCATCGCCCAGTTGTCGCCCTGGGGTCTAGCCCAGGGGGGCAAGTAGGTAGAGACAGGGAAGAGGGCTGGCATAGGGACCCCCTGTCCATCTGCCCCTGCCAGTCCTAGCAAGAGTAGGTTTGTTTTGTATATAATTTTGCATATCCACACCATCTTGTGCTGAAATGGCCTGCAGAATAGTATTCCCAGAGGCAGCTGAAGTATATAGAATAGGGCCATGCTTACCCTTCTCAACAGGGTGATATAATGTAATAAAAGTCCCATCAGAGTAGGCAAGTACAACCGCGGATATTTCATGAGCATTTCTTACTGGGGTTGCAGGAGTTGAGCGAGCAAATTCAACCAAACTATTCACCGCATTTCTCAGTAAAGCGATCAGAATGGTCAAAGCGTTCATTCACGATCATTCCTAATGATTACCCATGCCTGGGCCTGAGTGACATAATGAAGCACACATGCACTCCCAGCTTATTTCCTCCTCGTCATCGCAACTCAGTTAAGTAACAGACAGGACTCACAACAGACCAGCCTCAGCTGCTACTGCTCCTCTGCTTCCCCTTAACAGGAACCATGGAGCAACACAACCACAGGCCCGGGGACCAGCAAGGCAGCCAGCACAGCAGAATCAAAAACACTGCCTCAGGAAGAAAACCAAGCTAGCAAATCTGCTCTCCTGGTGTGTCTCCACTGCTCCCATCATGCCCTGGGCCACACCCTTCACTTTGACTTAGCAATCGAAGCTAAACTTTACAGATAAGCAATAACCCAGTTTTTCGTTCTTTGATCCAATAAAGTGTAAACACTCCGATCCTTTTACTTTTTATGATCCTGGAGTACATAGATTTTAATATGCAACTGAACTAGATAAAAGTGAATTTGACAGGCAGTTCAGAGAGGAAAACACCAGCTTAGTGTATGAGTTAACCCCAATGCAAAATGTATCACACTCCTATTACTCTGTCAGTATATCTCTGTTTTTACCTATGAGGCCTTAGTCACACGGGCGTTTTTTCCCGCGATTTGCGGATCGCATGACAGATGCGCATCCGCAAATCGCGTGACCGGGGCCGAAAAATCGCCCGAAAAAAATGCTCCTAGCCGCGTTTCATTAGAAACGGGCCGGAGCTGTCCAGTGCATTGAATTCAATGGAGCTGGCAATACAGCCGGCTCCATTGAAAGCAATGGGCTGCGGCGATCTCACGATGAATTTTCAGGAAGGGCTTAAAAATATAAGCCCTTCCCGGAAATTCATCCAGAAATGTATAAAAAAAAAATATATATATACTCACCTGGTCCCGGCAGACAGAGTTCAGCCGCGGCGGCCGGCAGTTCTCCTGAACTGCTCTGAGTAGTATTCAGCAGCTGGGCTTTAAAATCCCCGCCTGCTGAATGAGCTGCCTCTGATTGGTCACAGCCTCACCAATCAGAGGCAGCTCTCACTCACACCCATTTATGAATTCATGAATGGCTGAGTGAGTGCTACCTCTAAGTGGCTCAGCGCATGTCATTCAGCTGAGAGCTGCCCCTGATTGGTCCCTGCGCTGAGCCAATCAGAGGCAGCGCTCACTCACCCATTCATGAATTTATGAATGGGTGTGAGTGAGAGTTGCCTCTGATTGGTGAGGCTGTGACCAATCAGAGGCAGCTCATTCAGCAGGCAGGGATTTTAAAGCCCCAGCTGCTGAACACTACTCAGAGCAGTTCAGGAGAACTGCCGTCCGCCGCGGCTGAACTCCGTCTGCCGGCACCAGGTGAGTATATAATTTTTTTTTTATTTTTACACATTTCTGGATGAATTTCCGGGAAGGGCTTATATTTTTAAGCCCTTCCCGAAAATTCATCGTGCGATCGCCGGCAGCCCATTGCTTTCAATGGAGGTGGCTGTATTGCCGGCTCCATTGAATTCAATGGGCAAACATCGTTCTTCTCTGCCACAGCTGTTACAGCTGTGGCAGAGAAGAATGATTTGTCTTCTATATGTTCTCAATGGGGTCGGCGCTGCTGCCGCCGGCCCCATTGAGCGCATATAGAGAAGAGAACAGGAATCACAGATCGCAGATAGGTGCGATCTGCGATTTCTGTTCTATAATTTATCGGACAAGCGCATAGAAAGCGCTCATGTGTCCGATACCATTGCAAAGCAATGGTTTTATAAAATTGCCGGACGCATGCGCATGCGCAAATCGCGCGAAAAAACGCCCGTCTGACTAAGCCCTGAAGCTGTATTAAATGCTGATCAGGCATTTCTGAAATCTGCACTCTACACAAATATATAGCAGTAAAAGTGGCCATATATATCAGATAGAAGTGAGATATTGTATAGGACCACACACATACAGTGTATGCTATATAGAGAGATCAACATCTGCCTGCTGTAGGAGCCATGAGAGGGAACATCAACCACAAGAAAGAACCTAGGATGACCCGCTGTGCGACTGGGAGACTCATTGGATAAAGAATCTGGACCACAGCAAGGATACTTGGGAACCATGGTACAGGAATGCTCCTGACTTTGGATTTGTCTGAGCCAGTTGCAGTCAGTACTTCCCCGTGGCATACGTAAGTGAGGCCAGCCTTAGACTGACTGTAAGTGTGCACACCATTAGAGATGCAGATAACTAATTAATAGAGATGAGCGAACACCAAAATGTTCGGGTGTTCGTTATTCGTAACGAACTTCCCGTGATGCTCGAGGGTTCGTTTCGAACAACGAACCCCATTGAAGTCAATGGGCGACCAGAACATTTTTGTATTTCGCCGATGCTCGCTAAGGTTTTCATGTGTGAAAATCTGGGCAATTCAGGAAAGTGATGGGAATGACACAGTGACGGATAGGGCAGGCGAGGGGCTACATGTTGGGCTGCATCTCAAGTTCACAGGTCCCACTATTAAGCCACAATACCGGCAAGAGTGGGCCCCCCCCCCTCCCAACAACTTTTACTTCTGAAAAGCCCTCATTAGCATGGCATACCTTTGCTAAGCACCACACTAGCTACAACAAAGCACAATCACTGCCTGCATGACACTCCGCTGCCACTTCTCCTGGCTTACATGCTGACCAACCGCCCCCCCTCCCCCCCACAGAGCACACCAAAGTGCCCCTGCGCAGCCTTCAGCTGCCCTCATGCCACGCCACACTCATGTCTATTTAGAAGTGCGTCTGCCATGAGGAGGAACCGCAGGCACACACTGCAGAGGGTTGGCACGGCTAGGCAGCGACCCTCTTTAAAAGTGGCGGAGCGATAGCCCACAATGCTGTACAGAAGCAATGAGAAATAGAATCCTGTGCCACTGCCATCAGGAGCTGCACACGTGGGCATAGCAATGGGGAACCTATGTGCCACACACTATTCATTCTGTCAAGGTGTCTGCATGCCCCAGTCAGACCGGGCTTTTTAATTCATAGACACAGGCAGGTACAACTCCCTATTGTGAAGTCCCTGTCGACCCACAGCATGGGTGGCTCCCTGGAACCCACCGGCGGTACACAGAAATATCCCATTGCATTGCCCAACACAGCTGAGGTAGTAATGTCGTGCTTAATGCAGGTGGGCTTCGGCCCACACTGCATGCCCCAGTCTGACTGGGGTTCTTTATAAGTGTACAGATGTAGTAAAAACTCCGTGTGCACCTACAGCATGGGTGGGTGCCAGGAAGCCACCGGCGGTACATAGAAATATCCCATTGCATTGCCCAACACAGCTGAGGTAGTAATGTTGTGCTTAACCCTTTCCAATCCAATTTGTATATGGTTTTCCTAGGGGGCTTACTCTTTTTCTGCCGTTATACAACGGCGCTATATGCTGGCTAAAGCCAGTACTGCATGAGCTGACACGTAGGATAGGCTCCGACAGCAGAGAGGCTGGCAATATACAGTAAGAGAACCCCGACGGACGTCTACCAACAACGGAGCTGTACAGCCTTAAACCCTAATGTCTTCACAGGTCACACAGTGGACTGGAAAGGGTTAATGCAGGTGGGTTTCGGCCCACACTGCATGCCCCAGTCAGACTGGGTTTCTTTATAAGTGGAAACAGATGCATTTATAATTCCCTGTGGACCCACTGCCTGGGTGGGTGCCAGGAAGCCACCGGCGGTACATAGAAATATCCCATTGCATTGCCCAACACAGCTGAGGTAGTAATGTCGTGCGTAATACAGGTGGGCTTCGGCCCACACTGCATGCCCCAGTCAGACTGGGGTTCTTTAGAAGTGTACAGATGTATTAAAAACTCCGTGTGCACCTACAGCATGGGTGGCTCCCTGGAACCCACCGGCGGTACATAAAAATATCCCATTGCATTGCCCAACACAGCTGAGGTAGTAATGTCGTGCTTAATGCAGGTGGGCTTTGGCCCACACTGCATGCCCCAGTCAGACTGGGTTTCTTTATAAGTGGAAACAGATGCATTTATAATTCCCTGTGGACCCACTGCCTGGGTGGGTGCCAGGAAGCCACCGGCGGTACATAGAAATATCCCATTGCATTGCCCAACACAGCTGAGGTAGTAATGTCGTGCGTAATACAGGTGGGCTTCGGCCCACACTGCATGCCCCAGTCAGACTGGGGTTCTTTAGAAGTGTACAGATGTATTAAAAACTCCGTGTGCACCTACAGCATGGGTGGCTCCCTGGAACCCACCGGCGGTACATAAAAATATCCCATTGCATTGCCCAACACAGCTGAGGTAGTAATGTCGTGCTTAATGCAGGTGGGCTTTGGCCCACACTGCATGCCCCAGTCAGACTGGGTTTCTTTATAAGTGGAAACAGATGCATTTATAATTCCCTGTGGACCCACTGCCTGGGTGGGTGCCAGGAAGCCACCGGCGGTACATAGAAATATCCCATTGCATTGCCCAACACAGCTGAGGTAGTAATGTCGTGCTTAATGCAGGTGGGCTTCGGCCCACACTGCATGCCCCAGTCAAACTGGGGTTCTTTAGAAGTGTACAGATGTATTAAAAACTCCGTGTGCACCTACAGCATGGGTGGCTCCCTGGAACCCACCGGCGGTACATAAAAATATCCCATTGCATTGCCCAACACAGCTGAGGTTACGTCAGCTGTAATGCAGGTGGGCTAAAAATTAATTTGATTACACTGTAGGCGAGGGCCCACAAAAATTGCTGTATCAACAGTACTAATGTACATCCCAAAAATTGGCCATGGCCAGCCAAGAGGGCAGGTGAAACCCATTAATCGCTTTGGTTAATGTGGCTTAAGTGGTAACTAGGCCTGGAGGCAGCCCAGTGTAACGAAAAATTGGTTCAAGTTAAAGTTCCAATGCTTTTAAGCGCATTGAAACTTATAAAAATTGTTCTGAAAAATTATTTGACTGAGCCTTGTGGCCCTAAGAAAAATTGCCCGTTCAGCGTGATTACGTGAGGTTTCAGGAGGAGGAGCAGGAGGAGGAGGAGGAGGAATATTAGACACAGATTGATGAAGCAGAAATGTCCCCGTTTTGGATGGTGAGAGAGAACGTAGCTTCCATCCGCGGGTGCAGCCTACGTATTGCTTACGTATCGCTGCTGTCCGCTGGTGGAGAACAGAAGTCTGGGGAAATCCAGCCTTTGTTCATCTTGATGAGTGTTAGCCTGTCGGCACTGTCGGTTGACAAGCGGCTACGCTTATCGGTGATGATTCCCCCAGCCGCACTAAACACCCTCTCCGACAACACGCTAGCCGCAGGACAAGCAAGCACCTCAAGGGCATACAGGGCTAGTTCAGGCCACGTGTCCAGCTTCGACACCCAGTAGTTGTAGGGGGCAGAGGCGTCACCAAGGATGGTCGTGCGATCCGCTACGTACTCCCTCACCATCCTTTTGCAGTGCTCCCGCCGACTCAGCCGTGACTGGGGAGCGGTGACACAGTCTTGGTGGGGAGCCATAAAGCTGGCCAGGCCCTTAAAGACTGTTGCACTGCCTGGGATGTACATGCTGCTCGATCTACGCACATCCCCTGCAACATGGCCCTCGGAACTGCGCCTTCTGCCACTAGCGCTGTCGGCTGGGAATTTTACCATCAGCTTGTCCGCAAGGGTCCTGTGGTATAGCAACACTCTCGAACCCCTTTCCTCTTCGGGAATCAGAGTGGGCAGGTTCTCCTTATACCGTGGATCGAGCAGTGTGTACACCCAGTAATCCGTAGTGGCCAGAATGCGTGCAACGCGAGGGTCACGAGAAAGGCATCCTAACATGAAGTCAGCCATGTGTGCCAGGGTACCTGTACGCAACACATGGCTGTCTTCACTAGGAAGATCACTTTCAGGATCCTCCTCCTCCTCCTCCTCCTCCTCAGGCCATACACGCTGAAAGGATGACAGGCAATCAGCCGGTGTACCGTCAGCAGCGGGCCAAGCTGTCTCTTCCCCCTCCTCCTCATCCTCCTCATGCTCCTCCTCCTCCTCCTGTACGCGCTGAGAAATAGACAGGAGGGTGCCCTGACTATCCAGCGGCATACTGTCTTCCCCCGCCCCCGTTTCCGAGCGCAAAGCAGCTGCCTTTATGGTTTGCAGGGAATTTCTCAAGATGCATAGCAGAGGAATGGTGACGCTAATGATTGTAGCATCGCCGCTCACCACCTGGGTAGACTCCTCAAAATTACCAAGGACATGGCAGATGTCTGCCAACCAGGCCCACTCTTCTGAAAGGAATTGAGGAGGCTGACTCCCACTGCGCCGCCCATGTTGGAGTTGGTATTCGACTATAGCTCTACGCTGTTCATAGAGCCTGGCCAACATGTGGAGCGTAGAGTTCCACCGTGTGGGCACGTCGCACAGCAGTCGGTGCACTGGCAGCTTAAAGTGATGTTGCAGGGTGCGCAGGGTGGCAGCGTCCGTGTGGGACTTGCGGAAATGTGCGCAGAGCCGGCGCGCCTTTACGAGCAGGTCTGACAAGCGTGGGTAGCTTTTCAGAAAGCGCTGAACCACCAAATTAAAGACGTGGGCCAGGCATGGCACGTGCGTGAGGCTGCCGAGCTGCAGAGCCGCCACCAGGTTACGGCCGTTGTCACACACGACCATGCCCGGTTGGAGGCTCAGCGGCGCAAGCCAGCGGTCGGTCTGCTGTGTCAGACCCTGCAGCAGTTCGTGGGCCGTGTGCCTCTTATCGCCTAAGCTGAGTAGTTTCAGCACGGCCTGCTGACGCTTGCCCACCGCTGTGCTGCCACACCGCGCGACACCGACTGCTGGCGACATGCTGCTGCTAACACATCTTGATTGTGAGACAGAGGAGGAGGAGGAGGAGGAGGGTGCTTTAGTGGAGGAAGCATACACCTCCGCAGATACCACCACCGAGCTGGGGCCCGCAATTCTGGGGGTGGGTAGGACGTGAGCGGTCCCAGGCTCTGACTCTGTCCCAGCCTCCACTAAATTCACCCAATGTGCCGTCAGGGAGATGTAGTGGCCCTGCCCGCCTGTGCTTGTCCACGTGTCCGTAGTTAAGTGGACCGTGGCAGTAACCGCGTTGGTGAGGGCGCGCACAATGTTGCGGGAGACGTGGTCGTGCAGGGCTGGGACGGCACATCGGGAAAAGTAGTGGCGACTGGGAACTGAGTAGCGCGGGGCCGCCGCCTCCATGATACTTTTGAAGGACTCCGTTTCCACAACCCTATACGGCAGCATCTCAAGGCTGATGAATTTTGCTATGCGGACGGTTAACGTTTGAGCGTGCGGGTGCGTGGCGGCGTACTTGCGCTTGCGCTCGAACACTTGCGCAAGCGACGGCTGAACGGTGCGCTGAACTACACTGCTGGATGGGGCCGAGGACAGCGGAGATGAGGGTGTGGGTGCAGGCCATGAGGCGGTAGTGCCTGTGTCCTGAGAGGGGGGTTGCATCTCAGTGGCAGGTTGGGGCACAGGGGGAGAGGCAGGGGTGCAAACCGGAGGCGGTGAACGGCCTTTGTCCCACCTTGCGGGGTGCTTGGCCATCATATGTCTGCGCATGGTGGTGGTGGTGAGGCTGTTGGTGTTGGCTCCCCGGCTGAGCTTTGCGCGACAAAGGTTGCACACCACTGTTCGTCGGTCGTCAGGCGTCTCTGTGAAAAACTGCCAGACCTTAGAGCACCTCGGCCTCCGCAGGGTGGCATGGCGCGAGGGGGCGCTTTGGGAAACACTTGGTGGATTATTCGGTCTGGCCCTGCCTCTACCCCTGGCCCTGGCCACCGCACTGCCTCTTGCAACCTGCCCTGCTGATGCCCTTGACTCCCCCTCTGAAGACCTGTCCTCCTGAGTAAGCGTTGCACACCAGGTGGGGTCAGTCACCTCATCGTCCTGCTGCTCTTCCTCCGAATCCTCTGTGCGCTGCTCCCTCGGACTTACTGCCCTTACTACTACCTCACTGCAAGACAACTGTGTATGATCGTCATCGTCCTCCTCACCCACAGAAAGTTGTTGAGACAGTTGGCGGAAGTCCCCAGCCTCATCCCCCGGACCCCGGGAACTTTCGAATGGTTGGGCATCAGTGACTATAAACTCCTCTGGTGGGAGAGGAACCGCTGCTGCCCAATCTGAGCAGGGGCCCGAGAACAGTTCCTGGGAGTGTTCCCGCTCCTGAGCAGGTGTCATTGTAGTGGAGTGAGGAGGCTGGGAGGAAGGAGGAGCAGCAGACAGAGGATTCGGATTGGCAGCAGTGGACGGCGCAGAACTGCGGGTAGACGATAGGTTGCTCGAAGCACTTTCTGCCATCCAGGACAGGACCTGCTCACACTGCTCATTTTCTAATAACCGTCTCCCGCGTGGACCCATTAATTGGGCGATGAATGTGGGGACGCCAGAAACGTGCCTCTCTCCTAATCGCGCAGCAGACAGCTGCGACACACCTGGATCAGGAGCTTGGCCTGTGCCCACACCCTCACTTGGCCCTCCGCGTCCTCGGCCACGTCCACGTCCACGTCCTCTAGGCTTACCCCTACCCCTCAGCATGCTGTATTACCAGTGATTAGATTTCCCAGGCAGGAAATAAATTGGCGCAAGACTGCAGGCCAAATATAATTTTTGCCCTTTTTGGAAAACGAAAGGCCCCACTGCCTCTAGTGAATGAATTATCTAAGTTTAATAACTGTGCTGTGTCCCTGCTTATGTGTCACAGAACGTGAGGGTAGCAGAGTTATTATAACTCTTGGAGAGCAGGTATTTTTTTTCCCAATTAAGGAAAGCAAATGGCGAAGCCAGCAGTAAAGCGTAGCTGGGTGCGTATGATTTAGCAATGTATTTCACGCAGCTCACACGTCTCCACAGGCGTTAGTACGGACAGAGGCTGGACAAATAGATTTCTTTTCAGTTTTTTCCCACCAACAGGCAGCACTGCGTATATTCAATGAACCTGCGAAGTTTAATAACTGTGCTGTGTCCCTGCTTATGTGTCACAGAACGTGAGGGTAGCAGAGTTATTATAACTCTTGGAGAGCAGGTATTTTTTTTCCCAATTAAGGAAAGCAAATGGCGAAGCCAGCAGTAAAGCGTAGCTGGGTGCGTATGATTTAGCAATGTATTTCACGCAGCTCACACGTCTCCACAGGCGTTAGTACGGACAGAGGCTGGACAAATAGATTTCTTTTCAGTTTTTTCCCACCAACAGGCAGCACTGCGTATATTCAATGAACCTGCGAAGTTTAATAACTGTGCTGTGTCCCTGCTTATGTGTCACAGAACGTGAGGGTAGCAGAGTTATTATAACTCTTGGAGAGCAGGTATTTTTTTTCCCAATTAAGGAAAGCAAATGGCGAAGCCAGCAGTAAAGCGTAGCTGGGTGCGTATGATTTAGCAATGTATTTCACGCAGCTCACACGTCTCCACAGGCGTTAGGACGGACAGAGGCTGGACAAATAGATTTCTTTTCAGTTTTTTCCCACCAACAGGCAGCACTGCGTATATTCAATGAACCTGCGAAGTTTAATAACTGTGCTGTGTCCCTGCTTATGTGTCACAGAACGTGAGGGTAGCAGAGTTATTATAACTCTTGGAGAGCAGGTATTTTTTTTCCCAATTAAGGAAAGCAAATGGCGAAGCCAGCAGTAAAGCGTAGCTGGGTGCGTATGATTTAGCAATGTATTTCACGCAGCTCACACGTCTCCACAGGCGTTAGGACGGACAGAGGCTGGACAAATAGATTTCTTTTCAGTTTTTTCCCACCAACAGGCAGCACTGCGTATATTCAATGAACCTGCGAAGTTTAATAACTGTGCTGTGTCCCTGCTTATGTGTCACAGAACGTGAGGGTAGCAGAGTTATTATAACTCTTGGAGAGCAGGTATTTTTTTTCCCAATTAAGGAAAGCAAATGGCGAAGCCAGCAGTAAAGCGTAGCTGGGTGCGTATGATTTAGCAATGTATTTCACGCAGCTCACACGTCTCCACAGGCGTTAGGACGGACAGAGGCTGGACAAATAGATTTCTTTTCAGTTTTTTCCCACCAACAGGCAGCACTGCGTATATTCAATGAACCTGCGAAGTTTAATAACTGTGCTGTGTCCCTGCTTATGTGTCACAGAACGTGAGGGTAGCAGAGTTATTATAACTCTTGGAGAGCAGGTATTTTTTTTCCCAATTAAGGAAAGCAAATGGCGAAGCCAGCAGTAAAGCGTAGCTGGGTGCGTATGATTTAGCAATGTATTTCACGCAGCTCACACGTCTCCACAGGCGTTAGGACGGACAGAGGCTGGACAAATAGATTTCTTTTCAGTTTTTTCCCACCAACAGGCAGCACTGCGTATATTCAATGAACCTGCGAAGTTTAATAACTGTGCTGTGTCCCTGCTTATGTGTCACAGAACGTGAGGGTAGCAGAGTTATTATAACTCTTGGAGAGCAGGTATTTTTTTTCCCAATTAAGGAAAGCAAATGGCGAAGCCAGCAGTAAAGCGTAGCTGGGTGCGTATGATTTAGCAATGTATTTCACGCAGCTCACACGTCTCCACCGCCCGTAAGGACGGACACAGGCTGGACAAATAGATTTCTTTTCAGTTTTTTCCCACCAACAGGCAGCACTGCGTATATTCTATGAATAATAACTGTGTTGTGGCCCTGCCTATACAATTCTTTCCCTGCAGTATCAATGGAGGGTGGAATGCTCTGCAGAGGCGATTTTGAGAAGCCCAAAAAAAATGCAGCACAGCCAACAGCAGCCTGGACAGTACTGCACACGGATAAATATGGCCCTAGAAAGGACCGTTGAGGTTCTTGAAGGCTACACTCACTCCTAACACTCTCCCTGCCTATGCAGCACTTCTGTCCCTAATGCCAGGTGCAACGGTCTGCAGAGGCGATTTTGAGAAAAAAAAAATCCCACTGCTAACAGCAGCCAACACACAGCTATCAGTGGCCCTAATAAGGACCTTTGGGGGGTCTTGAAGCCTACACTAACTACCAATTCTTTCCCTACAGCAGCTCCGGTACAAACAGCACTGTCCCTCATCTAACTCACACCGCATCTGAGGCGAGCCGCGGGAGGGGCCGACTTTTATATTAGGCGAACACCTGATCTTCCCAGCCACTCACAGCAGGGGGGTGGTATAGGGCTTGAACGTCACAGGGGGAAGTTGTAATGCCTTCCCTGTCTTTCAATTGGCCAGAAAAGCGCGCAAACGTCTCAGGGAAGTAAGTGAAAGTAACCAGAACACCGCATGGTGTTCGTTACGAATAACGAACATCCCGAACACCCTAATATTCGCACGAATATCAAGCTCGGACGAACGCGTTCGCTCATCTCTACTAATTAATAAAACTGTTCTGCAGGATTGGAACTGTTCAGACACTTGTGTCTATGGATTGTGATAGCGCAACAGGGATGTGAACCACTACACTACAGAAGTATCATCTTAATTGGGTTTGGACACTGTGTTCCACATGGACTGTGTTAATAGTAAAGCCTCAAACTCTTAAATAATGGACTGTGTGAATTATATTTCTGTTTAATAGTACTTATCACTTTTTAGCACTTTTGTTACTGTTTCCTGCATTACTGTTATTACTTATTGTGTATGATGAATAATTGATTTTAGGACATAGCTGTAGGCAGTGCTAGGTACATCTACAGTACAAGTTAAACTGCTTACTTTCATTCCATTGTTCATGAATAACTCTTGTTTTGTAACTCCTTCTGTTGTATCGTATCCTGAATCTGCGTCGCAATACCAGCACCTGCGATACTAGCAATTATATGAAGAATGAACATTAGACAGATTCAGCCACACACATTTTAGTCCATATTAGCCATGACACTTGTTCAAACTGGTCATATATGTTCAATGATACAAGGCCATGGATAGGTAAACGATCTTTGTGGGAATGCTCTTTCTAGGAAAGAGCGTTCATGGTGGAAACATTTTTGATCTGACTATCAGACAAAAATGGCAAACATGACTTCTTTCCAGATGATGGCATTTTGTCACTGGTCAGCTAAAATGATTATTGATTGTTAAATATTGGCCTCATAGACATTCGTTTTGTTTAAAAATGGTCCATTCTGCTTAACGATAGTCTAAGGGTCCTTTTACACGGTCAGATAAATTGTCTATAGCAAGCCTCAATCAACGATATAGCAAGTCAACCGACTCTCAATTAGGGATCTTTTACATTGGTCAATTGTCAGGGGGATGAACAATTGTCTATACGGCTGTTTGTTGACTGCACATAACCTGATTGGGGAGATGAGCTGCCAACAGACAATTATTTTTATGCACCTACATTTGCCAGCTGATCGCTGGGATGTTTACACGCAGCAGTGATTGTGAATCAACATTGGTCTGGGCAAGAATGTGTGTAAGTGGGTAAGTAACTGGCTCAGTGATAGAAAGCAGCGGGTGGTTATAAATGATACACACTCTAGGGCGTTCCACAGGGGTCAGTTTTGGGCCCTATTCTTTTTAATATATTTATTAAAGACCTGGTAGAACGATTGTGCAGTAACATATCAATATTTGCATATTATACAAAACTATGTAAAAAAAAATCAACACAAGAGAGGACACAATGCGGTTGCAAGAGGATCTAGATAAGTGGGGGGCAGAAAAGTGGCAAATGAGGTTTAACACGGATAAATATAAGGTTCTGCACATGGGCAAAGGAAATAAATGTCTCCATTACACACTAAGGCTTCTTTCACACGAGCGTATATTGGCCAACGTTTTCACGGATCACATGGGCGTATTTCTGAGACGTAAAAATGCCCGCCCAACCTAATATAGCACCGGGCGTTTTTTTCCTCAGGCCCAAAAGATAGTTCTGGAACGATCTTTTGGGCCGGAATACGTCTGCCGCTGCATGGGCTCCTATGAGAGCCCATGGCAGCGGCCGTAGGTGGGAGGGAGTTTAGCAGCGTGGCTGCTAAACTCCCTCCCTCTGTTCTCCTCCCCCATGCAGGCTCACCTCTCGGTCCTCCCTGCTCATTTTGTGCAATGGGGGGGCGGGACATGGGTTGAGCTAAGCACCGGTCCACCTCGCCTCCTTCCATTGATGGCTATGGACAAGGGGTAGTACGTGGGTGGAGCTAAGCACCCACCCTCTCCTCGTCCCTTGTCCATAGCCATCAATGGGAGGAGGTGAGATGGACTGGCGCTTAGTTCTGCCCCCTCACATTGCACAGAACGAGTGGGGAGGAACGAGAGGTGAGTCTGCGATGGGGAGAGAGAGGAAATGGGCGATGGCCTGGTGACCTCGGCGCATTTGTGCTGCGCTCACTAAGCTATCTGAACGGGTGCACAAACGTTTGATTTGTGCGCCCGTTCACCAGATTTTTCACTCCCAAGGTAGCGTATATCGGCCAGCTGTGAAAACAGCCAGCCGATATGCGCTCGTATGAAAGAAGCCTAAATGGGAAACCACTGGGAAACACTGACATGGAAAAGGACTTGGGGTTTTTAGTAAACTGTAAACTTATCTGGAGCAGCCAGTGTCAGGCAGCTGCTGGCACGGCAAATAGGATCATGGGGTGCATCAAAAGAGGTCTAGGGACACATGATGAGAACATTGTTCTTCCTCTTTACAAGTCACTGGTCAGACCACACATGGAATATTGTGGACAGTTTTGGGCACCAGTACTCAAGAAGGACATATCAGAGCTTGAGCAGGTATAAAGTAAAGAAGAAGGTTTCTACACCAACATAGAAGAGGGTTCTTTTCTATAACAGTAGTGAGACTATGGAACTCTCTGCCGGAGGACATGCTGGTAGCAAATTTAAAAGAGTTTAAGAGGGGCATAGACGCCTTTCTAGAGAGATACAATATTATATGTTATAATCATTAAAGGGGTTGTCCCGCGCCGAAACTGGTTTTTTTTAAATTCAATAGGCCCCCTGTTCGGCGCGAGACAAACCCAATGCATGTGTTAAAAAAAAAAAGTTTAGAACTTACCCGAATCCCCGCGCTGCGGCGACTTCTTCCTTACCTTAGTAAGATGGCCGCCGGGATCTTCACCCATGATGCACCGCGGGTCTTCTCCCATGGTGCACCGTGGGCTCTGTGCGGTCCATTGCCGATTCCAGCCTCCTGATTGGCTGGAATCGGCACACGTGACGGGGCAGAGCTACGAGGACCAGCTCTCCGGCACGAGCGGCTCCATTCACCAGGGAGAAGACCGGACTGCGCAAGCACGTCTAATTGGGCGATTAGACGCTGAAATTAGACGGCACCATGGAGACGAGGACGCTAGCAACGGAGCAGGTAAGTGAATAACTTCTGTATGGCTCATAATTAATGCACGATGTACATTACAAAGTGCATTAATATGGCCATACAGAAGTGTATAACCCTACTTGCTACCGCGGGACAACCCCTTTAATAACTTCAGAAGGGTGGGTGATCCGGGGATTATTTAGATTGCAGAATGGAGCCAGGAAAGAATTTTTTCCCCTTAAATGGGGAAAATTGGCTTCTACCTCATTGGGGTTTGTTGCCTTCCCCAGGATCACCATTGGGGAATAATAGACTGAACTGGATGGACATGTGTCTTTTTCGGCCTTACATACTATGTTAAAGGAGATGTCCCGCGCCGAAACGGGTTTTTTTTTTTTTAAACCCCCCCCCCCGTTCGGCGCGAGACAACCCCGATGCAGGGGTTAAAAAACCCACCCGCACAGCGCTTACCTGAATCCCGGCGGTCCGGCGTCTTCATACTCACCTGCTGAAGATGGCCGCCGGGATCCTCTTTCTTCGTGGACCGCAGCTCTTCTGTGCGGTCCACTGCCGATTCCAGCCTCCTGATTGGCTGGAATCGGCACGTGACGGGGCGGAGCTACACGGAGCCGCTCTCTGGCACGAGCGGCTCCATAGAAGACTACAGAAGACCCGGACTGCGCAAGCGCGGCTAATTTGGCCATCGGAGGCCGAAAATTAGTCGGCACCATGGAGACGAGGACGCCAGCAACGGAGCAGGTAAGTATAAAACTTTTTATAACTTCTGTATGGCTCATAATTAATGCACAATGTATATTACAAAGTGCATTATTATGGCCATACAGAAGTGTATAACCCCACTTGCTGCCTCGGGACATCTCCTTTAACTTGTAAGGGAAGCTTAAGGGCCACTCTATTTACAGTGATAACAAATATTTCAATATATAGCAAACAGCAATAATTTTTAATTTCCCACCCATTAAAATCATTGAATAGCAACACAATCTTGTATCCTGTCTCTGTAATTTAAAGGGATATCTCATCATGACAACCGTTTTTATACCGGATTAGCTGATCCCCATGGGTTTGGCTTCAGAAATCCCCTGATTATAGGCTTTTATTGCAGGGCAGCTCCAGCTGGCTATACAGTAAATATGATTTACTGCATCAGATGATCCCTTTACAGGAAGTCTCCATATTCTGAAGCGTACAGGAGAAGAGATGCTCGTTGCTCTACGAAGGGACCTCGCAGGAGCAAAAATTTGTCCATCCAGAGTGGTCACTACTACCTGTAGGACTCCCTAACGAATCATTATATTGATAATCTTAATGTTTTTTTGTGGAGTTTCTTCTTAATTCAGTGGCTATTACTCGTTAGGATAATATTTCTGTATGCGGGGAAGAGCTGCTCTACCACTAGACAGCTACAGCGAGCAGGGATTTTCCTACAGTAAAGTAATTTGATTTGGTCCATGGAAATGACCACAGAAAGAAGTGTGCCTAGAGGATAAGTACAGCGTCTTAAAGTGTATCAAAGTCATTCCTGCAACTCACAAATAACATGGGAGTAAATAAGCAGCTATGATAACACATTTTATGTGGATGCTGCTCATTACCAAAGCTTTGACCTGCACAGCATCTGGGTCAAGTAAATTGGAAAAATAAAGCAAAATGTTGCTACAAATTATCAGGGAAGTTTCCTAGAAAGACACATTTGATAGCGCAGGGATAAGGAGGGGGCAGAAATGGCAGAGGCTATAGAATAATAAAAGATTACTCAAAAAGAAGGGGCAGATTTGGGGATTTAATTGCAAATAAACTACAAAAGACGGATACACATGCAGCACGCCAGATGGGGGTGCGCGGGCGATGCGAGTGGTAGTTGGGTCAGATATGTCACAGAAGCTATCACCCATATTTCCCCAAATGTCAGCGCTTGCAATGCTAAAACAAAACTGGAATTTGTAATGATGATGATTCTTGGTGGTAATTTGTGTGACGCCAGTCCGCAGCATAGAGTGAGGGGCAGCCGAGTAAGTGCACTCCCACCCGAATCGTGCTATGGACAAAAGTTTTTGTGGTTTGGTTTGTTGGGTTTGTTGTCCCTTTCCCTGGAGGGTGGTGTAGTACATGGTGCAGTGCAGGTGGTCTTTGGTGAGAAGAAGCTCCAGGAGTCAGGGTAAAAGGGTGAAACTATAAAATTCACTCTTTATTTGCAGATTTCCAAATGCGGTTTCAATATACAGTTAGGGCCAGAAATATTTGGACAGTAACACAATTTTCGCGAGTTGGGCTCTGCATGCCACCGCATTGGATTTGAAATGAAGCCTCTACAACAGAATTCAAGTGCAGATTGTAACGTTTAATTTAAAGGGTTGAACAAAAATATCTGATAGAAAATGTAGGAATTGTACACATTTCTTTACAAACACTCCACATTTTAGGAGCTCAAAAGTAATTGGACAAATAAACATAACCCAAACAAAATATTTTTTTTTCAATATTTTGTTGCGAATCCTTTGGAGGCAATCACTGCCTTAAGTCTGGAACCCATGGACATCACCAAACGCTGGGTTTCCTCCTTCTTAATGCTTTGCCAGGCCTTTACAGCCGCAGCCTTCAGGTCTTGCTTATTTGTGGGTCTTTCCGTCTGAAGTCTGGATTTGAGCAAGTGAAATGCATGCTCAATTGGGTTAAGATCTGGTGATTGACTTGGCCATTGCAGAATGTTCCACTTTTTTGCACTCATGAACTCCTGGGTAGCTTTGGCTGTATGCTTGGGGTCATTGTCCATCTGTACTGTGAAGCGCCGTCCGATCAACTTTGCAGCATTTGGCTGAATCTGGGCTGAAAGTATATCCGGGTACACTTCAGAATTCATCCGGCTACTCTTGTCTGCTGTTATGTCATCAATAAACACAAGTGACCCAGTGCCATTGAAAGCCATCCATGCCCATGCCATCACGTTGCCTCCACCATGCTTTACAGAGGATGTGGTGTGCCTTGGATCATGTGCCGTTCCCTTTCTTCTCCAAACTTTTTTCTTCCCATTATTCTGGTACAGGTTGATCTTTGTCTCATCTGTCCATAGAATACTTTTCCAGAACTGGGCTGGCTTCTTGAGGTGTTTTTCGGCAAATTTAACTCTGGCCTGTCTATTTTTGGAATTGATGAATGGTTTGCATCTAGATGTGAACCCTTTGTATTTACTTTCATGGAGTCTTCTCTTTACTGTTGACTTAGAGACAGATACACCTACTTCCCTGAGAGTGTTCTGGACTTCAGTTGATGTTGTGAACGGGTTCTTCTTCACCAAAGAAAGTATGCGGCGATCATCCACCACCGTTGTCTTCCGTGGACGCCCAGGCCTTTTTGAGTTCCCAAGCTCACCAGTGAATTCCTTTTTTCTCAGAATGTACCCGACTGTTGATTTTGCTACTCCAAGCATGTCTGCTATCTCTCTGATGGATTTTTTCTTTTTTTCAGCCTCAGGATGTTCTGCTTCACCTCAATTGAGAGTTCCTTTGACCGCATGTTGTCTGGTCACAGCAACAGCTTCCAAATCCAAAACCACACACCTGGAATCAACCCCAGACCTTTTAACTACTTAATTGATTACAGGTTAACGAGGGAGACACCTTCTGAGTTAATTGCAGCCCTTAGAGTCCATTGTCCAATTACTTTTGGTCCCTTGAAAAAGAGGAGGCTATGCATTACAGAGCTATGATTCCTAAACCCTTTCTCCGATTTGGATGTGGAAACTCTCATATTGCAGCTGGGAGTGTGCACTTTCAGCCCATATTATATATAATTGTATTTCTGAACTTGTTTTTGTAAACAGCTAAAATAACAAAACTTGTGTCACTGTCCAAATATTTCTGGCCCTAACTGTAGATCCAATTTTACATCGACAACAATCTGGAGTTTGGTGATTGGAGATACTTCTTCTTTTTCTTATTTCTTCTTATTATATAGAAGTTCTTTTCTCTATGCTTCTTTTATAATCTTCTTTTTATATCCTTCTTTCTCCTATAATCGTCTAACTATACCTTTCTTCTGTAATCTTTGCTTGTTCTTAACTACACCTCTCCCTCTCATTGCACTCAACTCCTCTATCTTCCTCCTGCTCTTCCGTGACTTATTTACTCGAACTCTATACTATCCTCTTTGCTGACCCACTCACTCACTGACCCAATGACTCACTGCCTCACCACCGACTCTTCTGGAAACTGGGTGGAGCTATTTATAAGCTCTGGGTCCTCCTCTGTACATAGAGCACTGGGTCTAGACAGGTTCCTAGTGTCATGTCCGCTTAGAGTGTGCAATTACTATAAAACAAAACACCTACTTGATAGTGTTCACAGCATACTACAGGGAACCCCCTGCACTATAAGGAAAAAAAACTTAACAAAGGAGAGAAACTTTCCATAAGGGGAACTAGAGGGTGACAACTAGTGGATGGCCCGCCCTGATAAGGACGCATCCAACCCTCGTGCTTAGTAATCCAACCCTCGCATCCAACCCTCATAGCATCCAACCCTAATAGTATAGTAATGCTATGGCATTACTCACTAACCCTGATAAATAACAAAGGAGAACCACCATATGAGTAAGCAAAACCTTCTAAGATAAATCTCAGCAAAAAATCCCAGTATTTATCAGATATTAACCCTCTCTAATTACCCCAGGTTTCCACCCATCAAAGTAAAAGAAGATAAATGCACAGTCATACTCAAACTGACACAACACCTAGTCTCTCCTCTGTTAGTTGTTGCTCCTCCATTCACCAAATTTATTTTATGTCAATTGTAAATAAAAGTGACACACATACATTTAACCCCTAAGTGACCGCCCTATAGTGTTTTTACGTCCTGCTGTTGCAGGACGTGTATGGAGGTAGATTGCGCGGTTATCTCCTCCCATACACCACAGGTGCTGGCTGTTTCTTACAGCTGACACCCGTGGGCAACAGCTCCGATGAGCCACGCAGCTTATCGGGGCTGTTCACTCTTTATTTGCAGCTGTCAATTCTGACAGCGGCATTTAAATTCACTGACTGATGCTTGAAGGTCCTGTACAGCCCCCTGCGATGAAATCACGGAGAGTCGTGTGGGTCTCATGGCAGCCGGGGTCCTTCTGAAAGGCCCCAGGGCTGTCGTGGCAGAAGGCCTATCCCCGTGGAGTGGCTTGATAGACTGCTTGTTATATTGTAGTATGATGTAATGCTATGGCATTACATCATATTGCAGGAGCGATCAAAGCATTGCAAGTTGTGGTCCCCTAGAGGGACTAAAAAAAAAAGTAAAAATAAATCAATAAAGTTTTACTAATTATTTTTTTAAAAAAGGGAATAAAAGTTAAAAAAAAATCCTTTGGCCATATTTTTAATAAAATAATCTAAATAATAAAACATAAATACATATTTGGTATTGCTGCGGCCGTAAAAGTCCGCTCTATCAAAGTAATGCATTATTTACCCCGCAGAGTGAATGTTATCTGAAAAAAAAAATAAAGAACGCCAGAAATGCGCTTTTTTTTATCACCCTGTCTCCAAGGAAGAATGCAATAAAAAGCAATCAAAAAGTCGTATGTATTCCAAAATGGTACCAATGCAAACTACAGGACATCCCGCAAAAAATAAGAGGTCGCACAACTACGTCAATGGAAAATAAAAAAGTTATTGTGGTCAGAAGATGGCGGCAGAAAATAATTTAAAAAACTTAAATATCTTTGAAAAAAAATACAAGTAGTACAGCAAAAAGAAAACTATACAAGTTTGGTATCGTAGCAATGATACTGAAATTATAGAATAAAGTTATAATATCATGGGGTTGTTATGGCACCAGCAGAGCATTATTAGATCACACAAGGGGGTATCCAAAGGAAACAGAGACCTTCTTCTGCTGGGTGAGGTGTTACTAGTACCGGTTTCTGTTGCTTGATGAATATCTGCTGAAACCCTTCTGAGGAGGTATGCCAGCCAGCGTTGTTGTGGAAGGTTGCATTTGGCTCCAGTAACTTATTTTTCAGCAAATTTTTCAGTTTTTTTGCCCATTTTGTGATGGCTGATTCATACGAACAACGTGCAGCTATGAAATCTTGTTTCCTTTGGGAATTAAGGAACAGATACGGTTGTTATTAGAGATGAGCGAGCATACTCGCTAAGAACAATTACTCGATCGAGCATTGTCCTTAGCAAATATCTCCCCGCTCGGAAGAAAAGGTTCGGCGGCCGGCGCGGGTGAGAGGTGAGTTGCGGCAGTGAGCGGGAGGTGCCGGGGGGAGAGAGAGATCTCCCCTCCGTTCCTCCCCGCTCTCCCCCGCCGTTTCGGGCCCGCCGCCGACAGACAAATCTTTTCTTCCGAGCGGGCAGGTACTCGCTAAGGGCAATGCTCGATCAAGTAATTGCCCTTAGCGAGTATGCTCACTCATCTATAGTTGTTATGCTACAAAGAGTCTATAAGAAAGCTGTCATCAGTAATACTCAAATTTAGTAGTGCTCAAGTACGAATAGTTTCCCATTTTGAAAGAGGTGAAGTGTCTCGATGTACAGAAAAAACATCCCGATTTGTGGCAAACAGCTGAGTCATTCTTCCATCATGACAACGCACCTGCCCACACAGCACTGAGTGTTAAGCAATTTTTGACAAAAAACAGCATGACCCCCTTGCTCACCTTCCATATTCACCCGATCGACTATTTTTTTTCCCTCGGGTTAAAAGAGACCTCAAAGAAAAACGTTTTGCTGATGTTAGAGAGATGAAACAAAAAAAAAGGCACAAGTACTAAGAGATATCAATAACGACGAGTTTAAGAAATGCTTTGAGCAGTGGAAAAACGTTTAGACAAAGGTATTGCTTCGAATGGAGAGAACTTTGAAGCAGACTGAACTTTCAGAATGTACAAATAAATAGATTATTTAACAAAAAAAATGAATGCCTGTTACTTTTGGGTACCCTTCTTATTTTAGATGCAGCTCCTCTTCTAAAAAGAAAGCTGGAACCTATAGTGATCAGCAATAATCTGATCTAGGATAATAAGGCAGTACGTGTTCAATTCCTCTGCAATGCCACCACAGGAGAAATAAAGTATTACACAGTACCCAGTGAAATGGGATTTCCAGGGGAAAACTATTTATAACCCATGCTCAGGAGAGGTCATCAATATGTTGATCGGTGGGTGGCCTGCCACTTGGAACCTCAGTGCTGCTGCACACACAGGTACTTTAAAGCAGTTGCTGAAATTATGAGTATGTAAAGTGCATCATTATAGAACCCTCATGCTGTAAAATAACAAACAACTGATACTCACTACTGCATGCTGGTCATCCGCTGGCAGCTCCGGGTCTCCGCTGTGTTGTTTGTTCACAGACTGCAGTAAACTTGTGACATACCATAACACTGCTGCAGCTAATCACTGAACGCTATCATTGGCTGCAGCAGCTTGTTTGGAGACAGGTCAGGCTGACTGCAGCCTATAAGTATGATGTAAGAAGAATGACCCGGAGCCGCTGGCAGGGAACAAGTGGGGAGCAGTGAGTGGTGAGTATTAGCTGTTTTGTTACTTTACATCACAGTGGACCTGTTAAGATGCACTTTGCATAGCTTGGACAACCCCTTTAATGAGAGCTGCGCCTGCAGTTATGAGTGATGGCCAGAGCACAAGTTGGAGCAGAAGCTTCTGTACCTCTGTGTGTTGCATTGCTGACAGTGGGGAACCCAATCAGCTGATCGATCGGGGATCCGAGCCGCAGACCCCGGCTGATCAACTATTGATGACCTATTCTGAGGATAGGTCATGAATAGTACATTATATTTCCATGGAAAACCCCTTTAATCATGCCCTTGTAAATCATGGACAAAGAGATGCAAACCTGATTTTTTTCTTGCTTTTGGACAACTTATTGTTAAGGTTTGTGGATTCTCTGGACCAACCAATTAAGCCTAGAACAGTCCTGGAGTCATTGGTAGCTGACTTTTCAGATAGAGGACTGATGACAGGAGAGGACTGATTGACCCTAGGCTGCAAAGGGAATGGAAAGCCCCTACCTACTTGCAAGGCAATCGCCTCAACAAGAGCGACCCTGCACTGGAACCTCGGGTCTGACTAACCCTGATAGGATAGTAAATGCAAGGACTTGCAGCAGACAGAGGAGCACACAGATGCAGAACAGAGCAAGGGCAAACCATAAACAGGAATAGGAACTGACAGAAAACAAACATACACACAGAGGCAGGGCTCAGACAGCATAAACAGAATCTGGATACAAACTCAGGAATACAAACAGAACTCAGACTGCATATATAAAATATAGAGAGCGAACAGAACTGAGACATCACAGACAGAACTCAGACAGAAGTAGGTGACCAAATTAAGCAGAGTGCCAGAATCTAAGGCCTCCCTCACACAGATGTTTGCAGAAATGCAGAGTTTTTCAATGCTGCGTTTACTGCGGTTTCAGTAGCATTGTCATGTATTTTTGACAATGTTTTGGCTGCCAAGAAAGCTGAAAAAAACAAAAATGAATACTCACCTAGCTGGCGCCATCCGGGTCCCTGCCGCTGCTCTCAGGAGCTCCGGGCACTTGTCATCGCTGACAGAGCATCTTTTGAATACCTCGCCTCTAGCAAGAGATTGCTATGATTGGCTGAGCCCGCTGGCTTAGCTAATGATAGCCAGGGCTGGATGCACCAATCACAGCCATCTATTGAATGGCTGGGATAGGTTCATCAAGCCCTGGCTCTGATTGATTCCTCAAGTGCTAGCTCAGCCAATCAGAGCAATCTCTTGTTGGAGGCGGGTCTTTAAACCCCGTCACTAGCAAAAGATGCTCTGTCGGCGATGACAAGTGCCCGGAAGCCTGTCCGGAGCTACGGAGAGCAGCAGCAGGGACCCGGCGGGACCTGCTAGGTGAGTATTACTTTTTTTAGGTAGTGTTGCTAGCACTTGCATTCAGCGCTGTCAAAGACGTGGTACCAAGTTGTGTCACGCTTTCAGCAGTGGCAATTCATTTCAATGGGTGATGCACAGTGAAAAGGGGCAAAGATAGAACATGCATCGCTGTCAAAGTGCAGTGTTGAAGATGTTGCATTTTGACGCTTGTGTGAGCAGCCCCATTGAAATGAATGGGAGCATTGTACACGTTTAGCGCAGCGCTTATAAGGCAGCGCTAAATGCTGTACAAAAATGCCTGTATGAGGGAGGCCTTAGACACACCAATTCTGTTGCAAAGGGAAAGCCACTGCTCAGCTTAAATAGAGGAGTAATGCCCATTTAACCCCACAGGTGAGCTGAGAGCCAGAGAGCTGGTTAATCCTCTCAGTGCTGGATGAAAGCAGACAAGGAGAGCGAGCCAAGCTTGCAACTGCCCGGAACCGCATGAGGGCGGCAGAAGCGAGTAACGACCTTACACTTATCCATTAGTCATGAATAGCCAATTAAAAATTTTTATTGTAAGAATCCCCACCCCCAATAGTTATATGGGTTCATGGGTCTGGAAGCAATCTTCCTTTACTTATAGCTAGGAGCATAGGCTCTGCTTAGGGGTGTAGCTTTAGGGGTTCAGAGGTAGCAGTAGCCGTGTCCTGTTTCCTGAAGAGGCTGCTTTGGCACATTAGAAGACACCAGTATTATAAATGGCACAATGCAGTGGGAACAGTGTTAGATTTTGCATTTTGCATGTTGCCCCTTAGTTACTTGTCTGCTATGATGGGTGTCCCTCCAGATCTGCATAGGAGGGTGTAGATTCAGCTAAGTCAATCACTTCCTTCTGCATCTGATACTAACAACCTGAAAAGAAACAAATGCATACAGTGCATGACTCACAATATTCATTACAGAGCCTGAAGAACCTAATGCATAATTAAAAGGGAAACTCCATTCTTTTTCCCAGAGGTTCCCTTTAATGACGTACCTGTCCAGTTCGGCTATAGCTGACGAGCTCATTAGTCCACTGTAGACATTGGTTGCTGCACATAGACTATATATGGCACAGCAGCGTCTGCAATGAGCAGATACATCAATGACCGAAGCTCTTTCTTGTAGACATAACCATAGCCTGCAGCCGAAGATCTAGGCTTTTTAAAGCAATTATGTCCAATGGCTGCTGCAGGATTGGGAAGTGTATCTCTTTAATGATGCCATAAGTGTAGCATATTTTCACTGCTGTAATTCCTAATTGACCAATAGTTTAGCAGGCGAGCATTGTGAGCACAAATAGATATTGCGGCTCGCATCAGCTGAGAGCAGATTAATCTGCCATGTTTTGTGCTGGGAATTAATCATTTTGTATTTACTAAAAACACACAGGGATTACTTAATAGCAGCGCTATGTAAAAATGTGCTGTGGCTCATGGTAGATGCTTCTTTTATATTATGTTAGACTAATCTCCCCCCCAGTTGTCTTATAAATATGTAATCACCCCAGCTCTATACTTATGTGCCTGCATTTTAGTTCAATATCTGGGATAGGACAAGGGGTAGGAGTAGTTAATTGCCTAGAGCGTAAGGGGGAAAGAGGTGCAAACGGCCCCCTATCCCTCCTCCCCAAAAAAGTGGACATAGGCTTATAGTATATACAGTGTGTTATATGAGAGGTAATGGATGGAGTTGGGAGAGGAGCTCGGGCCCCCACTAGTAGGGTGATCAGCTTATAGTATATACAGTGTGTTATGTGAGAGGTAATGGATGGAGCTGGGACAGAAGCTCAGACCCCCGCTAGTAGGGTGATCAGCCATTTCTGCATTGACAACTGCACATGGGTGAAAGGGGATGGAGGAAAACAGCAAATGTATATTATAAATGAGAACACTAGAGACTTATGGGCAAAAGTATAAACAGGGCAATGAAATTAAAGGGGTTAATGAGTTATTTTTATCGATGACCCATCATCAGGATAGGTCATCAATAGTTGAATGGTTGGCCCCCCGCCCAATCAGCTATTTAGGTGTCCTATTTTACCTGGAAAACAAGGGTCTGAAGCAGAATTAAATCGCCCCTACCCCTGTGTAGTAGGTGGTGCCGGTAATAGAAGGTGTAACTCTCGTTGATTTTAATGGGAGCTGTGCCTGCAATTACCAGTGCCAGCCACTACACAGCGATTGGAGCCATCTGCTTCCACTCCATACACTGCGTATTGTGCTGGTGACAACAGGCGCCTGAACCACTGATTGGTTGGGGTTCTGAGCGGTGGACCCCAGCCGATCAACTATTGATGGCCTATCCTGGGGATAGGTGATCAATAAAAATAGCCCGGCAAACCCCTTTAATGGTTGTCCATCCAACAGGTGACATGCTGAACTTTTGAGATGGAGGGTGGGGAGGCGGCACATTTTGAAACCCATGGGTACCAAAAGAGCTTGCCCCACCCCTGATCTGCATGTTTACAATACTTTGTTTCTAGGGTGCATCCAACATGCAGCAAGACAAGCACATTGTGTATCTATGAATGCCAGCCTGCCATTGGCATTCAGAGAGGCATCGCAGATCACTAATGTGGCGCATAGTGTTAAGGCAGCAGAATGCAGTCCTAAGCTCTCGTTCACAACCTGAAGGTTGCGAGTTCAATCTCTGCATGTGTCAGGTAGCCGGCTCAAGGTTGACTCAGCCTTCCATCCTTCCGAGGTCAGTAATTACAAATTACTTAAAAGAGCTGTGGAATAAATTGGCGCTATACAAATTACAATATATTACCCCTATAGGTATTGTGCTTATGATTCCACATTTCTGTTGTGGAATTATAAGCACATATCTATAGGGGTAATATATTGTTCACTTAATAAACTGGTGACAGTATATGGGCACACCAGTGTCATTTGGAGTACCCATGATATGAAAGAACCAAAAGGACCATGAGACAGACTGCTACTCCTAACCAACATCAAGGGCTTCACAAACAGAAATCTAAGTCACATTGTGAGCCGTTTGCAATGAGGCCTGTACCGCACTTTGAAACTATTCCTGTCCCCTTACAGCCTTCAAGTGAAAAACTCGAAGATGATGATGAGACAATGCAGGGAGAGAACAAATTTCCATCAAGCAGTGAAAGAAATTATCCTACATTTAAACTTAGAAGACATTAAACTGCAGTCTACTTAAAACAAGCAGACTTAAATGATTTGGGCCCCCTGTCCACGGGCGTGATTTCGCCGGCGGTAAATCGTTGGCGAATCACGCCGTCTGAAGCTTTCTATAGCGTTGCTATGGAAAGCGCTGGCCCGTGTCCATGAGCAGCGAATCCTTGTGATTCTCCGCTGGCGGCTGGCAATTCACAGCATGCTGCGAATTGCCGCAATTCTCTGTGGTCAGCCTATCTGTCAGATAGGCTAACAGTGGAGATCCGTCTGTCGGCTTTCGCTCCCGGGCGGCGGCTCCCACGGTGGATACCGCAACGCCCGTGGACAGGGGGCCTTAGTCTGTGATTTAGGTATAAGTAAAAGGAAGGCAAAACATCTGGGCTCCAGGTTGCAAGATTGGAATCTTCTCCAACCAGAAACAAGTGTAACAATTTATAGACATAGGAAATGAAATCTTGTGCATTTCTTCACTTATGATGGGGCCCTAACTTTTTGTAACGACACAAGTGGTTTGATGTCAGCTCTGGGTTGCTCTTATGATGTCCAAGAGCGGGGGCTTTTCATAGATGCCTCACAGCGGCAATGCGCTGCATTCTGTTTCAGTCGGTTCTGCCAGTTTTGTAAGAGTCCTATGAAATGCTGCAGCATATGCTTCACTCCATTAAATACTCTGCACATAAGTGGAAGATCTGTGGAGACTTGAAGGCCATTGCTGTTATATTGGGAATGCAGACAGGATTCACAAAGTAATTCTATTTTCTGTGTGAGTGGGATAACGTCACAGGCAATCTCATGACATAAGGAAGGACTGGCCGGACGAAATGTGGAGAGTTGGGGGCAAAAATATTCACCGGAAAAGTCTTGTATCTTCTGAAGACATCTTGCTTCCTTCATTACATATTAAATTAGGCCTCATGAAACAGTTTGTCAACGGATACAAATGGAGGAGTTGCCTATCTCAAGACCAAATTTACCCATCTTTCAGAAGCAAAGATACAATATGATGTTTTTGTAGGTCCACAGATCAGAGGACTGAAACGTGACAATAGATTCAACAAATGCTTAACAAGCAAAGCAAGATCTGCTTAGATGACATTATAGAATGGGACAGGCAACTTTCTGGGGAAAAGCGGATCAAACGATTTTGAACAGATTGTGACCGACATGTTGAAATCATACAAAGATTTGAGACGCAACATGCCCCTCAAAGTACATTTCATGCACTCGCAGCTTGACTACTTCTTGGAGAGATGCAGTGACTTATCAGATGAGCATGGTGAAAGATTTCACTAGGACATAAGTGCAATTGAAAAATGGTATGAAGGAAAGTGGATGCCTGCAATGGCAGCTGCTTACTGCCAGAATATTCCAAGGGAGAATGCTGGCGGACAGAAAAGAACTATGTGACTTATGCAAACACTGCATCTAACTTCCCATAGTCTCATGCCTCTTATGAAAGTTCTTGGATATTCTACTTGTGAGCCTCGTGTACGACCTGAAGGTTGCAAGTTCAGTCCCGTGCATGGTTCAGGTAGCCGACTCAAGGTTGACTCAGCCTTCCATCCTTCCGAGGTTGGTAAAATGAGAATCCAGCTTGGTGGGGGGTAATAAATAATAATTACCTGAAAGCGCTGCGGAATAAGTTGGTGCTATACAAATAACAAGATTTATTCTGCCCATGGTGATATCATATCATATCCTGATTACTAAGTAAATTCATAATATATTTAATTGATTATATATATATATATATATATATATATATATATATATACAGTGTATATATCTACACTTCTTTATTCTACTGTTTAGGTTATTGCCTGTGAACCTGTTCCAATATCTGTGCATAAATTTGGAAGCAGTACCCAAAACTCTGCAAGAAACACAAAAACTTTGCCCAGAAAAAAATAGATATTTCTTGTAATATAGTGTTAATTTCCAGTCTGGACGTTTCTGGCCTGCATGGAGTGACATTATGATATACTTTGTGTCATCAGTACAAAATGCTTATGTATCAATCATCATTTTAACAAATAATTGCACCTGCAGTGGTTCAAGGACTGCTCTCTTAGATAGGAGATTTCATATATTTACATGATAAGTAAGGGCATTCATTTAGCACACAAAGATCACTTGTTCACTTCATGAACATTAACAAATGTGAAAAATGTTCTTTCGTTCCAATGGAAGAGTAAATAATGAACATTTAGGGCATAGCTACAATAGTGCTACGTCTATGTTGTATTTATAACATAATAAATTACATTTGAAGGGCAGCAAATATAACTGTATACTGCAAGAAGTTTGTCATATCGTTTGTCTAAAGTAAGAGGACCAGATTTTCCCAGGGATAAAGGGGTGTGGTCAGGAGGCGGAGCTTATCACAATGTATGATTTTACATCCGATGTTAAAAAAGGTACAGGGCCATTTAAAAAAAAGACAGGGAGCAAATTCTGCTGCATTTCCGCATCTAAAAAGCAGTCAAAATCCGCACCATACTAGGTGGCACACCCCTCCCCGAAAGCCAGGGAGCGCTGACAGCATTAAGCCTACAGAGGAGGTTAGGGGAACGCCACATAGTATGAAATCAGGTGCAGATACGTGGCTGATTTTCAGTTAAAATCTGCATCAATTGAATGTATTTTGACTGTTTTTGAATGCGAAACTGCTGTGGAATTTGGCGCAGAAGTTTTCACTATGAACATTCCACAGCATTTCCGCCATGTGTAAACATACCCAGACGTCAACTAGAGGTATGCTGTCACGTGCAGAGTGGCCTCAGTAGTAACAGTGTCTCCTATACTGGCCCCAGTAGTAATAGTAACACCCGTCAGTGGCCTCAATAGTAATAGTGACCCCCAAAGTGGCACCGTAATAATAGTTACCTCAGTATTAATAGTGTCCCCTATATCAGCCCCACTAGTACCAGTAGTAGTGTTCCCCACAATGGCTTCAGCCGGCACTCGATGAACCAATCACAGCCATTCATTGAATGACATTATTGAATGGCTGTGATTGGTTCATCGGGCGCCGTCTCCGATTGGCTAAAGCGGCACTCCTGAACCAATCCCAGTTTGCTAGAGGTAGGGTATTCAAGCCCTGTCACCAGCAAAGGATGCTCCCTCAGCATTGAGGACTGTACAGAAGCCTGCCAGAGCACAGAGGCCAGCGGGGGGGTACCCGGTACCCGGAGAGCACCTGCTAGTTGAGTATAAGACACTCCCTGAAAATAAGACCCTGTACATCTTTTGGGGCAAAAGTTAATATAAGACAGTGTCTTATTTTGGGGGGAAACACTGTAGTAATAGTGTCCCCCACAGTAGCCCCACAGTGGATCCAGTAGTAATAGTGACCCCTATATTAGCCCTAGTAGTAATAGTGACCCCTGTATTGCCCCCAATAATAATAGTGACCCCTTTATTAGCCCTAGTAGTAATAATGACCCCCACAGTGGCCTCAGTAGTAATAGTGTCCCTCATAAAGCCCAAAGTAGTAATAGTGACCCCCCTTAATGAATCCAACAGTTTTAGTGACCTCCAATGCCCCTTGTAGTAATAGTGACCCCTATATTAGACCCAGTAGTAATAGTGACCCCCACAGTGGACTCAATAGTAACCCCCACAGTAACCTCAGTAGTAATAGTGTCCCCCATAGTGCCCAAAGTAGTAATAGTGACCCTCTTAATAAATCCAGTAGTCATAGTGACCTCCAATGGCCCCAATAGTAATAGTGACCCTTATATTAGTCCAAATAGTAATTTTGACTCCCACAGTGGACTCAATAGTAATAGTGGCCACCACTGTGGTCTCAGTGGTAATACTATTACTACTGGGGATGATATAGGGGACACTATTACTATTAGTAACAGTAGTTAAAGTAACCACCACAGTAGCTCCAGTACTGAGTGCTCCCCTGAAACCCATATACTTACCCATCTCCTGGTCGTAAGAGCGCCGCTGCTCCTCTTCTCAGTGGTGCTGCGGGCGGAAGTGTGTGCATCCACAACAGCGTAACCAAGGAGGAGAGGTCAGGGGAGGAAGATCCCGGATGCACACACTGAAATCAGTGTGTGCATCTGGCAGCAGCGCCACTGAGTGACTACCAGCCGATGAGCTGCAGCACACTCGCTAGTAATCACTCTTGGTGACCCCGCATCCCGAAAGCCGGACAAAAGTGGGACAGACGTGCTGAATGTGGGAAAAATGTCTGTCCACCTTGGGACCCTGGGGAAAGCGGGACACAGGGTAGCCTAAATCGGGACCTCTGTTCACCTTACTTAAGGGGTTACATAGGTAGCAATATCAATGGACTGTCTTGACTCAACTGAAACGTCCTTTGAGATGAAGACCTATCAGGATTTGAAAAAGTGCAATTATTATGTTTAGGTGGGGTAAAATCACTGCAGACAGCAAATGGCAGCATTACTTAGTGCTCCTGCTCATGAAGAAATAGGTGGCAGAGGAGGCCAGTATTGTACATGTGGGAAGGAAGACTGTGGTTGTACATGAGCAGGGCCAGATTAAGGTTAGTAAAGGCCTCTGGGTCAAATATTTTGTGGTGGCCCCTTTCTAGTAGCAGTATCATACAATATGTGGCTAAATGGTATCTATTAAACTTCTCATGTGCATGAGGACAAGCGGAATTTAAATGGTCACTAACTTTTCAAACAAGTTTGCTTATGTGATAGCCAGTGTGATAATTAGAAAAAGTGCAATTCACTTTATTTGTCTAAAAGAATGCTTTTGTGCTGATAAATCCCTATAAAGTGCTGGTCACTAATGGTCTCCCCTTGTTTGCTGTCCACTGCTTGTTGCCAAGGGATGCCCATCTCTAGTAACACAGATAACAAGACTGAGAAAATGGCACTGTTTCTGGTACACATGGCCTCTTTGAATCAGTAGGGTGCTGGGGGTTGGACTAGTGATTAGAGATGAGCGAACGTACTCGTCCGAGCTTGATATTCGTGCGAATATTAGGGTGTTCGGGATGCTCGTTACTCGTAACGAGCACCACGCGGTGTTCCGGTTACTTTCAGTTTCCTCTCTGAGACGTTAGCGCGTTTCTGGCCAATTGAAAGACAGGGAAGGCATTACAACTTCCCCCTGTGACGTTCAAGCCCTATACCACCCCCCTGCTGTGAGTGGCTGGGGAGATCTGATGTCACCCGAGTATAAAAATCGGCCCCTCCCGCGGCTCGCCACACATGCCTTGTGAGTTAGCTGAGGGAAAGTGGTATCGTGCTGGAGCTGCTGTAGGGAGAGTGTTTGTAGTGAGTGTAGGCTTCAAGAACCCCAACGGTCCTTCTCAGGGCCACATCTACTAGTGTGCAGTACTGTGTTAGCACTGTATTTTTTTTTTTTTTTTTCAAAATTGGATCTGCAGAGCATTGCGCCCTGCAATAGGGACAGAAGTGGTGGTTAGGCAGGGAGAGTGTTAGCAGTGAGTGTAGGCTTCAAGAACCCCAACGGTCCTTTCTAGGGCCACATCTATCTGTGTGCAGTACTGTCCAGGCTGCTGTTAGCAGTGTTGTATATATTTTTTTTTTCTCTCAAAACCGGCTGTGCAGAGCATTGCACCCGGCATTAATACTACAGGGATAGAATTGTGTAGGCAGGGCCAGAAGACATACATTATTCATTGAATAGACGCAGTGTGGCTTTTCCTTTGAAAAACAAAGGAAAAAATTCTATTTCGCCTGCCTCTGACAGTCCTCAGGGCTCTGGGTACGTGTGTGCTGCGTGCAGAACGTTAAAAAAAATCAGACGCAGCCAGCTACGTTTTACTGCAGGCTTGCGCCAATTTTTTTCCTGCATGGGAAATCCCTGATCTGCTGTAGCGAATAACTTTGCATCACTGCAGTTCTGTGACACATTTGCAGGGCCACAACACGGTTATTAAACTTAGTAGTATTCATTGAATACACGCAGTGTGGCTTGTCCTTTGAAAAACAAGGGAAAAAATTCTATTTTGGCTGCAGGCTTGCGCCAATTTTTTTCCTGCATGGGAAATCCCTGATCTGCTGTAGCGAATAACTTTGCATCACTGCAGTTCTGTGACACATTTGCAGGGCCACAACACAGTTATTAAACTTAGTAGTATTCATTGAATACACGCAGTGTGGCTTGTCCTTTGAAAAACAAGGGAAAAAAATTCAATTTTGGCTGCAGGCTTGCGCCAATTTTTTTCCTGCCTGGGAAATCAAATCACTGGTAATACACCATGCTGAGGGGTAGGGGTAGGCCTATAGGACGTGGACGCGGGCGAGGACGCGGAGGCCCAAGTCAGGGTGTGGGCACAGGCCGAGCCAGTGCGGTGGCCAGGGGTAGAGGCAGGGCCAGACCGATTAATCCACCAACTGTTTCCCAAAGCGCCCCCTCGCGCCATGCCACCCTGCACAGGTCAAGGTGCTCTACGGTGTGGCAGTTTTTCACAGAGACGCCTGATGACCGACGAACAGTGGTGTGCAACCTTTGTCGCGCCAAGATCAGCTGGGGAGGCACCACCAACAGCATGCGCAGGCATATGATGGCCAAGCACCCCACAAGGTGGGACAATGCCCGTTCACCGCCTCCGGTTTGCACCACTGCCTCTCCCCCTGTGCCCCAACCTGCCACTGAGATCCAACCCCCCTCTGAGGACACAGGCACTACCGTCTCCTGGCCTGCACCCACACCCTCACCTCCGCTGTCCTCGGCCCCATCCAGCAATGTCTCTCAGCGTAGCGTCCAGACGTCGCTAGCGCCACAGTTTGAGCGCAAGCGCAAGTACGCCGCCACGCACCCGCACGCTCAAGCGTTAAACGTGCACATTGCAAAATTGATCAGCCTAGAGATGCTGCCGTATAGGCTTGTGGAAACGGAGGCTTTCAAAAGCATGATGGCGGCGGCGGCCCCGCGCTACTCGGTTCCCAGTCGCCACTACTTTTCCCGATGTGCCGTCCCAGGCCTGCACGACCACGTCTCCCGCAACATTGTACGCGCCCTCACCAACGCGGTTACTGCCAAGGTCCACTTAACAACAGACACGTGGACAAGCACAGGCGGGCAGGGCCACTATATCTCCCTGACGGCACATTGGGTGAATTTAGTGGAGGCTGGGACAGAGTCAGAGCCTGGGACCGCTCACGTCCTACCCACCCCCCGAATTGCGTGCCCCAGCTCAGTGGTGGTATCTGCGGGGGTGTATGCTTACTCCACTAAACCACCCTCCTCCTCCTCCTACGCAACCTCTGTCTCGCAATCAAGATGTGTCAGCAGCAGCACGTCGCCAGCAGTCGGTGTCACGCGGCGTGGCAGCACAGCGGTGGGCAAGCGTCAGCAGGCCGTGCTGAAACTACTCAGCTTAGGAGAGAAGAGGCACACGGCCCACGAACTGCTGCAGGGTCTGACAGAGCAGACCGACCGCTGGCTTGCGCCGCTGAGCCTCCAACCGGGCATGGTCGTGTGTGACAACGGCCGTAAGCTGGTGGCGGCTCTGCAGCTCGGCAGCCTCACGCACGTGCCTTGCCTGGCCCATGTCTTTAATTTGGTGGTTCAGCGCTTTCTGAAAAGCTACCCCCACTTGTCATACCTGCTCGGAAAGGTGCGCCGGATCTGCGCACATTTCCGCAAATCACACACGCACGCTGCCACCCTGCGGACCCTGCAACATCGGTTTAATCTGCCAGTGCACCGACTGCTGTGCGACGTGCCCACACAGTGGAACTCTACGCTCCACATGTTGGCCAGACTCTATGAGCAGCGTAGAGCTATAGTGAAATACCAACTCCAACTTGCGCGGCGCAGTGGGAGTCAGCCTCCTCAATTATTTACAGAAGAGTGGGCCTGGTTGGCAGCCATCTGCCAGGTCCTTGGAAAATTTGAGGAGTCTACCCAGGTGGTGAGCGGCGATGCTGCAATCATTAGCGTCACCATTCCTCTGCTTTGCATCTTGAGAAGTTCCCTGCAAAGCATAAAGGCAGACGCTTTGCGCTCGGAAACAGAGCCGGGGGAAGACAGTATGTCGCTGGATAGTCAGAGCACCCTCCTGTCTATATCTCAGCGCGTTCAGGAGGAGGAGGAGGAGCATGAGGAGGATGAGGAGGAGGGGGAAGAGACAGCTTGGCCCACTGCTGACGGTACCCATGCTGCTTGCCTGTCATCCTTTCAGCGTGTATGGCCTGAGGAGGAGGAAGAGGAGGAGGATCCTGAAAGTGATCTTCCTAGTGAAGACAGCCATGTGTTGCGTACAGGTACCCTGGCACACATGGCTGACTTCATGTTAGGATGCCTTTCTCGTGACCCTCGCGTTACACGCATTCTGGCCACTACGGATTACTGGGTGTACACACTGCTCGATCCACGGTATGAGCCTTTGCACTCTCATTCCCGAAGAGGAAAGGGGTTCCAGAATGATGCTATACCACAGGGTGCTGGTGGACAAACTGATGGTAAACTTCCCATCCGACAGCGCTAGTGGCCGAAGGCGCAGTTCCGAGGGCCAGGTAGCAGGGGAGGCGCAGAGATCAGGCAGCATGTACAGCGCAGGCAGGGGAACATTCTCCAAGGCCTTTGCCAGCTTTATGGCTCCCCAGCAAGACTGTGTCAACGCTCCCCAGTCAAGGCTGAGTCGGCGGGAGCACTGTAAAAGGATGGTGAGGGAGTACGTAGCCGATCGCACGACCGTCCTCCGTGACGCCTCTGCCCCCTACAACTACTGGGTGTCGAAGCTGGACATGTGGCCTGAACTCGCGCTGTATGCCCTGGAGGTGCTTGCTTGTCCTGCGGCTAGCGTCTTGTCAGAGAGTGTGTTTAGTGTGGCTGGGGGAATCATCACGGATAAGCGTACCCACCTGTCAACCGACAGTGCCGACAGGCTTACACTCATCAAGATGAACAAAGCTTGGATTTCCCCAGACTTTTCTTCTCCACCAGCGGACAGCAGCGATACCTAAGCAATACGTAGGCTGCACCCGCGGATGGAAGCATCGTTCTCTCTCACCATCCAAAACGGGGACATTTCTGCTTCATCAATCTGTGTATAATATTCCTCCTCCTCCTCCTCCTCCTGCTCATCCTCCTGAAACCTCACGTAATCACGCCGAACGGGCAATTTTTCTTAGGGCCACAAGGCTCACTCATATAATTTTTCTAAACAATTTTTATACGTTTCAATGCTCTTAAAAGCGTTGAAACTTTAACTTGAACCAATTTTTCGTTAAACTGGGCTGCCTCCAGGCCTAGTTACCACTTAAGCCACATTAACCAAAGCGATTAATGGGTTTCACCTGCCCTCTTGGTTGGCCATGGCCAATTTTTTGGATGTACATTAGTACTGTTGATACAGCAATTTTTGTGGGCCCTCGCCTACAGTGTAATCAAATGAATTTTTAGCCCACCTGCATTACAGCTGACGTTACATCCGCTGTGTTGGGCAATGCAATGGGATATATTTATGTACCGCCGGTGGCTTCCTGGCACCCACCCATGCTGTGGGTCCACAGAGAATTATAAATGCATCTGTTTCCACATCCAAAGAACCCCAGTCAGACTGGGGCATGCAGTGTGGGCCGAAGCCCACCTGCATTAAGCACGACATTACTACCTCAGCTGTGTTGGGCAATGCAATGGGATATTTTTATGTACCGCCGGTGGGTTCCAGGGAGCCACCCATGCTGTCGGTCCACAGGGACTTCACAATAGGGAGTTGTACCTGCCTGTGTCTATGAATTAAAAACCGCGGTCTGACTGGGGCATGCAGACACCTTGACAGAATGAATAGTGTGTGGCACATAGGTTCCCCATTGCTATGCCCACGTGTGCAGCTCCTGATGGCGGTGGCACAGGATTATATTTCTCATTGCTTCTGTACAGCATTGTGGGCTGTCGCCCCGCCCCTTTTAAAGAGGGTCGCTGCCTAGCCGTGCCAACCCTCTGCAGTGTGTGCCTGCTTTTCCTATGGCAGACGCACTTATAAATAGACATGAGTGTGGCGTGGCATGAGGGCAGCTGAAGGCTGGGCAGGGACAGTTTGGTGTGCGCTGTGGACACTGGGTCGTGGGGGGGGGGGGTGGTTGGTCAGCATGTAACCCAGGAGAAGTGGCAGCGGAGTGTCATGCAGGCAGTGATTGTGCTTTGTTGGAGGTAGTGTGGTGCTTAGCTAAGGTATGCATTGCTAATGAGGGCTTTTCAGAAGTAAAAGTTGTTGTGGGGGGGGGGGGCCCACTCTTGCCGGTATTGTGGCTTAATAGTGGGACCTGGGAACTTGAGATGCAGCCCAACATGTAGCCCCTCGCCTGCCCTATCCGTTGCTGTGTCGTTCCCATCACTTTCTTGAATTGCCCAGATTTTCACACATGAAAACCTTAGCGAGCATCGGCGAAATACAAAAATGCTCGGGTCGCCCATTGACTTCAATGGGGTTCGTTAGTCGAAACGAACCCTCGAGCATCGCGAAAATTTCGTCCCGAGTAACGAGCACCCGAGCATTTTGGTGCTCGCTCATCTCTACTAGTGATCTGAAATTAGGTCATCAATCTTCTGAAGACCCCCTATTAGTTATGCCCCTGGGGCATGTGGCCATCTCATTGTGTGAGTGTTTGCACACTGTAGCTGGCATTGTTAAAAGGACTCCAAAAGCAACTAGAAAAGTAGGACACAAAAATTTGCCCTTGGCTTGTGGTTATTGGTCATTGGTGGTTAGCTTGAAGGCCTGGCCCAAGTTTAACTTTTTTTTTAAATCACAGAGGATCTAAGATATTCTACATATACCTCTGCTTACTGCCAGCTAGTTTTACAGTTTTTATGATTTTAGAAGAATGGAGAGAGGATCACATTACACTCTTATTGGAGTACCTGTAGTCTCCTAACAGCAATGGAGAACTATGCAACATGCTGTTTGTCTAATCAGGCTGGAGTAAAGGGTAGAGTTCCCAGAATGCAGGTCTAGACCACAAGGGAGTTTCAAAGGAGAGTACCCCAGGATTCGGTAGTTTTTTTGGGTAAAGCTTAGGGCACCCCAGCTCACCAGTATGTCATGGAGGGCTCCAGGCCTGTTCGATGGTTGGAATACGATTTACACTCAGTGCCTTACATGGACTGCAGGATGAAATATCATCACCGCACCACATCTTAATGCAGAAATAAACCTTTTAACGTTAACAAATGTTGCAGGTTGTAACAAACACCCAGTCGGGTTGCACTGCTTCACCAAAATTCCCACAAGGCAGCTGGTACGGGGCGTATTCACTACTTGTGCAACTCACTCTTCCCTGCAGCTGAATTCTGGGGACTGGAGATAGGCAAAACTGCACTTGAGTCTCATAGAGCAATCGTAATCTGCCTCTAGGCTGGGAACCAGTGATGCAGCATCACCACCAACGTAGTACTGCGTCTTACTATATTTTAAGACATTAACCTATTCAGTCTGTCGGATAAGACGGCAGACAGACACTGGTACACTAAGTGGACAGTAAGGTGTAGCATCTAGACCTCCTGTCGCTGCCATACAAACACACCATTCAATGCAGAAAAGTCATTCAGTGCAATTAGCAAAACCTTTAATTAAATATTCCCTCCTGCACATGGCTTAAACATTGTAACATTACTTCAACATTATGCAATCAAATTATACATTAACTAGTCATCACAATACAACTCTTCTGACAAGCAGAAATGGAGAACGATATGACTTTAAAGTCTTTTTGGACAATAACGGGAAAAATCAAAGTCTTGTAAGAGTCTGTGCATATTACAGAAGTCCATAGAGTTCTTTAACACCATGTCATCTTTTTAACAGATGAGACGGCTGGCTCTTCAGGCTCCGACACGGTAGTACAGCCTGTGGGCATAGCGCTGCTCCCCCAAGAACGAATCCCAACCGAAGAACAAAATGAGGGAATCCCTCTCATAAAGTTACTCACTTCTAAGTCCTTCTGGGTGCTGTCTTCCTTCTCTCTGACCGGCTCAAAGCAGTCAGCTGACTGCCGCCACGATTGAGACACATCCACAGGGTAAAAAGTTTCTTTTGGGAAGACTCATGGCAAAGGAACGTCCATAAATGGTTGTTGCAGTCTCACCGGAGGTTCTGGGAGGTTTGTCACCTTTTTCATAGTAAACCATGTGGGAGTGGTATAATTGGGAGGTCCCTTGGATCTGTCCACACGGTCATCAAAAAAATAGAAAGTGAAGTTAAAGTCCCAAACTCTTTAAGGAAGGGATGAAAAGATTGTGGTAATGTGCCCTTTACCCACTAATTGTCCTGATGTACCAAAATCCATGCAGGGTAGCGCAACTCCACGAATCCCTCACAGGTCCGGAACTTTTGCAGACTCCTGATCCTCTTTCTGGATGGAGGATCATTGGTTGCAGTATCTCTTTTAGTCAGGAGATTTATGTCAGAAGGAGAAGAAGATGAGGGGTCAGAAATGGCAGGGGCAGCATACTGCAGTTCTCTAGTTCTCTTATCCTTTCTTTGGATGGAAGTGAAACGGGTGAAGTACTGGGTAGTAGCTCCAGCAACTCCAGTCATCACCCCAATAGAAATGTGGTGGAGGCAGCGGGTATCCAGCGAGTACAAACTGGAATGTTTTAGTGGCCATCTCGCCTGCAGAGGTGCTCTCTCTGGTCTGCTGTGTGTCTTTAGTTTTTCTTCTCACCAGCATCAGTGGCTCCTCCTCTGGGTGGTCTTCAGCACTCTGCTGCTCTGCAGTGGGGTAGGTCCCCCCTACTTTTCCCACATTCACGGTTGGAACTGAGTGGCGCGAAAGTTTTGCGGGTTCTGTAACTGTAGAGGAAGAAGACTGGGCGCCATTTTGAGTGTCCATACAGTCCTCCACATTTCTGGCACAAAGTGTAAACTAGGCGATTCTACCTTGTCCAGCAGTAGTACACGACCCTTCTCCAGATGATAACACATTTGGGGAACATATGAATTGGGTCTAGAGTCTTTTTGTTCACTCTGTATCCTTGCAGATAGCTCAGCCTTGTCTCTATGGCTTTTCTCAGGCTTAGAGGCTTGGAGAACTCTTGTCCTGGACCTTCTCAGAGAACTCAGAGGGCTGGATCCGGAAACAGCTCAGTTTTCCATATAAACTCAGGCACAGGCATACATTCTTCTCCGTGTTTGGAAAATGGTGGAGGCACTTCTTCTCTGTTTTTAAGTGAAGGTGCAGAGAAATCATCCGGTTCGTGACACCATAGCACCACCTTGCAGCGACCGAGGAGCGGGCCCACGGCCGAGGAGACAGCGGGTAGAGAAAGGCCTTATCACAAGGCTCTACCATCTCCGCCCCAATATGGGTAGCTCAGGACCCGACCATGTTACCACAGGGGGAGATCACAGGGAAAAAGTAAACGGGTGTTATCTGTAGTATATTTGTCACACGTAACACCACCGTTTCCTCTTCTGCTACGGATTCTTGGAATAAGGATAGTCCACACACAAAACAGTATTTTCTGGACAGAACCTGGAATGGTTGGTAATATTCGTTTACTGTAACTTTGTAAAGTCAAATTCACATCAACAGTCCTGGCACAAATACAACAAACTAGAGTGGTACAACAGGGAGGATTCTCGGGGTATTTTGAATAATCCACAGTCCAAGTTATCTGTGTGATCTCACTCCCGGCAACTCTCTCTCTCTTTCTCTACCGGTCAAAACTCACTCTCGTTGTCCTCTTCTCACCATGAAGTGGTCTGTCTCCCTCTCAGGGCTTGGGGATAGCACCGACATCTCCTGTGTAGACTTGACCCAGGCCAGGCATAAGGGAGTCACTTGGCTTCCTCCATTCTCTCCACGCACAGACTGACTCATCTGGTGTGTGGGTGTCAGACTCTCCCAACATCTCCTCTCTCACCATGACTGACTAACTAGACTCTCTTGCAAACGCATACATATATAAAACATAGTCACATGATACACAAAACATTGCATTTTTCAGACAGAACACCACATACCAGACATTAACCCATTCAGTCCAGAAAATGTGTAATACACACAAGTCAAATGCACTCTGCAAACAAGACACTGACAGGACAATGACACGAGACAGACATAGAACATTATGGAGAAGCCACACTAACTCTGGGCCACTACATAGTGTCTTGGACATCTAATTCATGCTATGCACAGTGCAGATCAGGTAATCAGAGAAGCGGTTTGGCCATCTTTGTTTCTGCAGGACCGGAAGCGAACAATCAGGGAAGCTTCGCTCTGACCACACAGCATTTTTAATGTGGGAGGAGGATAAAATTTAACTCTATAAGGTTAACTTTTCCGTCGAGCGCGATATGGGGCCGTGAATCCATGTGAAATGCCAAAGGATGCGAGGCGTTTTCATAGCAAAACAGCCTTGCATCACTTCAGGGATCTGTTTTCAATGGCAGACCTCGCATCCCGTGCACCTAGAACATGGTGCAATGCTGTTGCCGGCCCCATTAAAAACAATGAGCGCTGCAATGCGAAAGCGTGCAGAAAGACAGAACATGCCGTGATTTGTTTCTGGCATTGCGGTGCCATGCAGCAAAAGAATGGGGTTCATTTTTGTGCGTCTCACAATGGACAAATCTCACGCGATTTTGACGCCCGTGTGAAGTCAGCCTAAGGGTCGTTTCACACAGCATTTTTCTGAAAAACACCACTGCGGGTTTTAATGCGGCTTTTTGAGCCAAAACCAGAAGTGGATCCAGCAAGCAGAAGTACGACAAGTCCTTCATTTTATAGTCCCCATTCCCGTTGAATCCACTTCTGTGCGTGAAACCACCTTACACCCCTTCTTTGTATTCCTTTATTATCCTCATCCAAATCAGAAGTAATACATATTACATCATTGTTCCCAAACCCCCTCCCACGAGGAACAGAGGGGACAATTAGACAAAACCTTCTACACCCAAGATAACACCATGATAGCGCCTGAGCTGTGCCACATGTAACAGCCATGTAGAACGCGACATGATGAATCCTCACAGAGGTTGTGCCAGCATCGCTGAGACCAGAGGCCAGGGAGCCTCGCTCGGCTCAGATTTTGCTGTCATGCTATTATTGGTTTCTGTTCCACTAATTACTGTGATATTTTCTCATGTCTGTTGCTTCTGTTTCAGTGGGGAATCATGTTTATAGTCCGGCTCACGATGCGCCCCCTCATTAGTGAGAATATTCTGTCCGCATCCTGATATTGTTTCAGCATTTATTCTATTATTATATTTGCTGCCAACATGGACATTTTATGTGGTTCCTGCTCGCTCTTAGATCTCACATAGATAGAATAAAGCAGCCTGACAGCTATCATTGTCAACTATATTAATGTCATTGGGCTGCTCTTCCTGTCGCCGGGTCACACAGACGATTGCTCTCCCAGGTTCCCCTTGTCAAGCATAGTGAATAAAAACCCTTCCATTCCGCTCATCCAAAGACATATTTGTTTAAATCTGACAAACGTGATTAATGGGGATCTACAACACACTGGGGTCAATATTGCACCCGTATTTGCATTTTCTATGTATTGACCCTTTATCCCATTCCTGTACATTATGTCTTGTTGTTGCCCTTCTGTGTGGTAGGGACCATGGGATGGAGGTAGATTACGGCCCCATATATCCTGATGGCAGTTCTCCTGTTGTCTTCCCTTTGCTGTCTGTTTTGATGCATACTGCTGCTGGCATCAGATTATTAATATCATCACAGATAAAAGGGTTCCAGGGAAAATCATTATTCCTCCGCATGGCACCAAAGGTTCTTCAGCTACATTATATCTGCATAATGCCCTCACCTTAAAGCGCCCCTGCAGCGTACAGACAGGTTTATTCTAAAATACTCATAGTCCATGAAGAGTCTGATAGCCTTCAGCCGGCTTCACACGCGTGGATCTGATTCTGAATGCGGGAGGCCCACAGCGGTATCCGGCTGTGAGCCCGGCTGGCAACTCTGCGTACCCATGGTTTCTTGTATTGCGGATGACATTGGCATCTTTTTATCCCCGTTGTTAGTATTTCCTACGTCGTCGCTTAGTGATAATGCGGGTACAATGTTAATTGTATATGGCTTCAGTAGAGGCGGTCCGCGTGAAGCTTGCAACAAAATTGAGCATGCTGCGATTTTTCCTCTGATCGAGAAATACGCAATTCATATCCACGAGTTGGAAAAAGCGATTTTTACATGCTTTGCTGCAGAGAGAAGGGAAGCCGAAGGGGAAGTGGCTCTGCCGTCCCTGCCGCTCCCTCACTGTCCGCCGCTGGCTTCCAGCCTCCGTGTCCCCCTCCCGCTGTTACTCACTGTGAGGCATCGTAGTACTGCGGCCACCGCCGCAGCTACTGGTGCCGCTGCTGGTCTCCCAAAATCTGGCACAGCCGCTGCTGAGTGCAGGGAGCCCGACGGGGAAGTGGCTCTGCAGCTTCCGTTCACTCTGTCTCCCCCACCGCTGCACAAGGCAAGCAGGTGACTGCGAAAGCCGCTGTGCCGCCGGTCCCCTTACTGTTTGGGTACACAGCCCACTCCAACGCCGGCTTTGCCGCTGTTACTGAGTGCCAGGACCTGACAGGGGGAGTGGTCGGTCTGTCAAGAAGACTGTCTCTTGTCGCCACCCACACTTCCGGTGGCATCAAGATACACTAATACCTACAGCTTGTTAGGGGAATCAACCTCACTACAGCCTTAGGGCGAGCACCCACTGGCGTTTGCGTTCTCCGCGGGGAAAAAACGCAGCGTTTTCGCCGCGTTTCTCGCGTTTTTTCCGCGCGTTTTTCGCGGCGTTTTCGCGGCGTTTTGCGTTAATTTCCATTGACATTCATGGGTGCATTAGGAGAAAAATAGGGACACATATGCAACTGACAGTTCCTATGTTAAAAACGCAAACGCAACGCAAAAAAAACGCCAGTGGACAGGAACACATGTTATCTCTATGCCTGTGCAGGAAAAACGCAAAACGCAAAACGCAGGTAAAAAAACGCCAGTGGGTGCTCGCCCTTATTCCTGGGACTAAGAAAATAGAAAGGTGCCAAGTATGACGGATTTTTCCCAGGGCCCCAGTGCAAAACCTGGATAAGTAGTATGGGATTTTTTGGGGGGCAACATTACTTCTAGCCACCATCTCTGGAATTTGGACAATAGAAAAAGTGGACTGAATCAGTCGTCACTGTGTTCAACTGGATGAATAATAAAAGCTGGTCTTTGTTAACCCCCTCCTGACTCCTGGAGCGCTTTTGCAGGAGCAGAGACCAGCCCATAACATCTTGTGCCCCACTACTTTGCTGTGGTCTAGCTGGGTGGGAGTAGGACATTGCCACCATGACACTAGCCTTCCATTCTAGCGCACAACAGATGTGATTTTTGCCAGACTCACTTATCTGTTTGCATGAACAATTCTAGCTAGATGCCCCTGGCCGCGATCATTGAGCACCTATGGGCGCCCACTGTGCGGTCCTCTGCGGGTGGTAATGCCTTCAATGGCATATTCCCAGTACACACATGACATTGTGGATTGAGGAATGTTAAATGCTCACTAGAGATCAGCGAGCGTACTCGTCCGAGCTTGATACTCGTTCGAGTATTAGCGTGTTCGAGATGCTTGTTACTCGAGACGAGTACCACGCGGTGTTCGAGTCACTTTCATTTTCTTCCCTGAGAAATTTGCGCGCTTTTCTGGACAATAGAAAGACAGGGAAGGCATTACAACTTCCTCCTGTGATGTTCCAGCCCTATACCACCCCCCTGCAGTGAGTGGCTGTCGAGATCAGGTGTCACCCGAGTATTAAAATCTGCCCACCCGCGGCTCGCCACAGATGCATTCTGACAGAGATCAGGGACAGTGCTGCTGGTGCCGGAGCTGCTATAGGGAGAGTGTTAGGTGTTATTTTAGGCTTCAAGAACCCCAACGGTCCTTCTTAGGCCATAGTCAGAAATCGCAGATTGCACCTATCTGCGATCTGCGATTCCTGTTCTCTTCTCTATATGCGCTCAATGGGGCCGGCGGCAGCAGCGCCGACCCCATTGAGAACATATAGAAGACAAATTATTCTTATTATTATTCTGTTACAGCTGTGGCAGAGAAGAATGATGTTTGCCCATTGAATTCAATGGAGCCGGCAATACAGCAGGTTCCACTGAAAGCAATGGGCTGCCGGCGTGCGCGGGATGAATTGTCGGGAAGGGCTTAAATATAGAAGCCCTTCCCTGCAATTCATCCAGAAATCAGGGGGCAGGTCTGACTCACACACCCTTCACACCCACTGTAGGCCGCGCTGAACTCCGTCTGCCGGGACAAGGTAAGTATATATATTTTTTTTATTTTTACACATTTCTGGATGAATTGCAGGGAAGGGCTTCTATATTTAAGCCCTTCCCGACAATTCATCCCGCGCACGCTGGCAGCCCATTGCTTTCAGTGGAACCGGCTATAAGCATGTAACCCAGGAGAAGTGGCAGCGGAGTGTCATGCAGGCAGTGATTGTGCTTTGTTGGAGGTAGTGTAGTGCTTAGCTAAGGTATGCATTGCTAATGAGGGTTTTTCAGAAGTAAAAATTGTTGGGAGGGGGGGCCACTCTTGCCGCTATTGTGGCTTAATAGTGGGACCTGGGAACTTGAGATGCAGCCCAACATGTAGCCCCTCGCCTGCCCTATCCGTTGCTGTGTCGTTCCCATCACTTTCTTGAATTGCCTGAATTGCCCAGATTTTCACAAATTAAAACCTTAGCGAGCATCGGCGATATACAAAAATGCTCGGGTCGCCCATTGACTTCAATGGGGTTCGTTACTCGAAACGAACCCTCGAGCATCGCGATAATTTCGTCCCGAGAACGAGCACCCGAACATTTTGGTGCTCGCTCATCTCTAATGCTCACACAACTTCAGAAATGGAATGCCCCATCCTTCATGCCTTGTTTGAACTCTGATAATTCTTGTCGCCTTGCTATGAGAACGCTGGCCATTGCCCAACCTCACTTACAAGAGAACACGTCACAACTCATACAGGTGTGGGCATTGCCAAGCTGCCAACTGAGGTAACACTACTTCATAATCAATTTACATTCTGCTGTCCCATGACCTTGGCATGCCAGTGTATGTTCATGTTTTAAATGTAGCATGCGCGTCTTTTATTGTTTTACAGGTGGAAAATCCTCACTGCAGATAGTATGTATTATTTATCTAGGCACTGCAAGGCGTCATCTGTGCACTCTATGGACTAAATATCTAGACTATATATGGTGCTATTTTTGCATTCTCTGCACTATTTATCTAGGTATAATATAGTATCCATGTTCTCATTCACTGACATCATGCATTCATCATCTTGAAAGTGTTGGGGAACTGAAGCACAGAGTATGTTATAAAGTTTCAGAACTTCCCATTGTACCATGACCGGATTACTCCTTTAAGATAATTTGTTGGTAGTTCTACAAAAATCAACTTTATGTTTTTTTATTTAATTCTCATTAAGGTTAAAGACTGTCCTGTCCATTCTCCAGATATATGTCTCAATTCATAAGGTCTTTCCAAAGCCTCAAAGATTTTGGCCTCTTCCCACCAACACTCTCATCTCACTTTGTCAGATGAAATACGGATATTCTTCACCTGTCAAAGTGTCTTAGGATTAACATTCGGTGGAGGACAGCTCTCCCTCCCACTCGGAAGATCAGTATTTGGCCTGATCCCAAGCACCCGTCACCCTACAGTACCCGCAGAGCAGTGAGTGAATGCCATCCTCATCCAGACCACACAGATATTACATCTTCCTGTAGTACATCAATACATTTCTCATCGCCATTAATGTCAGTCCTCAGCCACAAGAAAGGAAAGATACATTGGCAGGGATTCATTAAGTAATGATATGTTGAGGAAAGTCTGTAAGGTCTCTGCTCTGAGTAAACAGCCTCTTACTGGGAGTTAAACATCAGTACAGCCGGGTTCCCTTATATCAGTTGTGTCCAGCCAGTGTTCTCATGCCTGAGCCGGACACAACCGATGACATTTTGGTGCATTTTTCACACCTGGTCCATATATGGCAAGACGGGAAAATACTGCATGCAACATTTTTCTCCTCAGTGCTGGGAGGCATCCAGCATCAAAACTGCTATCAACTGTCCCAACTGTCCCAACTGTCCCATATGGGATCAGCTCTGGGATTTCACTACGAGATTTCACCCGTACAAACAAGAGGGAAAAGAAGGCATACTGCTGAATACAAGAGAACCCAACCTAAAGCAGTAAAAGAACAAGGGGGACATCAATGTTTAAAAAACATTTCAATCAACTCTCAAAAATGCTTCAAAAAATATAAATCCGTGAGACATCTCCTTCTGTTAAGTCATTAAACGTTCTACTCATCTGCTCCTTAGTTGTGTCTGTTTAGAAATAAGTTGGGTCACAACCAATATGGCCGCCTTTATATCTGTCACAGGAGTTTTTACCCTCTGGTTCAATATCCAGTGTTATGTAAGATGATGGCATGGTTCTTTTGATGGGCTAGTCACCAACTTCCCAGACATCTATAGCTTCATAGAAGGCAGATGTGGCAGCATTCAAGGTACAAAATGTAATAGTCCTTAATCCTCCAAGGACATAATAGCAGCAACATTTCGACCAGAAGGTCTTTGTCAAGCATACAGATACACAAATAATTAGTCATATAGGCCCCTTCCAGGAACAAATCCAACGCACTTGCATCGTCCTTGATCAGCCCTCACCACAGCATGCAAATGCAACATGGCACCATCCATCTATAGCTTGTCAGCATACCATAAGGTCTTCAGCAGCGTTCCACCAGTATAGAACGTTCGTCTATCATAAGTGTTGATATTGTGATAGTTAGTAAAGGACTCTGGAGTGATGCTTTATTACCATGAGCAAGTTCGGACACCGGGTTCTCATCATAACAGCAGCTGTCTAGCTTTCTCACTGGATGTCGGTGACATGACAGGGATGAACAGTCGTCGGGCATTCGCAGCAGAAGTGGCAAAGTAGGGCGGAAACTAAAAATCTCCCTGAAGCCGACCTTCAGAACTTTGCCTCCTTTGGTGCCTCTTTCTCTTCAGAACAGATGGGGGCTTAGAGTCTCAGCATTCACACCCTTACTACAGTAATGACTCTCCTCAAGATGGGGCACATGTGCCCTATAGCTTATCTCCACTTCCGGTTTTCGGGCTCTAGCAAGACCATCCGGCTGCTCCGCTCACCCACCTACTGTAATGTAATACAATATTAAAGTGTTAGGCCTCCCTCACATGGGGCATTTTGTACAGCGTTTAGCACTGCCTTTTCAGCCCAGCGCTAAACGCTGTACAAGGCTCCCATTCATTTCAATGGGGCTGCTCACACAGGGCTGAAAATGCAGCGCCTTCCAACGCTGCGCTTTGACAGCGATGCAAGTTCTATTTTGGGGCGTTTTCAGCCCTGCATCGCCCATTGAAATGAATGGGCAGCGGTTTTAACACTACTGAAAACACAACAACACTTGGTGCTGCGTTTTTGGCAGCGTTAATAGAAGCCCTACCCTTAAAATCTGCCCCAGCTAGGTAGAGAGAAAAAAAGAAAGTTAATACTCACCTAGCCGCTGCAGTCCGGGTCGCGGCCGCTGGTCTCTGCCGCTGATCTCTGCCGCTGATCCGGGCTTCCCCTGCATTCACAAGTCTATTGCCGGAGGCCAGGTTTGAGAACCCCGCCTCCGGCAATAGAGTGCTGTGATTGGGCATCGAGCGTGCCGATAACCAATCACAGCCCTTCATTGACTGTCTCAGCCAATTAGCGCCGGCAAGCTCTGATTGGCTGAGACAGTCAATGAAGGGCTGTGATTGGGCATCGAGCAACCAACGACAACCAATCACAGCACTCTATTGCCGGAGGCGGGGTTCTCAAACCTGGCCTCCGGCAATAGACTTGGGAGTGCAGAGGAAGCCCGGATCAGCGGCAGAGACCAGCAGCCGCGACCCAGACTGCAGCGGCTAGGTGAGTATTAACTTTTTTTGTTCTTTTCAGCATTCTTGGCTGCGTTTTCAGCCGAGCTGAAAACGCAGCCAAAACGCTGGCATAAAGTATGCCAGCACTGCTGAAACGGGGTGGAATCTGCAGGAACGCAGCGTTGAAAAACTGCGTTTCTGCAAACGCCCTGTGTGAGGGAGGCCTTATACTTCATACTCCAATATCAATAAAACCAAGCAATTCCCTTTTGGTACCTTACAGATACAGGAGTAGAGGATGCTTCACTATAGATTGGTGTGATAATCCCTATAGTAGTGGCCATATAGGTTGAAGTGTTAGAAGCTCTCTCTAGAGGAAAACTGTTAGGCTGCTTTTACATCTGCGCTGCGGATTCAGCTTTCCTGCTCCGTTCAGGGAGCAGTAGAGGGGAATCCACGCCGCCAAACCGTTTCGTCTCTGGAGGAACCGAACAGCACAGAGCGGACCCCATTGACTATAAAGGGTTCCACCTGCTTTCCAACTTTTGGATGGAAGAAAAAGCGATTCATGCCACTTATTTTCGGGCGCATTCGAGATGGAACCTCCTGGCCGAGGTTTCGACACAAAAGTGAACCCACCCTAAGTCTTGAAGCTACTCAGGCCCAGTGCAAAATCTGTAAAAGGAGCCCGCACCTATCATGTGCCATTTATAATACTGGCATCTTCTTATTTGGCAGAGGGGTCCCGATATGACTGCTATCTCTGCACCCCCTACAGCTATCCCACTTGTACATTATTTCTATGTACAGAGTATGTTCTGAGAGCTCTATGAGCAGCCATGTAGACAGATACTTCATAAGCCACTTTGAGCCTTGGTCCCCAATATTTTGGTAAACTTTACAGTACTTCAGGTATCCACTCTAAAAGACCATAATTGTTTAAAGGAGAATTTCCCCTTTAAGAAAAGTTTCCTTCATGATCTAGAACTTTACGTTGGTCAGGCATGATGGCTTTAATTAGGAGATGTAACATTTAGATTTTCTCAGTCGTCTCCAGGTTTTAATCATAATTATGAAGAAAAAAAACTTGATAATAAAGAAAGACATGTAGTGAAGCATATTTCCACCTCAGTGAGGATTGAACCTATTAAGTATCTGGAGCAGATATAATTACCCCCACTCCAGTGGTCACATATAACAGGTGCAGTGGTCCCGGTTCAGGAGGTGCCCATAGCCTACAGTCATTTCTGCTGATGGTGCTTCTTCAAGGAAATGTGTCTGCAGAAAAACTGGAAGTGATGTGGAAAAAAAGCTTGAGACTTCTTATGGGACAATTGTCAGATTGAAAAAGCAATGACTGCACATTATATTAAAGGGAAAAGCGCAGCTTAAAGATCCTGGGTGCCTCCTACACAGTCTCCTAAGCCTCATGTGTCATAGGTCGCAGAGCCTTTTGGACTTCCACAAGATCTAGGGCCCAAGTGCAATGCAGCACTTGCAAGCCCTTCCACCACCTCCCCGTAGCCGTGCCACTGATTAATGCATCGAGGCAGGGGCGTAACTATAGAGGGTGCAGGAGATGCGGTTGCACTCGGGCCCAGGAGCCTTAGGGGGCCCATAAGGCCTCTCTTCCCCAAATAGGGAGCCCAGTACTATGAATAAAGCATTATAGTTGGGAGGCATGTTACAGGTTTTGCATTGGGGCCCAGAAGCTTCAAATTATGTCTCTGTGCAGCATGGTTTAGGTATGGGTGGGTACAGGTACAGATACAGATAGAGGGGGGGGGGGCAGTTCACATTTTGCATCAGGGCCCCTGAGCCTTTAGTTACGCCCCTGCATCAAGGTCATTTTTTTATTCTTACACAAATGAAAGCTATGTATCATGCACAAAATATATGGCATACAGCACCTAACTGAACATAAATCATAGTGCTGTACAGTACCTATATAGTAGTTGGCCAAGTTATCCATATAATACTGCGAAAAATGATAGCACACTAAGTGAAAACAGAACAGTGCCATACAGATGGTGCATGACATCTTGTGATTAGTAACGTGGTACCATGTGATGGGTACGTCACAATCTGCTCTCAGATAATGTGTTGACCTCCCCTCTGTGCAACAGAAGGCAACATTTAGCAGTCATGGGTAAATGTGGTTACTTGAGTGACTTTGACAGCGGGCAGATTGTTGGTCAGTGGACATGTGGTGCCAGTATTTCTGAAACATAGAAGAGAGACGTGACAGCATTCAAGGTGCAAACTGTAAAAGTCTCTGTTCCTCCAAGAACATACTAGCAATTTTTGACCAAAAGGTCTTTATGAAGCGTGCTATCCTTGGATGCTGTCGCATCTCTCTTCTGTGATTCTAGATTGGATCCATGGATTCTGGTGACCATGCAGATGTTGTCCCACTATTAAAGTGTTCTGGATTGTGCTGCTGGCACCGCGTTTGTTTCTGTATGCAGTATTTCTGAAACAATTGCACTTGTTGGCTGTTCCTGAACTACAGCACCAAGAGTGTAACGAGAAAGGTTGAACCATGGACAGACATCCAACAAAAGATCACATAACGGCAGGAGATGTGTGGTTGATCCTAGAGTCGAGCATTGGGTAGCACATCTGGTATCTCAGTAATGATGTGCACAGTTGACCAACTGACCCAGAAGTACAATGGAGAAGTTAGACAAATTTCCACAATGACCATGTTGACCTTACGTCAGCTGGTGTTCAATAGCTGAAGACAGACAAGGATGCTCATTGCTAACAATGCCTCACATAGGACCAGAAAAGATGTCAATGACCTTGGATACATGGCAGAAGGTCATCTGGAGTCACGAAGTCTCGTTCATAGCTGAACCTTATGGATGGCTGGGTCCGCATCTGGTGTAAAACAGCATGAAGCTGTTTCTCATTGGTGCACCATTGGGTTTAACAGGATGGTGGTGGTGATATTATGGGGAGCATTTTCCTGCAAGCTGTAGAACCATTGGTCATCATACCACAATTCTTGAATGATGACCAATATCTTCACCCATATCTTCAGGAAGTCTTCCCCGACCACAGTGCCATCTTTTAACAGGACAACGCTCAATGTCATTGAGCTTATCATTAGGGAATGGTTGAAGAAAAACAACATTGAATTCTCCACAATGTTTTGGCTCCCAAACTCACCAGACTGTAACCGCACACATTTAGAATATGCTGGAAAGGGTTGTGAGATCTGCTCCCACTTACCCGCAAAATGTGCACCAACTGGCGGAGCGGCTGCAGTGGACATGGGTTGAGTTGAGTATGGAATCTCTTCCCTGATGTCTGAAAGCCTGATTACCCAGAAAGGTGGCCCAACCTGTTATTGAGTAGTTGTTCCTAATGCCGTGATCTTCAATGCAATGCCTACATGATATCAATGTTCAATTGTATTAGTGTTACATGAATAATGGCAGTGCTGGACTCATCACTGAAGATAAACGTAAACCTTCTGTATATTCTGAAAGGACGTGGTCTCATCATAGGGTCCTTTTTAGAGATGAGCGAGCATACTCGTTAAGGCGATTTACTTGAGACAGTATCGCCTTTTTCGAGTACCTGAAGATTCGGGGGGAGAGGGGGGGGGGGCGTGCGGGGGTGAGCGGGGGGTTGCGGAGGGGATTGGAAGGGAGAGAGAGATCTCTTTAACTCTCCACCCCGTCACTTGATGGTCATTTGCCTCAGTGAGCTTCCTTAGGCTCTGTCTGCATCTGCGTCATGGTTTCACTTATAAGGAGAACCAGGATGCAGTTTCTGGATCCATCACACAACAACACCGGTGGTACCTGATGGACCTCTTTGACTTATAATAGGGTTACTGCTAAGGTGTCTGACAGAATCAGGGATGGAGAATCCTAAGTCCGATACAGTTGTGATCCGACATGTGAACATAGCCTTACATTCAGCAAAGCAAACTTTGTTTAGGACTTATTTAATACTATATAGAAACAAAGCAGCTAGTAAGAGTTAAATGACAAATTCAGCTCAGGAATTTCATCTAATACTGTGTTTCCCCCCAAATAAGACCCTGTCTTATAATTATTTTTGCCACAAAAGAGGCACTAGGTCTTATTTTGGGGGATATCTTATTATACTTACCTAGCAGGCTCGGCCCAGATCCCTACCGCTGCTCTCCACAGCTCCGGCGTACTTCCACAACATCACTTCCTGGTTATATGATTCATAAAGGAAGTGATGGCTGTGATAGGTTCTTCGACTGCTGCTCAGCCAATGAATGCAGCACTGGATGAAGCAATGCGATGGCTGTGATTGGTTCTTCCACCGCTGCTCAGCCAATTAATGCAGTGCTGGATAAACCAATCAATAGCCAGCGCATTGTAGAGGTGGGATGAATTGGCTGAGCCACAGCCAATCACAGCAATTGCATTGATTCATCCAGCACTGCATTGATTGTCAGCGGTTGAAGAACCAATCACAGCCATCGCTTTCTGGAGGTGGGATTTATGAATCCTGTAACCAGGAAGTGATGCTGTACAAGCGGCTGAGGACTGCTGGAACCACGCTGAACCTCTAGAGAACAACAGGAGGGATCTGGACCGAGCCTGCTAGGCAATGTATTCTTTTTTTTATGTATTGTAACTAGGGCTTATTTTTAGGATAGGGCTTATATTTCAAGCCTCCCTGAAAATAAGGCTAGGGCTTGTTTTTGAAGTAGGTCTTATTTTCAGGGAAACAGGGTATGAATGTGATGTAGTGGAATTTTGTAGGTAAACACTACTACTTAAATGTGAAGAACGGGTTGTCCAAGTATTTTAAAAAAGTAGAGGAGTTGCAAATCCTCCAAAATACAAAAAATCCTGAACTCACCTTTTCAATCCCCGTCCATCCAGTGCAGATGCTTTGGCTGTCCCAGATCCTTGCTGGTAGCCCATGAACAGTGTCAGACTTGGGTGCTAAGGCCCACCAGTAAAAATCATTCTGGGGGCCACTGAACAGCTACATGCTACCTGATCCCTGTTCGCAAATTCCTAACCACTGCATTCTCTATAGAAAGGTGGCTACGTTTGTGGGCGCCCTGGTTTCCACTGAAGTGTATGGAGAACACGGTGAGAATTGGTGGAGCCCATTCACCCTAACAGCCACAACGTGGCCGAAAAATGCACCAACATGCAATTTTACCGCAAAACAGTTTTCAAACTAACTTTTAATGTGGTTTAGCAGGTGATCAGCAGGGTTATGTACAAAACTGTCAAGCCATTAACAATCAATCTGCAATCCATACTGATTTGTAGTGAAATCGCCGCCAGCGTGTAACCTCGTCCTTGAGAAGATTCCTTGGGTTTTCAGCTGTCTGGGAGTTATAGTTCCTTATAGAGGAGGAAGGGATGACAGAGACCTGAAAATGACCTACCTAGTAGGAGAGGGGCGCACATACTTCTTTTAAAAGTAGCTGCTGCCTGACCTTTGCTTCAGACTTTTTCTGTCTTGGGGTCTTGTCAGTCTGCTACCTGGCGCTTGCCTTGGATTTGCAGCCCTTTCCGCTCCTTGAGCCTGTAATATATACTCAATGCCAGGCTGCAGACAGTAAGCCTCATGTTTCATCACAGGGCAGTGTCAAGAAGGGAGAATAGTGCTGGTCTGTCAATGTGCCTTGATGTCATCTCAGCCAATGCATCTATCGGAATAGAAGTCTCCTTGGTTTATTATATGGATGTATAGATAGGCAGCATACAACATCTCAGCCGATCTGTATGTAGTGCAGGTAGGTCTGAGGGCTGGGGGCACTCTCCTGCTCAGGGCCCATTGGCAGATTCACCTGTGGGCCAGTCTGGGACTTGTGTGGTGCAGAGTGTTAAGGCAGCAGAATGCAGTTCTAAGCTGTGTTGTGGGTTCAATCCCTGCATGGCTCAGGTAGCTGGCTCAAGGTTGACTCAGCCTTCCATCCTTTCCAAGGTCAGTAAAATATTGAGTCAACCTTAAGCCAGCTACCTGAATCAAGCAGGGATTAAACCCACAACCCTCAGGTTGTGAGTGAGAGTTTAGGACTGCATTCAAGCTGAGGGATTAATAAACAACAATTATCCAAAAGCGCAGAATAAGTTGGTGCTATACAAAATAATAAGTCCCTATAAACAAAGACATCTGTGGGGGAAAGAAGAGGTGAGTACTGCTGTATTGTTATAGTACAACATTTGCTGCTCCTCTGTTTTCCCAATCTATCGGACAACCTCTTTACTAGATTTCTTTTACAGAACACAGCGGTGGATAATTCCAATAATAGTAAGAACAATGGTCACCTACCGCCACCTGCTGGCTACAAGACATAACTGCAACAGATCGTGATGAGCACCAAAGGGACACCTCTGAATAATGACAAAGAGATTACAAGTGTTTTAGCAGAATTCACATGAACAGATGCATATTTGCAAGTGCATTTGCACCGTGTTTTTGCAGAATAGGTATTGTGTTTTTGCACGTGCAAATTGTGAGCAATATTGGGCCCTCCCCTCAAGCATCAGTCACATATTTGCATTTAGCTCAGGAGAGGTAGCATCTCTCCTTAGGGAGAGTACCAAGAAAGTGAGTGAGGAGACGTATAAGGCTATCCATGCTCCTCTGGGTAATATGCAAATAAGAAAGATGGAACAATACCTCTGCAGCGCCATCTATTGGATGGCAGCATTCCTGCAAATCAATGCCTAATCCTTTATACAGGTCTGTAGAGCAATGATTGGGAATAAAAAACCAAGCCAGAATCCATACACGGACAGCTGTTTCAGAGTATTTGTCCCTGATCAGTGTGCAGTAGGATTCTGGCTTAGCTAGTGAGAGGCCTGTGATGTGGGTTGGGAGGGGTAACATATCTCCTTAGGGTGAACACCAAAGAGTGAGGAGGCTTATAAGGCCATACATGCTCCTCTGAGTAATATGCCAATAAGGAAGAAGGAAAATATATTTTACATATTACCCAGAGGAGCATGGATGGCCATATAATTCTCCTCACTCACCTTCTTGGTGCTCTCCCTTAAGGAGTGATTTTACACCTCCCGACCCACATCATAGGCCTCTCACTAGCCAAACCAGAAACCTAGTGCACACTGATGAGGGGCAAAAACCCTGAATCAGTATAAAGGGTCAAGCATTGATTTGAAGGAATGCTGTCATCCAATAGGTGGCGCTGCAGAGATATAGTTCCATCTTCCTTATTTGCATTTAGTCATGTGATTTGTTTTCTCTTATTTGGTTATTGGGTTAATTACATGAATACTTTAAGAACCTGATTACTTGACATTCAGCAAAATTTTAAGGCTATATTTATATAGGCAAAAAACTGGTGCGAGGTCCGTCCGATGCGATATGGGCAGGACTTGTATGAGTAAAGAACCTGCTAGTTTCAATGGGTCTATACACATGGGTGATTTTTCTCACAGACCAAGAGTCCAGAATAGAAAAATCACAGCATGCCCTCTTTTTGGGCGACTCTTGTTGAAAAATTGCCAATTAATTCCTATGGGTAAAATAAATATATACATTTAAACAAAATCTCATTGCTCTTGCATCTCATGTGATTTGCATGCTAGTGCAGTGTGCATTCCGTTATAAGCATAGGAATGACATGCATGAAAACCACATGTACAGTGATGCATTTTTCTCACAAAGCGATTACAATCACAGACAAATTGCCGTTTTCCAAGTGCAATTTGTCTAATTTTCTCATACCAACATTGCACTCGCCCATGTAAATGCAGCCGAATTGTCATGTGTACACAGCATCCTCTAGTGGCCACAATGAGGACTACACCACAAGCTCAACAAGGTGAATAGGGGAGTTTCATGAAAGGTTTCCTGTCTCTTCTGAAAGAGGTAATGCAGCAGCTGGAGTGCATGTAAAGCAGGTGCTTTGTAAGCCACTGCAGAAACTAACACCTGAGCTTGTCACGTTGCCCGTTATAAGGCTGCTATTACACGAACTTCTAGTTGCAGAAGCTAGCATTCACGTTTGCCCAATTATTGTTGTGCGCGGTTGCCACGCACGAATTATCGCTATTACACAAGTGTCAACACTGGTGTAATATAAAGATAATTGCCAGGCAACAGCTGTACTTGCAGGTGCAGCCTGGCAGTTGTCGGGTAAATATGAGTGCTCACAGTGCTGTTCTGTGCCTCCCCCATGCTTTACACTGCAGTTCAGATCAGCTGCTTAAAAACTTAACTTGGAAAACTTATTATATTACAGAAATGACAGCTAAGGGTGGACCCAGGTCCTTAGGGTCCATGTGCTCTATGCAACCAAGAGGTTCAATCTATACTTTTAATGCCTATGCAAATTCTTGGTGATCCTTGGATCTAATTACTATATCTGAGTTTACCACCAATGTCATGATAAGTAGGGCTGGTCACTGCTGAGATGGTGCCTCATTAAAGGGATTGTCCCACTTCTGGTTTGCTGCAGGAAGCAGACCTCGCCATACACTGCACAGTGCCGGGGTTGGTACTGCAGGCTGAGTCCTACTAAAGTGAATGGAAACCAGGCTGCAGCATAAACCTGGGCTAATGTGCAACGTATGGAGCTTCCTGCTTCCTTCAGCAAAAAAAAGCTAAAAGTGGGACAAGCCTTTAATATAAGGCTGAGGAGCAATTTTTGGTGTCATTCCACATAAAGCAAGGTCAGCACTGCTCATTTCCAGAGAAAAATGTGATGAGCAACAGTTCCCTTTAAGAGTCATTATTACTAGGTTCACCGCAGTGATTTGTAGAATCCGATCCCTGAATTGCAGCATATTCTCAGTAATTAGTATGGAAATGAAGGATCTCCATAAAGTCCACATTGAGAAGTGACAACCCCATTGGCAGCAGTTTTCTATTCCCCATCTGTGAAAGTTACACTTTTCTAAAGACTTTTTCTTTAATATGCGCTGGGGGTCTATGCAGCAGGTGCAGCGAGACGATCCCATTCAGATTATTAAAATCACAGGGCAGGTTCTGTAACAGTGTGCTTTATTCCTGCCTCTACGGTAATTACCGGCACCTGCAGACTTATGACGAGCCGGGAGACATTTTTGAAATGTACCAATAAAGGCAACAAAGTTATATAGATGGTAATTTTAATCAAGGACATTGTGCTCTCCAGATCTAAAATGTGTCAGACGGAGGAAAGGATTGATGGATTCATTAACTCCTTGTGCACAGAGAGATCGTGTGGGTATATAAAGACAAGCCTGCCAAGAACATGGAGCAATTGCATCAGAAAGCCCCATATTTATTAAAGCAATTCATCAATGTTTTCAGTGAAGTCCCAATGAGAAAACGGATGAGAAGACGGTACAACAAAGACATATGTATTCCGCGCCCGCGTGTGCATTAACGACTGGCTACTGCGGGATTAATGGCTTCTCTTATTAATTTGCTGCTATTACTACCTCTTCGGTGGCACTGAAATACAAACAAGAGTCTGCGTCCAAGCACTCTAAACACATGACCCCTAGAGTAGGTCAAGACGCCTATTAGAAGTAATCAAAAGCCTATTATCAGATAGCCTTAGAGCTGTTTTCCATGAACGTGTATCGGCTGGCGTTTTCACGGCCGGCCAATATACACTATTATCTGGGGCGTAGAAGCTCATGAACGGGCGCACAAATCTAATGTTTGTGCGCCCGTTCACACAGGATGTCACCATGCCGTCGCCCCTTTCCCCTCCCTCCACATCACAGGCTCACCTCTGCTCTCCTCCTCGCTCGTTCTTTGCAATGGGAGGGGGCAGGGGTGGAGCTAAGCGTCGTCCCGTCTCCTCCCATTGATGGCTATGAACAAGCGGCAGGGAGAGGGTGGGAGCTTAGCTCCGCCCACATCCCGCCCTTTGTCCGCAGCCAGCAATGGGAGGAGGCAGGATGGGATGGCATTTAGCTTCGCCTCCCGTCCCACCCCCTCCCATTGCAAAGAACGAGTGGGGAGAAGAGCAGAGGTGAGCCTGCACAGGGAGAGGAGAGCAGAGGGAGGATGTTTAGCAGCCACGCTGCTAAACTCCCTCCCACCTCTGGCTGCTGCCATGGGCTCTTATAAGAGCCCATGCAGCGGGCAACGTATTCCGGCCCAAAAGATAGTTCCAGGACTATCTTTTGGATCCGATGTAAAAATGCCCGGCGCTATATTGGCCGGTTGGGTGCTTTAACGTCTGAGGAATATGGCCATGTGATCTGATGCATTGGAATCCAATGCATCAGATCACAGTGTATATCAGCCGGCCATGAAAATGGCTGGCCGATATATGCTCGTTGGAAAGCGCCCTTAGGCTGCTATTACACGAGTGCCAGCGGTTACCACTAGCACTCCTGAGAATTGCTAGGCTGCACCTGTGCCATCCATGCCAGTGTAATAGTACTCATTGTCTCCCGACACATGGAGCTCAGCAATTACTGGGAAAATACGAGTGCTAGCGGCTGCCACTAGTGTTCATGTAATAGCAGCCTTAAAGGTTGTTGCAATTAGGTTATATACTAATCAGCCATATCATTAGAACTACCCCTTGTACTACCAAAGCAGCTCCGAAACGTTAAGGCTTGGACTCCATAAGACAACCTCTGATGGTGTCCTGAGGCGCCTGGCACAAAAACATAGGCAGCAGATCCTTTAAGTTCTGCAAGTCGTGAGATGGAGTCTTCATGGATCGGACTTCCTCAGATGATTAGTTGGATTGACATCTGTGAAATTTGGAGGCCAAGTCAACACGTTGAATTCTTTATCATGTTCCTCAAACGATACCTGAACAATTTTTGGAGTGCGGCAGGGCACATTATCTTGCTGACTGTGACAAGTTTTAAGGGAGTCTGCCATTAGAAAGATATCATCCAGATTAGGGATTACACACCCTGAGTACATTCATTACTTCTGCGATTAGTTTTGTGACTACTTGAGGAGCTGATGGCACACCAGAGGAGATACACTTTAACTGGAAGTAAAAAATAGAAAAGACTTTTTGAACTGCAAACCAGAGACTGTTTTGGTACCAGAGATGGATTGGAACATAGTAATATGCATCCTTTATGTCTACTGTACATTACTGTATTTTGCTTTATTAGGGGAGAGGTTTTTTGGGTGGACTCCATCTTGATTATCATGCCCTTTATCCACTTGTGCAGGTTTTTAGGTTTCTAATGGTTCTCTAAGTACTGCTTGAGTTTTTGGCTGCAGTAAACTGAGTAAGCACCTTTGAATCTTTCTGGATCTTAACGGTAAATGATTAAATACATGCAGAGACGGTTGTATATTCCTTCCGTTAGCCTTGCATGAAGATACAGGAGATATAAAAAGTCTACACACTCCCGTTCAAATGTCAGGTTTTTGTCATGTTAAAAAATCTGATCAAGATGAATCATTTCCAGATTCATTCGGACCCACCGTCTGTACAATTGCATTGAAAAACAAAGCAAACTCATAAAGTGGAAAAATAAAAATAAAATAATGTGGTTGCAGAAGTGTGACCATCCTCCTATATTTGGGAATGTGGGTGTGTTCAGATTTAGCCCATCACATTTAATCTTATGTTAAATAGTAGTCAGCACACCGCTACCATTATTTAGAGGGATTCTGATTTCGACCATATAAGGTTTGGCTGTTATAGGAGGATTTTCCTGACATTTTCATAGTTGGTCTATCAAGAGCTTACAGCTATTACGATCATGTGGGCAAACTAAGCATGGGGCCCACACGATCGTGACCAAAGGACGGATACACACAGGTTTCAGGCAACTGGCCCTGTGCTACAGGGAGGATGACATGGCCCTACCTGAGCAGGTACATCGCCCTGAAAATGGCGGCCCAGAGGTCTTCGGATCTGGGCCCTAGCTACTCCTAGGAACCACGCCACTAGAACAAGACACATACACATGCTACATGATAGGGACAAGTGGACAGAACAAGAAGACACACAGAGCCAGAAAATACAGCATACAACAGCCAAAATGCAACCACTAGTAGGTGATAAGCTATATATAAATACCAGGTATAGTTGACATTTTGATCAAAACATAGAAGCTAGCAGGCCACTTCACGGCTCCTGGCTATACCGCTAGTCCCTACACTAACCAGGAGTCCAGCAGCACAGGACACAGTTCACACCGTAAGCTGAAACAGCACAGACAACAGGACACAGGACATACTGCAAACTGTACCGGACAGACAACAGGACACAGGTTACACAACAAGCTGTACAGGAAAGATAACAGAATGAATACAGAACGAGTACAGGACAGGACTGCTCACACCAGACCACAAACAGGTAGTCCATACAACACAGACACCACCCAGATGCACACAGATGAAACTCCACAGCAAGTCTTAAGCGTTCTCATACCAGGGGGATAAACAATCAGCCGCCGAGCTGACATAGGGGACTGTGTCAGGGATCCACCAACTGACACACAGAGCGAGACATAAGACATTTGGAGGCCGCACCTGTCAGGGTAAGGGAAAAGGGGAGCTGCATGTGCTGCAGACAAGGACTACAGGTGTCCAAACCATCTTTGGGAAGCAGAGAGACACAACAGGCCTACATATAAACACAGATCTGAGTGGGAACAAACCAGATACATCCAAACAGTACAAAGACCAGCATCAGCTACTGACCGGAGCTAGGTTTATATATGCTGCAGACTAAAGGGGATTGGGTGCTGGAGAATACCACACCCAGCCAGTTCAAATAACCCTCACCCGTGGAGCTGTGCTGCTAGGAACCCTAGTACTACAGATCCCAGCAGCACACGTAACAACAGAACAACAAAGGGATCTGATTGTTGGAAGGTATCAGTTAGATGGAGGGGACAAAAACACTTCCAAGGCATTACATGTACCATGCAACACAATGAAGATGGCCATCAAGAAGTGGATTAAATTTGGCCCAACAGTGACATTACCAAGAATGGGACGTCCCTCAGAAATTGATGAAAAGACCAGAAGAAAATTGGTCCAGGAGGCTTCCAGGAGCTCTACAGCAACATTAAAGGAGCTGCAGGAATTTCTGGCAAGTATTGGTTGTGTAGTGCATGTGACAACCATCTCCCATATTCTTCATATGTCTGGGCTGTGGGGTAGGAGGGCAACACAGGAGCCTTTTTTAACAAAGCAAACAGCCAAGCCCGGCTATATTTTGTCAAACCCTACACATCAAGTCTGCAAAAAAAAGTGTGTGCGAGAACATGTTATGGTGTAATGAGACCAAGGGTGAAATTTTTGGCTGATTCCCAAATGTATATTTGGTGCAAATCCAATGCTAGGCATCACCAAAAGACTAGCAGACCCGCAGTAAAGATGGTGGGGGCAGCATTATGCTTGGGGGCTGTTTTTCTACTGCTGGAACTGGGGCTTTATTTCAGGTGGAGGGAATTATGAACGATTCCAAATATCAGTCCATTTCGGCACAAAAACTTCAGGCCTCTGCTGCAAAGCTAAAGAAGAATTTCCCCTTTCAGCACGACAACAACCCAAAGCAGACCTCCAGATCCACAGAAGAATGGCTTCGCCAGAAGAAGATCAAGGTTTTGGAATCGCCTAGCTAGAGCCCAGACCTGAATCCAATTGAAGATCTGTGGATTGACCAAAGAGGGCGCTACACATGAGATGCCCTCACAATCTGACAAATCTGGAGAGCTTTTGCAATGAAGAGTAGGCAAAGATTGCCAAGTCAAGATGTGCCATGCTGAAAGACACCTATCCAAAAATACTGAATGCTGTCATAAAGTCAAAGGGTGCATCAACAAAGTATTAGTTTTAGGGTGCGCATATTTATGCAGCCGCATTATTTTAGATTTGTTTTTAAATTGTTCCACCCTGTAAGATTTCAGTGTGTTTTTCAATGGAATTGTACAGATCACGGGTCACATTGAAGGTGAAAACAAATCTAAATTGATTCATCTTGGTCAGATTTTTTAACATGACAAAAACATGTTAACAGGGGCGTGTAGACTTTTTTTTTTTTTTTTTTTAATTCTTTATTTTCTCGTTTTCAATTTTCATTTTCAAAAACAGTGACATAGTAACGGAAAAGTATGACATTTTCATTAAACATCTTCAAACATTTGTCTGAACATAACTTGGACATCCTATACATTGTCTTGTCTCAGCTGCTTTGTGTAGTGTGGTGTTTTAGAGTGCTTCTGCGTTCGCCTCTCCTCAGGCGGAGTACCGCCCCGAGGACAGCGAGAGCAATCATTCTCTTGCTATTAGAACCGTCCTCCTTAGTGTTCTTTGCCCGGCTGTTAGGTGTATAACCATTGGCTAGACGGAGCACAGGTATAGCAGCCGCAGAGGAGTAGTGTGCATGGGGGTCGCCGATCGCCGGGGGGTTTCGTGTCTCAGAACACTGTTATGCCCAGCGGCCGATTGCTTCACCTGTAGTCGTATACTTCTGCCAGTGCTTGCTCTCATGTGCATTTGCAGAAATATAGGGCATGTCGGGATAACTTACAAACATCTCACAAAGGGGAGAACAGTGGGAGCAGGGGGTGGGGGGCGGGAAGGTTGTAGGGAATCGGGGGGTGGGGTACTTGGTACCTTAAGTGCGGAGTAATTGCTGATATTCCTCTGAACCCTGGAATGCTATCCAGTGATACCAGGTCTTCCTGAATTTTTCTTGTGTCCCTTTTAGAGATGCAGTAAGGTCCTCCATTTCCATGATCCAGTTGGCTATATTAAGCCGCGTTCACCAGATGGCGCACGATCGAATTTTTGTATCTCGCCAGCGGTATGTCGCTATGATGCAGGATGGAGAAGGCCGGGGATTTCGGAACCGAGTAGTCTGTGAACTTTGATATGATCCGCCAGACTTCGGACCAGAAGTTCGCTAATGCTGGGCACTCCCAGAACACATGCAACAACGTGCCCCGTTCTGCCCCACACCTCCAGCACAGGTGTGAGACTGATGGGAATATTGTGTTGAGGAAGGAGGGCACCCTGTACCAGCGCGAGAGGATTTTGTATCCTGCTTCTTGTATCTTGCTAGATATTGAAGAGGAGTGCGTGATATTGTATAGTTTTTCCCTTTCCTCCGTGGAGAGCGTAATCCCGAGCTCTGTTTCCCATTTCTGTACGTATCCCGGAGGCGGTGCCTCTGGTTGTGAATTGAGTAGGTTGTACATTCTGGAGAGTGTGTGTCTTGAGGGTCCCTCCTGAATACAGGTGGTTTCGAATTGTGTTTTGGGGCGCGTGAAGGTGTTGGGTCGGGGGAGGGAAGTGAGGAAGTGCCGTGTTTGGATCGCCCTCCAGTGTGTCAGTGGTGTTCTGCCTGTCCTTCTTGCTAGTAGGGCGTCCACCGAGAGCCATTGGCCCTCTTGTATAAAGTGCTCTGCCCTGAATACGCCCTCCGAGAGCCAGTTTCTCAATGCCTTGTCTTCGGCACCTGGGGGGAAGGCAGGGTTGCCCAGGATTGGGAACAATGGTGAGGGCTTAGGGGAGATGTTTGCTCTGGGGAAAGTTTTTGCTGCTACCGCCAACGTGGGGCCGATCGTGGGGTGGCTTACTATTTCCGAGGGGATTCCTGTTTGTGTCCAGGGTAGAACTTTGAGCGGGACTGATGTAGTGTGCTGTTCAATCGTGACCCATTGTTTGGATACTGCGTGTCTGTGCCAGTCTACGATCCGTGTTAGATGAACTGCCTGATAGTATTGCGTGAAATTGGGAAGTCCCATACCCCCTTCATTTTTTGGTCTGGATAAAGTGCTTCGTGCGATGCGGGTGGGCTTACCTGCCCACACGAATTTGGTCATCAGGGAATTTAGGTGGTGAAAGAATTGTTTCGGTATTTGGATAGGGAGGGCCTAGAGAAGGTATAATACTCTGGGTAGGATATTCATCTTGATAACTGCCCCTCTACCAAACCATGAGAACAGGCCTTTCGTCCAGGAGTTGAGATCCTGTCTCACCCTGCACAGGAGCGTTGGAAAATTAGCCGCATAAAGTCCCTCAACCTCTGGTGTCAGCTTAGTTCCTAAGTACTGTATGTGGTCACCTTTCCACGAGAAAGGGAAGGCGTCCTCCAGCTCTGTCGCCGTGGTCTGGGGTAATGATACATTAAGCGCCGCAGATTTGTTATAATTGATTTTGAAATTCGATAAGGCGGAGTATTGGTTTACTTCTGCCATTAGATTAGGGAGCGATATTCGTGGGTTTGAGATAAAGAACAGGAGGTCATCTGCGTATGCCGCTATCTTATGCTCTGTGTCTGCTAGCTTGATTCCCTTAATATCCGGGTTGGAGCGGATGTGTCCTAATAGCGGTTCCAGGCATATGATAAAGATTAGGGGAGATAGGGGGCAGCCCTGCCTTGTGCCGTTATTGATCGTGAATGGGGAGGAGAGCTGGCCGTTCACCTTGACCGATGCTGAAGGGTTGGAGTAAAGACTTGCTAGCCAGGATAGCATGTTAGGGCCCAGCCCCGCATGGGTGACCGTGGTGAACATAAAGTCCCAGTCTACTCTGTCGAACGCTTTGTCCGCGTCTGTGGAGAGTAGACTGATAGGGAGCGAGCTTTTTTTTGCTATGTTGATCAGGTTTATGGCCTTCGTCGTATTGTCTTTTGCTTCCCTGAGTGGGACAAAGCCCACTTGGTCTTCATGGATCAGGCCCTGTAGGAATGGGGAGATCCTGTTGGCTAGAATTTTGGCGAATAGTTTCAGATCTGTATTTAGCAGTGAGATGGGGCGGTAGCTCTGGCACTGCGATGGGTCCTTCCCTTCTTTTGGTATTACCGTGATGTGGGCTTTTAGGGTGTCCCTTGGAAGTTTGTTCCCTGATGTAATTGCGTTAAATGCCCGAGTAAAGTAAGGGGATAAGACCTCTGTATACTTTTTGTAATATGTGAGCGTGAGACCGTCTGGTCCTGGTGCCTTCCCTGTGTTGGAGTCTGCTATGGCGTTTGCTAGTTCTGTTTGTGTGATCGGGGCCTCCATCGCTTTTATGGCCTAACAAGGGAGTTTGCCTAAGTTGGAGTGTTGAAGATAGTCTCTCATTTTTTCTTGTCTGGCTGTCCTCTCCTGCTCTGACAAGGTGGGGGCCGAGTTGTACAGGGCCTGGTAGTAGTCCCTGAATGCTTCGGCTATCTGTTGAGGTGTATGGTGCATATGCCCGCCGCTGTTTGTGATGTGTGGTATGTATGTCCTGGTTCTGGTGGTGCGGAGTGCACGGGCTAGTGTGTGGCTGGGCTTATCCCCGAATTCGAAGAAGTGGCGTTTACATTTTGTCAGATTCGCCTTTGCTCGACCCAGACAGAATGAGCGGACCTTCTCTCTGAGCTGAGCTAGTTCTGTCCCCCTGTCGTTGCTTGAGGATTTGTGGGTGCGTTCTAGCGTCTGGATCTGTGAGAGCAGTCCCTGGAGGTGTGCGTTTCGCTGTTTCTTGATGCGGGATCCGAGGCTGATGCAAAAGCCACGGATGACACATTTGTGGGCTTCCCATATCATTAATGGGTCTACATCTGTGGTGTTGTTGTGGGCGAAGTAGTCTTGTAGTGCCTCATTAACTTCTTTGGAAGTAATCGGGTCGTTGATCAGGGATTCATTTAAGCGCCAATGCCATGCTCTGCCATACACATTGGGAAGCGTTATTGACATAGTGATCATGGCGTGGTCTGAGAAGGTGATATTGCCTATGTCCACTGTGACTTGGGCGGGCAGGTTTGAGTGATGCAATAGGAAGTAATCTATCCTGGAGTATGTATTGTGGGGCGCGGAGAAGAACGTATAGTCCTTTGTAGAGGGGTGTAGGATCCTCCACGCGTCCACTAGTTGGTATTTGTGGAGTGTCTTTCGAATTCTACGATGTGCGACTTGCGATAGGCAGCTACTCCCCCTGGAGGTGTCTATGTGTGGGTCTAATGGCAGATTGAAGTCTCCCCCCAGTATCAGAGTGCCCTCCTTGAACTCCTCTAAGTCCTCCAAGGTCCTCTCCAAGAAAGTCACCTGGCTGGAGTTAGGGAGGTAAACCGTTGCAAGTGTGACTGGAGTGTCGGCCAGCTTACCTTTAATGAAGAGAGATCTGCCTCCTGCATCAGCGTGCGTCTCCACGTGCTCCCACGGAACCGAATTGGCGATGAGGATCGATACCCCCTTAAACTTGGATTCGTGGTTCGTGCTGTGGTAAGCGTTCGGAAACCTGGCATCGCAGAACCTGGGGGCTGCGTCTGTCCGGAAGTGTGTCTCCTGTACGAAGGCCACTTGTGCTTTTCTTTTCCACAGGAGATGGAGAATGGAGGACCTTTTCTCCGGAACATTCAAACCCTGTGCATTTAGGGACACAATCGTAAGATTAGCAGTCTCGGGTGGCATTTTTGACATGGTTGGGGTTGGTGTACCAGTAGGTGCCGTTACGATGCCTCTGCGGTCAGAGCTGTGCCCCTGGGGATGGGTCCGTGGGGAAAGAAGGGAGGGGGGAAAGAGGGGAGGGGGGTTCACACAGACAAAGACGTACACTAAAAACTTAACTGCTAGCGTAAAGCCAGCAGGGTACTATAAACTATTCAGAGGGCCTGTTCCTCCGTGTTTCTGTGAAAAACCAGTGCCCCTGAAACCCTACTTGGGGTAACGTGGCAGTGCGTAGGGTCCGAAGCGGCACTACGGCACTCCAAAATCGTGCAGTGAAAGATAGAGGAGGCAACGTCCTCTTCTATCTTGGTATTGTGTAACCAAAAACAATATAAATGCTTGGCCTAGCCGCTTGGCCGCAATCTGCGCGTCCTACTCAGGGAGGAAAAAGAGTGATTATAAAGATAAAGTCCATCTCGTTGCTTCTCTGCTCGAGGGTAGAAAGGGTGGAGAAGTCGACTCCAGTGGGGGGGTCAAGTCGGTGTGTCATGTCCCGGTAACTGGTCTCGTGCCCGCGAACTCACCGGTCTTGGAGCCTTGGGGGTCAGCGGGAAAAAGAGTGGTTATAAAGATAATGTCCATCTCGTTGCTTCTCTGCTCGAGGGTAGAAAGGGTGGAGAAGTCCACTCCAGTAGGGGGGGGGGGGGGGGGTCAAGTCAGTGTGTCATGTCCCGGTAACTGGTCTCGTGCCAGCGAACTCACCGGTCTTGGAGCCTTGGGGGTCAGCGGAGTCCTGGAAGTCAGGCATTTGTGGGGGCAAAGTCCATCGGGGCGGTCCAGTCCGGGACTGGGAATGCTGGAACCCCTAGGAAGGCGAACGCCCCCTCAAGGTCTGCGGGGGATCTGACTGTAAAGAGGCGGCCATGCCTGCGAAGAATCAGGTGAAATGGATGCCCCCACCTGTATGTCGCGTCTGCTCCTCGGGCGGCCTCCAGTAGCGGGCGGGGATGAGCCTCCGGCAGCTGAGGGTCAGTCTTGAGACGTCCGGCAGGATTGTAATTTCCGCCCCATTGAAGTTTACTGGGCCCCGTTCCCAGGCGAGTCGCTGAATCTCTTCTTTCTGCCTATAGAAATGGACGCGGCATATGACGTCCTTCGGGATGTTTGGGTTCCGTGTTCTTCCGCCTAGCAGGCGGTGGACTCTGTCCATCTCTATAGGCCTGTCTTGGGGACGTTGCAGCAGTTTGTTGAAGATGATTGTCACGTACTCGTGTAATGCCTCTGTTGGTACGCTCTCGGGAATGCCTCTTAGCTTTAGATTGTTGCGTCTTCCTCTGTTCTCTATGTCATCAAGATGAAAAGTTAAATCTCTCAGCTGTTTTTGCTGCTTTTCCACCGTGATGCTAAGTTGTTGAAAGTCCATAGAGGATTCGTTCGGAGCCTGTTCCAGGGCGGTGACCCGGTCCGACAAGGTCTGTACGGTCTGATTAACTGCTGAGATGGCCCGTTCGTGCTTCTCTTCTAGGTGTTGGAGATGTGACTCTAGGTCCGTTTTGGTTGGTAGGGCGCGGACCATGACCCATAGTGCCTGTAGGGTCTGGGAGCCATCTAAAGGCGGTTCTGGGCCCTCGCGTTCTGGCGTTCCACTTTCGAACTGCGGGGTCATTGTGACCTGGGAGGGGGATCTGTAGTTCAGGTTTTCCTTAGGGGGTGCTGCATTGTGGTGTGGGGGAGTTGAGCTCCCTTCGTTTAGGGTGCACCTGGGGCCCATGGGGGTGCAGTACGTTAACTGCATGGCTTCTTCCTGCCTGCCCTGATCAGCTTCTCCTCCACTGCTGCAGGGCTTGTCTGGGCTAGTGCTGGAGTTTCTGTCGGCTGTGCTGCCTGTTAGTGCGGGGGGAAGGTCTAGTTCTGCCCCTGGTCCCTGCTCCTTGTACCCGGCACTGACCTTGTTAATAGAGCGTGGAGTCTCCTGTGCGCGCTGGCTCCCCGCTTCTCCTCCGCTCCGGTGTGCCTGCTCCACGTGCGCTCCTGGCTCCATGTTTGCTGGGGACTTCTCCGTTCCGGCTCCGTGCAGGTAACGTTTCATTTGGGTCCCTGCGGCTGCCGGAGGTTCTCCCCTCTTCTTCCCTGCTTTTTTGAGCATTTTGCCGAGGTTTGGCGTCTTGTAACCGGCTTTCTGTATGGCAGCGGCTGCGGAGCTAAGTGCCGTGCGCCCTCACTCTCCCATTGCCTGGCCACGCCCCCCGCGTGTAGACTTTTTATATCCTTTGTAGTTTGATTGTAGCGAACTAATCTGGATTTTTTAAGCTCTTTTTTATTGGCATTTTAAGGAAAACATACATTGGTAAATTGCAATTGTTACAAAACATTTTGGTCACATCTTGACAGTTTCTGTATATAAAACATTATTCGTCTCACATATATGTCAATAAATTTTTCTATAAATTCTTTTTTGAAAAATTTTGGGGCTTGGGGCTCCACTCGTCTCTCTCTCCACTCTCCCCATTTTCATCAGGTAGTTTAATTGTTGGATAATATCTTTTACTCCCGAAGGTTTGGCTAACAACCAGCTGTTCAAAAGACACCTCTTGCTAATTAGTAGAATATTATGGATCATTTTGGCCATTCTCATGTTGTCTGGTATTTGGTGGAGTATGAAAATTTGTGGAGTCGGTTGCAAGGTCTGTCCCCCCATATCCTCAATCAGTTTATGGGCCCCCCTCCCGGTATTTCCTAATTTTTGGGCATTGCCAGATGCCATGAAAAAAATCAAGAGTTTGGTAGGGAGCATCTGGGGCAAGCTTGTAATCTAGCTGGGCCATTAGGGTTCTGAGGTTTGTCAAACCCATATGTTGCCCTGTGGATTAATTTGAAATCTGTCTCTCACCAACGTTCGTTCGATATCGCCTGCCTCACAGCATTCCAACTCGCGTAAATCTGGCTCCTGTAAATCTCTTGTCCACTTTTTGAACAGTCCAGAACCATTTTCCTTCATCCACCCCTCTCTAAGTCTGGTATACAAACTTGAAATGGATTGTTTACATGTAAGATTTTTCACCAAGATATTAATCGGATTAAGTATTGTTTCTTTTGATATATCGGCTAGTCTTTCTCATAGGAAGTTCCGCACTTGAGCAAATGACAAAAAATGGGATGGGGGTTGGTTATACTCCCTACACAATTCTCCAAAGGTCTTGTATCTAGGAATCTCTGGGTGAAGAAGGTGATGGACTTTCATAATCCCTCTCTGTCCCCATATTTTGAACATTTTATTTTCTCTCCACTCTTTGAATTCTGGATGATTCCATATGTCCATATGTTTGGAGATTTTAAATGACAGTCCGGCAGCTATGGTGTCTTTTGCCATGATGGAGTGTTTACATTCGACAGGGAGACTAGTGTAGGTTGTATGTATGAGGGCAATGAGGCTCCATGGATCAAACAACTCTGCTTCAAGGATGGTATTTGAATAATTGCTGGAGCCCCGTAGCCAGTCCAAGGAGTGTCTCATGAGACTGGTGACATTATATAATCGAATGTCTAGAAAGTTGAGTCCCCCTCCACTCTTGGGGAGCATTCGTTTTTTCAAAGCAATGTAAAGTCTCTAACGTGACCACACAAAACCCAAGAATGCCGTGTGTAGTTTCGCCAGATCACGTCTTTGGAGTAAAAGTGGTATTGTTTGCAATGGATATAGGAGTCTTGGAAAGCTAATTTTAATTACTGATCTAGAGGAAATCTTTCAAACAGCATTTTGTATCTGGTTTAAATAATCGGATGAACTCGTGGATTCTGGGTAATGTCTGTCTATCTGGGGTATAAAAAAAGTCTTCATCCCACATCTTCGGCGGAATGTTTTTCCTGAGCTGCTGTTACAATTGAGAATGAAGTTCTGGCCTTCTCTTCCTTACGGGTGCCTCCATCTCCCAGTTGTCTCTTTCCGTCTGGTATCTTTGAAGACAGAGTTTATGAAAGATAGAATTCTTTATTGATTTTTCTTATAGAAATCTTCTCCTCTCATCCCCCGCCTTCTCTAGCATTCTGTGCAACTCTGATCACTCTGGTGACCCTGATCAAGTCGTGAGCCACAGGATGTTTCTGGCAGACCCTTTCTAACAATGAACTTCACTGATTCAGTAGAGGCATCAGATAAAAATCCTGAGGCCATCTGCAGAGCAGTTAGATTCCAGAATCTGTCTTCCAGAAGTTTTTTATCTTGTGTCGCTTTTCACGTTGGCTGCTATGTACCAAAGTGGCTGTTATATTAGATTCAAACATTTCAGACTGGACGATACCTCAAGATTTCTTCAGAAGGCTGCCACACCTTGTCAATGGGGTTCTTATTAACTGTGAAGAATGTTTGAAGGAATTAGACATCTTTTTGATGAACTTGGTGACCCTTCATATCAATTTTTGGTATTGCATTCTACATGTTTAGGTTTTCCTGATTAAAGGGAGATTCATTTTTAAATTCCCTTGAAATAAAACCTTTTTTTTGTGGTATTTTCCCATTTCTCAAGGATAAACTCCTTAAAATTTTAATTTGAAAGGGATGACTGTCTTCTTTCAAGCAGTGTGATCCCTAACCATTTCATCCTGGACAGGGTAGAGCTGACGGACATGTTCGTTGTTTAGGGTACCCCGGATAGAAAGTGTAGCCTTTTCCACCTCTTGTGTTCATTTCATACCAGGTCCACTGCGGACTAACGGTCACCTGGATCAGCGCTCTCTACTTATGGACGTCTAAGACAGTGATAAGCAAGGAAAGCATATAACATTTATAAAAGCCAAACAGGCCTTCTGATGCGCAGGGTGACTTGCACGTCTTCTGCCCACCTCAGACAAGTTTCTAGAATACACTTATTGTTACGTATCACATCTTCACACGTGTCCTGCAAGGGGCGCTATTTCCGTGATTTTTCCAAACACTGTGTTATCCTCATCCTCTGTAACATAAGCACGTTCTTCACCCACTTCCAGTTTACCATCCAAAACATAATAGGACTCTTCTTCAAATTTAGAACTGGATACCATCTGAACAGAGATGAGCGAGTATACTCACTAAGGCACCTTACTCGAGCGAGTAGTGCCTTAGCCAAGTATCTCCCCGCTCGTCTCTAAAGATTCAGGGACCGGCGCGGGTGACAGGTGAGTTGCGGCGGGGGGCGGGGGGTGGGGGGGGTAAAAAGAGATCTCCCCTCCGTTCCTCCCCGCTCTCCCCCGCCCCCAGAATCTTTAGAGACGAGCGGGGAGATACTCGGCTAAGGCACTACTTGCTCGAGTAATGTGCCTTAGCGAGTATACTCGCTCATCTCTACATCTGAACCCTCGGTCTCTATCCTTATTAGGACATTTATGGGTACCCTTGGTAGAACCAGAGCTATATTTGATTGAACCTGCTCTCAAATCTTGGATCTTAAGGTGCCCTGTCCACGGCCTTAACGGAATATCGCTAGCGATATTCCGCTGCGGGCGAGCAGGGGGGAGAGCTGTCAGGTCTCTGAGGTGAGCCGATAGGTGACAGATTGGCTCACCGCGGAGAATCGCAGCATGCCACAATTTGAATCCCGCGAGTGGAGAATCGCTACGATTATCAGCATCCTGATTATCGCCGTGGGTGACGCAATGAACTATTGCCCGTGGACCGTTTCTAATTATAAGGCTATATAAATATTATAAATATAAACTACTCATTAACATCCTGTTAAATAACCTGATACTGTAACACACAACATCCTCATCCATTGATCATCTTCTGAAAAGAACAAACAAAATGCTAGCACAACCATTCAAATGTATGGTGAAAATGTAATACAACCAGTTATTTAGGAGCAGGTTAGATAATAGCCAGCCCCTTCCACCTCTTGAGCACAAAGCTTTCTACCTTGGAGGGTGGCTAGGGTGCCTGGGTAGGGCTGTCAAAGCTGTGCCTCCACCTGTGATTTGCTAAACAGAGTGATGTGGAGGTGCCCACCGGAGCTCAGATTCCAAGATGGCACCCACTTCCTGTGCTGGCTGTGTCTTCCAGAGAAAGAGTAGAGACTAGAGATGAGCGAGCGTACTCGCTAAAACAAACTAAAACAAACTACTTATGCGAGTACCTGCTCGCTCGTCTCTAAAGATTCGGGTGCCGGCGGGGGAGAGCGGGGAGGAACGGGGGGGGGGGGGGGGACTCTCTCTCACTCTCTCCCCCCCACGCCTCCCTGCTCACTCCCGCAACTCACCGCTCTCCCCCGCTGGCACCCGAATCTTTTGAGACGAGCAGGCAGGTACTCGCATAAGGCACTACTCGCTCAAGTAGTTTGCCTTAGCGAGTACGCTCACTCATCTCTAGTAGAGACGTTCCTCCTGTGTTTGGACCTCACAGGCTACATAAAATTCTGTAGTGGGTCGGATTCAGCCCATGAGCCTTAAGTTTGACATGTGATTTAAATCAATAACAAAAATTGAGCAAAACATCTCAATACAATCATATAACTACACAAGGGAGGATCAGAATAAGAAGGATCAAATGTGAATAATAGATATAAATGATACATGTGGATAGGCACTTAAAGTGATTGTGGGGAAACTACTAATAGAATGTACAGGCAGATAACCCCATATTGGCTAACCTCTTAACGCTACAGGATGTACAGTTACGTCCTGCAGCGTAGGGTTATGTACGAAGAGAGATCAGGTGGCAATCTATTTTCATACAATGCAGGTGCCGGCTGTTTCTTACAGCTGACACCCGCCCGCAACAGCTCTGATAAGCTGTGTGGCTCATTGGAGCTGCTAACCTTTAAATGCCACTGTCAATTCTGACAGCGGCATTTAAATCTCAAGGCCAATTTTCCTGGGGCCCGTACGGCCCCCCCGTGGTGAGGTCATGGGTTGCTGTGTGGGTGTCATGACAGCCTTCTGAAAGGCCCCAAGAGTTTCATAGTAGAATGCCAATCAAACCATGCCCTTGGGGTGGCTTGATAGAATGCCTGTCCAATCGCAGTATGACATAATGCTATGACATTACATCATTCTGCAGGAGTGGTCAAAGCATTCTACGTTTCAAAGAAAAAATATATTGAAAAAAGTTTTACCAATTATTAAAAAAAATCTTTTTGCCATATTTATAATAAAAGAATATAAATAATAAAACAAAAATGCATAATTGGTGTCTCTGTGTTCATAAAAGTCTGATCTATCAAAGTAACGCACGGTGAAAGTCGTTCGAAAAAAAAAAAAGTGCCAGAATTGTGCTTTTTTTTTTTGGTCACCCCATCTCAAAGGAAAAATGTAATAATAAGCGATCCAAAAGTCGTATGTACTCTAGAATGGTACCAACGGAAACTGCAGGATGTCCCACAAAAACCGAGCCCTTACACAACTGTTGACAAAAAAAAAATAAAATTATGGCGGTCAGAAGATGGCGGCAGAAAATAATAAAAAAATATCTTTAAAAATAAACATAGTAAAGCAAAAAAAAAATATAGAGATATATATAAATTTGGTACAGATGGTCCCCAACTTGCGAAGAGGTTGCGTTCCAGGAAGCTGTTCGCAAGTACATTTGTTCGTATGTCCGAACAAATGTTTGTATGGAGCGGGATCGCTCCATACAATGTGGGGTGCCGGCTGTTCTTACAGCGGACACCCGGCGGCAGCAGTTCCGACGAGCTGGCTGCTGGCTGTAAGAAACAGTCGGCACCCAACGTTCAGGGGGCCAGTACAGTGTCCTGCGATAAGATCGGGGGACGCTGTGCGGTTGCTAGGCAGCCGAGGGCCTTCTAAAATGCCCCAGGGCTGCCTATGCGGAGTGCCTATCAAGAGCACTGCTTGATAGGCGCTCTGCATAGGCAGCCCTAAAGGCCCTTAAGAAGGCCCCCGGCTGCCTAGCAAGCGCACAGTGTCCCGCGATCTGACTGGACAGGCTTCTCAGGCTTGATAGAAGCTTGTCCGGTCCCTGCACAGTATGATGTAATGCCATAGCATTACATCATACTGTGCAGGACAAATTGTTCGCATCTTGCGAAGTTCGTAACTCGAACATAGGCAAGTTGAGGACTATCTGTATTGTAGTAATGGTACTGACCTACAGAATAAAGTTATATCACTTTTGTTGCAGTGTGCACACCATAGAAACAAGACCCACCCCAAAGATGGCAGATTTTTTTCCATTTCTCTCCACTTAGAATTTTTAAAACTTTTTCAGTACATTGTATGGTACATTAAATAGCACCATTGAAAAATACAACTCGTTTCGCAACAAAACAAGCCCTCAGACAGCGACATCGATGGATACATAAAAGAGTTATGATTTTTTTTTAAAAGGGATGGGGGGGTGGAGAAAAATTGAAAATGGGGGCAAAAAAGGGTTATGTCCCTTAAGGGGTTAATGGGCCATTTACATGGGACGAATAGTGCTAAAAATGCGTTCAAATGAACGTATTTGAGTGCTAATCGTGCAGTGTAAATGCACAAGAATCGCTCACTTTTTGTTCCCAGGTTTTTAGCCTGACTTTTGAATCAGTTTAAACACCATTGCTGGATCGCAGGCTTGTTGTTCTGTGTAAAGGCTCCCTGCTCAATGCTTCACGAGCGCTAACGACCTTAGAGGTGACATCAGCGCATGTGCAGTCTGTTACCCGACTGTTGACCCTTGTAAAATGGCCATAAGGTGCCCATACATCTTTTAACAGCTGTCTGACAACTTGTTTGGAATTATTCGCCCAACAGGCGTTTCTCTAGCTTGGAGGATTGTTCCTGTCTTTAGGGAGATGAACTGTAGCCAAAAAGTTCTGGTGGTGGCTTATCTCCTGGGCTACAAAACAATTGGCCACTGAAATTCAATTTTCTTGACCTTTTTGTCCCCAACATCATCTGTGAAGTTAATGCGAGCTGCCCCCATATACATTAGAGATAACTGTGGGCTCGGACGGCCTAATGTGTAGGAGGCCTTACCATGGAACTTCCAGGCAATAACCAAGTTAAACATAAGTAAATTCAATGATACAAAAGGAAACAATAGTGTGCAAACATATTACCTATTCTACCCAATCCATGGTCTTCCCACTTCAACATGCATTTTGTCCTGCTTTCTCAGGCCAATACCGCATGTAGGTCAATCCGATTTACTAATATTGCAGAAAAGTGAATCCAGTTTCGTAGAGCCTTTTGTGATTGACATGTGACTTTAAGGTTTACTGATCCCACCCCAATTCCAGTTGTTATTTAATACCTCTATTTCTCATTAATAGGGTTATTGTGAGTTACTAGGGCCAGGTTAGTGATGAGGTGCACCCTTTTTGGAATGGGTACTCCACCTAGTAGTTACTCAAGCGAGCATCGCTCTTCTCGAGTAACTGCTTACTGGTCCGAGCAGGTTCGGGGGAGCGGCGGGGGGTTCGAGTGAGAGAGATCGATCTCTCTCCCCGCCCATCCCCCCCCCCCCCCCCCAAGCCTGCTTGGACCAGTAAGCAGTTACTCGAGAAGAGCGATGCTCGTTCGAGTAACTGCTTTATCTGAGCGTGCTCGCTCATCTCTAGTCATTTGTTACGCCATGTCAAGTGCTGCGGAATACGTTAGCGCTATACAAATAACGATTATTTATGCAATTTTTTTTCCTTTATCACACATGGTGGAATTGTTGGAGTTTTTGCTTTAAGAATCGCTGTGGAAATTCTGCAGCATTTACAGTTGAAGACGTGCCGACTTGTAAAATCTTCACGAGGTGCTTTTATGCTGTGGATATCAACCCTTGAAATACAGGAGGAGTTGAAGATCTGCCGTGTATTTTAACACAATTAGCACTATATGTGTGAGATTTCCACTGCAGACTTCTTGCACAGTTACTGTAGGTTCTCTGCTGCAGAATATGCAGTGTGTGAAGCCACCCTAAAGGCTCTCATCCACTCCCAATAGACTTTCCTGCGATGCGAGAGTGAAAAAAACGCATGGTAATGAAACCAATGATTATCAAGAGTTTCATTTTTATTTGCAATGTCTTTACTCAAGCCTCACAGCGCTAAGACGAATCTGTGCTATCGCCCATTGCTTTCAATGGGGCCGGCGGCAGCAGAGCCAGCCCTATTGAAAACATAAGGAGTACATCGCGCTCCACTGACACAGCTGTGATCGCTATGGCAGGGAATCCCTTCATCCCCCACGGTCAGCGATTTTTCAATCCCCAGCCACCAGAAGTCACATTCAAGACTGATGGCGAGAAGAGTCAGACAGCTCTTCTAGGTGAGTTAATTAATTTATTTTTTTTACGGCTAGGGATGATTTTCGGGATAGGGCCAATATTATTGGCCGAGCGCTGAGACTGCGGAGGATGAAGAAATCCCCTGTCACAGCTGTGTCAGGGTAGCGTGATGTACTCCGTAGGTTTTCAATGGGGCCGGCCCTGCCGCCATTGAAAACAATGGGCAATAGCGCAGATGTTTCTCAGCGCTGCGGGGCTTGAGTGAAGACATCGTAAATGAGAATGAAACCATTGAAAATCATTGGTTTCATAATCATGCGTTTTCACTCACTCACATTGCAGGCAAGTTTAACGCCAGTGGCCAAGAGCCCTAAACTTTATGTTCAAATTTGCTACAGATTTCTGCTCCATAACCTCCTATGTCAACATGCACATTTTGGTGCGGCTTTTTCTGTCGTTAGGAGTGTTTTGCAGAAATATTCCACATGGGTGAAAGGTACCTTAAGTCACCAGACCCAGCAGTGGCTTTAATGGCATGAAGTGGATTTAAATGTTAGTGCAGTGTATGGATCATTCAGCCCCAGGCTAACAGTTAAGGAGTTTGCCAAGGTATATTTAAGAGAAAAATACTTTCCAAATCTAGGGAACAGAATAAATCCCTTGTTCAACCTCCAAATCTAGTTACCATAACTTGATATTACTTTCACAAAAAGGCATTCAAGGTCTAGAACTTGTTTAGGAAATCATCCATCCCCATATTTTGTGCCAGAAGTGCATAGCCTCACTGCTTTGACTGTAAAGAATCCACATCTTCAAGACTGGTGAAACTTTCCTCTAGTCACCTGATTGCTGCAGCATCAATGTCCTGAACTGGTATCATGGCACCCAGTATATGAGCACTGATGTTGCCACAGTAAGTTGACTTCCAATAACATCTGCAGCAGCACCACCAGGATAGCAGGGCTGCACTGCCAGGGCAGAGGAGGGGAGAGTACCGCTTGCTGTTTTAAACACAGTTGGTGTTAGCGGGGCAATATCATACAGTAATCGGACAAGCCCTTTAAAAAGTTGATAGTGTAATCCACCCATTCCCTTGATCACCCCGCTTTAAACCCCCACTCTAGTTCATTAATGTCCTTATACACAGGCACCATGTGTTCTGACCAGTGATTTGTATGAAGCATTGCCTTTCAATAGATCCCATAATGTAAATTAGCCTTAGCAGTAGCTTGGCACTGGTTGCTAAAAGTTACTATCCACAAAATACCCAAGTGCATCAACTTTGTTTCATTCACATTTGCCATTTCTCCACCCAAGCTGCCAGCTTCCCTAAATCCTTCTGTAATATTCTATTCTCCATTGTGTTGATTACATTAGAGCTTATCTGCAAATATTGAAATTCTACTCAAGCTATCTAGGCCATTACCATACATATTACAAGCACAGCCCAAACACGACCCCTGTGGCACCTTGTAATTGCGACCCAAACTGAGGATGTGCCGTTAATCACTATTCTATTTTCCATCTCTGAGCCACTTGTTAATCTACTTACTTTCTCCTAAGCCAAATATCTTTAATTCATGCACCAACCTTTTATGTGACTTAGTATCAAATGTCTGAAAAGTCCAGATACATTACATTCAAAGCCCTGAAGGCCCATTTTCATCCAGCAGCAAGCACTGATCAATGCTACATCAACTCAGGTGTTTGCTTAGCTCCATTTACATGGAGATCCTCGATACTGACTGAACGTTAGCGCAGTTTGGGGACCGTTTCATGGTTGGCAGCACGATCCTGTTGACGTGACGGGATGTTACCGATGAACCATAACCTCTTCCCAGCACAAGGCTTAAGTCATACAGCCGAGCGAATTATCGTGCTTGCCAGTGTGTGTTTTTCGCGCAGATGCGAGGAGTTTGTAAAAAACATCTGAAGTTGTGAGATCCTCAAGCGCACAAGATTCTCGTCCTGTGTGAATGTAACCCGAGATACAAACATGGGGCACATTTACATGAGGACAGTGTTCACCTGAACGGCCAGCGCCTGTACACAAGTCGACTGGAACTTATAGAAAGAATCACGTTAGACAAGACTGATCATTCAAATCCCATAATGTTTATTTCAGCTGACACACTACAGGATAGCATAGATTAGGTTTTAAATTTTTTACGCAGAGGTTAAAACCCGATCAGCCTGTAACGTCTAGGTTCATCTTTTAGCCCCTATTAGAATTAGATTTATCATGGCTTAAACTTGGGATCTTCCATTAAACTCATCCATTTCTGCACGCAGCTCTGCTACATTAGTATCAAAAAATGGGATGCAATTATCCAACCCTGCTCCCCCCATTTGATTGCCACACTCTGGACATAATTTCTGTATTGTGCAGCCTCCTGTCTGATACCCATCAGGCAACATCTTTATGTAGCTTTCACTGCTCTGTGCCATCAATCCCCACCCCCGAGCAGAAATGTTACAGCCTCTAGTTGATGCACTTTGGGAGTTTATAGCATCACCTGCTTTATTCTTTTAAGTAAGCTTCAGACCCATAGGTATATCCTCCGGAGAATGAGCTGTGATCTTTATTACACGTGTTACAGGGAATGCCCTTCTTAGGCTGGCTGCACACGACTGGGTCAGATTCTGCATGCGAGAACCAGTGGCAGAATCAGACCCTGTTCCCAGCAGGCATCAGCACATACCTGGCATTTTTTCTGTACTGCAGATGGTCTGCATGGTGAGCTGTTGTACATGCGCAGAAAAGGGTTGGTTTTTATGCCCTGCTTTTCCCATGTTGTCACCTATCTGTGACTTTTCCGCAATTGCAGAAGGGCCACGGGTCTGATGGCTTCCATGGACTTCAATGGAAGCTGCCCATGCAGAATCCATACTGAAATAGATCATTCTGCAATTTTTCCTCTGTGAGTGGAAATCAGAATTGATTTCCGCTAGTGTGCAGGAAAAAAAACACTTTTCTATAACATGCTATGGGCTGTATTTGCCATGTAATCTGGAGGTGGACGCCTCTCCAGATTCCACAATGCAAATCCAGCCGTGCGCAGCCGGACTTAGTCTGTCATTACGTGGAGTTTACCACAGAAATAGCTGAGAAATGGACTATTTAGAGAAAACAATCCTAAGTTACTCTACAGAATGGAGATCACATGATCATCTGAGGAAAAAGGGACGACACCACCATCAGTTTTGGAACAGAACATTTTATTTTAACAAAATGACTCAATGTTTCTTGCTGGCTGCTGCGACCTGTGGAGAAAGAAGAAATAGTCAGAAGATCACTAAAAGAGCAAGTCATCCCCAATGGGGACAGTGGCACTATATGTTACCATGGCAGATAATAGGGTTGGGCTGATCATACATTCCTATTACAGTTATGTCGGGTTGGCATGCTGACATGACAGTTACAGTGCAGAAGGCTTGTGACATTATAGTAAACCAGTACATGTATGTACAAACAGTGGCATTTTGAGTGCTAGGCTAACAGGGTATGCACACTTATAGTCACCATGTATTTTAGCAACAAGGACTGTATCCGACCAAGTCTTGGGAGATGGAAGAGTTCACAAAACAGTCCATCTAATACATGGCAGTATATGCCTGTGCATTATTAGGACTATGTACACGAGTCATTACACACATGACAGAATTAGGAGAACCCAAAGAATAAATGGAGAGCACTCACCTGTCCAGCAATTCTGTCCAAGTCTCTCTGTCCTTGTGGAGTCAGTCTGCGACCTCTGTAATGGCAGGTGAGAATAGAGTTAGGGCCGTTTAGACTAGCAGATTGGTTTATACAGGCAGATACATCATTGGCTTGTTCAAACAAGAAATCGTTCAGAATAGTTCAGTCTTTCAGATTTGCTATACAAGTGAACGAGAGAGACTGAACGAGCAATGTTTAAACTGAATGATAAGAGAACGAGCCAATTTTATGCCTACATGCAATGGGAGCGTGTAGAGAAAACGATTATCGTCTGGCCCTTGGTACAAATTTAGATGTAACCATTATTGCTCACATTTGCTGTCTAAAAGCACCTTTAATCACATCCCTAAACTGCTTCCAAAACTCTCAGAAGGGAAACGATCAATACGTGACAAATAAGGCCCAATGCCCATGGACGACTTACCGCTGCGGAATTCACGGCCAGACCCCCACCGTGAAATCCGACGCAATAACAGTCCATAGACATGCCGTGTTATATCATTCTCCCCTGCCCACAAGCGGAAATGAACCGCGATTTTCTGCTCGCCGGGGAAAATCGCAACATGCTCTATTCTGTGTGGAAAACCGCATGGACGGCTTCCAATGACAGCAATGGAAGCCGTCCTTCCCGCTATACAGCCCAGCGCGTCATGTGCCAGACGAGACACCCGCAGCGGATCCGGACAGGCGAGTATGGGGTCTATGGAATCCGACCTGGCCGTGGGCAGGAGGCCTAACTAATCTTCAAAAAGCAACACTCCACTGTTGTGGCATCTTAAAGTTGCCTGGTAACATAGTATGTTAGGCTGAAAGAACAATGTCCATCAAGTTGAGCCCATTATACCTGCCTTCTTGTATCAGTATATCAGTAAGTATATGGCTGCTTTCTGTGATTTTCTTTTATATTCTGGACCCACTTCTGTTTTTTCTTACAGATATTGATTGAAAAGTAATGACCTAAATATTGCCATGCGAGAGTGGCCTAAGGAGACCAATGCAGCCACCCAGCAGTCTGAACTGTCAGCGGCCACGTATCAATTAAGTAGCTCTCTTCCCACTAGACTTCATTAGCAGAACTTCAGGCATGTTTTCACAGTGACCCAAATAGATCAGCTGATAAAGTGAAGTTAGTCTAAAATGTTACCAATTTCACTAAAGTAAATTTGTTACAGATTATACAAGTCACTTATGAGGGAGTCTCTCCCTGAAAACAAACCGACAAAGGAGCTGGAGGTTCGGTTTTGGATGTAAATGCAGAACTGGTAAACCGCCGCATACACTGGCAGTGTATTCCTCAGCACGATTTATAATTATGGACTAAGCCACTGCAGAAGAGGCATTGTGAGGTGCAGAGTCCCACTCACCCATTGGGGTCTTTCTCCACCATTTTCAGGCCCTCCAGGGACTGCAGTACCCTTCTGGCTACGCTCTTTGATCCACAGCTGAAGTGACTTGGCATAACCCCATTACGCTGACGTCCACCATAAATCTTTGTCATGGATCCTACACCGGCACCACCACGGAGGTATAAATGACGGACTGTGGAAGCTGAAAGACACAAAACATGTAAGTGGCAGAAGTCAAATGGTCTGTCTCCAAAGATCAGCAGCCCCTTTATTACCCCATCTCTGCCCCACAAGAACACAAAGGCTGCCAGTGGGACAACCAAGTACAAGACTATCGTTCTTTTGCATGGGACCTGACAAGTGAAGGAGATTCACTCACTTGGAGGAGTTTGGTTTTTAGTTCACCTAAAAGCCAAGCAATTGTTGTTAAACAGGCATTCCTCTTCGTACACCTGCCTGTTTATTTCAAGTGGAGGTGAGCTGCCAGAAGAGACTTCCAACGCACTCTGCCTCCATTCAGTGAGCGATTATTGCCAATGTGTGGAAGCGCTGTGGGGTTAATTCCTGGATAAAATCACCCAAGGGGTTACACTTGTCCATCTATGATCTTTAGAAAACTTTATAGTAAGTAACAAATGTGCAATGTATATAAAAATCTCATTTTTCAGACCCATCGGGAAATGGGGTCTGAACCATAATGTTTGATGATTCATATCTTGGAAATTATTGGAGGGCAGGAAGATGTACAAGGTGTCATTCTCTTCATAATACAGGTTACGGTAAAACAGGAACAAAGGGAGCCGCGTTGTCACTGCTCTGAGCTTGACTGAACACTGAGCAGAGGGAATGGTGCAGAGACACTTTAGTAAGATTTAGTATTGCCTAAAAAATGTGTCCAAGGCTGGGTTCACACGGGGAGGAATGGTCATGGAATTTCCACCTGCTGCTTAGTCTCAGGCTTAAGATTGCAAAGTAGTTAATTGCATCGCCGTTCCCGCTGTGGGCTCTCCTCTATGGGGAGATGGGGCTGCAGTGGAATAAGCTGCTTTCAAAACCCGCACCGAATGTCTCGGGACTTCAGCTGCAGAAATCTTGCCGAATTTCTGAGTGGTCCCACTGTGAACACTCCGCAAGATTTCCACCTCATGTGAGCTCAGCCTTATGGTTGGAAAAATATATTATATACAAGTATTACACACATTTCCCAATACACAAATTTACAGGCAAGTATGATTAATGATACATTTTCTTGTCAGTAAGGGGTTAAGAAGTTTTTTTTGTAAAAAACTACAAAGAATGCTTTCCTGAAGTCTTATGGTTTTGTACGCCTGTACATGAGGCATTTATAGCATTCCCTCAGCTCACTGGAGAGGTTCAGTTCTAAAAAACAGCCTTAATGTCTTTTATATGCATTCTAGTACAGGGCAAATGTGCGAAGTTTTGTACAAACCAGAGATGGCATCCCGTGTACAAGTACCCTTAGGGACGACCTGATCTGTCCCTCACATTCACTGTATGAGCAACTCAACAAGCGCTATGTAAACTTATCGATCAGTGATCGAGCATACAAGGATATTCATGCCTGCATAAAAGCGACAAACCAGAAGTGCACATTTATGGTTGGCCAGCGTTTAGACTGAATGATCACTTGTGCTGGTTTGATCGATTTGCGTTCCATCTAATAGCACCTTAACCAACAAATTTTTCACTTTCATAAGCAATTTGCAGACATTTCCTTGCTAATCATTCAGTTGATGCCACCATTTACATGAACCAATCATACAACCCTGCTCAACCCTGCAAGATTATCTGCTCAAGCAAAATGGTCCATAACGGTTCCCACTTGTCAAAGATTGGAAACAATGACACTTCTGTAAATGGACTCGTGTTACTAAATGTGGGAATGCTCCCCTGGAGTCAGGTATTGCCTGGGGCCACATGGTTCTACAACAGCTTCATACTAGGCCGGACAAGTACTCATGTCATTCATGTAGCATTGCTCTCAGCGCCCCCTGGGGGTTCGTATATGACGTTTCAGGTAATTTATGATTTGTGGCATGAACGTTAAGCTTTATCACCACTGTTCATGTGACTGAATGAACAGGACATTCTTTAGTTGTGTGGATACCAAACAGATTGTTTTTAGAGTTTTACAAATCTCGGTTTATAAACTTTATTGCATCTTTAATCCCACTAAGTGACTACACGTTTAGGGCTCGTTCACACCGGCGTTAGCCGCAGATAACCATTAGTTTCTCAAGCAGAGAAAAAGAAATGAAACGATTTCCCAATTCCCTTTGATTGCAATCACAATTCACCCCTCATTCTGCTGCGCTATTTGTTCCATTTATAGAAACTGAAAGGAGACTAAACTGAAATACTTTTTTGAAAACCCATTAAAAAAAAAAAAAAAAGAAAATCAGTGGGGGAAAAACTGTTTATTTCCATTTCTCTGCTCCACAAACAGAACGGAGAAATGATTAACTTTGGCCAACAGCAGTGTGAATAAGCCCGTACAGGTATTTTTAAGCTTACAATATACTAGCATACTCCTGTATACTATTAGTCTTTATCATGCCATAGTCAATGGACCATAGCAATCAAAGAATTTCTTCGATCCTGACTGGACGCCTGGAGGCAGCTCTATGTAACTGCAAGTGTTCTTAGAGCAGAAACATTCCCCTCTACTGCAGTCATTAAATGAACTCGTACCTCCGAACAGCCCCATAAACCATAGTGTGATGGTGCCGTTTGGTATAGGGAAGCCGTAAGGTGATCTTTTTATACTCATCTGCCCCTGCGCTGTCCCGCCAGTGAAGTCCACCAATGTCCTGAAAATCTGACTAATGTGGACACAATGGGCACAGACAAGTAATACAAACATCTCGACTCTCCGTCAGCAACACAAAAACAGCACCACGACTTTGTTTATTATGCTGTTCAGAGGCGACAGGTTTCTTTTAACTGTTTACCACATTTGCCCTGTGGGGGGGGTTCCTGGAAATGCTAGGAACTCTATTGCTCCCATATGAATGGAGCCGTCTGAGGTGGGACAACACATTCTACAAGTGATCAAACTTGGCCCGCACCTCCCCAATAATCACAGCAGCTTCCTCCTGCTGCCCCAGTTGTTACATCAAACCTAATGACAGATGCTCCTCCCCTTTGTCAGCTCTGCCTGTGATGACACATACAGCATCAGGTGGAGTCACCTTAGGACTGAATAGTTTTGTGCAGCATTACTGTAAACTGAGGCCTTTCCATCATCCCCCTTGAAAGTAGTGTAAGACCCCCAGGCATCTCTTACCGGCGCGGGTGTAGAACCAGTTCTCATCGTATGGGGCCAGCTCCTTGTGTTTTGCTAGTTTCACTGTGTCCACCCATTCTGGCACCTTTAGTTTACCAGACCTAGAAGCACAAAGACGGTCAACATACAGAAAGGAACGAACGCCAGACAAGAGGTACCACCACCACTAATACTACTTACTTCTTAAGGAAAGCAGCTAGGGCTCTGACGAACTCCTGCTGGTTCACGTCTTTCACTGTGACTCCAGGCATCTGCCAAAGGGAAGAAAACACAAGTCAGTGAAAGAGTACTCCGCTAATTATACAACTACAACTCCCAGCATGCCCTGACAAACTGTAGCCCCACAACTGGAGAGTAGCAGGAGTCAGCGCCAAGGAAGCCCCAGATACAACTACAACTCCCAGCACACCCTTACAGCCTGCAGTGGTGAGGGCATGCTGTAAAGTTCCACCAGACATAACTGGCCATGGCCGGTGACCATGGCTAGAGTCAGTATACAGGCAGTGGAGGAATCAGCCGGGAGAGGGCTGTCAGTGTATGCAGTCAGTGCTGGGCGGAGGAGGCGACAGGCCCGTCGGCGGAGGAGGCGGCAGGCCCGTCGGCGGAGGAGGCGGCAGGCCCGTCGGCGGAGGAGGCGGCAGGCAGTTCCTGATGACACAAGGTGGAGCGGCTTCACACAGCGTATCTGCTGTCTACAGGGGGAAATCCGCAGCACATACACCTAAATGGTGCAGATCTGCGGTGGACTTTAGCCCTTGTCCTTGGAGGGTTAAGCCCCTCAGTGCGAGCAGGCTCGTTATGGATTAGACTCCCCATCAGTTAGAGCGCTGGACTGTAAATACTAGGACTCTTCTTGCAGCAAAATTTGATAAGAGCAGATAGGCTGTTTGCAAAAACCAGCCTTACAGTGACCAAAATAAGCTATCCGCCTTCCACAGGGCAGGGTATAACTCACTGATCGGTGAGGGTCTGACCTTAAACAACCAATCATGAGAACCGACCGCCGCGCCTGAGTACAGAGCGGTTGCACCTGTGTGCCGCCGATCCATTCACTGCACTAGGTCTCCCGGAGACCCAGCACTCCCTCTGCAGTGATTGGGTGGCTCAGTGCCGCCCGCAGCCGTGTATCCTCCACACTGCTCATTCAGGGATCGCTGTGGCACATCCTGAGAGCACCGGGCGCGGAGTGCTGTAAACATAACGGGACGTGAGCGGGCCAACCACCATCATTATGTCGGCTGACTGAGCGACTGATGAGCAGTGCGGTCAGACCTAACGATCATCACGCACATCTGTTCAGGCAAATTTTTAAGCAAGAACGGTTGAGTAAATGAGGGTCACAGGCCCTGTTAGAGATAAGGGGCGCCCGGTGACATCAGGTTGTTCGCGCCGCCTGTCTAGAGCGCCCGGTCACCGCTCAGACTCCTGCAGCGCTCAGTGCTATAACGGCAGGAGCAGACGATTTATGTATCGGCTGAAACGGAGCCTCACATGATTAGCGATCCGTCGCGGGTGAAGGCAACGATTGTCGCTACACCTGAAGGCGCTTAAGGGGGACATCAACGAGACGGCGCCTTCTGGTCCCATAAGGGTACGAGCTGACAGTGGGCGACCCGCTGGGGACCACGTTATACCCACCGGCCCCGCTGTCAGCACCGCTTGATGTGCGGAGCGGTGCAGTAAGTAGTCCGCCCAATATAAGACTAGGGCGGCCCGATTACTTAGCGCGGCTCCATGTGCGGAGGAGCAGGAAGCATACAGCCGCTCACATCTGCGCTGGGAATTCCGCTTTCCCGCATCGCCCACTGGATAGGATGGGGGATGCCTCCTGCCAAGTGGAAGCGAGCGGCGCCGGGCCGACCCCACTGGCTATAAAGGGATCCTTTCGTTTGGCTGGTGTGGAGTCAGAAGAAAGAGCAGCATTGAGCCGCATCATGACCGCCGGGCAGACGCAGGTGTGAAACCGGCCCAACACTTCCATCCGCGGACCCAGCAATAGCCAACTTTCAGGGCGTAACCTCAGCTGTGGGACCAAGGAGTCTCCCGGGGGTTCAGGGTAGAACAGCGCCGTCCTCCTATGCAGGCGACTACAGCGCATCACACAATACAGGCCGCCGCCTCCCATGTGCTCAGCCGGCAGGAGACCCCGTGCGGGACACGTGTCGCCCCTCACGAGCAGCACGGCGGCGGCTTCAGGGTCCCTTCAGACAGAGACACTGCCGGCCGTTAGCTTCCGGCGGGTCCACATGTACGGAGCCGCCGCTACACACACACAGCCGGATGTCCCCGCCAGGAAACTCCGCGGCCGGAGGCCTTAGAACAGCCCGTCCGCTGTGCTAACACATTCACACCGCCTCCGTATACACCCGGCCGCGAAACCCGCTTCACATCCAGGTAATGAAACAAGGAAAACTCGCTCTTCCGGCTCCGTGGGCCGCAGTAGGCCGCACTCACCTTCTCTCTGTAGAGCCGAGAAGGCAAAAGGGAAAAACGGGGTCTCCCAGGCGCACAAGAAGGGAGCGGCGTAACGTCACGCCCCTTCCAACCAGGGAGGCATCCAATTGGACAACGTGACTCGCGCACAGGGGCGTGGCTAATGTGTGTCAAGCCTCGAAGCTGGATGATTCGCTTCCGGCTACTTCCTATGACGTCATGTAGTAGTAGACAGCGAGGAGGCGTCTTTGACCACGTGGTTTCATCATGATTGCAGTAGTTTTGAGATGCCGCTTAGCACCGCTCTTTCTATATATATATATATATATATATGTATATATATATATGTATGTATATATATGTATATATGCATATTTATATATTGCCTCGTGAGCAGGCATTCACGCTGGGCGCTGTAGGTACAGTAAAAATCATAGTAAAAACCACATTGGAAAAACCGTGCATTTTTACTGCGTTCAAGGGCTGCATTAAACAGACATATTTGTGCGCACAACACGCAGAGAGTAGAATTCATTGATTTCAATGGGTTTGTTTTCATTCCCGTGGGCACCAAAAAAAAGCACAACTTGCTCTATTTTTGTGCGTCCGTGCACAACAAGGGCGCCAATAGAAGTCCGTGGGAGGCGCACAAATGCACGGTGGTGGACATGGGCCCTTCGGGTGCGTTCAGACGTTGCAGAAGCATTGCGGATTTTTGTGTGGAATATCCACGAAGGAGGGGGAGGGGAGCCCGCAGCAAATCCGCAGGTTAGAGTAAGGGCTCATTCAAACGACCGTGATTTCTGCATGTATTACGGACGCGATGCATGGATGCCTGACACGCAGTGAATGGCGTCCATGTAAAGACTTACTGATCCATGCACATGTGGACACGGCGTGTAGACACACGCGAGAAATAGATCGCAGCTTGCTGTATTTCTCTGTACCAAGCAGCGTGAGATCTGTACACTTGCATAGGCGGCGTATGCAACGCTGTCCGTACGCAATACATTGTGTGGGAGGCGATTTCATAGGCAACCCCAACAAAGCAGGGAGTAAAAAAAAAACGGTCACATAGTGCGTGACTGTGAGCGCGTGATCCTTGGCCACGCACAGTGCACTTGCTGCCATACGCGGTCTCTGCCAGCTCACATAGACTGGCACATCGCTGCAGGACTCCCGCAGTGTTTTACGGATACGGTGGTGTGAATGAGCCATTACAGCCGAAAATCTGCAGCCTTTGTTTCCTCTACGTGTGAACGGGATTTGCCTTAATCCCACTTGCTTTGATAGTAAACTGTTCTGCTGCGGTTTTTACGCTACAGAAAATCTGCCGTGTCCACAACGTGTAAACGCACCCTGAGTGTGGAGTCCATCTTGGAAAATCCACAGGCAGATTTTGTCCTTTTACTAGACTAGATCCGTGTACAGATCTCTGGCTCAAGCTAGTTTCACAGGGGAGGGTACAATATTGCGCTAGTTGACATGCGTTTTACCCATGGATGCCAGGCGGTTTTCAGGCAAAAACGCCTCGCATCGCTTCTGTGCAATTCCGATCCTCTTGCACCACTTTTACGTGCGATAAAGGATCGGAAGTGTTCCCCATTGGTTCTAATGGGAAAATCGCACTCGCAAGCTCACCCTCCTCATGCGAGAGCCATGCAATGTATTGCGGTATGCCCTATTTTCCCTTTCCTCGGAACGCATCGCCCATTGATTTCAATGGGACCTGTGGTATATTGATATTGATAAAGTATCACCCAAGGGACCATCAGCTGCCGCTCAGGATACTGGGAAAGCTGAACTCAATTTTTTTAATCTTCCCTTCCACCCTCACACCTGAGAGGTTTCTAATATGTATTTGGATTCAGGAAGTCTTTGATCATGATGGCAATAAAATTAGCCAGGGATAGGGGGATAATAATTGTTTGACACTTCGGGTATTTCCCACAGACATCTTGGCTCCAAGATTCAAATCAGAAGAAAATCTTTTAATAAAGATTACCATCTGTGCAAAGGTCCAAGCCCGATATGAATTCTATTTTCGGAATCAGGTGGCCCAGTTGATTAAAACGCATCTACACACATCGAGGTACGGGACCCAGAACACCCCCAAATAGCGTATGTGAGTACCTGGTTATAATTTATGTGTCATGCTAGATATTGCTGAATAGATAAAATCATGGCCTGAAATATGCTGGGCTTATATTTCCAATCTGATGATATCTTGCGTAGATATGTCCGAAATGCGGAATTATGGTTTTTCAGAGGTTGTATGCATCTAACCCACCCCTCCCCAAATGACCTCAGAGGGGGCGGTGGGGAGGTGTGTTCTGGGGAATCCTTTATAACTCGGGTCTCAACGAGCCCCTATTGTCAGACTTCAGAGATATGCCACGGTGTAAGGCTTTTCCATTTGCTGCAATGACTGCATAAACAGAACCTTGGGCCGAATATCCCAAATCTGGTACCTTTCTTTATTTTCTCCTTGTTTTATTTTAAATACTGTCTGTGTTGTATGCCTGTAAACCTTACCTCCATTCTAACATCTTTTTCTGTATTTTTTTTTTATACTTATAAATATTTAGCACTGCTAGTCTTTTTTAGAATAAATCTGCAATTTATTAGTCAAGCCTTGTCCATTTTCAAATGAACCATAACTCTGAAATTTGTGTTCACAATTCATAGTCTGGGTTCTAGCTTACCTTTAACCCCTTCCCTCCCCATGACGTAAGGGTACGTCATGGGAGAGGGGTACTTCCCGCAAAATGACGTTCCCTTACGGCATAGGGATCGCGGAAGATCATAGCAGATCTCGCGCTATCCTACAGTGGGAGCCGGCTGTCACTAGTTACCGGCCTCCAGCTGCAACAGCCGGAGTGCATGGGAGATACGCCCCCCCTCCCCCCCCGCTGTTAACCCATTCCCTGCCGCGATCTACTTAGAGTTCACAGAGGGAGCGTTCACAGAGGGTTCACAGAGGGAGCGTGCTTCAGCCGGCTCTCACGATGTTATCACTTCCTGTATTGCCATTGCCTGAGATCGCTGTAATAAGCGATAAGGCATGGCAGAAGAGAAGTCCTGCCATGCCTTATCCTAGCGATCATCAGCGCTGCAGTGAAAGTCCCTCAGAGGGACACAGATGATGTAAAAAGCCGAGCAAAATAAAGTACAAAAAATAAAAATGTTAAAAAAATGTTAGTATATTACCATAAAAAATCCCACATATTTGGTATCGACGCGTCCGCAACGACGTGTACAATAAATTAAACTCACTTTTAATCCTGCACGGCAAACAGCGTTTACAAAAACGCTAAAAAACTGAGGCAAAATGCTAATTCTTATTTGCCTCCCAAAAAACGCAATAAAAGTGATAAAAAAAAACCGTATGTACCCCAAAATGGAACCAATAAGAACTACAGCTCATCTTGCAAAAAATAAGCCCTCATAGAGCTCCGTACATGGAAAAATAAAAATGTTATAGGACTTTGAATGCAGTGATTTTAGAATAAATATTAATTTCCAAAAAAGGGTTTTTATTGTGGAAAAACCTAAAAAAAATAACAATTTTGCTATCGTTGTAACTGTACCGACCCGCAGAAAAAAATGTAGTGTGTCATTTATGCTGCATAATTAACGCTCTAAAAAAAAACCCCAAAAACCTATGGCAGAATTGATGCGTTTTCTCTCCCTATGATCATAAAAAAATAATAAAAGTTTTACAATATAGCCTATGTACCCAAAAATGGTACCAATAAAAACTACAGTTCGCCACTCAAAAAACAAGCCCTTATACGGCCGCGTCAACAGAAAAATAAAAAAGTTATGGCTTTTGAAAAATGGAGATGAAAAAATACCAAAAATCATTTTGTCCTCAACGCCAAAATAGGCCATGTCCTTAAAGGGGTTGTCTCACGCCGAAACTGATTTTTTTTTTATTCAATAGGCCCCCCGTTCGGCGCGAGACAAACCCAAGGGATGGGTTAAAAAAAAAAAAGTTTATTACTTACCCGAATCCCCGCGCTGCGGCGACTTCTTTCTTCATTTACCAAGATGGCCGCCGGGATCTTCACCCACGATGCACCGCGGGTCTTCTCCCATGGTGCACCGTGGGCTCTGTGCGGTCCATTGCCGATTCCAGCCTCCTGATTGGCTGGAATTGGCACACGTGACGGGGCGGAGCTACGAGGACCAGCTCTCTGGCACGAGCGGCCCCATTCACCAGGGAGAAGACCGGACTGGCCAAGCGCGTCTAAAAACGCCAGAAGACAGCGAATTTAGACGGATCCATGGCGACGGGGACGCTAGCAACGGAGCAGGTAAGTGAATAACTTCTGTATGGCTCATAATTAATGCACGATGTATATTACAAAGTGCATTAATATGGCCATACAGAAGTGCTGAACCCCACTTGATTTCACGAGACAACCCCTTTAAGGGGTTAAAAGTTGGTGGTGGCGGGATCAGTCCGGGTCCCCTCCCTCTCTCTCTGACAAATTGATCGTAGCAGTGGGATATTTAAAACGTTTGTACCAGAACTAAGCAATGGATGGGACAGGAAAGACGAAGGAACAGCTGATCCAGTTTTTGGTGGAGAATGGAACCCAGGACTAACTCGCTGCAGATCCTGAGCAAGAGACTGATGCCCCTCGGGATCAAGTCCCAGGAGACTGAGGCAGTAGCAGCTCTCAACAGGATTTGGACTTGTTTACCCAGAGGGCCCTACAGCAGTTGAGTACCACGGACCCTGATCTGTACGTGTAGCTCCTTCTCCAGCTACGAGACACCGCAGAGTGCAAGGCTACAGAACGTGAGTACCAGGCTGAGCGAGAGCACCTACTGCAAATGGCCTGAATCAAGAGCCAGGCCTTCACCCCACAGGCTCGTGGGTCCAATTACATAACATCATTGGGACCACAGGCAAAGAACTTTTCTGTGATGGAGCTAGACGGGGACCTGGACACATTTCTGGCGGGATTCGAAAAGGCATGCCCTCAGTACCAGATAGCCCCCAGGAAATTGGCTAAGTGCTTAACACCAAGGCTTAGAGGCAAAGCCCTGTAGGTGTTCGTGGAACTTCCCGCAGAACAGGATGGGGACTACAAAGCCCTTAAGCAGCCTTGGTCTGCAAATACAACCTCACTCCGGAGATGTACCACCAAAAGTTCCTGTCTTTATGGATCATTCCCAAAGACAGCCATGTCATCGCATGAAGTGGCTTGGCTACCACCTTCCAGCAATGGACTCAAGGACTGTCCATCACCACCGTGGAGGATATTTAGGACTTGATGATAAATGAACAGTTTATAAAGATCAGAGGATATGCAACAGTTTTTCGTAGACCATAAGCCCAAGACTTCAGTTGAAGCGGCCAAGATCGACGACGAGTACATTGCCAACAGGGCAGTGAGAGCACAGAAAGGTGTAACCAGCTGGAAAGTGGGTAAACTAATACTTCACTCTTTTAACCTCTCTCCCCCAGCCAACAGTCCTTCCCTCTCACCCCTCCACGCTGGCTGTGGATTTTCACAGATGTTTCACCTGTGGCAAAGTTGATCATCTCAGTGTTACCTGTCCTGACAAAGACAAGAAAAAGAGTGCTCCCTCCCCCAAGACAGCCGGGTATCTTCCTTGTGGGTGGTTGTGGTGGGTGAGCCAACGCCAACTTGCAACAAGTCAAAGTGGGCAAGACAGTGACTGTGGGATTCAGGGATACTGGCGCAAAGATGACCCTCATTCACCCTGGACTTGTGTCCCCCACCGATATAATTCCCAGAAAGTCTCTGACTGTTACGGGAACTGGGTGCCACCCCTTCCCTGCCAATGATCCATGTGAACCTGGATTGGTGTGCTGGAGGGGGATGAAGGAGGTAGGGGTGTAAGAGGACCTCCCCACGAAAGTGTTATTGGGGGCAGATCTTGGGCCCTTAGTGGCTCGGTATGTGACCGAAGAGTGCCCAAGATCCAGTGAACAGTGTAACAACCATGTCTCAGTGGATAACAATGTTAAAGGGGTTGTCTCGCGGCAGCAAGTGGGGTTAAGCACTTCTATATGGCCATATTAATGCACTTTGTAATATACATCGTGCATTAAATATGAGCCATACAGAAGTTATTCACTTACCTTCCCTGCGCTGGCGTCCCCGTCTCCATGGCTCCGTCTAACTTCAGCGTCTAATCGCCCGATTAGACGCGCTTGCGCAGAAGGGTCTTCTGCCTTTGGGTCTGTTCGGCAGCAGGGGCGTTCTGGCTCCGCCCCCTTCTACGCATCATCGCGTAGCTCCGCCCCGTCACGTGTGCCGATTCCAGCCTCCTGATTGGCTGGAATCGGCACACGTGATGGGGCGGAGCTACGCGATGACACGTACAAGGGGGCGGAACCAGAACGCCGCTGCTGCCGGACTGAGCCGAAGGCAGAAGACCCTTCTGCGCAAGCGCGTCTAATCGGGCGATTAGACGCTGAAGTTAGACGGAGCCATGGAGACGGGGACGCCAGCGCAGGGAAGGTAAGTGAATAACTTCTGTATGGCTCATATTTAATGCACGATGTATATTACAAAGTGCATTAATATGGCCATACAGAAGTGCTTAACCCCACTTGCTTTCGCGAGACAACCCCTTTAATGTAATCTGTGACCCTGCAGAGGTCAGTGATGCTCTAGAGGGGTGTAGCAACAATACTGAGAATTTTGTCTGCACTCTTCTCAATTTTACTGAACTGGTGCAGCGTTGTGATAGTGAGGTATCCTGTGGCACGGCAAAACTCAGTGATCCAGTTGACAGTTAACCATGTAAACACTGACCACCACCCTGTTAGGCAGCCTGCATACCGAGTCTCCCTATAGGTGCAGGCGGATATAAGGTGCAAATCGACGAGCTGTTACATCTGGGTATCATCCGGAAGTCCCAGAGTAAATGGGACCTCTGGATGATACCCAAGGCACCATAGAAAGGCAACATAGAAAAAGAGTGCCTAGCTTTTGTGGGGGCCCTGCAGAAGCTGCAGCTGTACCTCTAAGGGCTGAATTTCACCATAGTGAAGTGATGGATCACAACCCACTCAGTTGGCTGCATAGTGCTGCAGGTGCCAATGGAAAACTGCCCTGCTGGAGCTTGGCACTGCAGCAGTATGAATTCATGATCTAGTACAAAAAGGACAGTGAGCATGGTAACACTGATGGATTATCCTGTCGAGGTGAAGTGGAGATGGGCTTAGTAGGTGATCTGGTTGATCAGCTTAATAGACCAACTCTAAAAAGGGGAGGTGTGGTATAATTATATTGATAAAGTGTCACCCAACTGTCCATCAATTGCTGCTCAGGATACTGGGAAAGTTGAACTCAATATTTTTAATCTCTCCCCCCCCCCCCCCCCCCCCGCCCTCTCACCTGAGAGGTCTCTGATATGCATTTGGCTTCAGGAAGTCTTTGCTCATGATGGCAATAAAATTAGCCAGAGACAGGGGTATATTAATTACTCCTGCCACGGAGGTTTGACACCTCAGGTGTTTCTCACAAACATCCTGGTTCCAAGATTCAAATCAGAAGAAAATCTTTTCATGAGGATTACTGGTTGTGCGAACGTCCAAGCCCGATATGAATTATCATAGAATGGTAGAGTTGGAAGGGACCTCCAGGGTCATCGGGTCCAACCCCTTGCTCAGTGCAGGATTCACTAAATCATCCCAGACAGATATTTGTCCAGCGTTTGTTTGAAGACTTCCATTGAAGGAGAACCCACCACCTCCCGTGGTAACCTGTTCCACTCATTGATCACCCTCACTGTCAGAAAGTTTTTTCTAATGTCTAATCTGTGTCTCCTGCCTTTCAGTTTCATCCCATTGCTTCTAGTCTTTGCTTGTGCAAACGAGAATAGGGCTGATCCCTCTGCACTGTGACAGCCCTTCAGATATTTGTAGACAGCTATTATATTTTCAGAATGGGGCGGGCCAGTGAATTAAAATGCATCTACACACATTGAGGTATGGGCCTCAGAACACCTCCAAATGGCGTATCTGTGTCATGCTTGATATAGCTGAATAGTAAAATTATGACCAGACATATGCCGGGCATATATTCCCGATCGGATGATCTCTTGTGGAGATATGGCTAAAATGGGGAACTATGGTTTTTCAGAGATCATACACATCTAACATCTAAAAAAAAAAAGCTTAAAGGCTTTAAGTGCAAAAAAGAAGAAACACTACAGTTTCTTGGGTTTCATTTTACATTGTTTATGGTGCAGTGAAAATGACCTACTTTATTCTACAGATCATTACAATTACAGTGATACGAAGTTCATATATTTTTTAAGGTTTTACTTTTTTGAAGTAACAGTAATAAAATTAGCTTGGTGTCACCATATTCTGAGCACCTTAAAGAGACTCTGTCACCTACTTTTAGTCCTACAAGCTAAGCTTATGGGGCTTAAGCTTAAGTAGGCGACCCAAGAGTCCGCGGATGTGTTATACCTACTGCCCCCCGGTGTGAGCGCTGAAAGCAGTCACTGCAGTACATTGAGCAGTGATGTGAAGCAGTCTGCCGCTCAATGCATTGCAGTTTCAACTTTCAGCACTCATACTGGGGGAGCAACGTGGGTGGTAAATATAACATGTCCCCTGATTCTACGGGTCACTTGCTTTCAGCCCATAAATTTAGCCTGTAGGACTAAAAGTAAGGGACAGAATCTCTAACTTCTTTATTTTTCCATCTATGGAGTTTTGTTAGGTCCAAAAGTTTTGCCAGATAAACTATAGTTTACTTGGTATCTGCTTCACTGATGCAGGACAAGTGAACAGCGACCTACACAAATGCAATATACTCACATGACCGGACACCGTTCAAAGCAAACGTGCAAGCAACAAAGGGAAAACAGGGACATAGACCCTACACAACACCAGGTGACCAAATACTTACCAATTGAACTAACACAACAAGGCAGATGGAAATATAAATAAATACAGGGTTTTGGTTAATATTTTGGCCAAAGTACCTAAGCTCATCAGTCTGCGGCAAGGGTACTCATCTTGTGTGTTTCTGTTTATCTTGTATTCTGTGTTCTTGTCTTTTATTTATTGTCAGATTTCTGTTTGTCCCTGGTTTACTGTACTCTGGTTCCCCTCTGCTTCTGGATTGGACCTGTCCTCATGAAAGTAGTGGGGTCGTCCCTTTCGGGACAGGTGCTCCGCTGCGAGGTGGGTTCTGTTGGAGGAGTTTATAGTGCCCCGCTCTGATTGCTAACTTTTGTTTCTGTCTGCTCCTGCGTCTAGCCACCTATGTAGGAAGCAAACACGTCAGTCCTAACTGCTCCAGTACCAAATTATCTCCACCTGGTCTTGTCAGCAGTCCAGGACAAACATAACATTGGTATTGCAGTTCAGCCCCATTCACTTGATTGAGTTTGAGCTGCAATACCAAACAGCCCATGGACAACAGTGGCACTGTTTTTGGAAGAAAGCAGACCCTTCTTCTAACCTTGGAGTCCCCTTTAGTAGATCATTCACATAAATATGCATGTATACAATATTCTTTATGCTGCTATACCTCCTGCTCTCACTCTTCAGTAATCCCCGGTAATGTCCCCGTCAATAGATTATCTCAGGTTTCTTCGCTGTATTATAGTCTAACAGTGATTACAGAATTGGCCGGCATGCCTGCATGTTACACAGTGCGGTATCTTTGCAGATTTAATGGTGTGTTAACTATAACAATATGCTGTTGGCTCTCTACGAATGATCTTTAAATCCATACTGACCCTGGTGATAATCTGCTGAGAGATTACCTCCACATGGGGGCAGGCAGTCATGTATGAGCTCTTTGAGAGATATGAGGTGCATTAGCACAGGTATAGTCATACATACTTGTGATATGGTATCCTGGCTTCTAGATCAGGGAAATCTACTATACAAATAATTAGCACAGACTTATTGGAAACTGTATTTTGCAATTTTCAAATATATTTTATCTCTATATTGAAATTCCATTAATCAAGCGTTTGATGACACAGAAATACTGATAATCTGGTGCTTTCAGCACTAAACTAACATTTTTAGCATTAGACTGCAGTATAACTTCACAAGACTACAAGCAAAACACTCAACAACATAACACAAATATTATTATTTTTGCACTTGAAAAGTGGGTGCAAATGTCGGACTGACCTGGGTACTTACGGCCCAAATTAAAGGGGTTTTCTGTGGAAAATACTACTGATGGCCTTTCCTTAGGCTAGGTCATCAATAGTTGATCCGCTGGGGTCCATCGCTTGGGACTCCAACCAATCAGCTGAGCAGGTGCATGTTGTCAGCAATGCAAATACATAAAGGTCAGAGCTGAAGTAGTGGAAGTCTCCGCAGCCATCTCTGTGTAGTGGCCGGCGGTTGTAATTGCAGGCACAACTTGCATTGATTTCAATGAGAGCCGTGCCTGCAGTTACAAGTGCCGGCCACTAGACTGAGGTCGGCGTGGAGAATCCCACCGCTTTAGCTCTGACCTCTATGTATTTGCGCTGCTGACAGCATGCACCTGCTCAGTTGATCAGTCAGAGTCCCAAGCGATGGATCCCAGCCATTCCTGAGGATAGGTCATCAATAGTATTCCCCATGGACAACCCCGTCAATGGCTCATATTAAAGCATACCTGCCGTTTTAGACGACTTTTCAGAATAATCTGCCATGGGTGTGTTTATGAGCAATAGCACTACATGTATCTAGCCATTATAGGACTTGCATATTACATTTTTTTTACAGTTTTTCCCCCTACAGGCTGTATCTGTAATGGTCAGTTTTCCCTTTGCTGGTATATGCATCCTAGCTGCCATGAGGTTTCCCATACACTTGCTCTATAGCACGCCCCCAGAAGCCGCAACAGCATGCAGGACATTATTTTAGTGCTGTTTACGCTAAGGAATCTACCTCTTTTCAATGAGGGGGTGAATTCTGCACCAAAGTCTGTGTTAAAAATCGCTTCAAAATCTACACCAAATGGTGCAGCTTTTGATGCAGACTTTCAGCTGCGGATCTGCTGCAGAATGTCCACTGCAGATATTAGGCAGCAAATCTGCCCCATGCCTTTACTAGCCAGCAGCTACCTCTCTGTGTATCCTTGCCTCGCACTTTACAGCTCCTTATTTCTCCTCTCCTCTCCTCTCCATAGACTTCTATTCGCAGCAGGAAATCTGATACTTCATGGAGCCAACAGTCCATCTTCTCTCTTGTCCTGAATAGGAACTGTGCATGCACTACCACTCTTGGCCACTGGACAGTGTTCGGAGCTATGTGCTTCCAGCACACAGCAGTTCGTGTGGCTACGGTGAAGAGCTAATCGGTGAGGTGCTGGTTATTGCATCCTGACAATCTGCTATTAATGTCCTATTCAGCAGCCATGCTTTTATAACCCTGAGCAAACCCTTTAAGGGGAAACCAGTGAGACACGTGAGGCTTCTGATCTATCACACCTCAGATTTCAAGCAACTATAACTTGGGGAAAGGAGGTATTATCTTTCAGTTGAATTTGGATAGAATATGCAGTCTGCACTTACTGCACTTAGTGTCAACGCCGATCACTGTTACCCGAAGTGTGTAAAATGTTACAATGTGCATAGATTGTGTATAAGGTACAAAGGTGTGTAGATATAGACATACAGCTCATACCTGCCAACATTTCTTTAGTATAAATCACTACAAAACAGTGCAAACAGAAAACCTCAATTCCCATCAACACAGCTTGTTTGTCTTATCATGGCCAGCAGATGGCGCCTCTTTACCATGATTGTAACCACCATTCCCTATTGAGCCCTTCGGTGGATGACTATCTACTAGAGATGAGCGAACATACTTGGTAAGGCCGATTTCGCAATCGAGCACCGCGATTTTCGAGTACTTCACTACTCGGGTGAAAAGTACTCGGGGGCGCTGTGGGTGAGCGGGGGGTTGCAGAGGGGAGTGGGGGGGAGAGGGAGAGAGAGAGAGCTCCCACCTGTTCCGCGCTGCTACCCCCCGCTACGCCACGCCCCGCCACACAGCGCCCCCGAGTACTTTTCACCCAAGTAGTGAAGTACTCGAAAATCGCGGTGCTCGATTGCGAAATCGGCCTTACCGAGTACATTCGCTCATCTCTACTATCTACTGATGATCTGCGGTCTATTAAATGTGTAAAAGTAGCAAAATGCACAAGCAGCTGTCACAGGTACAAGTATTTTACGGTGTATTGGACTTTTTAATTTTTTTTAATATTTGCAGTTTTTAATCATTTTATGCCATAATTCTTTTACATTATGTATTAAAATGGTTTGGAACGCTTCGGTCATCTTAGAAATGTTAAGGTCAACATGAACAAGACCTGAGGGCTTGTTTTTTGCACGGCGAACTGTAGTTTTTATTGGTGCCATTTTTGGGTACATTAACTATATTGTAAAACTTTTATTATGTTTTTTATGATAGCAGGGAGAGAAAACGCATCAATTCTGCCATAGATTTTTTTTTTTACAGCGTTAATCATGCAGCATAAATAAGACAATCCATTTTTTCTGCGGACCGGTACGGTTACAACGATACCAAAATTCTTACATTTTAAAAAAAAATTTCTGCAATAAAACCCCTTTTTTTGGAAATCTTTCTTTTTTTTCTAAATCGCTGCATTCAAAGTCCTGTAACTTTTTTATTTTTGATGTTTGGAGCTCTGTGAGGGCTTATTTTTTGCGAGACGAGCTGTAGTTTTTACTGGTACCATTTCGGGGTACATACGGCTTTTTTGATCACTTTTATTGCGTTTTTAGTGAGGCAAAATGCTAAAAATTAGCATTTTGCCTCAGTTTTTTGCGATTTTTTCCGTGCACAGTCAAAAGCATGTGCATCTTATTGTACACGCCGTTACGGATGCGACAATACCAAATATGTGGGGTTTTATTTTTTTTTACCTTTTTTTATGCTAATCTGAGAAAAAGCATAAAAAATGTTTTTTTTTACTCTTTTTTTACATTTTTTTAATCTTTGTTTTTTATACAACATTTGTGTCCCTCTGGGGGACTTTAACCACTGCCCTGATGATCGCTGTCATAAGGCATGGCAGAGCTACTGCTTTGCCGTGCCTTATCACTTATACAGCGATCTCAGGCACTAGTAACACAGGACGCCAGTGTTTGGCGTCCTGTCACTATGGCGACGGGCCAGGCTCTCGCGATAACATCTCTCTGTGAACTCTTTCCCTGCCGCGTCAGGGAAGGGGTTAACAGCGGGTGGGGGGCATCTCCGATGCCCCCCCCCCCGATGTTGCAGCGGGACGCCGGCTGTGACTGACAGCCAGCTACCGCTGCGGGATAGCGCGAGATCATATGTGATCCCGCGCTGTCTCCAGGACGTAAGTTTACGTCCTGTTGCGGGAAGTACCCCGCTGCCAGGACGTAAACTTACACCCTGCAGCGGGAATGGGTTAAACTATGCTCATAGGTCCTGTGGAGGGGTGGGGGCTCCAGGTCCTAAGTGATACTCAGCAGCCATACTCACTAGACTGCTCAATTGGCGGGTCTGTTCAAGATCTAAACAATGGGTGGAGGTAGAGAGGGCCATGGTTGGACCTAATATACAGACCCTACCTTGGCTGTCCGCTAGGGATAGACCCAGCTCTACGTCCCACTCCCCACTTGCAGCGAACTGCCTGGATGTCTGGGGTGGGTTGATGGCCAGTGGGAGTCTCCCAGTGCGTAAAGGAGCTTTTCATAACCCTGCATTCCCTCCCGGACAACACACAAAAAGAAACTCCTATGCTGGGAGGCAGCCAATAATGTAGGGATGACAGAGATAGCCACACACAGGGTCTGGCCCTTGTAATCCACACTTTAGGCCAGGCACCCAGACAAAACACTGTCATGGTTCGAATGTAGTGATGCAGAAGAACATCCTGGTCCCCTCCATAAATGTCATACATGTTCTGTCTCATCTGCAGCGGCCACAATTCCATTTATTGCAAATCCCCCCCGTTGCAGGACTTGGCATCCCATGAACAGGATCTGACCTGCTGTGCCCAAATTTAAGGTAATAGACTGCGATACAATTTCCAGTGGGGCCACCCAAGATGGTGCCCATTATATGCCAATGCTCTCCTCTACGACTGATTCCCACCAAGTAACTCCCACCAAAGTTGCTTGGCGCTAAATTGATAATGCCCGGGCTTGGCGCAAAGTGGGGTGGGGGGGACTACCCCTGCTTCATGGACTTGCTGGTGCACGAATATAGACAGCTATCGGCCTTTTTCAACCCACTAAGGGAATCTTCTCAGCTGGGGAAAGCCCACACAACAATTGAAAACCTGTTTCATGGTATAGGTGTCCAGTTCTAATCCATCGAATATATCCATCAATTTTGGATTAATGCTGCCGATGTAACTCTGCGGTGAGGACGATGCTTCACATTTAGTGGGAATGCCTGGACCTGAGGTCCTCCTGGGAGAGCGTATTCTCCATGTATGAGAAAGTAACACATGGGATGGTCACTTAATCACCACAGCTGCCACTGCTCTCCATCATCCCTGGGAGCTCGTCGGCAATAAAGAAAAAGGCCTCTTTCATCATATCCCTTACAGCAGCGAGGGCCGTGATTACCAGACATTAGAGGAACACTCCCAAACCCCCACTCAGCATGATAGTAGGGCATATGGAGGAACTGATGGCGGAAGAACACCCAGAACGCGGAGACTCTCTGGGAAAGTGGGTGGCCTGGTCCAGCTTCCCAGAATCAACAGAGTTCCAGGAGCTCTTGGGGTAGGTGAACAAATGTGGATTCTAACCTGTGGGCGCCCTCTCTCGCAGAAATTCCCCTCATTTCCCATCCCTTTACCCCTTACCTCCCCACCTTCTTTCCTTCCTAACCTCTTTCTTTCATTACTTTTCTCTCTCTTCTGTACCTTTTCTTATACGCAGACAACCCATTGCTGAATATATTAAAGTGTTCAATAGCAGCCAGTGCCATACTGACAAGACACAAGACCATGGACATTAAGACGGTTTTGACGCTGGCACAACAAGCAATAGAGGGATCCCTAGAGGTCTTCTTCTACGGCTCTAACTCAAAGAACATCACAGTTAAGGGACTATCATTTAATCACTCAGACATACCTGAGGCGCTGAGAACACTTCAGCCTGCTATGTAAATGTTGAATTAGTGCTATAATTTTGATCACCGTATACGGTATACACATGCTGCTAAATACTAATCAACAGTCTAAATATAATATGTCAGAAAGTAAAACGGTCGTAACCTACTAGTGATGGTTTAAAGTTCCAAATGTAATGTTATGTGCTTATTTTTCTACCTCATTACATGGTCCTCAGAGACTTTTTTAATATTGTATATTTAACTTGCAAAATTTAATAAAACAGTTTAAACATAAAGCCGTTTGCAAATAAGAGCAAGTTTCATTTCAATTCTATGAAAAGCAAAAAGTGACCCTCAGGCTCTGCAGCCTATAGGCAAAAATAGACATATGGAGTAACAATAAAGGAATCCGATAATACATCTCCATATCTATGATAGAGACATATTTTCTACATATAAGACTGTGGAAACTAAAATCTGCAGTGGTGTACATACCATGTTGGGTTGCTGCATATCACCTAGAGAGATTGGATTACAAAGTCCTCTGCAGGACTCTCATTGGAAATGGCCCAAGGCTCATACAAAGTATGTAGAGGGCCAAACAGATACGAGGCTCCTGAGTGGAAAACCTATTACTACTGTGTGTGTGTGTCGGGTGGCTTTAAATCTTTGCTATGAGTTTTCCTCTACTAGAAGGACTTCCTCCATTGTCAGATATTGGAGATCATGTCTTACATGGTTAAAAAATTTTCACTTTTGCTGAGAGCAACATCCAACATGGCACTAGGACTCCAATTAAGACTGATGAATACCCATTGATTTTGAGTATGTACCTAGTCACATTCTTTTGGCTGAATTGGAGCTGCATGAGCAACATTCTCCATCTAGTTTTCCCACCAAAAATATCTGATTATAGGACCTCCAAGCAATGGCTGCCTACTGAATCATCTTAGAAGAGCAATAAATCAATGTGAGAATGTTGTCAAGCTATATATCTTGTGGGTAAACCTTGTGATTGCGAGACACAACTTTGGGTAACCAACAACAGTGTACAAGGCGGAAAGTCACAGATTTGAGGGCCAAACCAAAGTCTTTTCTTCTCATAGCATAAACCAAGGGGTTTGCAAAGGAATTCATGTGTGAGAAGAGCACAACAAGGCGGATAAGAGAAACTGGAAGAGTGCAAGACTGACACAACATTCTGAGAGAGTTAATTGCAATAAGTGGGATCCAACATAAGCAGAAAATGCCCACAAGGAGCAGTAAAGTCCATGCCATATTGACTTCCCATTTCTTAGAAGACCTCAGGTGCTTGCGGACAACTCTGAATATGTCACCATAAATGGTCAACATGATGAGTAAGGGCAGTAGAGTACATCCAAAAAACACAAAGTAGACAAGGTACTCTGGACTAAACACAGCTGTGAGGGAACAGCAGCCTAGATGGTCTCCTTGGATAGTATTATTAATAGTTACTTCTTTGTGGCTGAAATAGGCCTTGGAAAGGTCTCTTGTTTGAAAAGCCGCTGGATAAACCACTATGGACCTCTCAAAACCAAGCACAGAACTTTCAGAAGCAGTTTGAGATGTATTTGTGGCTACATATTGCTGGAACTGATTCCATCCCATCATTGGAGAGAAGCCAATGAGACAAGAAAGGAAAAAGCACACAAGAACTGCCAGAAGTAATCGCTGATTTGTCAAGTACACCATGTAACTGTAAGAGAAAAGTCAAGTATCAGTTTTAGAACCGTGATACTTTGTAGTTTATTGTATATGTTCTCAATTATGGAATAACTAGATCTAATATATTATGCATTTGTGGATGTTATTTCTTTTTTTCTTCTTTTCTCTCTTTCCTTTAAACATTTGTTAGAAGTTTGAAATATGCTTTTTGTCTGATCAGTGAGGATCCAACCAATGTAATCTCCACAAGTACTAGAATGAAGTGGCAGAAGCAGTAGGATAGTACAATGGCACTTTGTCTCCTCTCTGCTCCATCAGGCATTTCAAAAGGCCACAGGGTAACCTCTAGAGAAAGCAGAGTAGAGCCAATATGAGAGGATTTGGCACACCAGCCAGATCCCCCAATGATCAAACACTGATGGCATATTGTAGTCACATGCCATCATTTTTTAAAATCAATTTTTGTGCTAAGACAACCCCTTTAAGACAATATGATCAGCTGTTTATGACAGGGTAACAAATGGTATCAATTGCTCTATTTGTATACACTAGTGGACACTCTCAACTTTAGCAACTGGGAATGTCCCATTGAAGAACCTTCTTTAGTAGTTCAGCATGACCGTACAGGGCACAGAAAGAAAACGTATCACAAAGCTCATGTCTGTTTTTAATTAAACAAAATCAATATTCCCTTTCCCCAAATACACATTTTGGTAAATATAACCCATTAAAAATATACTGCATTACCAGCATTGAAATTGCCCAACTCTTTGCAGGAGCCATTAGGAAGCCCGAAGGATGCAGGAGATGCTGGGAAGACAAGTGTATTTCAATGGCCATGTTTAGTAAAATGTTTTAATTTTTGGAGGGACTATTGATTTTTTTAAATAAAACAGTCATACACTCTATGATGACAGGTCTACTTTGACTGTGCAACCCAAAGCCTGCATATCTATTAAATATTTGTCTACTTTTTAGAGTATATGAAAGGGGTTGTCTGGTTTTAGCTTATTAGGGAATTCGGAGTCAATAAAGGGGATCATCCATTCAGAAAGCTAGAATCCAGTCTATCTCTTAGCTGGAAGTCGAGGGTAACTACAAAGAAGGTTCATCACTCTGTACCAACCAAACACATCCCCACATTGCAGAGACAGTCCATTGATGTACATAGGCACCATGTAATGCTTCATTTCTCTTGTGGGGGCACTAATTTTATGTACTAGTTGCTGAATCAACTAAAGAATGAAGGGGAACTGATTACCTGTTTGGAAGCCTGATTTTCAGATGGGCATTGATGGCAATGAGCAGAAGGAGCAGAATAGAGAACTGTGTGGTAACCAATGGAAAGCAGGTGAGGAATATACAGGTGTAAAAGCAGAGAGTGTATTCCATGCTCAGTATAATGGAGAATGGAATTGCCAGAGCTCCAACACCAATGTCTGCAGCAGCCAGGCTGACAATTAGAAAGTTGGTCTCTGTCCTCAACTCCTTATTTAGGAAGACTGTGGCACACACCAGCAGGTTCAAAGTGACGATGCTCAGAGCCAGTACAATCTCCAAGAAGATGAAGGGAATGTTGTCATCCATAGCCTGGAAAATGATAATCACAGTTATTAAAAGGAGCCAATATCCATCTTGATGTATAATTTTCAATGGATTCGTAAACCAGAGACCTAGAGGTCACATACATATGTCACATGGCCTGCCAGCAGCTCCTTCCCATTCAAGCATATGGGACTGCGCTGCAAAACCAGGCACTGCCGCTATACAATGTATGGTACTGTGCCTAAGATGGACTACAGCTGTCACGTCAACTAACTGATTGGTGGGGATACTAAACAGCAGACTACTGTCGATCAACTTCTGATGACCTATCCTGAGGACAAGTCATCAATAGTGTACTGCTAGAGAGCCACATAACCATGATTGCTGCCACCCAAATAATGTAACCTTTCTATATATGTTTTTTTCCATTTAAATCTTTCAGTAATGCAGTTTATGTAACTAAACTACTGCCGTCACAGTGATCAAATATTGATGGGTTGGAGTCTGGGTGCTGAGATCCCCACTGATCGCTAAAATAAAGGTGCAGAAGTACTCATCTGAGCACTGTGCCCATCTGTCTCCTTTTGTCCCTGCTTGTACTGGTGTATAGGCGCAGTAGAAAGTCTATGGAGTCTCTACAATGTTCAAAGATAACAGCCAAATGGATGCAGTGCTCAGCTCAGTTCTTCTGCCCATTTGTTTCAATGATGGGTTAGGTTCTCAGCACTTGGACCCACACGGATCAATTCTTCTGACATGTCACAACAACATGTCAAAGGCTTTCTGAAAAGTCACCTTTTAACTTTTAGATTTTCAATGTTAGGATGGTTCAAAAAAAATCATTTATTTTTTTTTGCACTGTTATACATGTGGAATCAATTCTGCATGATGAACACCTACACTGGATGTGCAGGGAACTGCCACTCAACTGCTCTGAAGTAAACAGGGCAGTATAGCAGTTGGCTGCATAGCTGCTAGTTGGGAACACCACTGTACAGAGGCAAACATTATAGGGGCCATACAGTTGGACCCCCACCAATCAGAAAATCTGAAAGGGACACAACATTCCAGCAATTTGCCATCAATTTCTAGTGTGCGAAACCCCTCTAAGTATAAATGCATATATTAACCCTTTACAATCCAATTTTGGATTGAGGGTTTTCTAGGGGCCTTTCTCTTTCTGCTATTATACAATGGCGCCATCTGCTGGCTAGAGCCAGTACTGTGGTATGAGACATGCTGGAGAGGCTCCCCGACAACAGAGCAGCCAGTAATATACAGTAAGAAAACCCTGCCGGACATCTTCTAACATTGGAGCTGTACAGCCTTCAATCAGAATGTCCTTAGACATCCGACAGTGGATTAGAAAGGGTTAAAATCATAAATAAATACAATTTTATATATATATATATATATATATATATTTATATACACACATTATATAAAAGAATATACCTCTGGCTTACCCAAAATACTAGGGTGCAGCCAGGTTACACTGGAAGCTAGATAGTACTAGATAGTAAGTCCTCTGTACTGTTGCTCCTACAGGGATCCGGGTGACGGAGGGACAAGGTCATTTTAGCCCTTTAGTCATTGTTCTTACCTTCTCTTTACTTGGGCTTCACTCTGTATGACTCTCTCTACAGCAGAGCAGCAATAAAGCACTTTATCTATGCAACCTTTCAGAAAGCGGTATCTCTTGTACAAACAGACGCCTGGGATAATAGAACTTCCAGTCCATGAACTATTAGATATAGTCGATATATGCATATTGACATTGCCTGTGCTGAATATACAGATGTGTTCTTCCATATCTCTCCTTTTGGCTCAAGATATCCCGAAATGAGTCGTATGAGATGAGCTTTGCAAAGCAAAAGAACTTGTTTGTTACTCACAACGCCTGGCCGAGTAACTTATATGTCTTTTTAAGCTAGTCATCTTTTGCCACTCATCTCAGGATATCTTAAGTCAAGGACACTTCTGCTTCTTCCTTACATTTGGCTTTTAGAGGGAATCTCCGGACAACTGTGACTTCAATAAAAGTAGCAGAGTGGACCTATCCTCTAAACCAGTGTTCTGAACATTTCTAAGCCTAGTACCCCCTACTCAATGAAATTTGAACAAAATACCCCCACGTCTAGGTACCATTGCAATCTAGAATAACATTAGTAGGTTGACAGCATATTATACCGTAGTATGATTACTTATAAATCATTAATGGATGAACTGGCACAAGTAATAATAAGGAAAAAAATTGATTTCACTCCTCACTCATTGTGGAGGTTTACTTTTGACATTAAGAATGCATCTGACCACACTACATAAAAAAGTGTCAGTTTTACTGACACATTTCCAATACGAACAGCACCATTAGATGTACTGTAGGTACATCTATGACTTTCTTTTGATTTGTAGGGGTCTAATACTTGCCAAACCAGATTTTATTTATTACATCAATGACAATTAATTTAAAATTCGTTTTTCCCTATACCTTTAATGCTGATATTATTTCGTTTTTGGATGTACAATTAGTTGGCATTCCCAATGAAGTTTTATGTTTTGTAAACCTTCAGCAAAAAAACACGATACTGAGGGCTAAAAGCTACTATCCATATCACACTATAAAAGCTATACCAGTGGGTTAAATAATGAGATCCAGCAAAAACTGTTCCCGTGCCCTGTGAGAGAGTGATTATATTTAGGAGCATAATAATATTTGTCAAAGACTTGTAAAGAGGGGTTATTCCCCCTGGATGTTACAAGGCGCCTTCAGTATAAGTGCCGGCTATCTTATTAAAGATTCTATAGTTTTGGCGGATTTCCGTGCAAAATAAGTTCTTTTGCCAAACTTGTGAAGACTTAACTTAATACGGCAATTCTTGGATCTTTACCTTCCAACATTACTGTTTGCAACAAGTTGTATGTCGGTTGTACCATTAGGGAACTCAGTGTGCTTCTTGGAACATCTGATGATATAAGTTCTTCATCTGATAGTAATATATCCAATGCTTCCAAACTTTTTATAATGTATCATATTAGATCTGTGTCTTTTCTTAGGCTTTACATCATTGAGAGAGTCAATATATCCAGTAGAGGGGAAGATCTTGGACATCTCTGACTTAAATGGGACATTGAACATAAATTCCTATGTGCTGTCAGGTCTTAATCTCAGAAGTGATCTTCAGTTGTGTGTTAAAGGCATATGCTTAATGGTATTTTGAATCATGGGTCACATATAGGCATATATATTTTTTCAACAGGCGTTTATTGTTTTTAGTGGATTGCTGTCCTTTGGTTTAGCCTTTATGCAACGATAGTCAAGCTTTTCAGTCCAGTGTAGCAGGCATAAACATTTTTGTTGCCTTTGATTGATTGCCATTCTTTGTTTGCAAAGCTAAACTGCTATATTTGTAAGCTCCAGTGTTTGTAGATCATTACTTTGCACTCATGTGGGGATGCTTAAAGGGAACCTGTCACATCCCCATAGCATTATGAACTAAGTTCTGGTGCTGTTAGGGAACATGACAAGGAGCCGGGTGATGAATTTTTTTATACTCACCCGGTTCCTGGATCCAGCGGTGCCCCCTCTATAGTTGACCTCCGGCACGAAAATCTGACTCTTTTCAGAGTTCCATACTTGCACTTCTCCCATAGACTTGTGTAGGAGAGCGCATGCATGGGACTCTGAAAAGAGTCAGATTTTTGTGCCGCACGTCAACTATAGAGGGGACACCGCTGGATGCAGGGACTGGGAGAGTATAACAAATCTACACATATATACAGATACCTAATGTACAGATGATGATCACAGATGTCCACCCTTATGGTCATTGCACCACCACAGTGGTAGAGTAGAATCGCTTGATTCCCTCTTTCCCAAACCGTTACTACAATAATGGAATGGACTTGCCAGATCACTTTCCTTTCGCCAGAGAGAACTCTTTTAGTTGCTACATATGTGATGGAGAACCATCAAGTCTTATGGTTTAATTCTCTAGAAGCATCACCATGTTCTTTCACATGTTGTTACCCAGGTTTCCATAGGCAATCAGAATCAATAAACAGTCTACTAGTGCAGTAAGTTTTTCTACACTCTTATGGTACATGACATGTGCGCCTTAGGATACATGATCTGCACCTTGAAAACCATTGCTACATTAAGGGGTTGTCTCCTAAATGCAGTCTTTGTCCATATGAATTATTTGGGAATATGGACTTCATAGAGGGGTGTCTTCAAATAGGAACCCCTGTTGAGTCAGAACTGAAAGCCACTCTGTTAGGGACCTTTCACACAGGACGGATAATTCCATAACAGCATTGCAGGCTATGTCCTCTTGTGGAAAAGTCAGACTCAAAATCCGCACTGCTAAAGTATGGAATTAAAAATAGCAGAATCCTGTCGGCAACTCTGCAGCGAAGTCCGCAGTTAGCAATATGGATTTTGGTGGGGAATTCAGGGACTGGTGGCAGGATCATCAGAGGGCAGGATTGCAATAAACATGAACACCTCTATTATAATTTTTACTTGTTTTTATTGAGATTTTAAGTTTCCGTGCAAAGGTGCCAACTTAGGGATAGACAAGAGAGCGTGCATTAGGGGGTTGATTGGGGCAGTTCAGCTCCTCTCTCCTCCCTCTCCCAGCATAGTAACCTCTACATATGCCTCACCGCATGCTCAAACTATTCTGTACAAGTCAATGCATTTTTTTTCCACGTCTTGTTGCCTGATGTAGAGCAAATTTATGGAAAAGCTGTTGACCACATTTCAGTTATGTATTCATCCAGCCCAATACTCTCATGATTCTTAGTATCCATCCCAGCGGTGTGAATATTTACATGTGGCAACTATCCTAATTAGTCAAGTCATATGCATTGCATGTAAAAGCCACCGATATTTGATAGAAGGAATGATCTTGATTTAATTCTGCCATTATTTAGTAACTTCTACACCTCCCACATCCCATGTAAGAATGTTACAGCATATCAAACCATAATAGGAGGATCAGTAGATTTTGGTGTTGGTGCACAGTCTTCTTCTTCCTTCAAACATGACAATGTGTATTTGTTTTAACATTGTGGGACGTCCAGATGGTTTCATTTTAACTTAAGCTGGGCCACGATGTTCTCATTTCTGTTTTTTCTCATAGGAAGAGAAAAAAACGAAGAGAACAATGTTACATAAGTCGGTTCAAAGAAGGAAGCTGATCAATGAAGGTGGCTATATTTGCACAACAGCAGTGAAGAACAGAATCAGAACTGCTGCTCCATGATCTCCTCAGGATGCTTATGCCAATTGATGGGGAATAGCATGGTCCAAAGAATCAATCACGTGTAGAGATGAGCGAGCGTACTCGTTAAGGACTGGGTGGTATCAGCAGAGAACAGGCCGTCAGCGTTGAGGAAGCGCCGGAGTCGCCCACAGCCTGTTCTGCTCTCCCTACTCCTCCACCTCCCCATTCAGAACTCCCTTTCCATTGGCTGCAACCTCCTTTGATTGCAGGATCTGGTGCCCCTTGCAAAGTTTCAAAAAGGACCCTTTTGATGAATTTAGTGAAAAATCGCAGCAATAATGCTAAGCTTTTTTAGTGTTTTCAGCAGAACCGTGTTCTTTCTCATGAGGTTCTACGTAAATAGTTTTTGCTGCAATTTTGGACAAATTGCAGCAAAACCGCAACTACGGGGAGTGCAGAACCTTAAGTGACGTCACGGTCACATCCAAAGGAAGAAAGGAGAGGGTGGAGAAACTTCTATTATTAATGTGATCCAGATGGTAGAAAAGGGAGTAGGTGATAGGAAGGTGCTGCCAGTCTAAATACCGCCACAGTGTGGAACGGGGCGTAATAGGAGAATTCACCGAAAAACAGAAAACAATGGACCCCAGGTGCAACCCTTAGAACAGAAAGCTTCTTACAGCGGGGGGAATTAATTTTTGCAATGTAGTGAAATCCGTGCTGAAAATCTGCAGCATAAGTTGACATGCTGCGAATTGAAAAAGTGGATTTATGCTACAGATTATTTCTTCAGTGTGTGGATAAGATTTCTTGAAATGTCATCCACACAACTTGTACTGTAAAATACTGCGTATTTTTAGCAAGCAATTCAGTTGCGGAAAATCCACAGCATTTACCCTTACTTAGTTCTGGTACCATATTTGTTTCCTTGGTTACTTGGTTCTGGTGCTGTATTTGTTTTATTCTGATGTCATATTAATATACTCAGTTTGGTTATAGCGCTATACTAAGGTTATGACCTTGATTCTGGTGCTGTATTTATTGTTATGAGTTTGGTTCTGGTGCAGTATTTATTCACTGAGCTTACTTCTGGCATTGCATTTACTTACTGAGGTTAGTTCTAGTGCTATAGTTATGGTATCAGAACCAAGCTTATTATTTATATATTCATTGAGTTTGGATACTGTATTTACTCACTGAGCTTGCTAATGCATTTATTCAGTGAACTTGGTTCTGGTGCTATATTTATTTAATAAGCTTGATTCTCGTTGTATATTCAATTACTAAGACTGGGGCTAGCACTGTATTTATTTAATGGGCTTGGATCTGATACAATATTTATTCATTAAGCTTGATTATGGTATTGTATTTATTCACTGAGTTTGGTTCTAGCACTGTATTTTTATAATGAGCTTGGTTCTGGTATTGTATTGATGTTTTGAGCTTAGCTCTGGGGCTCTATTCATATACTGAACTTAGTTTTGATGCAGCATTTCCTGACCCTGGTTCTGGTGCTATATTTATGTTCTGAGCTTGGTTCTGGTAATGTATTTATCTTGGTTATGGTTTTGGATTCATGTTATGTTTGTGTTTCTGGTACTGAATGTATTTTCTGCGAACAGTTCTGTTACCTTATTCATTGGCTTTAGGTTACAAACATTGAGGAGACAGTTGGTTTAAGGAGACATCGCTGTGTAAAAACCAGCAAACTTTGTATGTGGGCTGGTGGGACCTGTGTGCCAGGGCTGTCTTTTAGTTTCAGTCCAGCCCTGCCCTCTTCCTGGAAGCAATTGAACAAGTCTAGTAAACTGTACAAATTATGTCTTTCTGTTTTAGAGGAGACATAAAGCGTGCTTGCTCATCTTTAGACATAATACATTTGACCAGCAGGTGTCAGCATCGCTTACTAATGATGCCTTCTGCCAATATAGAGGAGTTAAAGGGAGCCTTGAGGAAGAGGGCATTTGGCCAGGCTAAAATATGGGGCATATGACTGAGATGTTACTGTATATAGAAGACATCCTGCCATTCTGTACGGGGCATGTGGTTGGCCGGGTATAGTGCAGCATATAAAATACAGCGCAATTTATATGAGGGTAATAAACTCCTGCCTGTTTACGCTGAGCGAGAACTAATGCTAAGCCCCCTATAGACTAGACAGCCTATAGATATGCCAGATGTATCATATAGCAGTGTCACTGTGATAAATCTAGCACAGGACTGTCCAGTGTCAGGGTGGCTTTACACGGGACAAATATCGGCCAAACGAGTGATTTTTCAGCGTTCACTGTCCCGACGAAGACAGAAACGAAGAAACTACTTAGCCATTTCTCGCTCAGTGTAAACGGGCGGTCGTTCATCCTTGAATGCATGCAGCGGCTAGAAGAGATCTCCGGCATGCTCCGCTCCATTCACTGAACGACCCCTGTTTGAGATGACTTACGTGACGACAATCCTGTAAAGCCACCCTTAGTTTGCACTGCCTCTTAGACAGGATTAGTAAATCTGCCCCATTGTGTAGAATCTCCTTTGTGTTGAAACGCTGCAGTTAGACGATAATGAGCAAAAGGAGGTTCCCAAGTCTGCTTATTGCCATGATCACTGCTCAGACTATTTCACTTTCAGTTTCTCGTAGCTATAAAAGATAAATGCAGCTGGAGGGACAGACAGCCTTCCAGAGAGAGAACTGCGCTGCACGGTAAGGGACAACGCTTACAGTCAGGTGGGACATTGCAGTTATGGTGGGACATTTCCGCACAGGTATATATTCTGTATGAGCTCTGCCTGGTCTGTAGGAAGCAGATGATCACACATCCTCGCTGCATGATGTATAACACTGCTCTGTATTACCCCAGTGATTATGTATAGTCCGGGAGAGATACAGCATAGGCAGAATAGACTGCTGCCCCCGGTGTCCTCCTGTCTACTCCCATATTAAGGTGAGAAGTGAAGAATTATTCGGGTGCGGTTACTTGGGTACTATAGTGTTATTAAGTGTGGGATATTATTCAGCATGAACTGGACAGGGATGTTATTGCCCCTGATTATTACTGAAGCCCTGCGGTGGATCAGAATGAATATACTTTGAGGTCTGAGTTGGAGAAGTCATAAGTGTGGGCCGCCCCAACTTCTCCCTGCCCGCAGAGTAACAGCTCTCACTCTATGCACAGAAGGGGAGCAGACGGGAAGAAGTTGCGCGGCCCAAACCTACGACTCACCGCTAGGCTCCAAGTCACTTCATCATGTATTTATTCAGAAATGCCGTAGTGTTTCCGAATGCGACACCCACGGGGGCAATAGGCATCCCTGCCGCAGATACTTGCTGCATGACCCTGATGACAGAATCCCTTAGGCCTTGGTCAGACGAGCGTGCTTTTTGCGGGCGCAAAATGAACGCTTCTAAAAGAACTAATGTGTTCCTATAAAAGCGTTCGTATGCGCGAAATTAGAGGTGCAAAACGCTGCACACCTAAAAAAGATAGAACATGCACTATCTTCAGTGCACGACGGGCAGGAGTTTCCATTGACTCCTATGGCAGAAGGAGTTAAGGGAAACTCCTGCGCACGGAATAGCTTTCCCGCTGCTTACAGCAGGACATTTAAATGGTGCTTCTGGCCTGTAAGCAGTAGGGTATTCCTCCTGCCCCCCTGCTGGACAATTCCCCAGCACCAGGGGGCAGTAGAGGACACCCCCCCCCACTTCTCTCCACAATGGATTTCCCTATGACAGGGAGAGAGGGGGGGGGGCTTACAGAGCTTCCCCCGAGAGCATGGGAGGAGGGAGCGGGGCTAGACAGATCACCATCTAGCCCTGCCCTATAGCCCCACCCACTATTTCAAGCCATGCCCACTCACTCACCGCTATGGGGATATCCCTCTAGATATCCCCATAGCAGGGAGATTTAGCAAAGCTGTGGCAGATCTCCCAGAACAGGGAGAGTGAGCAGACCTATGGGGTATTAACCCTTCACCCTGCTCCGTCTCTCCATGCTATGGGGAAACCCCAATAGCTGTGCTCACTCTATCTGCTTTGGGTAAATCCCCAAGCCGTGCGGGGCTTCTTCTCTCTCCTCCTTAAGCAGCTGTGCTTCTCCAAGTATAGCAGCTCCAGTGAACGGGCAATGTTTCATGCGATGCACATATGAAACATTGCCAGTTCACGCGTTTTCAGCACATGCGAGCGGTGTAATTTTTTGCACGCCCACGGGCGTGCAAAAGACACACTTGTCTGACCAAGGCCTTAAAGTGCAAACTATTGGGTATTATTTAACACCTTCCCGCCTTGCGTTGTAAGTGTATGGCACTGGTACTGTACTTATACTCACAGCGGTGTTCAATGAACTGCGTGATTAACGGCCACTACCCAACGACAATAGAGAAACCTCTGATCCAGACATTTAAAGGGGCTATCTGGGGACAACATTTTTACCAAACATGTTCAGTCTGTGCAGCAGTGTCGACATCCTGACAATGGGACGTGTGACCGACATCCTGACAATGGGATGTGTGACCGACATCCTGACAATGGGACGTGTGACCGACATCCTGACAATGGGATGTGTGACCGACATCCTGACAATGGGACGTGTGACTGCTGCACTTAGTCACAATTTTAATGATATTCATGGCAACAAAGCCCAGCAAGGAACCGGGTGATGGAGGAACTGGAGCAGTGGGGGTCAGGGGAGGTGGATATGGCTATTTTTACTTTTTTACTGCAGGCCAAGCAGGTTTGAAATAATTTTTGTGCCTGGACATCCCCTTTAATTCCTGTTCTCCTACTATCAGGCCCAGTGTTGTAATCATCAGGGAGGGTACAGTCCCGCAGTGTGGTAACCGCAATGCCTCCACTTTCCTGCCCACCTGCAGGGGCCGCATATTTTTCTGATAATTCTGCCCACTTATCGGCAAAATCAAACTCCCATTGGCTGTTGTGGCTGTGGCTTCAGACACATTGTGCATACTGCATTATGGGACTGTACCCTAAGGGCTCCTTCACACAAGCGAATGCGCAATTGTGTGTGACTCAGCACAACCTATTTGTGCCGCATACTAGTCTTTTTTTAATGCATATTGGTGTATTTTACTGTACTTTTTCTGTGCGCACGAATTACATGGCCAAAAAAAGGAAATGGGAACAAACCCATTGAAATCAATGAGTTCTATTCTCAGTGTATTGTGTACACAAATACATCCCTGTGAAGGAGCCCAAGAGTAGTATTCATGCCCAATAAAAGAGCTAGTGAGAGCGAAATCATTGAAATAATGATTTTGTTTTGTCCCACTATGCAGCCATGATTTTCACAGCTACATAACGGGACTAAAACGTGTTTGTCTGTTTAACCCTTATATACAGGATCTCAACTGCATATTTAAAAATATATATATATATATATCTATATATAGTTCTCTGTTATGTCGCTCTTACAGACCGAGAACACTGCTGACAATGCCTCCGGCCCTCTCTATGCCGCAGCCTATCTGCCTGATAGAGAATGTTGATGGGAATACGCTGGTTGTCAGTAAAGAAGCGGAGAAAATTCTTTTGGAAATCTCACAGCCGGTTGTGGTTATGGCGATCGTAGGAAAATACCGGACAGGAAAATCCTATCTAATGAACAAACTGGCTGGGAGTAAAACTGGTGAGTTAGAGGTGTTAAGCCTAAAATATGCCAGCTGTAAATTTACGTAGGGACACATTTTATGTAAAGTATTGGACAACAACAGGTATATAAAGAATGCATAATAGCACAATATATAATGAGGTGCCACTGCCTGCCATTAGGGGAGTTCATTACATGTAGATTTATTCAGTTACTTTCTCACTGGCTTCAGTGCTAGCAGTATAAAACCATGTGCAGTTAGCTCCCCCTAGTGGTGGCCGCATGCGGTCAGAATTGTCTAATTTAGCAGAAAAGCAGAGCTCCCCATCTGTACCCCATATATGTTATACAGTGTTATGAAATTATTCAGCACAGATTTCTGGAGCTTTTATGCTCATGTCATTCTTTCTATGAATTTAGAGCAAACGTTCACTTCTGTTCCTTTTCACTGAAAGCAGGAGATTATATTTCATCATGTAATCAGCAGCAGGAAGTGTTCTGTTTTTCTCAGAAACATTGAGGTAAATGTACTCAACATTATGTATAAATTGCAAAAGAATGTTGAAGTGTAAAGTTAAGTGTTAAACTATTGATTCTGCCCAGTGAACATCTTTTTACACCAGTTATACAAGCTACATAAAAATATAAATCACTTATTAAGTATATTGCATTACTTATCCTGTACTGATCTTGAGTCTCAGCCGTTATCGTACTAAGAGCTGTGCTCACTATTCTGCTGGAATAATCCTGAGTTACATTCTGTATTCTGGCTGTTCTATGCTGTTTTAGTAACTCCCATAGAAGTGGATGTAGCACTAATTCAGCTGCCAAATAAAAGGCTGTTATTGCTTACTGCCACGTGAGTTCCATCTCTTAACCCACCTGCACGTAGGGGTCCACCACAAACAGAAGGTAGACTCACAGTAACAGTGGAACATGAATGATAACCCTGTTAATGTTACAGAAATTGTCTTGCATCCAAAAATATCTACAGATTTCTTCAAACCCTGTTTGAGTTTCTTTATCAATCTTTCCAGGTTTTGCTCTGGGATCCAGCATCCAGTCAAAGACCAAAGGGATCTGGATGTGGTGCGTTCCTCACCCTAGGAATCCCGAACAAACACTTATCTTGTTGGATACAGAGGGGCTGGGAGATGTGGAAAAGGTGGGTTAAATCAACAGTCCAACTGCAACAACCTCCCCTCGTCTGGGAAGCCTTTGCATGAGGTTTTGGGATATTCTAGTGGAAATGTGTGTCAGATTTGTGATGTTAGATGAGGTCTGGCTTGTATTCAGCATTCCCAAAGTTTTTTTAATAGGATAGAGATCAGGTCTCTGTGCAGCCACTCCAGTTCCTCCACACCAAACCCATCACACCATTTCTGTATGGAGCTCACGTTGGGCACAGGGGTGCAGTCATGCTGAGACAGGAGAGGGTCTTCTCCATAGAATAGTAGAGTTGGAAGGGACCTCCAGGGTCATCAGGTCCAACTCCCTGCTCAGTGCAGGATTCACTAAATCATCCTAGACAGAGATTTGTCCATATCTGTCCAAACTGTTGCTACAAAGTTAGAAGCAACTTTTGTCTACAATATCTTTGTAGTCTATAGAATTAAATGGACATTTTCTCTTGAACAATCTTTGCATAGATTAATAGGCAGAGCATTAAAATGCTTCTTTTTCCACTTATCAGGCTCATTTCCTGCCCTTCCCTTCTAAACTGTTCACTCTCTTTGAAAAACTACTAAAATCTGTCTTTGTAGACAATACAAGACGTACTAACAACTTACTGTCAGGTCAGAATACACGCTGCCCATAGATGTCTATTGAGAGGCGAGGAGGAGCTGAGTGATAGAGAAGCAGACAGACAACTATCCTAACAATAACACTTACAGCAGACCAGAGAATATCTGGTAGATAAGAAATGTCAAGCTGACTTGTGGAAAAGGTGGCATCCTATGACAATACTATGTTTAAAGTCACTGAGCTCTTCAATTCGACCCACACTACTACCAGTGTTTGTCTATGGAAACTGCATGACTGTGCTTGATTTAATGCACCTATTTACAATGTCAGAAACACCTGAAATGAATAATTAGGAGGGGGCACATACTTTTGGCCTTGTAGTGTATTGTAATCAAGTAGAATCTATATTTCATTTTCCCAGGGCTATTATGAAAATAGACTCAAAGCTGTAATTGGTTGTTATTAGCAACTAGAGATGAGCGAACGTACTCGTAACGAGTACTTACGCACCCGAGTACCGCCATTTTCGAGTACTTCAGTACTCGGGCGTAAAGATTCGGAGGGCGCCGGGGGGCGGGGAGAGGCGCGGCGGTGCGGAGGGGAGCAGCGGGGAACAGGGGGGAGCCCTCTCTCTCTCCCTCTCCCCCCCACTCCCCACTGCTACCCCCCGTGCCACCACGGCGCCCCCCGAATCTTTACGCCCGAGTACTGCAGTACTCGAAAATGGCGGTACTCGGGTGCGTAAGTACTCGTAACGAGTACGTTCGCTCATCTCTATTAGCAACATAAGGTTTATGTACATAGGCAATCTCCTGTTTTACAAACTTCAGCAATTGATATCCCCTTCCCTCTTCTACTCACCTCTCCCCGCCTGGTGTTGAGTAATTGCAATCATTCACTAAAACTCTGAAATTACTTTTTTTTGTACTGCAGGGAGACTGCAAGAATGACGCCTGGATCTTCTCCTTGGCTGTTCTGTTGAGCAGTGCATTTGTGTTTAACAGCTTGGGGACCATTGATCAGCAATCTATGGAGCAGCTACAGTATCCTTAATGCCCATTGTTTCAGTTGCAGATTTTCATTTCCTACTTATTATTGTTTTCCTTTTTTTTAAGAAATCAGTAGTACGTGGGATTATATGAAATTATGTAATACGATGTATTATGGGAAAGTGAGATCTTCCTCACCTTCAATAGCCTGTTTCTTGTATGCAGACCTCTGCTAATATTCAGAAACATCCTGAATCACCAAAAAAATGAATGAAGCGTGAAAGAGGAAATAGGGTATGGAGAGGAGGAAGAGGAGGGGGATGCAGCTGTAAACTAAGCTGTAGACTTTCTGCATATGTAAAACTTTGTTTCTGATCTCTTTGACCTCCCCACAAGAGTCATCCCCACCAACAGCGAGATCGCTGCTTTTTGTTACTTCTTGCATGCTACCATCCTGCGTGTTTTACAAATCTCCATTGACACATAGCAGATCATCACCTACATTCACATTTTCCTTAACAATACAATCTCCCAGTTACGTAACCGAACTGACAAAACTGATTAAGCTGAAGTCATCGTCTGAGCAAGCAGATGAGACCGGTGAATATAAGAGGTATTTCCCTTCATTTACCTGGTGTGTCCGAGACTTCTGTCTACAATTGGAGAAGAACGGTAAACCAATAACAGAGGATGAATATCTGATGTCATCTCTGGAGCCCAAGAAAGGTAATATCTCTCTGCCTTGTACCATTAGCTACTATAATATTTTCCTATATTATGGGGGGTGGGGGGGGGGAGGTGGACAAGGTCTAGGTAATGCACCTGAACAAGCAATCCCAGCTGCAGCTTGAGTCTCATGACTTCCTCTACTTTAATTGTGAAATGACCTGGTAAAGTTGTGTAACCTCTGGGGAGGTTTACATTAACACATATCAGTCACTCCAAAGTTCTGCTTAAGATTTCATTCTGAATTTTTACTATTGCACAACAGTCACATAACAGGAAGCTACCGTATCTAGCCTCAATGAAAGTCAATATAGTGAAGGGTTCTCCAGGGCAAATTTTTATTTCTTGTTCTGCTCCAATATTTAAAAACATATTATAAAGTTTACATTGAGTGTAAGTTATTCATCCAATGTAGCTGGATGGAACAATAAAATGTCATTTTATAAACAAGCATGCAGATAGCAAGATACACAGTCCCTCCTTAGAGGTATAAAGGTAAAATCAGTCAATTAAATATGACATTAAAAGTGCTTTCTACCTTAAAATATTGAAGGCATGCTTCTGGGAAGGGCTGTCACTGCTGTTAATATCTATCGGAAACTGCTACAAACCCTATACAACACATATAGAATCCTAGAATCGTAGAGTTGTAAGGGTCCTCCAGGGTCATCAGGTCCAACCCCCTGCTCAGTGCAGGATCACTAAATCATCCCAGACAGATATTTGTCCAGCCTTTGTTTGAACACTTCCATTGAAGGAGAACCCACCACCTCCTGTGGTAACCTGTTCAACTCATTGATCACCCTCACTGTCAGAAAGCTTTTTCTAATATCTAATCTGTGTCTCCTCCCTTTCAGTTTCATCCCACTGCTTCTGGTCTTCCCTGGTACAAATAAGAATAGGGCTGATCCCTCTGCACAGTGACAGCCCCTCAGATATTTGTAGACATCTAAGTCTCCTCTCAGCCTTCTTTTTTACAAGCGAAACATTCCCAGATCCTTTAACCGTTCCTCATAGAACATGATTTGCAGACCGCTCACCATCTTGGTAACTCTTCTCTGAACTTGCTCCAGTTTGTCTATATTTTTTTTAAAGTGGGGTGCCCAGAACTGGATACAGTATTCCGGATGAGGTCTGACTAAGAGTAGGGGGAAATAATTACCTCACGTGATCTAGACTCTATGCTTCGCTTAACCCCTTAATGACCAAGCCAAATTTTTGAAATCTGACACTAACATAGAATAACTCTGCAAAGGTTTTGCATATCCCAGTGATTCTGACATTGGTTTTTTTGCCACATATTGTACTTCATTCAGGTGGTAAAAATGGGCCAATAGAATTTGTGTATATTAAAAGCACCGAAATTGGGAACGTTTTGAAAAAAATATAATTTTTTTCACATTTTCAACTGCAATATCTCAAATATGTGCAAACGTACTGTACAAATGTTCGATTAGATATATATTTCCATCTGTTTACTTTATTCTGGATACACATTTGAAAAACTTTCATTTTTTTAGCCATTTAGGAGACATACAAATTTAACATTGATTATTATCCACATTTTGAGGAACACTTTGTTTTCTTGCACCAAGCCAAGATTGCAAAGGCTTATAGATTTCAGAATGATAGATACCCCCACAAATGACCCCATTTTAAAAACTACACCCCTTAATGTATTCACTGAGGGGGGTCAGGAGTATTTTGACCCCACAGCTTTTTTTTTTTTTTTCAGGAGTTAATGCATTTAGAGGAGAAAAAAATAAATTTAATTTGTGGATGTGGAATCCGCTTGTGGAAGCCCGCAGTGGATCCCGGCTGTGGCCCTGCGTACGGCCACATAATGCACTGTGCATAACTGCTTACTCACACTGGAGGTCATGAACAGTACACCTTTTTTTGTTTGTATTTCCTACACTGTGGCTTAGCGATGACACGGGTACCTGCAGCCCGCACATACCCCTGTACTTGCGTATTGGCTGCGGGTATATCTGCGACCGTGGAGCACAATAGGCTCTATGTTGTGGATATCTGCGGTAAAATAGAACATGCTGCATTCTGTTTTCTGTGAGTGGATTACGTAATTCCAGCCTGCTAATGTGAGCGGAATTGTGTAATCCAGTGCACCTTTGGTAGCCAAGAGTAAGAAGATTTTAAATTTTTGCGGGCCCTCTGGACCTAGAGACTGGAATTCATTTTTTAGCTTAGTGTTCCCTCACCATCTCTCATCTTATAGATAGCCTGCATTGTTTTATTCCCCCAATAGCACAGGGAAGATCAGTTGATGTTCCATCTACTTTCTGAGAAACAAACAATGGAAAATAGGAATTTAAAAGTCCGGCCTTCTCAACATCATTCTTAACCAATTTACCATTTTCATCTTGCAAGCATCCAATACCATCTTTGACTTTTCCTTTGCTTTTGACATAACGCCCAAATCCTTTTTTATTGCTTTAGCCTCTGTTGCAAGCCTCAATTCATTATTAGCTTTACCTTTTCTGACACTTGCCCTATAGTTTCTGCAGACTGCATTATATTCTTTAGATATTTCCCCCTCTTTCTATTTGATAAACATATTCTTCTTCCTTTTTAACATCTGGGCAAGTTCTGTGTTCATCCATCCTGGTCTCTTTAAAGGCTTCCCATTCTTCCTTCTTTTAGGGATTATTATCGATTGTGCTTTTGAGAATCTCATTTCGCAATATTTCCCAACCTTCTTGGACATTTCTGTCCTTAAGAACATCCAGCAATTGGATTCTCCCTACCCTCTTTCTGAAATCCATTCTTAAGGTCTGAGTTTTCTCAGGTCTTCCTCCCCTTTTTATCCAAAATTCAAGGATAGCATGATCACTGTCTCCTAAGGTCCTAGCTACCCTTACTTTCTCAACCATTTCCTCCCTGTTGATAAGAATTAGGTCCAAGATAGCAGATCCCCTTGTTTTCTCTTCGACTTTTCGGAAGATCAAGTTGTCAGCAAGAGCGGATAAGAGTTTGTTGGATCCATTACTTTTACCTGAGAGAGATTCCCAACAAATATCCAAACAGTTAAAATCTCCCATAATCACTAGGTCATGCTTTTTTGAGAACTTAGCCATCTGATGTAGAAAGAGTTCATCAATATCTTCTGCTTGTCCAGGTGGCCTATAGTATCCTTTCTGTTGTTCTCTCCTCATATTCTTACCCAAACCGTTTCTACAGAATTACCATGCTCTGAAGCTTGAATCTCTGTGGAGATGAATGTTTTCCTAACAGACAATACAACACTACCTCCGATTTTTTTTTTAGGTCTGTTTCTTATAAATAAGTTGCAGCCTTCAAGCCTTGTATTCCAATCTTGTGTATCATTCCACCAAGTTTTTGTGATGCCTATAACCCAACTAGAAAGCCACATTCAGAAAGCCTGACAAGCTTGGTGACCGGCCCGCCACTCACAGCTTAGATGGGTTAAGTTTATACAATATTAACACCGTTCATCTGTATCTTCCAGGTACTGACAAAAGAATCAGGGATTATAATTTACCCCGTGAATGCATTCTGCGTTTTTTCCATACGCACAAATGTTTCGTGTTTGACAGACCGGCATCAACGCAAAAACTTCAGATTCTGGAAACACTAGAAGAGTGTGAAATGGAAGAAGAATTTGTGAAACAGGCGGCAAGATTCTATAATTATATGATAGCCAACAGTCGTGTTAAAACACTCGCTGGAGGAATTGAAGTAACTGGGAGAAGTAAGTGACATTATGGCGTAAATGAGAAAAGTAGATCACAACCTTATTCATTGTTATTAAATACGTTCCTTTAGGTAAATACATTTCCTCAAATGTTGACAAATGCAGCCTTAATACAATGAGTGAAACAACATAAGATTGTATATAATTTATAATCTTGTTCTTTCACTTTTCTACCATTTTCTTGCATGCTTTTACTTTGGAGGGAGCCTTTATTTTGAAAGACATTATAACTCAATGGTCATAAATGCTAAATATTGGAATTTTGTTGTACGTTTCAGTGTTAGCGGTTCTCACTACCTCATATGTGAAGGCAATTCAGAGTGGAACAGTTCCCTGCATGGAGAACGCAGTTCTGGCTCTGGCAGAGATTGAAAACACAGGAGCTGTGCAAGACGCACTGTCCAATTATGAATGTGAGATGGACCAACATGTCGTGAAGTTCCCAACGGAGACACAGCAAGAGTTCCTGAACATTCACATGGAATGTGAGAAAGAGGCCATTAAAGTCTTCATGGGTCGTTCACTAAATGATAAGGATCAGAAATATCAACATAAGCTGAAGGTCAGTCACTAAATAAAGAAAGTTCTCTGCCAATTTTTTGCCTCCCAAATAAATCCTATATTTCCTGGCTCCAGCATTGAGGACTGGCAGCGGCAATAGGCAAGAAAATCAGATTTTACCTTGAGCTGGAAATTGGCAGATATCAATTATCTAAATTCCATTAATTTTAAACTGTCATTGATAAGCATATTCTTGTATTTGGCATTCACCTAATGTGCAGCCAATGAGAATTATTGAATGTCTGTATTCCTATGTTCTGATTGCCAATCATTAGTGCTAGTCACAAGTATGGCACCAATGGCAATCCATGGCCATCATAGCAAGGGGGGATTTTGAGCATTGGCAAGAAAATTTCCCATGCTGCGTTGAAAAGCAACTTAACAATCGCTAGTTGAAACCTTTTCAAAATTTAGAAGTTCCAATGAAAAGGGCTCATCACTTATATCAAATATTCCATCACAGCCCAACATGGTGACGGTTTCCATGATCCTTCCTGAGCAGTTAAAATCATTATTTCATGCTTTTTTCCTAACAGGGACTAATTGATAATAAAATGAATGATTACTCTACAAAGAATGAAAAGGCTTCAAGAGATTTTTGCAGAAAACTTCTCCAAGAGCTAAGTGCGACTATAGAGAATCACATATTGGAGGGAAGCTATTCCATGCCTGGCGGACACAAGAAGTATATAATGGAGAAGCTTAAGGTTATTGAAGCTTATAACATAAAACCTGGAAAAGGTATAAAGGTAAGTTTCACAAAGACGCTAAAGGCAAATAAGAATCAAAATTGGTGAGGGGTTGTCTTCTTTAGGTAACTTTTTCAAATGCCTATCAGAATATATTAAATCTTTCACCCCCCACAGCTGACCATCCTACATTTAATGCTAAAGAGAATTTTCCAGCAGTGGGAGTCCCATATTTAGCTTGTTTCTGGGAAAAACCACAATTTGGAAGGTTACCTATAGTGGACTACCCACAACATATCCCTGCCTACTTGCCTTCACTCCTAGCTAACCCCAGGCGGGCAACTGGGCAGCGGTTCCTACTCTGACTAGGGACTAAAAAAGGGACGCTGGCATACCTGGATGGAAAGGGTAGAATACTGACAGAAAAGGCAAATGTAAATAACCAACACGAACAATACTAAGCAGAACTGAGGCAGATGGAAAAACCTGGCAGATAATAGCAAAGTATAGCAGACAAGATGACAGAAGCAGGAGACCAACAGAGGCAGACTAGCTAGCATACTGATGGAAACCAATAACTGGCAGTGATTGCAAGTCTCTGCCCAACCTTTAAACAAAAGCCTCCGCCCGGGGGCAGAGAGAGGGAGACAGCCAACTCCCAATAAAACATAATGAGCTCGTGCACGGCAGCTGCACTCACAGGTGCGCACGCACTGCGCCGCACACCACCATTACCATGCCGGCCACGCACCCGCGCCCCCGGCAGCCAGACAACAAGCTGGGGGAACGCGCTCCGACCGCGAGACCCCGCACACCGCCGCCCTGGGAGGACCAGCAACCTCCGCATGGTAACACATTCCAGTTCTAAGTGTGATAACCATCTAGGCACTGGTGATCTCTAGGACTTGTAGTCAATATGGGTAGGATAGTGTACTGTGTACAGATATCCACATGAGTATGAAAATACTGTATGCATTTGTTACCACCGCACTGTGTTCTTCATGACTAGGACCAGCAATATTCAGAAACAGAGATGTAACTTGAAACTCCTGTGCCCCAATGCAAAATTTGTAACAGGACCCCCAAATATAATATGTTATTTGCCCCCTGGCCCAGCTACAACTGCATCCTCTGCATCCCCTATAGTTATGCCCCTGTTCAGAACACTACTAGAGTCAAGAAGGCTTGGCAAATGCATAATTACAATGTAAAATGATGATCTTGTTGGAGATTCCCCTGAATTGTCCACCATTTCTTCTTTCCCTTTCCCAACCTTCCCCTGTGTAACCAATTTCATTTTTTCATAAACGAAGGCTCTTGAAGTGATGCAGGAGTATATCTCTGAGAAGAAGGACATTGAAGCTGCCATCATTCAAGCAGATGCAACCCTGACTGAGAAGGAGAAACAACTAGCAGGTGAGACATGGACGGGTCTTAACCTGCAATGTCAGGGTCATTGCCACAACAATTGCCCCATTGTTGTCTCTGTGCTTGGTAAAAGGAATCTAATTGGCTGGTTGTATACTTCAAAAATTTGATAAAGTAGATGTCCAGGAGCGTCACTGTACAGGGAATTGCTGCACAACTTCAGTCACATTATTGGAGCTTTGTTTCAGCTCCCTGCCTGGCAGGTCGCCGGAAATGTCGCTCTGCAGGTAAAAAGTATGGAGGGGCCACATTGGTAAATCAGCCTGTCATCCTATCATTCTCAGGATTGCTGGTAGCCCTGGTACGGTCATGCATCGTCTGATATGTATTTAGTACTGACTGGTATTTACACTCTTTTAGAGGAACGTGCCCAAACCGAAAGCGCAGAGCGAGAAAAACGAATTATGGAGCAAAATAACAGAGATCTGCAACAACGTATGGAAGATCAGAATAGGAGTTTTGAGCAGCATAAGGAGATGCTCATGGAAAAGATGGAACAAGAAAGAAAGATGATGATACAGCAAAATGAGCTGGTGATATCTCAGAAGCTTAAGGTAGAGTATTCTACGGCTCAGCTCCGATTTGGATTTTACATGTTACGTTGCCCATGGGTATTAGGTATTTGTTAATGTAGCATATCTGATAGGGCGTGAGAATAAAGCATGCTTGAAAGCAAATTAGTATACCCAAAACTAGCCTTTTTTGTACATACTGTCCCCTCAAAAGTACATGCAGTTCACACAAGTCACTGTCTTTGTATCACGTATCTCATGATTATCCATTAGTTCTTACTGAAACCTAAACTACAGTTTTGTTGAAGTTTTTAGCAGTTACCCATCCTTCATGTCTTACTGTTGCTGCCTTCCTGCATAAAATCAGTGTATTTTCTCATGGCGCTTCCACCAGAAATCTCAGAAATGTGCTTGAAGCTTTCATTTCCTGAAGGGAAGTCAAGGCCCATTTGTTTTGTTAAAAAATATCGACTCTACAGGGTCCAACAATGTCCGCAAAACTCCTGGAAAGAGTTGTTTTCTTAATTGTAAGGGAGCAAATTAAATGGGTTGTCCCATTTCAGCAGATTATCCCCTATCCATAGGGATCCCAAGACTTTAGCCCTAGCGCATCCCATAGTTCTGGCTGCAGTGGCCACGCATGTGCGCCTCGATTCACTTCTGTGGGACCGCTAGAGATAGCTGAGCCCTGGAACTTGGATGGAATGGGAATACCCTTATAAAGCACCTTTACACGTCATCTAATTTAAAAGCATTTTAAATACCAAGGCTTTTAATATTTTGTACAAATCTCTTTCTTGTATTATATTGTACTTATATCTTTTTTATGCCTATTTTAGGAGCAAGAAATGATGATGAATGCAGGGTTTCAAGACAAAATTAGAGCCCTGGACAGAGAAATTGCAAACTTACGTAGTCAGAACTGCTCACAGCCTGGAATTTGTGTTATAATATAAATGTTTTTGGTAAAATAACTTAAAATCCCATTGTAAAAGTAAAAAAAAAAAGTAACCTGATGGTCTGAAATTCATGGCATTTCAGAAGTAGAAAAGAATGGTCCCAGCCGTGCAATGCCAGAAAATCAGTAGATGGTCTGACTTCCTATATTGGACGCTGGTGGCCACTTCACTGAGGGCTTTTACAGGGAAATCTTCTCTGGGATGAGCAGCGGATTATGACCTCTCACCGGGAGTATTGATGCATGTTCTGTAGCACAAAATAACAAAAGATAAATAAATACATTTTTATTTACTTTACTTTTCGGTTGGCTCAGTTTGCACTAATATTTTTGACGATTTTGGCTCGCTAACACTGCAACACTCACTGTCACCAGGTTACAGCAATAGTCTAGAAGACACCCCAGCAGCCCAAATTATAGCCTTGTAGTCTTCCCTTGACAGGACACTGCAGGTCTACACATAGCGTTTGCATCCATGACCTTGGATCAATCACATGCATTATAACATAACAGACAGTTAACCTTTTGGACTTCATTCTCTCTAAAACTAAATGTGGTGAGCGACTAACATGGCAAAACAGAACAATACTGTACATTAGTTCACGCCATACGAGGGTTTGAATACCTAAACGTTGCACAATAACTTTTATTATCATTCTCTTAAAGTGACAGTACTACAATACCTACTATGACTCAACATGTCATTTGTCATCACTGGACATCCCACTCCGGCACCTACAGTAGTGCTTGAAAGTTTGTGAACCATTCAGAATTTTTTTCTATTTCGGCTTATATTTTACCTAAAACTACATCAGTTTTTTTTTTTACAGAAGCCCTAAAAGTAGATAAAGTAGAACCAAATCAAACAAGTGAGTCAGAAATATGAGACTCTGTTTATTAATGAAAATGACCCAATATCATATTTGTGAGTGGCAAAAGTATGCAAACCTTTAGAATTAGCAGATAATTTTGAAGGTAAATTAGTAATGTGGGATAACAGTCAGGTGTGAGTGGGCGATCTGTTGTTTTTAAAGTTTTATTTATAGTTTAATATCAAAGTATGATATTCATTTTTCTGAAATTATATATTGATATGAACAAAGGAAATTTCTAAGGACTTCAGAAGAAGAGTTGTTGATGCTAATCAGGCTTCAAAAAGATCCTAAATCATCTGTAAAGAGTTTGGGCTCCACCCAATCCACAGTCAGACAGATTATGTACAAAATGAGAAATAAAAAAAAATAAATCTTGTTAATTATATAGTGCCAATTTATTTTGCAGCACTTTCAGGTAATTTTTTTATTTATTACCCCCCACCAAGCTGGGTACTCATTTTACCGACCTCAGAAGGATGGAAGGCTGAGTTGACCTTGAGCCGGCTATCTGAACCAAGCGGGAATTGAACTTGCAACCTTCAGGTCGTGAAAATTCAAGACCACCGACCTATAATAGCCTCCAAGAACCAGACCCATAATAGTGCGAGGGTTGAAAAGTAATCCAAGTTAACCGCTAAGCAACTAAAGGCCTATTTCACATTAGCTAATGTTAATGAGTCCACCAACAGGAGGACACTAGACAACAATGGTGTGCAGGATTGCAAGGAGAAAGCTACTGCTCTCCAAAGAGAATATTGCTGCCCATTTGCAATTTCCTAAAGCTCATCTGGACAAGCCAGAAAGCTATTGTAACAATTTTTTGTGGATGGATAAGAACAATATAGAGCTTTTTGGCTTAAATGAGCAGCGCTATGCTTGGAAAAAAGAAAAACTACAGAATGTCCGTCCATCAGCTTAATCTCAAGAGAATGTAAGTCTTGCAGCAAGACAGCAGTCCAAAGTCATTCTACAAAAGAATGGTTAAAGAAGAATAAAATTAAAAGGAATCAGTAAGCTCTAACATTATGTCTAGTTCAGAATTCCGTTCAGAATGTGCAGAGGTTGAATAAAATACCTATTATAGTGAATCTTTCCCCCCAAAACTATATATCAATCTGCTCGGCTCCTCCTGCTCTATAACATGATGCCTGCAGTTTAAGGCCTCTTTCACACAGACTACAAAATTGCGAGATTTTGTAGTGATGTGATCATCGCTGCAAAACGCATGTATGTGAAGCTCATGGTTTCCAATGGGTTCTTTAACATGAGATGTTTTGTAGCCTGAAAGAACCCATTGGAAACTATGAGCTTCACATACATGGGTTTTGTAGCCCGTGTGAAAGAGCGAATCTGTCAGCACAGGCATGGTGTCCAAAGTTTTGGAATAGCCAAATCAAAGTCCTGACTTTAATCCTATAGAAATGTTGTGGAAAGACTTAAAGTAAGCAGTTCATGGAAGGAAATCCAACAATATAACAGAGTTGAAGCTGTTTTGTGCGGAGGAAAGGGATAAAATTCTTCCAAGCTAATGTGCAGGACTAATCAATAATTACCGACGTTGAAGGTTTAGGTGCAGTTATTGTTGCACGTCACACCAGATACGGAAAGCAAAGGTTCACATACTTTGCCACTGTTAGTGCAATGAATCGCTACAGATATATTCTTGTGGTCCAAATTAAGATTTCTCTTTGGGCTGCTCGAAGAATCCCAAGTCACACACATTTTGTGTAATCAACTGATTCCCTCCTTTATTCCTTCAGTAACATGAGTATTTAAAGATTTCAAACAAAGGATGAGGTTAGGCGACACCTTATTATAAATATGTATGGCTTATTAGAATTTACTTATTATCATTGGTTATTAAACTCAGCAATAGCAGTGATATCAATCTTTAGGAATTTCTCCCAGGTCACACCCTGTCTGCATACTATCTGTTAGCTGGTTTAAGTAAACTTCTCTCTCTTCATGTTAACTATCTCTAGAATCCTTGATTAACATTTATGATTATTTGCAATTAGCAGTGTTTGACAATCAATTACAGCTTAGTGAAGTTTACAAATGTTAGACCAGCAAGTGTGGACCCACTGTGCTTCCGGGCAAAACCGGAGGATATTATACTGCTGGTTCCCCGGGATTCACCCTTTAACCCCTGTACAGGGATCTGGCCTTTTGCTGCAGTGAACTGACCAGGCCACTAGCTTCTGGAGTAGTCCCATTGTAGTTGGCAGCTGACCCACGGACGGTCGGCAACACTAGTGCAACGCACCACGACATAGGCCGAAGCACATGGTCTGAATACGGACCGATGTTGGAGCTGGTGGTGTTCAAGCGAGATCCAGGTCACAAGTCTAAGGGCTCCTACACACTTGCGTTTTTTTAATGCTGCATTAACACTGCATTTTTTTAACGTGATTGTCAATGGGACTTTCTAATGTTAAGAACGCATCGCAAGTTTGTGCTTTGCAATTTTTGTTCAATGTGTTTTTAACATTAGAAAGTCCAATTGACATTCGTGTAAAAAAAACACAGCGTTAACGCAGTGTTAAAAAAACGCAAGTGTGTGGGAGCCCTAAGGGTCAAGGCAGGTAGAGTTCATGCAAGTCCGCTAAATAGGTCCAAGAGTCAGTATATGGCAGATCCAGATCAGAATAGCAAGCAGAAAGAAGCAACACCAATACTCTGGCAAGGAGGAAGTTCCCCAGTCCAGCTTAAACAGGAGAGTAATCACTAATTAACTCTGCAGCTGCGCTGAGAGCATGGAGAATGGTTAAAGGGGTTGTCTCGCGCCGAAACGGGTTTTTTTTTTTTTTTGCATAGGCCTCCCGTTCGGCACAGGACAAACCCAAGGGATGTGTTAAAATAAAAAAAAAAATATTACCCGAATCCCCGCTCTGCGACTTCTTCCTACTTCTTCCTTCTCCAAGATGGCTGCCGGGATCTTCACCCACGAAGCACCGCGGGTCTTCTCCCATGGTGCACCGTGGGATCTGTGCGGTCCATTGCCGATTCCAGCCTCCTGATTGGCTGGAATCGGCACACGTGACGGGGCGGAGCTACGCGATGATGCGTAGAAGGGGGCGGAGCCAGAACGCCGCTCGTGCCCGGACCGACCAGAAGGAGAAGACCCTTCTGCGCAAGCGTGTCTAAAAAAGCAAGAAGACCCCGAAATTAGACGGAGCCATGGAGACGGGGACGCCAGCAATGAAGCAGGTAAGTGAATAACTTCTGTATGGCTCATATTTAATGCACGATGTATATTACAAAGTGCATTAATATGGCCATACAGAAGTGCATAACCCCACTTGCTTTCGCGAGACAAGCCCTTTAACTCCATCAGTGCTGATAAAGTAAAAGAGTATATCCATGTAGGAGGGGCATGGCAACGCCTATGTCTGTCCGCAATAGTAGGAGGGCTGGCCGACCCAACAAAAAATTCATATGTGTGATATATATATATATATATTAGTATATATATATATATACACTCACACATACATACATACACACACACGCACACATATAGAGAAGTATAAATATCAATAGGAAGAACTAATCTATTTTATTTAGCAAGCTAGTCATACATAGGCTCTATCTTCACCTACCACCTCCCTGGGGATGGATGGGGAGTCAACTTGTTCAGTCTTAAGAGAAACAAATGGACCAGCAGCACTTGCAGAAAAATACTTGATGAGGGAGGAGATCCACCACGAAGTAGAAGAGTAAAAAAAGCGTACCTTTATTGAATATCCCAGATAGTAAACGGCCAGCACCGTTTCGGCTATAAAATTGCCTTTGTCAAGCTCAGTAAAATGGCATACAGACACCATATTTAAATGTACTAGCACCAATCAGAAAAGACATAGAAACCTACACCCACAAAGTACTTGCCTCTGGTTGGAGTGCCAGGATGTCCATCAAGGAATGCAGCTACAGATCATCTGCCCCACCTGTGGAACCCCCGTCCCTCATTGATGACATCACTGGGGCATCATCATATGTAAATCGGCAGCGGAACGCCCCACATGGGCGTGCGGGATAAGCAAAGACCGTGCCTGTATATAGCCACCGCGATCACAAACGCGGGCCAGCATTGAAGGAGTGGAGCACCTGCAGAGGAAGCGCCCCGACTAGCTCCGGCGCGTCATTGCGGGGCAGGGCTCTGGGATGTGTATTATCAGCGTCATTACGGAGCGGAGAGCTACGCGCATCACTGCAGGAGGGAGCTTCAGGGAGTGACGCCGTCCGCGTCACTTCTTTGAGAAGTAAACAGTCGCGCAGGGCGATTAGGCCCTGCGCCTGCGCTATAACCACTATAGCCGCAAAACCCTCAACTGAGGATACAGCATCAGCGAAAAGAACACCCCAAACAGCTCTGACGCGTCATAACGGGGCGGAGCCTGGGGGCGTATCCTATCGGAACCCCAGCCCCTGCCAGTGTACCAGCAATAAATGAGGTCCCAAGTAAGCCACCAACATGTAACAGAAACCTGTGGCGGCGCATGTAGAGGTGGAAATAACTGCTGCAGTACATATCACTAGTGTGGTAAATGTCTACAATACCGATATAATGGCCCGGGGCAAAGGGAATACCCCAGATATAAAGATACATATCGGAGCAGAACGATCCAACGGCTAGTAAAGCATAACAATGCATGATGTAAAGATGTGAGATTACCCATGGATGTCAAACAACCATTGTATATTGGGGTTATATAGGTGAAACAACCAGAAAATCATAGTTGGAATGAGATGAAATATCGTAAAAAACCTACGGCAGAAATAAACTGCCAGGAGGGTCTAAAAACAAAAACCCAATCATTGGAATATGCACGTAAAATTGTTTTATTATATCATGCCAAACTGACAAAACCACACAATGATAATAAAAACGGAATTATTGTAATGTCACAGTAACACTAGCATGGGGTGGGAGAAGCAAAGGGGAAGAGGAAAAAATCCCTCCCCTACAGCAATGAATAAGAGGTGAGGGTCAAAGCACGGCGCCCAGATGATCCGCAGCGGCACACCACAGTCGGACAACCCGCATCCATCTGCAGAGGCAACAAAGAATTAGACACTATTAGCCAAAGAAAATGTAATATAACACACACAGAATAAAACATATCAAAAGTGAAAAGAACCAACACTCAAGTATTACAACACAGATCATAACGTAACATATAACAAGAAAAATTAATTAAAAGAAAGGGGTAACATTGTACTCCAAATTCATGCCCCCGGGCTAAAGCGTACCCAGTCTGAAAATCCATTGTAACTCAAGAAATTTCAATTTCCTTTCCCTGTCGCCCCCGCGTACTGACCTGGATACCCCATCAATCACGCGGTAACGTAACTGGCAGACCGAGTGGCCTGCAGCGACAAAATGTTTTGCCACAGGTACACTCAAATCTTTGGTTCTGATGGTTGACTTATGTTTGGAGATACGAGACTTGACATCCGTAGTGGTCTTCCCTATGTACATGAGGCCACAAGGGCAGACAATCATGTAAATGACATAGGAGGATAGGCAAGTGTACCTACCACGGATGTCAAATCTCCGGCCTGTCCTAGGGTGATGAAAACAGTTGCCACGGATTAAGTTGCTGCAACTAACGTAGCTGAGGCATGGAAAACAGCCCTGTTTACCATTGGAAACAGAGGAATGCATAGCCCCATAGTTGTTATACGTACTATCCGTGGTTACTACCACATCCCTGAATTTTGGGCCCCATCTATAACTCATTAATGGAATATTTAGAAAATGTTTAATCTCGGGGTAACATTTGGATAGAAGAGGCCAGTGTTTCCTGATGATTTGGGAAACCTGGCCGCTAATAGGGGAGAAAGTGGACACGAACGGTAAACGTTCCAGATCTGACTCAGTCTTTTTTTGGAGAATAGGTCACGTAGGGTGGATGTTATCTTAGAAGAAAGTTCCCTCAAAAGAGGTGTAGGGTAACCTCTATCCAAGAATTTGGGACACATACGTTCCACTTGACTATCAAACCGGGGCCCCTCGGTGATTCGTCGCACCCTGAGTAGTTGACTCCAGGGAAGCGAACGGATCATCCGAGGGGGATGGAAATTCCGGAAGTCTAGGAGATTGTTTCTGTCTGTCGGTTTCACAAACAGATCAGTTGTAATCCGGTTGTCAGCGATGGAAATAGAAACATCCAAAAACTGAATCTCGCAAGGCGAGTAAGAGATGGTGAATTTTAATTCAGGGGTAATAGAATTGATCTGTTTGTGAAATTGGAGAAGATCTTGTTCACTGCCACGCCATATAAGAAAAATGTCATCAATGTACCTCCACCAGACCTGGACCGAAGCCCAGGCCGGGGAGGTACTGATGTACGTGTCCTCAACCATATTCATGAAAAGACCGGCGTATGTGGGGGCCACGTTGGTCCCGATTGCCGTTCCGCGTTTCTGTTTGTAGAAGGCCCCGTTGAAAAGAAAGACATTTTTCGTGAGGACATCCTCCAGTAGGGCAAGTAAGAACTCAATGCATCGTGTAGACATTGCCGAGGCACATAGGGAATCCCTCACAGCCTGGAGGCCTTTGTGGTGATCGATGATGGTATAAAGCGATACCACGTCAAAGGTGACCAACAAGCTGTGAGGGTCCCACCTCACATGACTAATTTTCTGGAGGAAGTCTGTAGTATCACGTAGATAAGACCTAGCTTTAGTGACATGATCCCTGAGGATACGATCAAGGAACCTGGAGACGTTATTGAATAACGATCCCCTGCCCGAGATGATGGGACGTCCCGGGGGTTCCATCAAGTTCTTGTGAACCTTAGGGAGAGAATAAAGAATTGGTACAATGGGGAATTTAGGATATAAAAAAATCACGTAACTTCCCATCGATGATGCCCAGCTGGACAGCCTCCTCCAGAAACAAGTTGAGGTCTCTCTGAAATTGTGGTGTGGGATCATGGGTGAGAAGTTCGTAGGTATTATGATCAGACAACTAAGACACAAGATCTGCTGTGTACTTAGCTGTGTCCATAATAATCACAGCACCACCCTTGTCTGCTGGTCGGATGGTCAGTTCTGGGTCCTCCCTCAGTGATTTGAGGGCTGCCCTTTCGGCTCGGCGTAGGTTGTGTCTCGTTTGTCTCCAACGATTAGATCGCTGTAATAGCTGTAAATCACCTCTCACCAGCTTCTCAAAGGTGTCAATCGCTGAGAAGGGGCCTGATGGAGTAAAGCTACTTTTGCCACGGAATCCAACGCCCACTGAAGAGAACCCTACACGGGGGTTGGACTGCGTGGCAATCTTTGAGCCACCCGGCGTCAATTCGGGAGCTTCACCTATAACAGATGCATTAGAAAAATGTGCTTTGAGTTTTATCTTGCGTGCAAACTTTCTACAATCGAGATCTAAGGTGAACCAATCGATCCGCGGAACCGGGCAGAAAGAAAGCCCCTTAGATAAGGCCTGTAAATGGACAGGTGACAAAGTGCGAGAAGAAATATTAATCACAAGTGAGTCATTACTTGTTATTGATGGCTCTGTCTGGTCTCTGATCTCGTTCGCACTTGTAGTGGGTCTCTTTGTCGACCTCCTATGCTTGTGTCCACCCCTCCTCTTGCGTCGCGTGTAGATGGTCTGTCCCGCCGGTGTGGCGGTGGGCGCTGGGCTAAAAAAGGAGGAGAGGAAGTAATGCTTGCATGCGATGACTCACGGCTGGATTCCTCGGTGGAGTCTGAGGTGACAAAGGACCCAGGGTGGCAAGGACCCATCCTCTGTCGTTGGTAGTGACGTTGGCGGTGAGAACGAGGTTTACGTTTGTCAAGATGTGGACCCTTGTTGGAAAACTGCCAATTATAAATGCGGCCACTCTGATAGTCCTCCATGTCCCGTTGCCACTTGTTCTTTTTAATGGCTTCAATTTCCTCCCGGTGCTTGCGTAGAGAGGCCTCTGTCTTTTTAAGATATGTCGTGACTTCATCCTCCTCCATAAGAGTACGCAGTTCAGCCTCCTTTTCACCGACAAGTTTAGTGGAAGTTGAAATTTCCATTTGAAGGAACTCCAGATTTAGGAGCATCAGGTCGAAGGCGTATTTGTTAGATATGCACGTGAATTTAGTGCAAAAGTCCGGGTTATCCGCAAACAGTGTTGGTCTGACATGTGGGCGTAGACCACGGGGAATGCGTTTCGCAGAGTAATACTCCTTGAGTATGATAGCATGTAGGCGAAACGATGTAAGTTTTTTGTTGATGGCTTCGTACTTGCGCTGTATGGTCGCAGCATTAGGAGATGAAAAGAAGGTGCCATCAGAGTCCGTACTCGACAAGATGCGGCAAGCATCTGTCTCGGTGTAGGTAAACACCCTAGACATATCTGGGGGATCATTTTCCTTATGCACAGATAGATCCAGTGTCCCACCGGGTGCGCGCTGCGTAGCGCTCCGCTCCGTTATGACGCTGATAATACACATGCCCGAGCCCCGCCCCGCAATGACGCGCCGGAGCTAGTCGGGGCGTTTCCTCTGCAGGTGCTCCACTCCTTTAATGCTGGCCCGCGTTTGTGATTGCGGTGGCTATATACAGGCGCGGTCTTTGCTTATCCCGCACGCCCATGTGGGGCGTTCCGCTGCCGATTTACATATGATGACGCCCCAGTGATATCATCAATGAGGGACGTGGGTTCCACAGGTGGGGCAGATGATCTGTAGCTGCATTCCTTGATGGACATCCTGGCACTCCAACCAGAGGCAAGTACTTTGTGGGTGTAGTTTTCTATGTCTTTTCTGATTGGTGCTAGTACATTTAAATATGGTGTCTGTATGCCATTTTACTGAGCTTGACAAAGGCAATTTTATAGCCGAAACGGTGCTGGCCGTTTACTATCTGGGATATTCAATAAAGGTACGCTTTTTTTTACTCTTCTACTTCGTGGTGGATCTCCTCCCTCATCAAGTATTTTTCTGTAAGTGCTGCTGGTCCATTTGTTTCTCTTATGTTTATATTCCACTGAGCTCATTGAAAAGTCTGGGCTCGGGCTCAGCGTGCACAGCACCATTGCTTTCGCATCTCCACCCCTGACAACAGGTTCTTGAGGGGTGCTGCTGCAACTTCTGATTTTTGTGAAACTTGTTCAGTCTTGTCTTGAGAGAAAGAATTTTTTTTTCAACATACCCCCACATTGTGCCCTGTTAAAAACAATCCCTTTGTTATTTAAAAAAAAAAAAAAAAAATCGCTTACCTGCATCCCCGTTCGGGCAGCTTCTTCTTTTCTTCTTTCAGAGATGGCGCCGCTGGTCTTCTCCCATGGTGCACCGTGGATTATCTTCTCCTGTCTTGCGTTCCTCTGCCGATTACAGCCACCTAATTGGCTGATCGGCACCACGTGACGGAGGCGGAGCTACGATGACGCGGAGAAGAGGAAGGAGCCAGGACGCAGCTCGTGAGCCCGGAGGGAGACAGAGGAGGAATCCTTTGGTGCGCAAACGCGACTGTTCGTGCGACTAAAGAAGAGGCTTCATCGTCGCCATGGAGACGGGGACGCTAGCACCGGAGGCGGTAAGTGTATAACTTCTGTATGGCTCATATTTAATGCACGATGTATATTACAAAGTGCATTAATATGGCCATACGGAAGTGTATAACCCCACTTGCTTTCACGGGACAACCCCTTTAACTTTCTCTGTGGAGGCTGGTAGGCAATCTTGCATTCCTCTGTCTGGGAAGTTCCAGACACAAGTTAAACTTGTCAAGATTCACAAAGACACAGAATAGCACAACATGGAGGAGTAAAACAATATTGCTTCTCTCAAACCACTCACAGACATGTGATATTGGATCATTTTCTTCAGTAAATAAATGGCTAAGTCTAATATTTTTGACTCTTTTGTATTTGGTTCTCATCATCAACTTTTAAAACTTGTGTGAAAATCTGATGTAGTTTGTTCCATGGGCATTCTCTTATGCCCCACACCCATTACACTATCTTTAGACTTCCATTTTGTAGGATCTGCGTCCTCTCCTTACCAGGCGCCCGATTTCATAGATGCCAGCAGCACCAGGGCCTGTCACACAAAACATGAGGCACTACATTGGGCATCCTCATGCATAGCCCTGACTTCTCCATAGGATCCACACCACAGCATTTTAGAATAAAACTTTCACTGGAGTAATAGGCATCCCTGTCTCAGGTTCGTTCTGCCCCTGGTTCGGACAGCATGTACCTGATGGCAGAATCCCTTTAACAAGCCAATATATGAGGAACTCACAGAAGCATGTCTCAGACCTTGTAGAAAGACGTAAGGGGATGTCATTGCTTACACCATTGTACTGTACAGTCATCTTTGGAATAGATATCCCCTATGTCATGGTTACTGTACCGTAGCCAAAACTGTAACTCAGAGCATATACATGAGGGCTATTCTGATTATCACACAGCGGTATGTACTGCATCGAGGAGACGTTGCGGCACTTTTAAAGTTGTCAGTTATATATAATGTATTTATCTTTTACTTGGTGATTGTTTGGGTGTATATTTTTACCTATGTGACCTTGTGTTTATGGTAATTTTAGAGAAAGACCTTTACGATTGAAACGTTGCCTGCCTATTTTATGACTGTGGAACAATAAAGTTTTGCTATATCTTTTACCACTTATGCTGCCACAACCGGCATTATTTTTTATTGGATTTTGTCACATAGGGATATCTGTGTCGATGTGGAAGGTGTTGAAAGTTGGTCTGAAGAGGTGGAGGAAGAGAAGGAGAATGGTTGTGAGGAGGGTATAGACAAGGATGAATTTCCCTCAATTCTTGGGGATACTATGAAACATGGACCAACACTTTCACCTTTATGCCCCACTTGCAGGACATTGATCCAGTATGCTGTTAAGAATATGTAACTCCTCTGGCCATGCTTGCTGGACCAGGTTTTTGTAGTTAAGTGTACTCTGCTGCTGACAGCATTCTTAAACACCAGGGACACGTTATCACTCACATGGCAGGGTAGGGGCCACTTTTTTTGCATAAAGAAATGGTGTCTAGGCATATGGCACTGTGGGTTAGCATGAGGGATCACGTTGCAGAAGGCATCTGTGTCCACTAGCCTGAAGGGCAGCATTTCTATTGCAAGCAGCTGTGCAATGCTTGTGTTCATGCTCTGTGCTCATGAATGGTTGGGGTGGGTTTTTTTATATTCCCATAGCTGGGAATGGAGGGCTGGCTGCTGACCTGGGACACGCTGGAATATGGCTAGATGTCAATGTCAGTGAAGGTGGTGATGGTGGCGGCTCAACGCCTTCTCTTCTTTACTACTCTTGGCTCTGAAATCTGCAGCCTGATTGTCAATTGCGGAGAAGAAATATAAAGTAGTTGTGCTACTGCCCCTACACAAAACTGCCTCTTTGTGCTCAGAGGCTACTGCATGACCAGGGAGGGAAACTGAGGATGAGGCGGCTACAGCAGTTGAAAAGGGAGCAGGATGAGGCTTACTCTTTGCCCTCTGGTCCAGCTGGGCAAAGCCTCCTGATTGGCTGGAATCGGCACATGTGATGGGGGCGGAGCTACGTGATGACGCGCACAAGGGGGCGGAGCCAAAACGCAGCTGCTCCGAGCCGAGCCGAAGGGAGAAGACCCATCTGCGCAAGCGCGTCTAAAAAAGCAAGAAGACACCGAAATTAGACGGAGCCATGGCGACGGAGACGCTAGCAACGGAGCAGGTAAGTGAATAACTTCTGTATGGCTCATATTTAATGCACGATGTATATTACAAAGTGCATTATTATGGCCATACAGAAGTACTTAACCCCACTTGCTTTCGCGAGACAACCCCTTTAAGTTCTCTGCTGGTATACAAACTTTCACACCAGCAGCAATATATCCTCTTCAGAATATTTATCCCTATAAACAAAAGACCATGTGTTATATCAAAATACTAATGATCACCTGTCTATGAGGGAGTGAGTTACATGCTCCGCCCCTGATCACATGCAGTGACATCATCAAAGGTCCTAAAACATGCAGAACCTGACAGCAGCCGTGTGCTTACAGGACCTGTGATGTCACCGTCATGTGATCAGTCATCTGGGCTCTGTGTGTGTGAATTACATGCTCTGCCCTGATCACATGACAGTGATGTAATCACAGGTCCTGTAAGCGCACGGCTGCAGTCAGGCTCTGCATGTTTTATGACCTTTGATGTCACCATCAAGTGATCATTGGCAGAGCAGATTACAGGCAGACTACATTCCCTACAAACCCTCACGGCCTCAGTTGCTATGGAATACTACTCACTGTAAGTGTGTGACTGCGTCAGTTACATGTGAAGATGCCACCGTGATGTGATCAGTCACCGGGGCTCTGAGCTCCTCCCCTGATCACATGACGGTGACGTTATCACAGGTCCTTCACTGTATTAAAAACCTACAGAGCTGGACAGCAGCCGTGTGCTTACAGCACCTGTGATGATGTCACCCTCATGTGGTACGAGAGGAGTCCGGGGTCTCTTGACCAGGGGCTGATCAGTGTGTGCAGGACTCTGTTGTGTTAGTTGTGTTCCCTGTATGGGGTAAAAACATGTATGTAGCAGAGCTGTATGTGATGTACATGTAGCAGATCTGTGTGTGATGTGCATGTACTAGAGCTGTGTGTGTGACATGCATGTAGCAGAGCTGTGTGTACTATAGTTTTCTAATAATTACTAGAAATTTCAAAATAGAGCTCCAGACATCATTGTTTTCATATTGACCATATTACTGTGAGGCAGCAGACCAACAGTCTTGTTGGAGCTCCAATTACCCACAATCCTTGCATTCTGCTGTTAATGGTGCAGAGCTCTGAATGCTATCCATGCACTCTGTAATTCGCTCTCCTGTACTATCTGGTCTAGGTGAGCCAACCATTCGGCCCCCATTGACTGTGTATATAAACAGAAGCATCTTTTGGGGAGTAGGAAACCGTGTATACTTGATGAAGGGGGTCTTACTTTTCAAAACGTGTTTTTTTAGATACCCAATTAAGCTTTTACTATGGAAATGGAACTTGAGCCCTGTGCATGATTGATCTTTTGGACCATGCTATTCCCTATCCTGGGATGATGTTGGCACCGGCATCCTGAGGAAATCATCATGGAGCAGTAGTTCTGATTCTGTTCTTCACTAGTGTTGTGCTTATATTTTCACAACACCAAAAGCTGAGCACCTTCATTGATCTGCTTCCTTCTTTGAAGTGACTCACCTTATGTAACATTGTTCTGTTCCTTTTTTTCTGTTCCTATTAGAAAAACAGAAATGAGAACATTGCAGCCCAACTCAAGTTCAACTCAAAAATCATCTGGATGTCCCACAATGATTCTGGGTGGAACTTTATACACATTGTCATGTTTGAATGAAGAAAAAGACTGTGCACCAACACCAAAATCTATTGATCCTCCTATTATGGCTTGATATGCTGTAACATTTTTACATGGGATGCGGCAGAATTAAATCAAGATCGTTCCTTCTATCAGATATCCGTTAGATACAATGGTGGCTTTTGCAAGTAATGCATATAATTTGACTACTTAGGATCGTTGCCACATGTAAATATTCACATGCCGCTGGGCTGGATACTAAGAATCATGATAGCAGATCTTCTGGCTGCATGAATACATAATTGTGAGATGTGGTCCACAGCTTTTCCATAAATTTGCTTTTAAACTGCAAGTCGTGCAGCCAACATACTGAAGTTGATATGAGACACAAGTGATCAAAAGATCTTTTGAGACAATTAGAGTGTTCTTCCTGGCAGCCCAGTTCTATGTGGGTTACGGCTGATGTGAACTCTCTGTACATGGATATTCTTCATTATTTGGTTAAACTCGCGTTGGAGTAGTTTTTGGAGGTATATAGGAGCTATACCTGTGATCTGAAATTTTTCTTGAAATTTTCCCATAATTTTTTCAGCTTCAATAACAGGATCTTTCTTCAGTGTACTTGGACCAGAATGGGAGCGAAATCATCCCCATTCATCGCCATAATTTTTATGGCTTGGTGAGAACCTTTTTTGCAGTGACAACCCCTTTAATGCAGTTCTCGTCTGCTATGGCCGCTACATAGATGACCTGTTATTCATTTGATCTAGGAATGTGATGGCCATGTCACAGTTAGAACTGTATCTCAATAATAACCCCTTTTGGTCAAAATTTTCTTTTTTTTCCATGCATTCTCCATTTCCTATCAAGATTTACAGTTCGGCGCTGACCTTGATCATCAACAGGTGAATACACTGACATACACCGAAAAAACTGCTGGTAACAGGGTGTTGCATGCTTCATCATGTCATCCCACTCACACCATCAAGAGTTTTCGAGTTCTAACTGTTCTATCACTAATCAATTAAATTGTGAGATTGATAAAACTATTCATCGCTTAAAAGAACGCAAATATAAAGTCATAGATGTTAAACGGAGTCAAATCCATTGTAAACAATAGGGATCGATCTGATCTCTTACATACACTTCCATCTGTAAAAAAAAATCCGGTCATCCTGCAGTAGTAGTTTCCACTGCAGTTAGTTGCGATTTTCAGGAAATATGTCGGCTGGTTAATAAATATACACCTGCACCACGCCCAGGATGACCGTAAGGTTGTGGTCACACAAGGAGCAGACTGCGGAACAAAGTGAAGTAACATATAATATAAACAAAAGGAGGAAGGGACAACCTCACCCCGACTACTAGAAGACGAACTGCCTAAAAGCGAAGTTATCGCCTTGATAAAGGTGGCCTCACATCTCGAGCCTCGGCCACTAACTCTAGCAACTAAAAGAAGGAAAACACTGATGAAAAAAATAAAAGTACCACTTAGCTTTACAGCAGAACTCCAACCATTACCAACATGTCCTCTTTCCATAAGGACTGAGACAATAATCAGCAATAACCAGACTCAGAAGCAGACTTAAATAATGACAGAGGCAATGCAATAGGACAAACAGAGCTCCACAAACACCAGGGTAAAATCCACATACGAAACAACGAAACAAAAATTAGTGACAGGGGAAACAGAGGGAATACCAACAAATGACCAAAGTAACACCTAAAGAAATAACAAACCACTAAAACATAAGCATTAACCTGGAATAGCGCAGCTAGTCCGTCTGTGTGTCGAGACCACTGTGCCACGGCCAACAGACCATGACACCTGTTTTGCATATTGATCCTATTTTCACATCTACTCTGCAATGATCATACAAATTTAGCAAAGAAAACACCAACTTTGGGTCAATTATCGCCTTCTCTGATATACCAAATGGGTCATCCAGGAATGTTTCTGCAGTTTCGGCGCATTTTTTCAACCTACATGCTGGTAATATTTCATCCATGCATGCTGAAGGTATTGAAGGGGTAAGTTGTCCCACCAGGGGAAATGTCCGCCATCAAAAATTACTCAATAGAGAAACATACTGTATTTTTCAGTTGGAAACCAGCACCCTTTGGTTTAAACAAGAAATCTGACCTGATTTTGCACTACTAGTATTTAATTGCCAGGTGTTCGATCTCCTTTTTTCTGCTTAGTCACATGATTACTTTTTTTTTTGTTTATTCATTGTGTTTTTTTTAAACTGAGCCGCTGCGCCGTGTTCTTCTGCCATGACTAAGAGCTTCTGCGGAGGCTTGACGTGTGTCATTGTTGCACCATTGTTTGTTCTTCCTGTTGGGATATTAATATGTCTCAATAAAGCCATAACTTTATGGATAAGGTTCCTTTTCTTGGGGTCTCCTGCAATTGATTCCACTCAAGTTCGTGCATACTGCAGATGAGCAGGTTCATTTTTTCTGTACACTTCTTGGAGCCAACCACCTGAATACCTTCGGCAAATGCGCAGAAACCTTGTCTGATGTTTTGCTGTCTACAGCTTTTTCACCATATCAAATAGAACTAAAAATATGCAATGCTGGTGTCACGGACAGCGAGTGCGGACCCACTGTGCCAACCAACTGGTTTGACTTTGGGCTAAACCTAAGGGCAGTATCCTGCCAGTTCCCCAGTATTCACCATTTAACCCCTGTACAGGGATCTAGCCTTTTGCTGTGTGGAACCGAGCAGACCGCTAACTCTTGGAATAGTTTTGGTGTGGTTGGTAGCTGACCCCCGAGAGGCAGAATGACCTTTTCAAGGCACCATGAAACAGGCCAAACTGCAAACAGGGTAAAGAGCAGACAGCAAAGTCAGAGATGGTAAAACTATGCTGGATGACAGAGACAAACACATAAACAGGATCTGATGCAGTCAGGAAAACAGCAAACATACATAATATAGCTGACAAAAAAAGTCAGAGACAGACGACCTATGTATGCTGGGTGTCTGATATAAACACACACTAACACTCAAGCAAAGAGGAGGGATCCCCAGCTCAGCTAAATAGGCAGGTAATAGCCATTTACCCTGCAGCTAGGCTGAAAGCACTGAGGAGGGTTAACTCCTGCATTACTGGTAGAAAATAGAAGCAAAGAGTCCATTCACACAGGAGGAGCAGAGCAACGCCTGCGTCTGCCCAAAATAGCAAGAGGGTGGCAGACACTGGTAGACGACCTAATAGCTGGTCACTATGGGTCTGTACCCTCCGCATACAACTAATGTCTTGCTGCACCAAAACAATCATAAAAAATTCTATAACTATTATATCCTAGTACCTAATTGTGCAAGGCTTTGCAATAAAGGTGACACCTTATTTAACACTGTATGGTAGCATTAAGCCTTTCAGGTAGTCCCACAAAGTCCAACATCCCTACCCTGGCCAGGGATTTTATGCATAACAGACCTAGGGAAGAAAGTTTACTCTTGGGAATACATTCACCATATGGTGGCTTGCTGTTTCATCATACGGTTATTCCGTCATCATGTCTCTGCCTCAGGGAAACTGTGGAGGGAGAATCCCTCTTTTCCCATGCACTTATGCACACAATCCTTCATCTTTAACTGCGCAGTGCCCGCTGTGCAAATCTTTGATGTAGGTCCCTCTTGGTGACTAGGGAACAGTGCGGAGGGAGACTCCCTCTTCTCCCACGTTCACACATGTCATCTTATTCAGCCTTGGTCATCTGGGCCTGGTTCTACAGGGATTCTAGCTGCATCAGGATGCGGCTGCTGCAGCTGCTCCCTGAATGGTGGCCTCCATTACTTTTGATGCCTGCTGTCTTCTCTCTCCAACTTGCTACTCTGTTCTAATGGCGCTCTTTGGTGCTTTCATATGGTGCCCGCTTGGCACCTAGAATATTCTCCTGCATTCTGTGGGGAACGGAACTTAGCCTTGTTCATTATTTCATAAAACAGGGCCTGTTTTTCTGGGCGATGATACGCTAGTTATGTAACTGCTTATGTCACACAAATTGCATAGCTTCCTCTTGGCATTCCCAGCGCCAATGTTGAATCAGTGGCGCAAATGCATTTAACCCTTTCACAATCCCAGTTACTTATTCAGATCATTAAAAAGTGCCATTTTGCCCACTTTAATGCTGAATTTCAGGTGCATAACTACTTTGGACCAGACAGAACTTACTAGTTTTGATGAAGGACATCACCAGCTGCATGTTGGCAGTGTGAGAACAGTGGCGCAAACACATTTAACCCTCAAAAGCACCAGGCATTCAAATCAATAAAAAGTTTCTGTCTAATTACTTTCATGCCAGCCTTTTTGTGCCATGAATCATTTTGAACAAGGCTGAAATCAACTATATTTGATGTGGGGCATCAGCCTTTGTGTGCTGACAGCGTGAAATCAGTGGGCCAAACTCTTTTAACCCTTTGAAAACACAAGTTACTTTTTCAAATCATTAACAAGCGGTATTTTGCTCACTTTGATGCCAGCTTTCGTGCACAGAACCACTTTGAGCCATGCTAAACTCAACAGTATGCTGACAGTTTTAGATCACTGGTCCAAACTCATTAATTCCTTTAAATCACACCCCTGGGTGCCCAGTTTACTGCCCATTTTTGTACCAGTTATCCTTTTTTTATGCTGCTTCCAGCTATTTTTCTCTCAGGGCACAACAGTGAAATATAATGTATTATTGAAATATGTTCCCCTCATTAATGGATGAAGAAGAAAAGAAGTGGGCATGTATTGTGATTAAGAAACTGAATGAATCAGACAGACCTTCAGCATTGTACTTTGTACTGTCTTATTATTAAACCGGATTAGTAAGTCTACCCATTGTTTAGTCTCCTTTGTGTTGACATACTGCAATTCAGGAATTTCCATTTGCTCATTTATCCTCTCAGTCTGTTTCATTTTCATTTTATTCACTCCTCGGACTATTTTACTTTCAGTCTCTCGTAGCTATAAAAGACAACCGCAGCTGGAGGAACAGACAGCTGTCTGAAGAGAGAACTGTGCTGCACGGTAAGGAGCAACTAAAGGTAGATCAGTAGGGGCCCATTCAGATGGTTGCATTTTAGAGCTATGTGTACTCTGATATAATTTGGCACGCAGGTTTCTTGGGCGCAACACGGATATAGCTGGGTGACTACAATATATATAATATATATAGTATATAATAGAATATATTTCTCTTGTGTGGCTCTTACAGATCAAGAACACTGCTGACAATGCCTCCGGCCCTCTCTATGCCGCAGCCTATCTGCCTGATAGAGAATGTTGATGGGAATACGCTGGTTGTCAATAAAGATGCGGAGAAAATTCTTCTGGAAATCTCACAGCCGGTTGTGGTTTTGGCGATTGTAGGAAAATACCGGACAGGGAAATCCTATCTAATGAACAAACTGGCTGGGAGTAAAACTGGTGAGTTAGAGGTGTTAAGCCTAAAACATGTCAGCTCTAAATTCATGTAAAGTATTGGAGAACAACAGGTATATAAGGAAAGCATAAAAACACAATAAATAATGGGATGTCCAAGCTGCCATTAGGGAAGTGCACTACATACAGAGCTATATAGTCACATTCTCACTGGCTTCAGTGCTAGCAGTATAAAACCATGTGCAGTTAGCTCCCCCTTATGGTGGCTGCATGCAGTCAGAATTGTATAATTTATCAGAAAAGCAGAGCTCCCTCATCTGTACCCCATGTATGTTATACAGTATTATAAAATTATTCAGCACAGATTTCTGGAGCTTTTATGCTAATGTCATTCTTTCTATGAATTTGTTAGCAAACGTTCACTTCTGTTCCTTTTCACTGAAAGCAGGAGATTACATTTCATCATGTAATCAGCAGCAGGAAGTGTTCTGTTTTTCTCAGAAACATTGAGGTAAATGTACTCAACATTATGTATAAATTGCAGACGGATGTAGAAGTGTAAAGTTAAGTGCTAAACTACTGACTCTGATTTTTAAACACCATTTATACAATCTATATAGAAATCTTAATCACTTATTAAGTATATTGCATTACTCATCCTGTGCTGATCCCCAGTCTTAGCTGTTATCATACTCCAGAGCTGCGATCACTATTCTGCTGGAAGACTCACTGTGTACATACATTACTTACCCTCCACTGATCCCAAGTTATATTCTGTATTTTGGCAGTTTCCGCTGGTTTAGTAACTCCCATAGAAGTGGCTGTACTGTTAATTAAGCTAATACAAGTTAAAGTGACTAATGACTATACAGCTAATTTAGCTGTCAAGTAAAGGCTGTTATTGTTTACTGCCACGTGAGTTTACTGCCATGAGGGTCCACCACAAACAGAAGGTAGACTCACAGTAACAGTAGAACATGAATGATAACCCTGTTAATGTTACAGAATTTATCTTGTATCCAAAAATATTTACAGATTTCTCCAAACCCTGTTTGAGTTTCTTTATTACTCTTTCCAGGTTTTGCTCTGGGATCCAGCATCCAGTCAAAGACCAAAGGGATCTGGATGTGGTGCGTTCCTCACCCGAGGAATCCCGAACAAACACTTATCCTGTTGGATACAGAGGGGCTGGGAGATGTGGAAAAGGTGGGTTAAAGTAACTGTCCAACTACAACAACCTCCACTCTACTGGGAAGGCTTTGCACAAAGGTTTGGGATGTTCTAGAGGAAATGTGTGTCAGATTTGTGATGTCAGGCACTGATGTTGGACGAGGTCTGGCTTGCATTCAGCATTTGAAAAGTTGTGTGATAGGATGGAGATCAGGTCTCTGTGCGGCCACTCCAGTTCCTTTACACCAAACCCATCACACCATGTCTGTATGGAGCTCACATTGGGCACAGGGGCGCAGTCATGCTGGGACAGGAGAGGACCATCTCCAAACTGTTGCCACAAAGTTAGTAGCAACTGTTTTCTAAAATAACTTTGTATTCTGAAGAATTAAATGGTCATTTTCTTTTTAACAATCTTTGCATACATTAATAGTGAAGGCAAATATAAGAAACTTTGTGAAATATCAGAGAAAAATGCTTCTCTTTTCACTTATCATGCTCATTTCTTGTCCCTCCATCCTAAACTCTTTCCCTCTGAAAAACTACTAAAATCTGTCTTTGTAGACAATACAGGATGTACTAACAACTTACTGACAGCTCAGAATACATGCTGTCCATAGACATCTATAGAGAGGAGGAGCTGAGTGATAGAGAAGCAGACAGACAACTATCCTAACAATAAGGCTGGGCTAACGCGACCATGTTTGCTTGCCGGCCGCATATGAGCATGCAGCAAGTATACATGCAGCCAATCCCCATGCATTATCTTGGCGTGTATGTATCATATGTCAAGATAGGACAAGCCATCATTTTTTTTGAGCCGCGCAATTATAATCTATGGGATTTTGCTACTGAGTATTATGGAGTAAGCATACTGTCATGTGATCCCAGCCTAACACTTACAGGTGATTACGGCAGATCTGGTAAAAAAGAACTATCAAACTGAGTTGTGGAAAAGGTGGCATCCTATGACAATGCCAAGTTTAATACCAGTTCGGAAAAAAACCACACTACTACCAATGTCTGTCTATAAAAACTGCATGACTGTGCATGATTTTATGCACCTGTTTGCAATGTGTGTGTCAAACACCTGAAATCAATAATTACGGTAGGAGGGGGGCACATACTTTTGGCCTTGTAGTATATAATAATCAAGTAGGATCCACATTTCATTTTCACGGTTTTATTCTCAAAATGGAAGCAAAGTTCTAATTGGTTGTTATGAGCAACATTGACAACTTCCTGTTTTACAAACTTTAGCTCATGATGTCCCCTTCCCTCTTCTACTCACCTCTCCCCGTCTGGTGTTGAGTAATTGCAATCATTCACTAAAACTCTGAAATGACTTTCTTTTTTTGTACTGCAGGGAGACTGCAAGAATGACGCCTGGATCTTCTCCTTGGCTGTTCTGTTGAGCAGTGCATTTGTGTTTAACAGCTTGGGGACCATTGACCAGCAATCTATGGAGCAGCTACAGTATCCTTAATGCCCATTGTTTTAGGAGCAGATTTTTATTTCCTACTTTTGTTTTCCATTCTTATTTTTAAGAAATCAGTAGTACATGAGATGGTATAACACTATGTAATAGGATGTATTATGGAAAAGTAAGATCTTCCTCACCTTCCAACTGCCTGTTTCTTGTATGCAGACCTCTATAAATATTCAGAAACGTCCACAGTCACCAAAAAAATGAATGAAGTATGAAAAAGTACATAGGATATAGAGAGGAGGGGGATGCAGCTGTAAGCTTTCTTCCTCAGTACATTGCTTGGAAAGTGGTTGGAGATATCACTTACAACAACTAGGAACGGTCCATCTACTTAATAGGTATGGGGAGAGAAAAGAGAAACCAGCAGATGGAAGGAAAAAGGTTCCAAACATGCAGGTTTTACCCAAATTTAATGGCTATATTACATGTCAACTTTATTGCTCTATTTGTGCCATTTTGGCCATCTGAAGGCCGAGCAAGCAACAAGACAATTGCGGTCATGCCAACAGGTATTTTGGCACTAAAGCCAGCCAACTTCTCGTAAGGTGATAACACTGTTGTATACGATACACATACAGCGAAAAATCCTCTACGCATCCCATTCTCCATTACCATCACAACAACATCAGGTCAGTTTTGGTTCCCAGGTCCCTCCGGGCAGCACTTCACATTGCAGTGGTGCTGATAGTACTTTGGCTGCCACCACTGTTAGTAGAGGTAGTACAAGTCAGCTATCCATGTCTCTTTTCATTTTCTTTTGTCTCAGCTGGATGGCACCAGCCAACTTTACAGGAATTGCTCTCCAGAAAACGGCTGAATGCCTCCAACTGTCCCATGGTGGGTTAACTGAACACTTCCTTGGTTAGGTAGTTGGTGAGGTGGTCCCTTTTGTTTCAAAACTAATCAATTTTTGAGACTTTCTGCATGGTAAAAGAAATGTGAAAAACTTTCTGATCTCCTTGACCTCCTCACAAGAGTCATCGCACCTCTCCCCAACAGCGAGATTGCTGCTTTTTGTTACTTCTTGAATGCTACCATCCCGCGTGTTTTACAAATCTCCATTCACACATAGCAGGTCATCACCTACATTCACATTTTCCTTAACAATACAATCTCCCAGTTACGTAACCGAACTGACAAAACTGATTAAGCTGAAGTCATCGTCTGAGCAAGCAGATGAGACCGGTGAATATAAGAGGTATTTCCCTTCATTTACCTGGTGTGTCCGAGACTTCTGTCTGGAATTGGAGAAGAACGGTAAACCAATAACAGAGGATGAATATCTGATGTCATCTCTGGAGCCCAAGAAAGGTAACATCTCTCTACCTTGTACTATTAGCTACTATAATATTTTCCTATAATATGGGTTTGGAAGGACTGGGGTGAAGGATGGGGAAGGGGACTTTTTGTATCCATCTTCAAGTTTTTTTCTGATGGACAAGGTCTAGGAGGTAATGCATCTGAACAAGCAATCCCAGCTGTAGGTTGAGTCACATGACTTCCTCTTCTTTAATTGCAGTCCTGCGAATTGAACTGGTAAAGTTGTGTAACCTCTGGGGAGGTTTACATTAACACATATCAGTCACTGTAAAGTTCCATTTACGATTTCATTCTGGATTTTTTACTATTGCACAACAGTCACATAACAGGAAGCTACTGTATCTAACCTCAATGAAAGTGAATATAGTGAAGGGTTCTCCAGGGCAAATTTTTGTATGTCTTGTTCTACTTCAGTATTTAAAAATGTAGCATAAAGTATACGTTGAGTGTAAACTATTCATCTAGTAACGTAGCTGGATGGAACAATGACATTTCATGTTATAAAACAAGTAAGCAGAGCCAAGATACACAGTCGCATCCTGGAGGTATAAAAGTAAAAATACTACGTATTTAAATAAGACATAAAAGGTGCTTTCCACCTTAAAATATTGAAGGCATGCTTCTAGGATACAAAAAAAACTTCACTGAGCAGAAAGGTCTAGTGTAAACTATAGAGCCCTTCACAGCATAGACAATTAAAACTCAATTTTATTGAAACAGTTAAGAAAGTGGGGCTTGGACTGACAAACAAAAGTGGTCCAGATGTCAGCTACCAAAAATTGTTACAGAAACAATACGGCTGGGTTCACATGGGGCAGATTTGCCGCGGAAATTCCGTGCGGAATTTCGCCACGGCAAATCCGCATGCGGCCGCTAATCCCAAGATTAGCCAGCCATGTGGACGAGATTTCTCGGAAATCTCGTCCACACGGGACGGCAAATCCGCTGCGGCTAAGCCGGCAGAAGTCGCCGCTGCGTCGCGGATTTGCCGACCACAGCATGTCCATTTTTCTTTTTTTCCACTGCGGCCGTGCTCTCCTCTATGGGAGTGGCGGCCGCAACGGAAGAGCGAGCGGCCGGGCCGCTTCAAAGCCTCCGCCGGTTTTGCAGCAGCCGTTCTCCTCCTTGTATTGTGTGTTGTCTGTCTCTATTAGTAATCACAACGTCCCCAAAACTAGTATTGTCTCTATCACAATATTTGGTTTTTGGAAATCTGTATCACTTTTGTTTGTCAGTCCAAGCTCTACTTTCTGAACTATTCCAATAAAATTGAGTTACAAATAAGTGTCTACACTGTGAGTGGATATAGAGAAGGGACGGGCGGTCACAGCTATTAATACATATCAGAAACTGCCATACACCCTATACAACACATAATACTAACAGAAGACAGATGGTGTGTAGAGATGAGCGAGCTTACTCGGCCACGCCCCTTTTTCGCCCGAGTACCGCGATTTTCGAGTACTTCCGTACTCGGGCGAAAAGATTCAGGGGGCGCCGTGGGTGAGTGGGGGGTTGCAGCGGGGAGTGGGGGGGGGGGAGAAGGGGAGAGAGAGAGGGCTCCCTCCTGTTCCCCGCTGCTACCCCCCGCTCCGCCACGCCTCCCCGCGGCGCCCCCCGAATCTTTTCACCCGAGTACTGAAGTACTCGAAAATCGCGGTGCTCGATCGAGTAATTACTCGAAACGAGTAGGTTCGCTCATCTCTAATGGTGTGTAATGCATCCAATGTCCGTACTAGCAGATGGAAAAAAAAGTCTCTAAATGTGGCGGTTATACCCAAATGTAATGGCTATATCCCATCTGTCAACTTGATTGCTCTATTTGTAACATTTTTGGCCATTTGAAGGCTGAGCAAGCAACAAGACAATTGAGGTAATGCCAACAGGTATTTGGGCACTAAAGCCAGCCAACTTCTCGAAAGGTGATAACACTGTTGTATATGATTCGCATACAATGAAAAATCCTCTAGGCATCCCATTCTCCATCAGGTCAGTTTTGGTTCCCAGGTCTCTCCAGGCAGCTTTTCACATTGTAGTGGTGCTGATGGTATTGTGGCAATGTCTGTGTTGGAGGTAGGGTTCGGCAAGGAAACAGTTGCTCATACAGCCTGTATAAAGTCCATCCAGCTATATTGTATGCCAGTAACAGAAGATAAGTCGAGAAACAGTCATTTGGAGCACATAAACTTTGTGCAATAAACAGAAATAAAGAACCTGCCCGGCTGGCCGCTAGCTAGATTTGCTTTGCTCACCTAGAAATAACATGTGGCATTTGTCAGCAAACAATCTGAAGTTCACAGTAGATTTTAACTTACTCCCAGGCTCTGTTGCAGACTGCCTGAGCTTACTATATTTTATGTTGCAGTCACCAGGCCAACCAAGAAAATCCCATACTGGACTGGAAGAGGTCTCTCACACAGGCGCTTGATTACCACAATTAACATGGCATTTTAAACGCTGCATGAATTGTGGATTAACGTTCCTATTGAAATCAATTGGGCCTCGTAGACATGTGCTCGATCGCAGAGCTAGACAGCGCTTTCCAGCGCCACGATTTTCGAGCTGTGTCTGTTCTATATTTGTGCATTTAGCGCACTGCATGACCCATCACAATAATGGGGTGCGCTAAAACACTCTGTTGGCTGCAGTGAACTGTGGCCGAAAGCAAAAGTAAAATCGCCGCAAAGAGCCACGCTTAAAATTGAGGCGCTTTGCTGCGTTCATATATGAGTGGTTAAAGAGAGAGTAATGGGTCCCACTGCCAACCTACCCATCACTCCAATAAAAATGCAGCCTGTAACTTACTTAAACAGCAAACCATCTATCCTAGGTTTTTCATTTCACCTAAGTACCTGGGTGAAATATACACGCCCAGTAGGCTTCCTGTTACATGTCATCAATATACTGAAATAACACTTTTATTGCTGCACTCTTAAAGCAAAACAATAAAAGTAATCATAAAACCCTACTGTGCTACAAATACATAGAGGAAGGTTCACAAAGAATAACTGGCATTCCCCTTACTGTAAGCGGTGGCACTAAGTCAACGGGGTTGTCAGCCGCACTCACCAGTTTTCCAATCATGGACGGAGTGGAACTAGATGCACGCTCCAGTGGGATGAGATCCCAATCCTACAATAAGTCCTCGGATTCCAGTGTAAGGTTACAGCATCAGTGGTGTATAACAACTATACTCTCACCGCTTCTTCTTCATCATAAGTAACTTTTATTTTCATTCCTTGATCATAGCATACAGCTATGATAAGGGGTTGTCCGATTGCTGGACAATTTGTTTTTTTTTAATTATAAGTGCAAATGTGTTAAAATAACAAAAGCAGGGGTAGTTATCGGTCCTCTGCCCTGGCGATCCAGCGCTGCAGACCCGTCATCCTTCCAGTCTTTGTAGTGAGATGCCTACTATCTGACAACTGCAGCTAATCAGAGGCAGTCAGGTGCCTTGTGTGTAGCATCAGGACTCCCATCATCTGAGTGGTGATGCCAGGAGAATGATACCTCATGGTTGCGGCCTCCGATTCACTGTTTTAGAATGGCTAGCTTCTGACTACTGCAAAGACTGGGAAGACTGCAGGTCTGCATTGCTGGATCGTCAGGGCAGAGAACTGTTAACTACCCCTGCTTTTGCTATTTTAACACATTTGCACATATAATTAAAAATCCTCTGGTAACCAGCAAACCCTTTAAAATACATGAAACAACCAAGCAATACTGTATTTCAATGTGAAAAAGGCTAAGTATCAGTTATATTACAATGATGCAAAGTGTATTTCAACTACGCCAGATATTAACCCAAGAGCCAAGTGACAGTAACATGGTCCTTAGTTTGATATCAACGTCCAGTCATATGGTTCTAACTCTGGTACCAAGTTTCAAAGTACTTTGATATCTCTGGCAATGTCTGTGTTGGAGGTAAGGTTCGGCAAGGAAACAGTTGCTCATACAGCCTGTATAAAGTCCATCCAGCTTTATTGTATGCCAGTAACAGAAGATTAGTGGAGAAACAGCCATTTAGAGCACATAAACTTTGGGCAATAAACAGAAATAAAACACCTGCCCGGCTGGCCACTAGCTAGATAGTGCTTTGCTCACCTAGCAATAACATGTGGCATTTGTCAGCAAACAATCAGAAGTTGACAGTAGATTTGAACTCCTATCAGCCAACTAAGAAGCCACATTTAGAAAGCTGACAAGCTTAGCGACCGGCCCGCCACTCACAGCTTAGATGGGTTAGCATAGTGCAATATTAACACCGTTCATCTGTATCTTCCAGGTACTGAGAAAAGAATCCGGGATTATAATTTACCCCGTGAATGCATTCTACATTTTTTCCACACGCACAAATGTTTTGTGTTTGACCGACCGGCATCTAAGAAAAAACTTCAGATTCTAGAAACACTACATGAGAGCGAATTGGAAGAGGAATTCGTGGAACAGGCTGCAAGATTCTATAATTATATGATAACCAACAGTCGTGTTAAAACACTCGCTGGGGGAATTGAAGTAACTGGGAGAAGTAAGTGACATTATGGCATAAATGAGAAAAGTAACGTAGATCATATCCTCCTCTACTTCTACTGTGTAGAACATAATGTGACTATATCTGTGCTAAGATGGTGGCCACCCAAGTCAAGTGTTTGCTTGACAATATGCTACCAAATCCTGCAGATTTAACTAGCCCAAGCCACACAAATACATTTTGACTAGAGATGAGCGAGCACCAAAATGCTCGGGTGCTCGTTACTCGAGACGAATTTTTCGCGATGCTCGAGGGTTCGTTTCGAGTAACGAACCCCATTGAAGTCAATGGGCGACCCGAGCATTTTTGTATATCGCCGATGCTCGCTAAGGTTTTCATTTGTGAAAATCGGGGCAATTCAAGAAAGTGATGGGAACGACACAGAAACGGATAGGGCAGGCGAAGGGCTACATGTTGGGCTGCATCTCAAGTTCCCAGGTCCCACTATTAAGCCACAATAGCAGCAAGAGTGGGCCCCCCCCAACAACTTTTACATCTGAAAAGCCCTCATTAGCAATGCATACCTTAGCTAAGCACCACACTACCTCCAACAAAGCACAATCATTGCCTGCATGACACTCCGCTGCCACTTCTCCTGGGTTACATGCTGCCAAATCCCCCCCCCCCATGACCCAGTGTCCACAGCGCACACCAAACTGTCCCTGCCCAGCCTTCAGCTGCCCTCATGCCACGCCACACTCATGTCTATTTATAAGTGCGTCTGCCACAGGAAAAGCAGGCACACACTGCATAGGGTTGGCATGGCTAGGCAGCGACCCTCTTTAAAAGTGGCGGGGCGATAGCCCACAATGCTGTACAGAAGCAATGAGAAATCCAATCCTGTGCCACCTCCATTTGGAGCTGCACACGTGGGCATAGCAATGGGGAACCTATGTGCCACACACTATTCATTCTGTCAAGGTGTCTGCATGCCCCAGTCAGACCGCGTTTTTTTATATATAGTCACAGGCAGGTACAACTCCGCAATGGGAATTCCGTGTGCACCCACAGCATGGGTGGTTCTCTGGAACCCACCGGCGGTACATAAAAATATCCCATTGCATTGGCCATCACAGCTGAGGTAGTATTGTCATGTGTAATGCAGGTGGGCTTCGGCCCACACTGCATGCCCCAGTCAGACTGGGGTTCTTTAGAAGTGGAAACAGATGCATTTAGAACTCCCTGTGGACCCACAGCATGGGTGGCTCCCTGGAACCCACCGGCGGTACATAAAAATATCCCATTGCATTGCCCATCACAGCTGAGGTAGTATTGTCATGTTTAATGCAGGTGGGCTTCGGCCCACACTGCATGCCCCAGTCAGACTGGGGTTCTTTACAAGTGGAAACAGATGCATTTACAACTCCCTGTGGACCCACAGCATGGGTGGGTGCCAGGAAGCCACCGGCGGTACATAAATATATCCCATTGCATTGCCCAACACAGCTGAGGTAATGTCGTGCTTAATGCAGGTGGGCTTCGGCCCACACTGCATGCCCCAGTCAGACTGGGGTTCTTTAGAAGTGGAAACAGATGCATTTACAACTCCCTGTCGACCCACAGCATGGGTGGCTCCCTGGAACCCACCGGCGGTACATAAATATATCCCATTGCATTGCCCAACACAGCTGAGGTAGTAATGTCATGTTTAATGCAGGTGGGCTTCGGCCCACACTGCATGCCCCAGTCAGACTGGGGTTCTTTAGAAGTGGAAACAGATGCATTTACAACTCCCTGTCGACCCACAGCATGGGTGGGTGCCAGGAAGCCAGCGGCGGTACATAAATATATCCCATTGCAGTGCCCAACGCAGCTGATGTAACGTCAGCTGTAATGCAGGTGGGCTAAAAATTAATTTGATTACACTGTAGGCGAGGGCCCCCAAAAATTGCTGTATCAACAGTACTAATGTACCTCTGAAAAATTGCCCATGCCCAACCAAGATGGCAGGTGAAACCCATTAATCGCTTTGGTTAATGTGGCTTAATTGGTAACTAGGCCAGGAGGCAGCCCAGTTAAAATAAAAATTGGTTGAGGTGAAAGTTTCAACGCTTTAATGAGCATTGAAACGTATAAAAATTGTTTAGAAAAATTATATGACTGAGCCTTGTGGGCCTAAGAAAAATTGCCCGTTCGGCGTGATTATGTGAGGTTTCAGGAGGAGGAGGAGGAGGAATATTATACACAGATAGATGAAGCAAAAAGGTCCCCGTTTTGGATGGTGATAGAGAACGATGCTTCCATCCGCGGGTGCAGCCTACGTATTGCTTAGGTATCGCTGCTGTCCGCTGGTGGAGAAGAGAAGTCTGGGGGAATCCAGGCTTTGTTCATCTTGATGAGTGTAAGCCTGTCAGCACTGTCGGTTGACAGGTGGGTACGCTTATCCGTGATGATTCCCCCAGCCACACTAAACACACTCTCTGACAAGACGCTAGCCGCAGGACAAGCAAGCACCTCCAGGGCATACAGCGTGAGTTCAGGCCACGTGTCCAGCTTCAACACCCAGTAGTTGTAGGGAGCAGAGGCGTCACCGAGGACGGTGCTGCAATCGGCTACGTACTCCCTCACCATCCTTTTACAGTGCTCCCGCCAACTCAGCCTTGACTGGGGACCGGTGACACAGTCTTGCTGGGGATCCATAAAGCTGTCAAAGGCCTTAGAGAATGTTCCCCTGCCTGCGCTGTACATGCTGCCTGATCTCTGCGCCTCCCCTGCTACCTGGGCCGCGGAAATGCGCCTTCGGCCACTAGCGCTGTCGGATGGGAAGTTTACCATCAGTTTGTCCACCAGCGCCCTGTGGTATAGCATCATTCTCGAACCCCTTTCCTCTTCGGGAATGAGAGTGCAAAGGCTCTCCTTATACCGTGGATCGAGCAGTGTGTACACCCAGTAATCCGTAGTGGCCAGAATGCGTGTAACGCGAGGGTCACGAGAAAGGCATCCTAACATGAAGTCAGCCATGTGTGCCAGGGTACCTGTACGCAACACATGGCTGTCCTCACTCGGAAGATCACTTTCAGGATCCTCCTCCTCCTCCTGCTCCTCCTCCTCAGCCCATACACGCTGAAAGGATGACAGGCAAGCTGCATCTGTACCCTCAGCAGTGGGCCAAGCTGTCTCTTCCCCCTCCTCCTCATGCTCCTCCCCCTCCTCCTCCTCCTCCTCCTCCTCTGGCCATACACGCTGAAAGGATGACAGGCAAGCAGCATCTGTCCCCTCAGCAGTGGGCCAAGCTGTCTCTTCCCCCTCCTCCTCATGCTCCTCCCCCTCCTCCTCAACGCGCTGAGATATAGACATGAGGTTGCTCTGACTATCCAGCGACATACTGTCTTCCCCCGCCTCCGTTTCTGATTCCAAAGCGTCTGCCTTTATGCTTTGCAGGGAACTTCTCAAGAGGCATAGCAGAGGAATGGTGACGCTAATGATTGCAGCATCCCCGCTCACCATCTGGGTAGACTCCTCAAATTTTCCAAGGACCTGGCAGATGGCTGCCAACCAGGCCCACTCTTCTGTAAATAATTGAGGAGGCTGACTCCCACTGCGCCGCGCAAGTTGGAGTTGGTATTCCACTATAGCTCTACGCTGCTCATAGAGTCTGGCCAACATGTGGAGCGTAGAGTTCCACTGTGTGGGCACGTCGCACAGCAGTCGGTGCACTGGCAGATTAAACCGATGTTGCAGGGTCCGCAGGGTGGCAGCGTGCGTGTGGGATTTGCGGAAATGTGCGCAGCGCTGGCGCACCTTTCCGAGCAGGTATGACAAGTGGGGGTAGCTTTTCAGAAAGCGCTGAACCACCAAATTAAAGACATGGGCCAGGCATGGCACGTGCGTGAGGCTGCCGAGCTGCAGAGCCGCCACCAGGTTACGGCCGTTGTCACACACGACCATGCCCGGTTGGAGGCTCAGCGGCGCAAGTCAGCGGTCGGTCTGCTCTGTCAGACCCTGCAGCAGTTCGTGGGCCATGTGGCTCTTCTCTCCTAAGCTGAGTAGTTTCAGCACGGCCTGCTGACGCTTGCCCACCGCTGTGCTGCCACGCCGCGTGACACCGACTGCTGGCGACGTGCTGCTGCTGCTGACACATCTTGATTGCGAGACAGAGGTTGCGTAGGAGGAGGAGGAGGGTGGTTTAGTGGAGGAAGCATACACCCCCGCAGATACCACCACCGAGCTGGGGCACGCAATTCGGGGGCTGGGTAGGACGTGAGCGGTCCCAGGCTCTGACTCTGTCCCAGCCTCCACTAAATTCACCCAATGTGCCGTCAGGGAGATATAGTGGCCCTGCCCGCCTGTGCTTGTCCACGTGTCTGTTGTTAAGTGGACCTTGGCAGTAACCGCGTTGGTGAGGGCGCGTACAATGTTGCGGGAGACGTGGTCGTGCAGGGCTGGGACGGCACATCGGGAAAAGTAGTGGCGACTGGGAACCGAGTAGCGCGGGGCCGCCGCCGCCATCATGCTTTTGAAAGCCTCCGTTTCCACAAGCCTATACGGCAGCATCTCTAGGCTGATCAATTTTGCAATGTGCACGTTTAACGCTTGAGCGTGCGGGTGCGTGGCGTCGTACTTGCGCTTGCGCTCAAACTGTGGCGCTAGCGACGTCTGGACGCTACGCTGAGAGACATTGCTGGATGGGGCCGAGGACAGCGGAGGTGAGGGTGTGGGTGCAGGCCAGGAGACGGTACTGCCTGTGTCCTCAGAGGGGGGTTGGATCTCAGTGGCAGGTTGGGGCACGGGGAGAGGCAGTGGTGCAAACCGGAGGCGGTGAACGGGCATCGTCCCACCTTGTGGGGTGCTTGGCCATCATATGCCTGCGCATGCTGGTGGTGGTGCCTCCCCAGCTGATCTTGGCGCGACAAAGGTTGCACACCACTGTTCGTCGGTCGTCAGGCGTCTCTGTGAAAAACTGCCACACCGTAGAGCACCTTGACCTCTGCAGGGTGGCATGGCGCGAGGGGGCGCTTTGGGAACCAGTTGGTGGATTATTCGGTCTGGCCCTGCCTCTACCCCTGGCCACCGCAGTGGCTCGGCCTGTGCCCACACCCTGACTTGGGCCTCCGCGTCCTCGCCCGCGTCCACGTCCTATAGGCCTACCCCTACCCCTCAGCATGGTGTATTAGCAGTAGTGCAGAAACAGAACGCTGTAATTAAATGTGCCGCTTATTGGCCTGTGGTTGGAGGCTGACTTCGTTTACGGAACCCCAGGAAATAATTTGGCGCAAGCCTGCTGTAACACTTAGCTGGCTGCGTATTTATTTGGAGAAATACTACCCCCAGCAGACACGGACCCAGAACACTGAGCACAGTGACAGGCAGGCCAAATAGATTTTTTTCAAATATTTTTTTCAAAAAGACCACTGCGTATATTCAATCTATAAGATGTCTTCTGGCCCTGCCTACACAATTCTGTCCCTGATGTGTGTGTCACGGAACTGCAGTGTTGCACTGTTATTAACTGCAACAGACCGGTGATTTCAGAGCCAGGAAATAATTTGGCGCAAGCCTGCTGTAACACTTAGCTGGCTGCGTATTTATTTGGAGAACTACTACCCCCAGAAGTTGTAATGCCTTCCCTGTCTTTCAATTGGCCAGAAAAGCGCGCTAACGTCTCAGAGAGGAAAGTGAAAGTAACCCGAACATCGCGTGGTACTCGTTACGAGTAACGAGCATCTCGAACACGCTAATACTCGAATGAGTATCAAGCTCGGACGAGTACGTTCGCTCATCTCTAATTTTGACCTTTGGGGGAGCATTTATTTTGAGAGACAATATAAGTCAATGGTCATAAATGCTAAATATTGGAATTTTGTTGTACGTTTCAGTGTTAGCGGTTCTCACTACCTCATATGTGAAGGCAATTCAGAGTGGAACAGTTCCCTGCATGGAGAACGCAGTTCTGGCTCTGGCAGAGATTGAAAACACAGGAGCTGTGCAAGACGCACTGTCCAAGTATGAAAGTGAGATGGACCAACATGTCGTGAAGTTCCCAACGGAGACACAGCAAGAGTTCCTCAACATGCACATGGAATGTGAGAAAGAGGCCATTAAGGTCTTCATGGGTCGTTCACTGAATGATAAGGATCAGAAATATCAACATAAGCTGAAGGTCAGTCAATAAAAAAGAAAGCTCTCTGCCAAATTAAACCTACATCCATGCTCCAGCATTGAGGACTGGCGGCTTCGGTAGGCAAGAAAATCAGATTTTACCTTGAGCTGGAAATCGGCAGATATCAATTATCTCAATTCCATTCATTCTTATCTGTCATTGATAACTATATTATTATATTTCACATTCTGCTAACATGCAGCCAATGAGAATGGTTGAATTTCAGTATTGCCAATCATAAGTGCTAGTCACAAGTATGACTGCACCAATGACAATCCATGGCCATGCTAGGACAGTGACTGCCCTTCCATTATAGCAAAGGGCGTTTTTAGGATTGTTTGTGACAAGAAAGTTTTCCATGTTGGATTGAAAAACAATTTTACAATCGCTGATCAAAATTTTTTCAAAATTTAGAAGTTTCAACAAAATGTCTGAAATTACCACAAAGTTTGGGTTGAGTAAATAGATCTCAGCACTTACAGCAAAAAATTCTGCATGGTCTGGCACAACATGGGGATGGTTTCCATGATCATTACTAAGCAGTTAAAATAATTTTCATTTTTTCCTAACAGGGACTAATTGATAATAAAATGAATGATTACACTGCAAAGAATGAAAAGGCTTCAAGAGATTTTTGCAGAAAGCTTCTCCAACAGCTAAGTGCAACTATAGAGAATCACATATTGGAGGGAAGCTATTCTGTGCCTGGCGGACACAAGAAGTACTTGATGGACAAGATTAAGATTATGGAAGCTTATAACATAAAACCTGGAAAAGGTATAAAGGTAAGTTATACAAAAACACTAAAGGCAAAATAAGAATCAACATCGGTGAGAGGTTGTCTGCTTTGGATAACCCTTTACAATTGTCTATTAGGTTATGTTAAATCCTTTATCTCCTATAGCTGACAATCTTCTATCTGATGCTGCAAAGAACTCTCCCGCAGTAGGAGTCTCCTGGGGGAAACCACAATTTGGAAGTGGTTATTTGTGTTTGGTCATCTTTTTTGTCCAACTAATAAAATCAGCTCAATTTTCGCAAAATCAGATTGGGTTAGTCCAAATCTTTTTTTGGTGAAAGTTGCATGAAAATGAAATTTCGCATAATGCCTGCTGCAAAGGTCTGCAGGTAGCCAATCCGCAGCCAGAGGGTCTAGCTGATGTCACCAAATATGTCCTCTATCTTACATATGGGCAGAATAATGCTTGCATCACGTGACTTAGCCATTTTTAACTTAGGCACATTATAACAGCAATCATTTTACAATTGAGCACAGGACAGAGAAGCCGCATTATGTTTATATGCCTATATTAATCATGGTCTGTTGTTAATAGGGACAGATATTCTACAGAGGATATATTGCTGCTGGGTGTTAAAGCCTATACCCTAGCAGAGAACTTAAACAGGGTTCTATGGGACGCAGAAAAGAAATTTACTGCATCATGTTTACATGCCTGTACATTGTGGAGAGGGTATTTATCTGCTGCTGTCAACATATATAGCAGCAAAGTAGACAAGCAAAATGCAGCTTGGCATGGGGAATATTTCAGTCTCTGTCTGTGGTCTCAGCATCGATCAAAGTTACCAGTCCATCCGTTACAAATTATGTGCAGACCTTATGCTGCATTAGTAGGGTTTGGGAAATTCAATTGTGCTGTGTCAAACAGAAACAGTTCACAAAGATATAGCCTATACTCTGTGGCTTTCTGTTCTCACATATCATGCCTCCCAGGGATTGGCTCATGTCTAGTTGGCAGTGCTTATTTTTTTAATATAAAACAAAGAAGAAAACCAAACAGGGAAACAGCAAATACACACAGTGCGTGTCAGCAGCCTTAGATGTCATTCAAAGTCGTCAGTCTGGCACTACAAATTATTTGCAGTCTTTACGCAGCTAGAAGTTCGTTTCTGCAAACTAGATTAGAGTTAGCTGATAAGTTACATAAAACTGCACTAAAAAGTGAAACCCCCAATAAAAACTAAATAAAATAATAAATAAAAAGTGAACATGAAGAAAGCAAGAGGAAGGGAACATGTTGTTGATGGTGGTGGAAGTAGTAGAGAACGGGCCAAGTTGGCCTTTAATCGGCTTATACTGAAGCAACAACTTCACGTTCTACAGGAGATGAGGCAAGCTCACTGCCAATCCTTAGAAGTGGTTCTGCCTGTGCATTACATCTATAGCACAGAACAGGTTGTAGGATCATACAGCAGTCCCCAAATACCTCCACCACCTCCACTTCCTCCCTATCACAGGCATACAGCAGTCAGTCTGCAACAGTTAGCCATGGGTATCTCCCTTCTATTACACCCTATGTCAAATATCCCGCACCCTCCAAAGAAGTCTACATGGATCAGTCTGAGGAGCTGTTTGATCATTCAGTATCATGGATGTCTACCAAGCAGCCCAAATCCAGAGGGAGAAGACCAGGATATTGAATGCACAGATGGCCAACCATTTTTTCCTTCGAAGAGGAAGGTGAGGGTAGGTCATTAAGGGTGGACATCCCTCCTCAGGCAATGTGTACTGAGGGGGATGTGGAAATGGAGGTGCTAGCTCCTGGTGCTCATTGTGACATAGAGCCTACTCAGGAGGAGAAGGACGATTAAGAGGAATAAAAGGTGTAAGGGGATTGAGTATTCAATCGAGCCATCATAGCAGCTCATGGGGAACGGCCTCCATTTCTTAGCCCAAAAAGCCATCCATGCCCTGCACCACTATGTTAGTGATGACGTGTTCCTGGCGCTGAAGACTACTGACAAGGTGCACTTGACCCTGGAAACATGGTCCAGCAAGCATAGCCAGGGAAGTTACATATCCTTAAGAGCACACTAGGTCAATGTCTTGCAGGTAGGGCATGAAGCTGAAAGTGCTGGTCATTCCTCCTTGTCTGTCCCCTCCTTACCCTCCGCCTTCTTCTCTTCCTCCACCTCTTCATACCACCTTTCAACACCTTCCACATTGACACAGGTATCCATATGTGCCAAAATCCAACCTCCATACAGTGGTGTACGTGGTAAACACCAAAATAGTGTCCTAAAGCTCATATGTCTAGGGGAGTAAAGCCACATGGCCTAAGAGCTATTGACAGCTCTACAGACCCAGGCTGACATGTGGCTAACCCCACACAATCTGAAGCCAGGCAAGGTCACCTGGCGGAGGTGCAGCGACAGTTTGCCCTACCACTCCAACATCTCATCTGTGACATGCCTACATTGTGGAATTCCACATTGCATATGTTGCGGAGGCTAAGGCAGTAGCAGAGAGTGATCACAGAGTACAAGATGGTGTATGCCATTAGCAGATGCTATATGGAGGTTGGTCACTTGATGCCTGTGGAGTGGTGACAGATCAAAGACATGTGTGCCATTTTAGCCTGCTTTGAGGAAGCGACCAAAATAGTCACTTGTCATGACAGACTGATCTGTATGACCATGCCTGTTGTTTGCCTGCTGGAACAGACACAACAGGGCCTCAGAGACAATGACATGTTGTTGTCACAGTAGGAAGAGGAGGAAGGGATTCCAATCTCCCAACTGTCTGGCTAGTCCAGCATTACTCAACAATGCAGGGAGAGTGGCTTTGGGCAAGAAAGGGGGTGTCTTCTCCAACACATTTCTCTACGCAGCTGAAAAGTATAGAGGAGGAAGAAGAGGAGGAGGAAGATAATATAGGTCCAGAGATAGGGGAGAGGACTATGCAATGTTCCTTCTATCCATCATTAAAGGGGTTGTCCTGCGCCGAAGCGGGTTTTTTTTTTTTTCAACCCCCCCCCCGGTCGGCGCGAGACAACCCCGATGCAGGGAGGTAAAGGAAGTTTACCGGAGCGCTTACCTTAATCCCCGCGCTCCGGTGACTTCAATACTTACCGCTGAAGATGGCCGCCTGGATCCTCTGTCTTCGTGGACCGCAGCTCTTCTGTGCGGTCCATTGCCGATTCCAGCCTCCTGATTGGCTGGAATCGGCACGTGACGGGGCGGAGCTACACGGAGCCTGCATTCTGCACGAGCGGCTCCATAGAAGATTGCAGAAGACCCGGACTGCGCAAGCGCGGCTAATTTGGCCATCGGAGGGCGAAAATTAGTCGGCACCATGGAGACGAGGACGCCAGCAACGGAGCAGGTAAGTAAAAAACTTTTTATAACTTCTGTATGGCTCATAATTAATGCACAATGTATATTACAAAGTGCATTATTATGGCCATACAGAAGTGTATAGACCCACTTGCTGCCGCGGGACAACCCCTTTAAGTCTAGCTATTCTACATGCATGTCAGGACCAGACGGATGACAGTTAGGCCTGACCCCGAGGAATGTAGGCCATCTTCCCTAGGCACTTTGAGGCATATTTTATTTTTTTTATGCTGCAGAGCTTGCAGAATGAGTGCTCGCATAGATCACATCAAAACATCAGATCTTTACTGGGTTTGACCTCTTTGATCCCTGCTTCAAGGCCAAAATGACAAATCTCATTCAAGCAGTAGAAAGGGACTTCAAAATGCAGCAGTATCACGACAGACTTTTAAGCAGCTCGAGCAGAGCATATCTTTATGGCTGCAGGGATGCATTTACAATGGATCGCAGCTTTGTGGCTCATGGCGGGCGAGCAGGAAGCAGTTGCAGCAGCACTATCACTGGTGGCAGAGAAAGTCTAACAGAGTTGTGGCATAGTTTTATCAACCCCTCGCAGCCCGCAGCAAAAGCACAGGGTAGGACTGAGTCATAGGCAGCACTAATTCACGATGGTCCGAGAATATGTTAGCTCCTGCATAGATGTACCCAGATATGGCGTTGGCCCCTTTGACTTCTGTACACTATTATGACCAAGTTGTGGGAGGAGCACAGTATTCGCCAGATGTTTGGCTGTATTCCCATGGAATTTGGGGAGCTTTGACTGCATAAGGACCTTCTGGAGGGCAAATTAGTGAACCCGATTTTTTTTACTCCCATTGATTTTAAGAGGAGTTGGAATCGACCATCTGGGATGATGATTTTCATGAAATTGACCCTATACCGACACAAACTGATTATTCCACTAATCACTCATCACTAGTGGTTATGTAAAGCTGACAAACCATCACATTTTAAATCCCTTGCATCCGATCCCTCTATCACACTTCAGAACCAGAACAGTGATATTTGTTAACCATCTAGGCACCGGTGATCTCTGGGACTTGCAGTGAATGTTGGTAATGTACTACATACAGATATCTATAGGAGCATAAACAGATATATGTTACTATCACATAGTGATCCTGATGACGAGGACTATCAATATTCAGAACACTACTTAGCAAACATTAGGGCCAAGAACGATTGACTGATACATAATTACAATGTGAAATGATGATCTTGTTGGAGATTCCCCTGAACGGTCCATCCTTTCTTCTTTCTTCTTCCCAACCTTCGCCTGTGAAACTAATTTCATTTTTTCATAAACGAAGGCTCTTGAAGTGATGCAGGAGTATATCTCTGAGAAGAAGGACATTGAAGCTGCCATCATTCAAGCAGATGCAACCCTGACTGAGAAGGAGAAACAATTAGCAGGTGAGACATGGACGGGTCTTGACCTGCAATGTTAGGGTCATTGCCACAACAATTGTCCCATTATTGTCTCTGTGCTTGGTAAAAGGAATCTAATTGGCTGGTTGTATACTTCAAAAATTTGGTCAAAGTGGGTGATCAGGAGCGTCACTGTACAGGGAATTGCTGCACAACCTCAGTCACTTGATTTGTTTCAGTTCCTTCCATAAAGGGGATTGAAATGTCGACCTGCAGGTTTAAAAAAGGATGGTAAATCAGCCTATCATCCTCAGGATTGCTGGTAGCCCTGGTACAGTGATGCATCGTCTGATATGTATTTAGTGCTGATTTCTATTTACTCACTCTTTTAGAGGAACGTGCTCAAACCGAAAGCGCAGAGCGAGAAAAACAAATTGTGGAGCAAAATAACAGAGATCTGCAACAACGTATGGAAGATCAGAATAGGAGCTTTGAGCAGCATAAGGAGATGCTCATGGAAAAGATGGAACAAGAAAGAAAGATGATGATACAGCAAAATGAGCTGGTGATATCTCAGAAGCTTAAGGTAGAGTATTGTACGGCTCGGCTCCTATTTGGATTTTGCATTTTACACTGCCTCCGAGATATTTTTAGTGGAGCATACCTGAAAGGCGCATGTCAACAAAGCATAGTTGGAAGCAAATTGTTTACGCAAAACTCACTCTTTTGGTGCATATTGTCCTCCCAAAAAATATATTCAGTCCACAAAATGGTACTCTGGTCCATGAGTCCTCGCTGAAACTTAAAATGCAGTTTTGTTGGGGATTTTAGCAGTTGCCCAGGCTTCCAGTTTTATTGGTGGTGTCTTGCTGCATAAATCAGTGCAGTTCCTCATGGTGCTTCCACCAGACAGCTCAGCCGTGTGCTTCAAGCTTCACCATGTGTCATTCTCTCATGTGAGGTCAAGTCTCATTCCCTTGCTAAAAAATATAGATTCTGCAGGGTCCAACAATGTCTACAAGACTCCTGGAAAGAGTTATTTTTTTCCAGAGGGCATTCTCAAATGTAAGGGGGTTATTTGCAGCTCTTTTTAAACATCTAATTTCAAAGTATTTTAAGTAACAATGGTTTTAATATTTTCTATTTTTTTTGGCCACTTTAGGAGCAAGAAATGATGATGAATGCAGGGTTTCAAGACAAAATTACAGCCCTGCAGGGAGAAATTGCAAACTTACGTAGTCGGAACAGCTCAAAGAAACGAAGATGTATTGTAATGTGAACTACTTCGGAAAAATAATTCAAATTTCCTTTGAAAAAGTTAAAAATATTGATACTGTAAATTTATTGTACGCTGAAATGGCTGGAAGTCACGGCAATTTGGAAGAATGATCCTAGTCATGTACTGACAGAAAAATCAGTGGATGGCATGATGGTTCCTATATTGGACACTTGCAGGCGGTCACTATTGTTACTATACAGTCTTCTCTGAGGGGTTTTACAGGGAAATCCTAGCTGGGACAAGCGTCAGATTATGAGCTCTCACCGGGAGTATTGATGTACAGGGTATGGATTATCTGTAGCACTAAGTAATAGGTAATTAGTAAAAAGATTTTTACCTATTTTGCCAGTTGCTTGGCTTAGTTTGCATTGACATTTTCCGTCAATTTTCACTGGCTGGCACTGACGCACTTACTGCCACTAGGTCGCAATAGCAGTAGTTATTGAAATGGATTCAGCTGCCCCAGTTATAACCGCTTAGTCCACGCTTGACAGGACCCAGCAGTGCTATACAAATAGTCTAGACCTGGGACCACTCACGTGCATTGTGATATAATAGGCAATTAACTTTTTGGGCTCTACAGTAGCTCCAAGTAAATGTGGTTCACAAAGCATAGAAAAACAGTGCAAGAATAGAGTTGAAAGTACTAACTGTGGTAGCTAAGACCTTGGCAGTCCACAACACAGCAAATGCCCTACTTTATGTTTCTGCTACAACCCTCTTAAAAAAAGTCACCTGACTTTGTTGATTCTGATTTGTGCTGCTATAGTCTGACAGCACCTGAGCTGAACACTGATTGGCTGAAGGACTAGTTATAAAAGAGAGGTCCTGCTCCTTGTATGGACAGTATTTACCAGGAATTGCCTAAAGCAGTGTTTCCCAACTCCAGTCCTCAAGGCACCCCAACAGGTCATGTTTTCAGGATATCCTATAGTAAGAACACCTGTGGCAATGTCTGAAGCTCTGACAATAATTACATCACCTGTGCAATACTGAGGAAATCCTGAAAACATGACCTGTTGGGGGTGCCTGAGGACTGGAGTTGGGAAACACTAGCCTAAATTGTCACCAGAAACCACAAAGTACAGCAACATTTATACTAAGGGAGTTCAGATTTGGTGTGCGTTACTACTCTGAGCCAGGTTGGATTTTATATTGATCATTAACCCTTGATGGTGTGTGCCTGTTATTGCACTTACCTGTTCTTAAAGGGACTTTTCCTAAAATGACTGTTTGATATATCTATCAAACAGTCTATTTACAGCAGTGGAGATGATGAGATATGAGAAACCCAGAGCTGAGGTAAAACACTGGCCTGTTGACTCCCTAACATCAATTTAGAGACTATTACCTTTCACATTCCTTGTCACTGGATTAATTTTTTACGGTTATGCTCACCCCTCCCTAGTATTTATCTAAGTACTGTTAATCACAATATGTCTGTGCCCTCTTATCCTTTCTCTGCTATTTATCTAAGTGCAAATTAAATTCACCATGGTTGTGCCCTCCCATGTGATCATCTGTATATGTTTTTATATAAACACGTGTAGATTTGTTCAATTATGCCTAAAGAAGAACCCTGAGTAGGTTTAAAAGTTTGCTATAACATCATGTATTTTTGTTAGCAATTAAAAGGTATCATATCTACAAGATTAATTGGTCTCTCTTGCTGAGAACAATCACACTATATATTTATCTATACTGTGATTTCAGTAATAGAAAACTGTTCACATTTTTTGGAATTGTGAGAGTACAAGTTATTCTTCATATTGTTTCATTATCAAATTTTCAGTAAAGTAGTGTTTTTGTTTTAAACCTGTGTGAAGCCTTTCCATAAATGACATCATATTACACTAATACAGTTCAGTTCACACTTTTGGTAAGGGCTTGCAGTATATGACTGAAGTTGGCTTGTCTCATCCACCCCCTTACAAGTAATTGCCAATAAAGCCGCTTACACACGGGCAGATATTTGCCACGGAATCTGCAGTCGGCGTCCGCACCGCGGATCCACAGCACATACCGCCTGTTACTTCCTATGGAGATCTGCTGCTTCATACACACAAGCAGAAATCAATTGTGATTTCTGCTCGCGGAGGAAAAATCGCAGCATCCTCCATTTTGATGCGGGATCTGCACAGATGGCTTCCATTGAAGCCAATGGAAGCCGCCTGCAATAAACATTGCAGACAGTTCGTGGATTCTGCGACGGCGCAGGGAAAAAGATTTTGAAAAAAAAAATCTGTACCGTGCATGTGCGACAGCAAGCCGCTGGGTCCATCCGCAGTACAGAGAAGACAGTGATAGAACAGGTACCGGCAGACACCACTGCTGCCAGAGCCGGATTCCGCATGCGAAATCCGACTCGGCCGCGTCCAGGCAGCCTTTTTGTCAGTAAAGGAGCTAAGGAAAGCTTAGTATCCAAGAGCTGGGTATATAACCTTAAAATTATACCTCTGAGAGAAACTTGTGCCAATAAAGGAGAGATAGTAACGAGTGAATATTGGGTATTAAATATATGTAAGGGGGATTAGAAGAGTTAACCCAGCATATTCAGATAAATGTTATAACAGTTAGAGTGGAATTATAGAGATGATGTAGGATACTGCAGGTTATTAGACAAATGTTATAACCACTAATGTTTATTGAGGAAACTGCTATATACCCTAGAGCTTAGCTGGTAAGTAAAGTGTTAATGTACATTGAGAAAGAGTGATATACTGCTAACGTTTAGTGGGAGAAATGCTAAAGCGAGTAATGTTAAAGGAGTTATCCAAGAAGCGCCCGTCGGGTACATCAGGGTTGGAGTGGAAGCACTACTCCGACCCCTGCGTAATGACCCACGTTAGTAATTGCAAGTGCAGCTCTAATTGATTTCAGTAAGAGCTGTGCTTGCAATTATGAACATCAACCACTATACAGACAAATGGTCTCTGAGGCCTTAGTCAGACGGGCGTTTTTTTGCGCGATTTGCGGATCGCATGACGGATGTGCATCCGCAAATCGCGTGACCGGTGCCCGAAAATCGCCCGAAAATCTGCTCCTAGCCGCGTTTCATTAGAAACAGGCCGGAGCTGTCCAGCGCATTGCATTCAATGGAGCGGCAATACAGCCCGCTCCATTGAAAGCAATGCGCTGCGGGCGAGTGTGGGATGAATTGTCGGGAAGGGCTTAAATATATAAACCCTTCCCTGCAATTCATCCAGAAAAGTGGTAAAATAAAGAATATATATATACTTACCTGCTCCCGGCAGCCGGAGTTCCACGCGGCCGGCCTGCAGTGGGTGTGAAGGGGGTGTGAGTCAGACCTGCCCCCTGATTGGCTCAGCGCTGAGCCAATCAGGGGACAGGTCTGACTCACACCCCCTTCACACCCACTGCAGTACGGCCGCACGGAACTCCGGCTGCCAGGAGCAGGTGAGTATGTATATATTTTTTATTTTAACACTTTTCTGGATGAATTGCAGGGAAGGGCTTATATATTTAAGCCCTTCCCGACAATTCATCCTGCGCTCGCCGGCAGCCCATTGCTTTCAATGGAGGCGGCTGTATTGCCGGCTCCATTGAATTCAATGGGCAAACATCGTTCTTCTCTGCCACAGCTGTTACAGCTGTGGCAGAGAAGAATGATTTGTCTTCTATATGTTCTCAATGGGGTCGGCGCTGCTGCCGCCGGCCCCATTGTGCGCATATAGAGAAGAGAACAGGAATCGCAGATCGCAGATAGGTGCGATCTGCGATTTCTGTTCTATAATTTATCGGACGAGCGCATAAAAAGCGCTCATGTGTCCGATACCATTGCAAAGCAATGGTTTTATAAAATCACCGGACGCATGCGCATGCGCAAATCGCGGCAAAAAACGCCCGTCTGACTAAGGCCTGATACTGTGGCCTCCATGGACTTGTGCGAGTAGTTGAAATCCCAGACCCAGGAGTGTACATCACCATGCTTGGTGGACCATGTATGTTTGGTGGACAAATAATAGGACACATTGCAAAAAGACTAAATAGTCTCTATATGTAAGATATCTCTCCTAACACTTGCTAGTAACTATGACACTCTTTACATACTTATACTATAGTTGCCTGGGTAAATATTCTATCATGCCGATACCAGATGCCATTTGACAGTGTATGCGTATCGGCAGCTGATTTCAGCAGTTACAGCGCTGCCCCTCACCTTGTAGTGTGTTGGACACTAAATAAGTAATGTGGTCACTTTTTTGAAGATGGATATATGCCTTTAAAACGTGTATTTGTTGTTTGTCACTAATCTGCCTAACACCCTGCAGTATTCCTGATTGGCTGTGCATTCCTTTATTCCCATTGGGCTTAGTAACACCCAGCAACAGCTTGATGATTAGAGGAGATAGCTCTCTGGGGTTAGAGGAATGGCTCTCCGCTTTCCGTTGGATAGGTAATTCCAGTCAGAGCAGAATGTCAGTTGGGAGTTGAAAGTAAGGAGAATTGGAGTTCAGCCGTTGAAGAGAGAGGAAACAAAGACAAGAGCAAGAGAGAGAGAAAAGCCAATGTGGCGAGAAGAAAGAGGTGTGAGCACACAAAAAGGATTACATCCGAGATAGAAAGAAAAGAAGAATTAGTTTATGTAATAAAGGAGGAATAAAGAGGTAGAGGAAGAAGAAAGGAGATATAAAGCAAAAGAAGAGAGAGAGAAACTGGAAGGGTAAAGCAATGCGTACAGAAGTGTATTCCTGTATTTACCTCATGAGTGCGTACAGATGTGTGGCCCCTGAACTAACTTGTAAAACCTACCTCCAAAGAAAATAATGCCAGCAAGAATGCATGTTTATTTATTGAAAATCCACCTCAGTGAATACATTGTTAGTTGGTCACACCACCCACCATATGCACTAAAGCGTACCACACCACACTCTAGGGGAACGAACCATTACCTATTTCATTTAAATTTAGCCATTTTTATCATTATTTTGTCCAGAACAGGTCTCAGCCTGTATACGGCTGGCGTCACAAACCTTAACATTTATTACCACTGTACTCTGCCCAACTGACTGGTAGCACCAAAGTGTAAATGCCAAGCAATGAGCACAGCTTTTCACAATTATAAACCCTTTTAAATGCTGCTGTCAATTCTAAGAGCAGCATTTAAAACCCCCAAACGATGACCAGGGGTCCCGTACGCCCCCCGCAATGAGATCGCAGTGAGCCGTGCAGGTGTCATGGCAGCTGGGGGCCTTGTCATGGCCCTCGGGAATGGCTTGGTAGACTGCCTGCTGGATTGCAGTATGATGTAATGCTATGGCATTACATCATACTGCAAGAGCAATCAAAGCATCGCAAGTTTTTGTCCCTTTTGCGGACTAATAAAAGTAAGAACAATAAACTTTTACTAATTATTAGAAAAAAGTAATAAAAGTTCAAAAAATTTTTTTTTGCCATATTTATAATAAAATAGTCTAAATAATAAATCAAAAATACATCTTTGGTATTGCCGCTTCCGTGAAAGTCTGATCTATCAAAGTAATGCATTATTTACCCTGCATGATGAACATTGTCAAAAAAAAAAGAGCGCCAGTCTCCCTGTCACTCAGAAAAAATGCAAGAAAAAGTGATCAAAAAGTCATATGTATTCCAAAATGGTACCAGTGGAAACTACAGGACATCCCGCAAAGAATGAGCATTCTCACAACTATGCCGACGAAAAAATAAAAAAGCTATTGCACACAGAAGATGGCGGCAGAAAATAATTTAAAAAAATGAAATATCTTTGAAAAAAATACAAGTAGTGCAGCAAAAAAAAAAAAAAAAACGATATAAGATTGATATCGTAGTAATTGTACTGACCCATACAATAAAGTTATCATGTTTTTTTGTTGCAGTTTGTGCGCCGTAGAAACAAGATGCAACCAAATATGGCGGAATTTCATTTTTTTCTATTTCTCTCCACTTAGAATTTTTAAAAAGTTTTTCAGTACATTACATTGAAAAATGCAACTCATCCCGCAAAAAGCAAGCCCTCATACAGCTACGTCGATGGATGAATAAAAGAGTTATGATTTTTTAAGAGTGGGGGGGGGGAACGAAAATGGAAAAACGAAAAAAAGCTTGGTAACTAAATGAAAAAGCACTAAAAGCTTCTACCCCTTTCGCTTTTCCTCTCCTAATCACTTCCCCCCCCCCCCACCCCATTCCCCATTCAGGCTGACCACTATAGCATTTTTAGATTGATGCATATGTATTTATTTAACTACTATCGATGTCGCGGTACCATTGTCCATTCTATTCAAGGTCCTGTATAGAGATGAGTGAGCGTACTCGTCCGAGCTTGATACTCGTTAGAGTATTAGGGTGTTCGAGATGCTCGTTACTCGTAACGAGTACCACGCGATGTTCGAATTACTTTCATTTTCTTCCCTGAGAAATTTTCGTGGTTTTCTGGCCAATAGAAAGACAGGGAAGGCATTACAACTTCCCCCTGCAACGTTCAAGCCCTATACCACCCCCCTGCAGTGAGTGGCTGGCGAGATTAGGTGTCACCCGAGTATTAAAATCTGCCGGCCCACGGCTCGCCACAGATGCGTTCTCACTTAGCTGAGGGAAAGTGCTGTTGATGCCGGGGCTGCTATAGGGAGAGTGTTAGGAGTGATTTTAGGCTTCAAGAACCCCAACGGTCCTTCTTCTCTATATGCGCTCAATGGGGCCGGCGGCAGCAGCGCCGACCCCATTGAGAACATATAGAAGACAAATCATTCTTCTCTGCCACAGCTGTAACAGCTGTGGCAGAGAAGAACGATGTTTGCCCATTGAATTCAATGGAGCCGGCAATACAGCCGACTCCATTGAAATCAATGGGATGCCGACGATCGCGGGATGAATTGTCAGGAAGGGCTTAAATATATAAGCCCTTCCCTGCAATTCTTCCAGAAAAGTATTAAACTAAAAAATATATATATACTGACCTGCTACCGGCAGCCGGAGTTCAGCGCGGCCGTCCTGCAGTGGGTGTGAAGGGGGTGTGAGTCAGACCTGCCCCCTGATTGGCTCAGCGCTGAGCCAATCAGAGGCAGGTCTCACTCACACCCATTCAGTGGGTGTGAAGGGGGTGTGAGTCAGACCTGCCCCCTGATTGGCTCAGCGCTGAGCCAATCAGGGGGCAGGTCTGACTCACACCCCCTTCACACCCACGGCAGGACGGCCGCGCGGAACTCCGGCTGCCGGGAGCAGGTCAGTATATATATATTTTTTAGTTTAACACTTTTCTGGATGAATTGCAGGGAAGGGCTTATATATTTAAGCCCTTCCCGACAATTCATCCCACAGTCGCCCGCAGCGCATTGAATGCAATGCGCTGGACAGCTCCGCCCGATTTTCGGGCGATTTTCAGGCACCAGTCACGCGATTTGCGGATGCGCATCCGTCATGCGACCCGCAAATCGCGCGAAAAAACACCCGTCTGACTAAGGCCTAAGTCAGACGGGCGTTTTTCGCGCGATTTGCGCATGCGTCCGGCGAATTTTTATCGGACACATGAGCGCTTTTTATGCGCTCGTCCGATAAATTATAGAACAGAAATCGCAGATCGCACCTATCTGCGATCTGCGATTCCTGTTCTCTTCTCTATATGCGCTCAATGGGCCGGCGGCAGCAGCGCCGACCCCATTGAGAACATATAGAAGAGAAATCATTCTTCTCTGCCACAGCTGTAACAGCTGTGGCAGAGAAGAACGATGTTAGCCCATTGAATTCAATGGAGCCAGCAATACAGCCGACTCCATTGAAAGCAATGGGCTGCCGACGATCGCGGGATGAATTAAATATATAAGCCCTTCCCTACAATTCATCCCGCGATCGTCGGCAGCCCATTGCTTTCAATGGAGTCGGCTGTATTGCTGGCTCCATTGAATTCAATGGGCTAACATCGTTCTTCTCTGCCACAGCTGTTACTGCTGCGGCAGAGAACGATCTTTACGCTGACAGTGCGGGAGGGGGAAGGGCCCACTCTTGCCGCTATTGTGGCTTAATAGTGGGACCTGTGAACTTGAGATGCAGCCCAACATGTAGCCCCTCGCCTGCCCTATCTGTTGCTGTGTCGTTCCCATCACTTTCTTGAATTGCCCCGATTTTCACAAATGAAAACCTTAGCGAGCATCGGCGATATACAAAAATGCTCGGGTCGCCCATTGACTTCAATGGGGTTCGTTACTCGAAACGAACCCTCGAGCATCGCGGAAATTTCGTCCCGAGTAACGAGCATCCGAGCATTTTGGTGCTCGCTCATCTCTAGTCCTGTATAATTAAAGTTGGTTGAAAGAGATCACATCATCTCTTGAGAACAGATGAGACTCTATGCACCTTTCAGTGGAATTCAATTTGCGTTCCAAACCATGGCCATTTTGGGCTCAGAAAGTCACACGAGATAAGACCGTGACGTCCACCAGGCATCCAGTGCTCCAGCCAGCACAGACCGCAGCGCCCTTCTGCTATTGGTGGGTTTTATCCCCTTATATTGTCATTATTGTAGGCTTGATAAAAGCGTTATTATATGCCGATACCAGTTGCCATTTGACAGTGTATGCCATACCTTTGGCTGAGGACCGGTTGTTTGCTGTACTAGTCATCCACCTCTGGTTTGGTGTGCCTGCCTGTACCTGCTTCCTGCTGCATATCTGGCTTTTATCCATTGTATCTGCTGTCCACTGCATATGTCTTATTAAAGAAACCTCTTGAAGGAATATTCAAAGCATTCCTGGATTTACGGAAGGGGAGCATTCCTCCCTATTACAGAGTTATAGAGTTTAAAGGGACACTCCCCTTTCCCCCCTGAAGTAAGTGATATTTTATTATCTACAAATATCTCTGCCCACCTAACGGTCTCTTATCCTATTGTCTCTTGGTCACTAAGTGATTAATGGGACGGTGCCTATGCATCAGCGTTGCAGTACTCATGTTCTGCTGGCAAGAAAGTCAGGTACCCAATTAATAATGGTTTGTACAATTTGATACAGCTATAAACTTGTTGAATTAATAATTTTATGCTACACTGGATTTTATAATGTGATACTAATACAGATGCATTCTGGTCCATACACGTCTTTGGATGTTTCTATGAGCTTGATACATGTAAAGAATGTTCCTGCTGTAAACTCGACCCCTTTGAAGTATTAGACAAATGGGACTACTTCTATCCATGATCTGAGTCTGGTATTGCAGCTCAGCCCCATTTACTTGAAAACTGCAGTACTAAACAGAGCCCATCAACAAGGGTGGCGCTGTTTCTGAAGAAAAATAAGCATGCTGTCCACCGGTCAAACTCCCATCCCTAAAGACAACTTTATCACTGTAAGTGCAATAATTCTTCAACACAAATGTAAGCTTGTATAACACAATCTTTATTACTGTATTACAATTTATTTTAACCAAGTAGTTCCTGAAATAATTTAACTACTACATAAGCAGTGTATCATCCCTATATTTATAATCTACAGTATATACCATTTATTTTACGTGAAAGCCCTTTATAAAAGTTTAAAAGTAACTTGGATCTGAGATATGATTTTTTAATGTAAACAGGTCCAAAAATCTGTACTACATAAAAGACCTATATAGGGATGGCCCTCCTTTCTTGTTACAGCCTTCCTATTCACAGTCACAAATAATTAAACTCAGACTGCCTGCCACCACCACTAGGGGGAGCTTACCATGTATCTATGCAGCTCCCATTAAAGGGTTACTATTTGAAATTTTAGTGTCAAGTGCAGACATATTTAGATAACAAATCCAGTAGTACGTACCTGGTGCATTCCTATCTCTGTTGTGAAATGGACACCACATGACCCCTGCCAATCTGTGGTTGCAACATCACCATTCTAAATTCTTGGCATATGGTGCCCAGGATGGGAGCGCTGATGCCAGGCGAAAGGGCGGTGATACTGCAGCCTCTGATTGGCTGAAGTGGTCATATGGAGTTAGTTTCACAACAGAGACTTGGAGGACCACAGGGCTGCAACACTGGAACGCTGGGGCTGAGGATGGGTAAATTTTAAGGCACTC